>NW_028318213.1:1874610-2499480 GCF_062004578.1 Staurois parvus
GTCGTCGGCATATAGGTGGTAGTTGAAGCCGTGGGAGTGAGAGTGTATGAGTTGGCCAAGGGAGGAGGTGTAGATGGAGAAGAGAAGGGGCCCAAGGACAGAGCCTTGAGGGACCCCAACAGAGAGGGGGAGTGAGGGGGAGGTGATAGCATTATAGGTAACGCTGAAGGAGCGTTGTGACAGGTAGGATGAGAGCCAGGAGAGAGCAGAATCTCTGAGGCCGAAGGAGTGTAGTTTTTTAAGGAGGAGGGGTGTCGAAGGCCACGGAGAGGTCAAGGAGTAGGAGCACTGAATAGTGGCCATTAGCTTTGGCGGTTAGCAGGTCATTGGAGAGTTTGAGTTAGGCAGTTTTGGTAAAGTGTAGGGGATGGAAGCCGGACTGTAGGGGATCGAGGAGGTTGTTGTCATTGAGGTGAGAGCTTAGGTGGGTGTAGACTAGGCGCTCGAGGAGTTTGGATGTGAATGGGAGCAGGGAGATGGGTCTGAGGTTGTTCGGGTCATTGGGGTCCAGAGAGGGCTTTTTAAGTACGGGGGTGATGTGTGCATGCTTCAGAGAGGAGGGGAAAGGGCCGGAGGAGAGGGAGAGATTAAAGATGTGGGTGAGGAAGCATAGGATGGAGGGGGAAGAAGGTTGTAGGAGTTGTGAGGAGATAGGGTCGAGGGGGCAGGTGGTGAGGCAGGTACCAGGGGGCAGGTACTGATAGGCGGTACTGATGGGTACTGATAGGCGGCACTGATGAGGAGGTACTGATGGATACTGATAGGCAGCACAGATGAGGAGGTACTGAAAGGCAGCACTGATTGGGCTGCACTAATAATCAGGCCAGTTGATCGTAGACACTTCTGAATCCCAGTCGGAGATGACTCCAGAGCCACCCAAAGATGACATGGAAGAGGCACTAGTGATTTTTGACGATGAATTCTCTTTACACATTGGAGCAGAAATACACATTGAGTAAAGAAGAATTGGTGAGTGATGGCGCATCTGAAAGAACATCACATATGGTCAACTTTCTCAGGTATGTGGCTTTCTTGAGAAAATTAAAGCATCAAAAGATCCTATATGTATTTTGTAGTAGTCAGCTCCACAATTCAAACTTTTAGGGGCAAGCCACACTAGCATTTCTGATCTGAGTGTGTAGTCATTACTCTTTGTCCCAGCATATTACACTGTTGAACTGACCACATGCAGTTTGTCATTATAAATTTAATTTTCTTGTTTGCATTTCACAGATAATTTCTTTATTTTCTTCTAACAATATTTCTTTAATTTTTTTAGATGACAAGTCTGGACTATCCCCAATGGATGAACAAGACCCCTGCCTGGTACATGGGAGATGTAACTTGTACATATATAAGTAGTTACTCCTCCTTTGCACTGGGTGGTGCTCTTGATGTGTCTCTGTACAGAAAAATACATTTTGATCCTGCCAGAAGTCCAGCGAGCTCTTAAAATCCTGTTTGAGCTAACAGCACTTTTTCTGTTTCACTGAAGTTTCAAACAAATCTTTCAGCCAGGTTTAGAAATACATGCCTATATGCATACATTAGTAAGTCAACCACTTAGCCATATTTCTTACATGAATTGGGTTCATCATCTCTTCTTCTTTATTCCTCAGCAAACCAACCAGACTTGTGTAGGACAGTCAGGTACATAGAATCTTTAGAATGAAAGGTCAGCAGTGACTCTGTAATGATTTCATTAGAGGTTCTCTCTCTCACTCCCTTGTTTTTCCTTCTCTCTTTTTACCCTTTTTCCTCTCAACTTTCTATTCTCCTCTCCAACCTCCTTCCACTCCAATTTTCACTCTCTCTCTCTTGCCATTTTCTCTTTCTCTTCCCCTCTCTTTACCCCTTCACTCTCTCACTCCCCCCCCTCTCTCTCTCTCTCTCTCTCTCTCTCTCTCTCTCCATCCCTTCCCATCTTTCTTCTCTCTTCTCTCCTCTATGTTCCTCTACCCTCTCATTTCCTTTACTTTTCTATTTCATCCCTTCCCCTCGCTTCTCTCTCTTTCTTTCCTTCTCTTCCAATCTGTATTTGATTGGTTATGAAATCACTTACGTTGCCATTGCTCTTCAAAAGGTTGAGCTCTCCTGATCTACATACTGTACAATATAATAGATTTCACCAAAAAAAAGATTTGTCCATTGCATTTAAATTTAAAGAGGATTCAACCATCATAATTCATCAAGAGTCACTCATCAGCGGTGAAACATATAATCAATTCATGAAAGTGGCAAATAAATTCTCATCAAATCCTATAAATCATACTTATAAGTAAACCATTACATATCCTTGTGATCAATGAAATAAAATGGTGCTCAGTGCAAAAAAAAGGTGAATTTGTGCAAGGATCCACTTCCAGAAATCCAACAAAGACTGCGGTAACTCAGCTGGTATTAGAGTTTCCACCACAGGGATTTGTCATGATTCATTATTCTTCTCTGTCTACACCTCCTCCCTTGGTCACTTGATAAACTCCCATAGCTTCAAGTACCATCTCTATGCTGATGACACACAAATCTATCTCTCTACCCCTCACCTCACCCCTTCAGTCTCCTCCTCACCTCACCCCTTCAGTCTCCTCTCGCATTACTAACCTACTAAGCGACATATCGGCGTGGATGTCACTCCACTTTCTCAAACTCAATCTTTCCAAAACTGAGCTCTTAGTATAACCCCCAGCCCGTGCCCCCTCCCCTGACTTCTCCATCAAGATCAATAACACAGTCATCAGTTTCTCCCCTCATGCCAGGGTACTAGGTGTAATCCTAGACTCCCATCTGTCCTTTCAGTCCAAATCCAATCACTGTCCAAATCTTGTAGACTTCACCTCCGTAACATCTCCAAGATACGCCCGTTCCTAACCTTGGAAACCACTAAGCAACTTATTCACTCCTTTGTTATATCTTGCTTTGACTATTGTAACTCCCTCCTCATTGGCCTACCGAATCACAGGCTATCCCCTCTTCAGTCTATCATGCTGCTGCCAGACTCATCCACCTTCCTAACAATTCTGTATCTGCCACCCCTCTCTGCCAATCCCTCCACTGGCCTCCACTCAGTGTCCTCCACCCCTCTCTGCCAATCCCTCCACTGGCCCCCACATAGTGTCCTCCACCCCTCTCTTCCAATCCCTCCACTGACTTCCCATTGCCCAACGGATAAAATTCAAAACATTAACAATAACATATGAAGCCATTTATAACTGCCCCAAATTACATCAGCAATCTTGTCTCCAAATACCACCCACCGTAATCTCTGCTCCTGGCAAGACCTCCTGCTCTCTAGCTCCCTTGTCTCCTCCTCCCATGCTCATCTCCAGGACTTCTCCAGAGCTTTCCCCATCCTCTGGAACTCTCTAACCCAATTTATTAGACTATCGCCTACTATGCAAACTTTTAGCCGATCTCTGAAAACCTATCTCTTTAGGGAAGCCTATCCTGCCCTCAGCTAATAATGGAATCTTCTACTCTTCCAACCAGTCCATCCCCCACACTTACTACCTTATGTATCACTAGCCCCTCCCTCCTAGATTGTAAGTTTCAAGGAGCAGGGCCCTCCTATCCCTCTTGTATTGAACTATATTGTTGCTGTATTGTCTCCCGTTATGTTGTAATGCGCTGAGCAAACCGTTGGTGCCATAAATCCTGTATAACAATAAGAAGAAGAAGTATAATTTATATGATTTATAACAAATGTATTTGTCATTTTCATAAACTGATTATATGTGTCACTGGATTCATTTAAATTTTAAAGGGATAACACAACACTTTTGATCTGATAATAGCTGGGTTGTTGATGTTTATGGCAACTCTTGCACTGGTTGCTAATGTAAGCAGTTGTGTCCCTTCCAATACTAAGATTATCATGCAAAATTGGCATTTCTGAGGGCCACAGCTGGAAACCCCTAGTCCCAAAAATGGATTGTGGCTTCCATAAACATGGCCATGGAAAGAGAATCATCAGTCACACCTCAGCCAGGTGTTCTACCTCCTCTTTAACATATCAATTCACAAGCCCATCACCATTATTATGGTCAGTTCAGTCCTGGGGGTAAAAGTTATCTCTATATTTTACAACTACATTTTGCTATGAAGCAAAACCAAAGTGTATTTTAGTGAATATCACAATCTCTATTGTATTGTTACATTTACCTAAATTGTTACATTATTTGTTTTATATTTTTCACTACATTTCACATTTTAGGTGCTTCTTTTGGTGACCATCTCCATGCAGTAGGCCTCCTTGATGAACAACAGCTGACATGAGGGGGAAGCTACACAGCAAGTGTATTGATTGTATTCAGTCTGTTCAGACAGGTAGAACAATAATGAGAAGAGGTGAATTACAACAAATATGATAAGATGGAAACAGATTCTCCTTATAATGAGCCATTATGACTACCTTCGTACAACCCGGTCTATTGTTATGTCATACAGTATCACCTGTAATTAATAGAATATCGCCCCTTGGCAGCTTACATTTAAATCAAACAATTCCCTTCTATCTTCATAACCCGGACATACAGTATAAGACATATTACACAACCACATTGATCAAACTCTAGCTAATATATATTTCTCAGTACAAGAACTATTGATATCTACCAATGGAGATTTCACATAAACTCATATTGTAACAGTCACCCCCTTGTAGCCAGTAAAACCAGACCACACATGTAATAATGTTTTATATGCAATCTCCTTTAAGATTTAAAGTTTTGCCTTTGTATTCTGAAGACTCTTTAAGCA
Source organism: Staurois parvus (assembly GCF_062004578.1). Taxonomy (NCBI): domain Eukaryota; kingdom Metazoa; phylum Chordata; class Amphibia; order Anura; family Ranidae; genus Staurois; species Staurois parvus. The sequence continues at coordinate 1,879,366 of NW_028318213.1, forward strand.
CAAAATGATGTCTACTGGCACATTGGACCCCTTTGGAAGGCAGCAGGGAGGGGGACTAGACCCCATAGCCAGGCAGAATGGAGAAAGATTGGACCCCATTGGCAGGCAGCATGGAGGTAGACTCCAGTACAGCTCTGTGATCTCTCTTCCATAGATCTGGATCTCAATATCTGTAGTCCATCATTTGCTCTGGATGTACTCAGTTCATAATCACAAAAGAAAAAAAAAAAAATCACAGATCACAGTTCTCGGTAGTCCAATAATAAATAAGTCTGAAATGTGATCTGATCATGTTGCACTTGTTTCTTGAACATCCTTCCATAAAGATTTTAATTTGGTAAAGCTGACTTAGTTAAGTCCTTTGGATCAGCTTTCTTGACTTCCTGAAATTATACTTTATTAGTGTGAGCACAAATTATTATTATTATACAGGATTTATATAGCGCCAGCAGTTTGCTCAGCGCTTTACAATATAACGGGAGACAACACAGCAACAATACAGTTCAATACAAGAGGGATAGGAGGCCTGGGTATCCAAAGATACTCATTCAAAGTTCTTCTTTTTGAACCTTTAAATATTCACATTGCTCAACCATCCAACAGCAGCAAATGTAAGCTTAGTCTTTCCATCACATTTACTGAATTTCATTGATCAGTCTTAATTTCACATCCTCCTGTGTCTGGTGCCATGGGCTTCCTTCATTACTTTTATCATTTCAGTCCTTTCTTCAACTTTACCAATCTTGTTCATCAACTTCTCCATAAAGCTCAACATTTTTAGTAGCTATTCAACAGTACACCACCACCAAATAAAAAAAAACGTATCCCACAAGTTCTAAGACTGGAATATTCCATAGAAAGGATTGAGGCACAAAATTTAGAATAACAATGGTGTCTACTTTGAATAGCCAACACCTGATAGTCAATAGACAGAGGGGACATGATGAACAATGGTGATGGGATCCTGTATGTACAGTAAGCATGGAATGAACAATAGTACAGGTGGACCCCCCAGGAAGACAATAGGAACAGTAAACATTGGCAGTGTTATGCTAAAAACTACCACAACCAATTCAACAGCCAATGTTAGGGGGGCAGTACACCTCAAAAGTCAACCTCAACTTATAATAATGTATTCTAGATGTAACAGATATTAAAAACACAATCCAACAAATACGTATCTGCTGAACTGACCACACATACACAGCTCCATACCCTAGAACGTTTTTTAGCCTTGCACAGAAAGACCAAAACTCATCTATTTAAAATAATTGGAAGTAATGAATTCATTTCCACTTTCCCAGCAATGAGAATGCTTAAAACATTAAAATCATCTCCATAAGTTTCTTCTAGTTTCACTTTCCTGCAAAATGCAATGGGGTTGATTTAGTAAAACTGGAGAGTGCAAAATCTGGTGCATCCCTGCATAGAAACCAATCAGCTTCCAGGTTTTTTTGTCAAAGCTTAACTGAACGAGCTGAAGTTAGAAGCTGATTGGCTGCCATGCAAAGTTGCACCAGATTTTTCACTCTCCAGTTTTTATAAATCAACCCCAATGCATTTAGGTGACACAAAATTTCAATAATGAAAAAACTGTTAATGCTTTTATTAAAAAAAGTCAAGCTTTTTTGCCTTATAAAAAAAAAACCATACAGAGAAAAAAATAAGTAAAAACTTTAAAAAAAAAAAAAAAACAATCTTTCTGTTCCTTCTTAATAAAAATATGTCACCAACAAAAACACAAACCCAAGAAACTGAAGTAAGTTGAGCACATTTTAAACAAATCAAATTAAACCCAAAAATTCCCTCTACTGGTATCCTCCCCATTAAATTGAACTGTGTTTAATGTTTCTTCCAATATATTTATGGGAGATCTAAATATTGAAAAACAATTCTGTGGTGTATCCTCCCTGTTTGTTTTGGAGGTCTTCTAATACCCACTATGTTGCACTGAAACCCTCAGTTGAGTGTTCTGACAAGTGGTCACAAATTAAGTTACCCAATCAATATACTTTACTAAATTATACCACTAGAGATAATAGATCCCAGAGAGTTCATTGTCTCAGCAACCTTTCAGCACATTTTTTTGGAGCAAGAATTACAGGGTCTCCAATGGTCAAGTTATGCATTCCTGGAAGGCTGGACACCCTTATTGCATATCTAACCAAGAGGATCTTTTGAAATGGATATCTGGAAAACAAAGATTTGGATCCCATTGTCTAGATAACTACCCAGGCACTGGATAGTCTCCGCCTATTGTCACACTTTCAGGCATACAGTATCACCTGTAATTAATAATAGAATATCAAACAATTCCCATCTTTCTTCAGAACTTGGACAGATAAGACAACATATTACACAACCACATCCATCAAACTCTAAATAAAATACATTTCTTGTTATCAGATTATTTACACCTGTCAATGGAGATGTCACATAAACGTAGATTGTAACTCATGGGGACCATTATGTGTAATTCCACTTTAAGCTGAACATTGTCATATACAAATCTAAATGATTTAGATTTTGTAGAAAGAGTGTCTATGCCATCCATTCTCAACTTTTTCAACAAGGAGGAACCTTTGACATAACTTCCAAGTCTCAGAGAACCTCTGCTAATAATAGATAGAGCTTCATCTCCGTGTACATTAGTGTGATGGTCAGTGGGAAGAATGTTCCTTACATTTGTGGTCAATGGAAGAAAATGCCACCTACAGATAGCTTGAAAAGATCACTGGTGTCAGTGGCAGAAATTGCTTCTTTCTCATAAAATTATGTCACCAACAAAAACACAAACCTAAGAAACTAAAGTAAGTTGAGCACATTTTTAAACATATCAAATTAAACCCAAAAATTCCTTCTGATATCCTCCCCATTCAATTGAATTGTTTTTGATGGTTCTTCCAACATATTTATGGGATATCTAAATATCTACAGATCTGGGTTCCTTGCCTCAACCTTTGGTTTGTCATTCACCCAGAACATCATGTCAGTATGATATTTTCCATTACTTGATCTACACATGGCTTGTTCTAGGTCATATTGTGGACCTTTTGAATTATGTCTCAAAAACATGATTTATCAAGACATAATCCTATATAACATCAAGTCAGCATAGCCGGATGTTAAGGGTTAATTTGTCTTGGTTGGAAAGTCGAATGACCATCTAGCTAGAGAAATGTTAACGATGGGTGAAAGGATTTTTTTTTCCTCCTAGAGACAAATATACTATTTGAAGTTCTACAGGTGGTCAAACACCATTATTCAGACTTCAATAGCAGGTAAACATATACAAGGTCTGGACATGACAATAGAGGAACCAAACTGATTGTCTGAGAGCTTACCCAAACCTTGCAGAGTGTGATAAACCAACAGACCTCTGAAACTATCACAATATACTATTGTCCACCAAGGGTGAAAGTATTAATAGTTGTTTACTGTGACTCCAATACAAGAGCCAGGCAAACAGAGAGTTTTTCCCTACACATAGAAAATGTTGGTTCTAAAACAAAGAAGTTAAATTCAGGACATTTAAAGCTAAAAAAAATTGAATGTATCTAACTACAAAGATATACTACAAAAACATATTATAAAAGAGATGTTATAAAGAATAGGTTTCACACACCACCAAATATTCAGCAATGGGAACTATATATCACTAACTTGAGTATTGAGATGATGGAAAGTAAGATGTATTATAAACTAGCATTAGTTACATGTCTTATCAGGAAACAGACAGGATGGTATTTCAAGAAGGAATAACTGAATATACACCTATATTCCATGGTCCCTATTTAGAATATTATAGGTATGATCACTTATATCTGGAAAAAGACGTATATTTAATCCCTGAAATTACCTTAAGATTCCACCCGAGGTATGAGTCATCTCAAATACTCACATTGTTCTGTGATACATGACCGCCATCTGGCGGGCAGGTGAGAAATAGCTTATGTACACACATTTCTCAACTAGCCAATCAAGAAGCCTGGTGGGAAGGTATCTTAGAACAATGGATTAGTGGATATAAAAGCCCATGCACCTTTAAAAGAAAAAAAACTCATCAAAAGAAAAGACCTCATCAAAAGAAAACCTGACTGAAGAAAGACCTGATTCTGAAGACATCTGAAGAGACCTCTCTATAACCCCTCTTCCATCCTTTCAAACTTTACTAAATTGCTAAACCTCTGTCCTTACAACTTCCTACATTCTCCCACACTATTGGACTCTATCTCAATTTCCCCTGTGGTCATCATTCTGAAGGCATTCCACTGCCAGCTAAATCCACGGGAGAGTTTCCTAGTCTGAATGCCGGGTGCGGTGAGATTGTTTGATTTTGCATTACCTATTTTCTCTGTTGTTTGGAATCATAGAATTACCTTAGTGTATCACAACAATATTGGGTAGTTAGATATATGTAGAGAGATCCTGTGTTACTGTTTCGAAATTGTGTGGTGTCAAATTATAATTTTTTTTATATTTCATAATTTATTGAATATTAATAATCAGAGTATAATATATCAAGGGCTAGCTTCTTGCAATCCTATGGCCACGGCTTGTGAGAATATAACCTTTGAGATACTCGAAATTATTAATTATTAATAAATTTAATTAATAATCAGATCATTTAAAAATTGTGATATTGATGTAATTAGTTAGAAACCTTATTATTGTGTATTACATTGGTAGGGTATATTTTTGATTGTGTGTACCAATATTCATTTATCACCAGTCTTTTGCGTTTTGTGTTAATATATGTATAATTTTTGTACATAAATAAATTTTTATATTTATCTATTATAAGGCAAATTTTGTGTGTATGGTACGAAATCATATTGGCTAAAAGAATTCAAGGTATAATAATAAGTGGTGATCAAATGATCAAGGTGTCCAAATTATTGGTTTACTAAATATTTGCTGTATTTTAACGGCTGGAGGCACTGTAATATTTCATCTAAGGGAAAGGGACACGCCCTTTATAAGTAAAATATATCCTTACATAAACCACCACAGGATAAATTTGGAGGCGCTGCTGAGAGCCATAGAAATCGTACCATAATACAAAACGCACTGGTGATTGTATATTTGTACACTTTGTCAAACATATATTTTATATCAAAATGGCATCCAGTAATCACGGATCCACCTCTTCCAAGCATAACGAGGAAAATATGGCGGCTCAAGGCATTGAGGAGGAAACTCCAAGGCCAGCCCGGAAAGCTGTCAATGCTTGGCAGAATTATGTTGAATGTGGAGTAATAGATTATCTCCGCAAGAGATTAGGTCTGGGGGATAGCAATAATGAATTTGTGGATGAAGAGAAAAGGCAGGCTATGAGCACCTTTGAGGACCTGTTCAACCAAAAGGGCCAGGTTGTTGGGTTTTTAATAGCATTTGCTGGAGCAGAACGTGATAAAAGCCGTGACAGACTTCTCCTAGAAGCTTGGCCCATGTTATGGTTCATGACCGCTGGAGCTGGCCAGCGAACCATGACTTTAAGGGAAGAGTTGTCAGAGGCCCGCCTCTTGTTAGAAAGCAAAAATCAGGACATTGAAAATTTGAAAGGGAAGCTTGGTCATGCCGGTATTCGTTTGACCAATCTATCATAATATTTCTGGGACTTGTCTAGAGACTTTCGAAGTGCTCAGGACCTGTATGAAAGAAACTTTCAGGAATTAAAACAACTTCAAGAGAAGTATCAGGATTTAAAAGATGAGGTGGAGTACTTCAGATCAGAAAGGTTATCTCCTGTTAAAATTAAAGTTCACCCAGGGGATAAGCATGACCAGTCAGAACTTACCTTGATAAAATCTGAGCAGAAAACTCTGGAGGAGCAGATTATGAGGTTGACGGCCCAAATAAATTCTGGGGTCCAAAACCGGACCAACCCAGTCAAGCCAGAGGCTGATGAGCGGAGATACCCGCATCACAGCGAAGTATCTGATAGTGAGGCAGGGTCAGAATATAGGTCGCCTCCTAGGCTTTTAAGATACACTCCAGAGCGCTCAGAAGAAAAAGTATGAGGTTTCATATAGGCAGGAAGGGAAATCCCAGGGGTCATTCAGGAGATATGACACCCCAAAGGTCATTAAGTTCCTGAAGGACACTGTTCCTATGTTTTCTAAGAAAGGGTCCCTTGAGATCACCGAACACATGAAAACATATGAACAGACGTTAGAGATTCTGGACATTAGAGATGACCACACCAAAATAGAATTGCTGCCATGGGTGTTTGAAGAGAAATACCGGCAATTCTTTGAGACCTTGAGGGCCTATTCCAATCAGTCCTGGAGAGAGGTTAAACATAAGTGCCACATGGAATTTGGGCCTTATAAAACTGTAACCTCTGCCAAGGCTGCGGCCTACAATTTAAAGTGTGGTCCTCACCAAAGCCCTGCAGAATTTCTGGCTGTCCTCAGAAATGCCTATTTCCTGGCTGAAAAGGATCCCAATCCTAACCAGCCAGAATTCAAGACCCTATTCTATGAAGCATTACCTGCTTACATAAAATTGGGACTTGCAAAGGATTACAGAAAGGGATGCTCTCTTGATTGGTTGGTGAGAGAGAGTGACTATTTATTCTCAATCCAACAGTCCAGTGAGGGCGGGATAAAAAGAGAACCCAAAAATAGCCCCAAGATAGTAGCAACCACTGCCGTTTCCCCTCCAAATCCAAATTTGCAGGCAGAGAAGAAATCATATGCGGAAGTAGTCCGTGGGGGTAAAACCAATGGTTCCCCTAGATTTGTACCTCAAACCCAGCAAGTGAAGGAGGTCCATAACTTTGCACCCCAAAACCAGTGGGTGAGAAAGGATAGACAAAAGCTAGGAAACTACGGTAGTGGAAGTGAGAAGAATAAAAAGTATGGTAAGGGCCAGTACAGTGATGAGAATCAAAGGAGTCAATGGTATCCTCGGAGGTTCTATTATCCTCGCCAAAACCAACATGGGAATTTTTATGGGAACCCCAATTTCAACAGGAACCATAATTACAATAAGAATCCCAATTTTAATAAGAACTCCGACTTCCAAAGATTTCCTCCACGCCAAGAACACCCTCAAGCTCAAAGGGGGGATACAGTACCCCAGGCTCCCCTTAATGACAGGGAGACCCCAAAACCTCAGAGAGAACAATGGCGTCGGGACCAGAGCAGTAGTTCTGACTCTGAGTCTCATTACCAGTCTCGTCCAAAATACAAGCGCAAGTATAGGAAAAGGGAGAATCAACAGAATGACTCCTCTGAGCGTATTGGACAAATAGAGGCACAGATCAGCAAAATGGCTGAACAAATGGACAGGCTTGTCACTCAATTTCCATCCAATCCTTTTTTAGGAGCAGCTCCTGTGACCAACCAAGGGTCACAGAATTAACAGGCAACCAAGCCTTAAACCAACAGGGAAGAACACTGAGTCGAATGACAGGAGATGTGTGTACCGTCCCTGACACGCCTACTAATAGAGAATCTAGTTCTCAGGCAAAGGGGGACCATTTGTTGGTTATTAACGATTCTCCTGCTTTTCAGTGTCCATCTATTGCCCCTAATATAGAAGCGGCATCGGAAGTCGTCGGGATTGACAAGCCAGACAGAGCACAAACTTCTAGTTGTGCTTCTGTCTTGAGACAGTCCAAGAATCCCACCAGGGAGGATAAGGGTGATGTTTCCACCACATGCGGTGAGATAAGAGCCAGTCATATGTCATTGAAGGGCCCACAGATCTTCAACCACACCAATTTCATGTGTGAGCGGACTGAATCTGATGGGAGATATTATGCCACAGTACAGGTGCAGGATGCCAGTGATCTTTCTATTGTCGGCCTAATAGACACTGGATCCCAAGCAACCATCATGTCACAGGAACATTTTGATAAAGTGGCTAATGTCATGCCCACCAAGCCGAGACTTAAAAGTTTTGACAGCTCATTGATTGGTGTAGGTGGAGACCCTTTACAAGTCATGGGTACCGCCTGGCTTAAACTGAAACTGGGTAATAAGGAACTGAGACACCCCATCATCATTGCCAGCATCTCCCAGCACCACATGATAATTGGGATGGACTTCCTAAAAAGGCTGAACACAATAGTTGACTGTGTGAACCAAGTACTGTGGTCACAGGTAAATACCCCAATTAAATATGGGAAACTTAAAACTCCCCATTCCCGACAACACTGCCACCTGGTGGAAGAAAGGCCTGGATCATTAGAAATCCATTTCAGGAACAGCCAACTTCCTGATGTAACGGTTATCAAACCTGATGACTATAACCCTATCAGAAGAGATGAGGAACACATCTTTTATTTTATCTTGGGGAATTCTAAAAATATTTCCCTCCAAGATGACATCCTTACGATATCTTTTCATCAGGAGGATAAACCAAGAAAAGGGGGAGATCACACCCAATTCTTGACAGGTATTGAAAGGGTTAACAGCGACTTGTTTATCCCCATCCGGATAAATGGTCTTAATAGGTCAAAATATGCCAAACTAGATTTGAGACAGGAACACAGCTTTGTAAGCCATGGGTTGATAAAACACCTGACCGAAATGGAAATGATCCGTTTCTCCACACCTCAGCGTCATTGGATTTCAGACTCCCTTGATGACTCTGATGATCACAATTCAATGGCTAGGTGTCTCTTAAACGTCACTGTAGGAAACAAAACAGCCACCCATGTGTTCCTAGTCTTGGATAATCCCCAAACTAAAATTTATTTTGGCAACGATGTATTACATCGCTTTGCAATGCAAGTCGACCTAATTAATGACTGTTTATGGAGTAGACTAAAGGGGGACCCCGAAAAATACCAAAATCTGGACTTAGCTTTAAAATCCCAGCAACAGATGCCTTATGCTGTTGAAGTCCAGGTAGCCCAAAAGATTACAATTCCTAAGGGCATAAATAATTTCATACTCCCCATCCAAGTTAAAAAGGGACATAGACTGAAGGGGTCAGATGCATTAGTATGCCTCTCCCATAAAATGCAGGGGGAAGGACTGAACATTACACATACGCCCCTAGTCAACACACATCAATCCCCGATGTACATTTACATACATAATCTGTCCAATCAGGACATCGTCTTACCCAAAGAGACCCTTATTGGTCTAGCGGTAGAGACTGAATATTACACCTTTGGGGTCACTAACCAGGTGATTGGACTCATCCCCGATGAATATTTGTCGGAGGAACAATTAATTGAACAAACATTCCATTCATTACCAGAGGGTATTTTCACCATAGAGTCCATTTATCCATTCGATTCTAAAGATGGCACCTGTCGAATCGAAGAGACATCAATTGTCTTTGATCACCCAATCAAAGAACAAGAGTACCCCAAAGAACCTGGATGGCAGGAGAACACACACACACACACACACACATCACATACCCAATGACCTCACCACGAAACTTGAAGAGGCATATGAGATAGGTCAGCCAGAAAGCTTTCCTGGATTCAAGGAGTTAGTGGAAGAGATGGTGGCCCTCGCCGATGCGTGTTCCAATGATCTCGACCGACAATTGCTCCGAGAGCTTCTCCTTGAATTCCAAGAGATCTTTGCTAAGGATTCTTACGATTGTGGGACTACTGACCTACACATCGCTAGGATCCAAACAGATCCAGATGCCCCACCAGTATTCGTAAGACAGTATAGGTTACCATTAGCTTCCTATGAATCTCTAGCTGATATTATCAGGAAGTTACATGAAAGGGGTATAATTAGGCCCATCCACAGCTCCTATAACCACCCGATCCTGGGTATTTTAAAACCTAATGGACAATGGCGTTTGTGCGCTGACCTCCGTCAGCTGAACAAACGTGTGTACATGTCAGGATGGCCTGTCCCATACATAGACCAATGTCTAGCCCAGCTCCAAGGATCCCAGGTTTTTACAGCCTTGGATTGTGCACAGGGGTATTGGACCATAAAGGTGAGTGAGGAAGACCAATACAAACTGGCCTTCAGTTTTGGGAATCGACAATATTGTTGGGTGAGAATGCCTTTCGGATTCATAAATTCCGGACATGAATTTGCTGTGTTCATGCACAAGGCCATGCCAGACGCCTTCGAAAGGGGGACGTTGGCATATGTGGACGATATCCTGATCAAAAGTACAGATATGGCCAAACACATTACAGAACTTCGGCATGTCCTGGGCCAATTAAAAGCAGCAGGAGTTAAACTGTCCTTACAAAAAGCCCAGTGGTGTCGCACGAAGGTAAACTTCCTAGGCCATGAAGTTACTGCTGAAGGTTTGAACCCACAAAAGAAGAAAGTTGAGGCGGTTATGAACTGTAAAGTCCCTACTAACCTTAAAGAATTGAGATCATTCCTAGGTATGGTAAACTACTCGCGTAAATTTATTGATAATTACGCCGAGATAAGCAAGCCACTGCTTCACCTACTGAAGAAGGATGTCGAATGGTCGTGGGGTAAGAAACAGGAGGACGCCATGAAGGAATTAAAGGAACGTCTCACACAAGCGCCGTGTCTAGGATATCCCGAAGGGGGTAAAAATTTCTATCTAGAGACAGGGTTTACGCAGGTAAGTATGAGTTCCGTTCTTTACCAGAAACGTGATGATGTCAGTAAGGTGATTGCCTATGCCAGTAAAACTTTGTCCCCGGTTGAAGTAAAGTTCAGTGACTGTGAAAAAGCTCTATTGTCCACCGTGTGGGCATTACAGAATTTCCGCAGTTACATTCAGGGAGAGAGAATCATTGTTGAAACGGCACACCAGCCTTTACAGTATTTAAAGAGTGAACGTATCAAGGGAGGAAATGTGTCTAACAGCCGCATCACTGCTTGGACTTTGTCTTTGCAAGGGTGGCCTCTTGAAATTCGGTACAAACAGAACAAGGAAAGTCCAGTAGCCCAGGGCCTAGCCGAGCTCCATGATTGTTCCGCAACTACGCCTGCTATGGAGGCCCCGGACACTGACTTTCTGGAACAACAACTGTTCTCTCCCTACAAGGTTTATGATGAAGAATACTGTAAACAGCTGCCGTGTGTATATGTGGATGGTTGTGCTTTTCATCACAAGGATGGGGAACAGCTCCAACTAGTGGCAGGTATTGGAATCGTTTGGACCCAAGGTGTCACCCCAATTTCTGTGGGATACAAACTTGGACCAAAAAGCAGTCAGGTTGCTGAACTTACTGCAATTCTTAGAGCAGTTGAGATGGCTATAGAATTCAACATCAGAGAGTGTGCCATCATAACCGATTCCAATTATGTCAGGAATAGTTTTGTGGAGTATTTCCCTAGGTGGAAGCGAAACATGAACAAGAGTAATCACAAACCCGTGAAACATGGTAAGCTCTTTTGTCACATCGATGAACTGGTAACGTCCAATGATCTCACCCTGCACTTCAAGAAGACCAAAGGCCACTCCAAGGTTCTAGGTGCCGAGAAAGAAGGGAACGATCTGGCCGATTCTCTAGCCAAGGAAGGGGCAATCACCGGTGAACTGTTAGACATTGATCAATTTTTAGGTACCGTACAGGTTGAAGCCGTCACCAGGAAACAGGCCAGAACAGCTGGTGATCCGAATGCATTACAGTGGAGTCACGATTCTCCTAGTGAGGATTTAATTACTGCCCAAAAAGAAGACCCAATAATTGGCTTATTTTATAGTCATATAGAAGATCCCAACCAAAATTCCATAAATAAGGAAGTATGTAGTGGGAAGGAGGATTTACGTATCTTAATGAAATCCAAATCCCAATTCTCTTTATACCAGGGATTGTTGATACGAACCTCAAAGGGTGGCGTACAACAATGGGTCGTCCCACTTAAATTTAGAGGTTTGATGCTACAGCATGCCCATGATGCTCCCACTTCCGGTCATCGTGGAGAGAAGATCACGTATGAGATCCTGCGGGATTATGCCTACTGGCCTCATATGTTACGTGATGTGAAGGAGTACTGCCAAGGTTGCCTAATATGTCCCCAATTTCAACCTACCAAGCCAACTCACAGAGCACCTCTCCAGAAGAGGGGGATATGTATGCCTTGGTCAGACCTTCAGATGGATTTTATTGGGCCCGTAACAAAATCTTCACGAGGAAATCGGTATATGTTAACAGTTACATGTTTATTCACCAAGTATGTCGAATGTATACCAGCACCAAATAATAGCTCCGAGACATGTGCTGCATTGCTAATAAATCATGTATTTTCACGTTTTGGTCTACCACAGAGGATAGAGTCTGATAGAGGATCGCACTTCACTAGCGAAGTGATGGCCAAATTGTGGAAAATTTTGGGGGTTAAAAGGAAATTGCATATCGCCTATCGGCCAGCCTCTAGTGGTGGTGTAGAACGATACAATCAGACCATCGTTAACGTCCTTAAGAAATTTGTTAAGGAAACAGGCAAAGATTGGGATGTCAAACTCCCGCTGGTCCTGATGGCGTTGAGGGCTACTCCGAATACAGTTACAAAAATGTCATCTTTTGAACTGATGACGGGTAGACGGATGGTACTGCCCCAGCACTTATTGTATCGCACTACAGATCAAAATTTGATCAATGCTACCACCACACACCAGTACATAGAGGATTTACGTAAACATCTGCAATATGCTTTTGCCTTTGCCCAGCGGAATTTGGAAAGAGCTGCAACTAGTGCTAAGACATACTATGATCTCAAAACCTCCAAGAAGGAATATGAGATTGGTGACAAAGTCTATCTATACAACTTTGCAAGAGACCAGATCAAGGAACGGAAATTCCTTCCATCTTGGAAAGGTCCGTTCTCTATCATTGATAAAATCTCTCCGGTCGCATATAAATTGCAGGTTACCCGGTATGGTGAAATCAGTGATAGATGGGTGCACATCAATCAATTACGTGCTTGCCATCCAAAGTCTCAATTGCAGTTGTTGGAAGACTAACCCACCAGTTCCTATCTGGAGATATTGAGATCATTATTAAATTTCCTTTGAACATATAATTCATCTTTTGCCTTACAGGATCCAGTAATATAATTTTATGTATATCCAATACTTAAACTGTTCACTTTAATAATTTAGAAAGGAAGGCACAGACAATGACCAGACCGGCGATCGGAGGTGTCGATGACCGGACCCTAGAAGGAAGCTATGACGTCCTGTGGGAAAGACCAGATGCCAGAGATCGATCCGGAGACGATAACCTGATGTCCCAGGCCACCAAGGGCCAGTCCAGAGGAAAAGACCCGCCTAGGAGACAGTCTACGAGACCTGTCGTGCGGAGGACCCATGGACCCCAAGGTGGATGTGCCAGGCCAGGCCGGCCTCATCACAAGACCAGGATCGTCATCAGAAGTGTCCATCTAAAGACGCCGAGTCAAGTTGAGGACCAACCAGCATCACCGCTGCCATTTTTATTATTAAAAAAAAAAAAAAAAAAATTTTTTTTTTTTTTTTTTTATTTCATTCACTTCACCGGAGAAGACGAACAATCACTCTAGCCAAAAGCCCCACTCATGTTTTGCGACACAGACACCCCTATACACGTGCCTGTACCCCAAAACAAAGGGGGATTTGTTGTGGGCCTTTTGAATTATGTCTCAAAAATATGACTTTATCAAGACATAATATTATATGACAAGCAGCTCAGCATAGCCGGATGTTAAGGGTTAATTTGGCTTGGTTGGAAAGTCGAATGACCATCTGGCTGGAGAGGTGTAGACGGTGGGTGAAGGGATTTTTTTTTCCTCCCAGAGACAATATACTATTTTGAAGTTCTACAGGTGGTCAAACACCATTATTCAGACTTCAATAAGCAGGTAAACATATACAAGGTCTGGACATGACAATAGAGGAACCAAACTGCAAGGTTTGGGTAAGCTCTCAGACAATCAGAGTGTGATAAACCAACAGACCTCTGAAAACTATCACAATATACTATTGTCCACCAAGGGTGAAAGTATTAAGAGTTGTTTACCGTGACTCCAATACAAGAGCCAGGCAAACAGAGAGTTTTTCCCTACACATAGAAAATGTTGGTTCTAAAACAAAGAAGTTAAATTCAGGACATTTAAGTCTAAAAACTGACTGTATATAACTACAAAGATATACTACAAAAACATATTATAAATGAGATGTTATAAAGGATAGGTTTTACACACCACCAAATATTCAGCAATGGGAACTATATATCACTAACTTGAGTATTGAGATGATGGAAAGTAAGATGTATTATAAACTAGCATTAGTTACATGTCTTATCAGGAAACAGACAGGATGGTATTTCCAGAAGGAATAACTGAATATACACCTATATTCCATGGTCCCTATTTAGAATATTATAGGTATGATCACTTCTATATCTGGAAAAAGCCGTATATTTAATTCCTGAAATTACCTTAAGATTCCACCCAAGGTGAGTCATCTCAAATACTCAAATTGTTCTATGATACATGACTGCCATCTGGCGGGCAGGTGAGAAATAGCTTATGTACACACATTTCTCAACTAGCCAATCAAGAAGCCTGGTGGGAAGGTATCTTAGAACAATGGATTAGTTGGTATAAAAGCCTTTGTACCTTTAAGAAAAAAAAAAACCTCATCAAGAAAAAAACTCATCAAAAGAAAAGACCTCAGCAAAAGAAAACCTGACTGAAGAAAGACCTGATTCTGAATAACTACTCTTCCATACTTTCAAACTTCCTAAAACTTTACTAAATTTCTAAACCTCTATCCTTATAACTTCCTACATTCTCCCATACTAAATATCTATCACTTGCCCTATAATATCATTTCTAAAGGCGTTCCACTGCCAGCTAAATCCACGGGAGAGTTGCCTAGTCTGAATGCCGGGTGCGGTGAGATTGTTTATTTGATTTTGTATTACCTATTTTCTCTGTTGTGTGGAATCATAAAATTACCTTAGTGTATCACAACAATATTGGGTAGTTAGATATATGTAGAGAGATCCTGTTTTACTGTTAAAAATTGTTTGTTGCCATATTATAATTTTTTTTCATATTTCATAATTTATTGAATATTAATAATCAGAGTATAAAATATCAAGGGCTAGCTTCTTGCAATCCTATGGCCACGGCTTGTGAGAATATAACCTTTGAGATACTCGAAATTATTAATTAATAAATTTAATAAATAATCAGATCATTTAAAAAATTGTGATATTGATGTAATTAGTTAGAAACCTTATTATTGTGTCTTACATTGGTAGGATATATTTTTGATTGTGTGTACCAATGTTCATTTATCACCAGTCTTTTGCGTTGTGTTAATATATATATATAATTTTTGTACATAAATAAATTTTTATATTTATCTATTATAAGGCAAATTTTGTGTGTATGGTACGAAATCATATTGGCTAAAAGAATTCAAGGTATAATAATAAGTGGTGATCAAATGATCAAGGTGTCCAAATTATTGGTTTACTAAATATTTGCCGTATTTTAACGGCTGGAGGCACTGTAATATTTCATCTAAGGGAAAGGGACACACCCTTTATAAATAAAATATATCCTTACATAAACCACCACAATGTGTCAACAAAAATGTTAGCATGTGCCAGAGATTTCTGTAGGTCTTTAGCTGACACTCTGGGATTCTTCTTTACCTCATGCAGCATTCTGCGCTGTGCTCTTGCAGTCATTTTTACAGGACGACCACGCCTAGGGAGAGTAGCAACAGTGCTAAACTTTCTCCATTTGTAGACAGTCTGTCTTACCGTGGACACATGAACATCAAGGCTCAAGGAGATACTTTTGTAACCCTTTCCAGCTTCATGCAAGTCAACAATTCTTGATCGTAGGACTTCTGAGAGCTCTTTTCTGCGAGGCATGGTTCACATCAGACAGTGCTTCTTGAAACCAGTAAACCCAAAACAGGTGTGTGTTTTTTAAGAGTAGGACAGCTGTCAGCAACACATCCAATATCATCACACTGATTGGAGTCAAGATTGGCTCACTCCTAGCTCCAATTAGCTCTGGGAGAAGTCATTAAGCTAGGGCCTCACATACTTTTTCCTCCCTGCACTGTGAATGTTTACATGTTATGTGCAATTAAACCATGGGAACATCTAATGTTTGTGTAGTATTATGTTCAGCAGACTGTGTTCTTCTATTGTTGTGACTTAGATGACTTTCAGAGCACATTTTATGCCCAATTCATGCAAAACTCCACGTAATCCCAAGGGGTTCACATACTTTTTCTTGCAACTGTATATATATATATATTTATTTTTTCTGTTTATCTTCATGCCTTGCTAGTCTGGCTAGAGTATTCTATGGCAATCTTTTTCAACCAGGGTGCCCAGGTACCCTGGGGTGCCTTCTTGAGTTCTTCAGCGATGCCTTGGTAGAATTGCCCCAAAAACTGTAAACAAGACAGTAAGTGGATCAGTCCTGCCTTTTTGTTACACAAACCACAAGTTTGTATTGTGCAGCATTACAACCTTGGGTACTGTGGGGTCCAGCCGCTGACATCCTAAACAACAGATGATGTAATTGGTTGAAAAGGAGGACATCAGTCACCTGAATCCTTGTTTTCCCCTCTCCATCAGCACTGGGGTCACTTTAGCTGAGTGAGGGAGAATGTTGGGACATGTTGGTAGCAATGTGCAAAGGTGCAATAGCTATGAAAGAACAAACCACTTCTAATGTTGGGGGTCCTACTTGTGTGGATGTTGATGCGTTACGTAAAACTATTTGTTTAGTTCTTACATTTTAGCATGGGGTGCCTCGAGATTGTGTGGAATTGTAAAGGGCACGTTGACTAAGAAAAGGTTGAGAAACACTCATCTATGGTGTATGCATAGCAAGACCAGTATAGGTCCATGATGAGGGACCCCTTGTATTTTCCTGTTACTATATCATGCTAGAATGCAGTTTTTCATTGTCCAGTTATACCTGACTCTGGAATATTTCCTTTTGTGAATTGATATTGGTCACCTTTGGAAATAGCCACCAAATCTTCTGTTTATGTACCTGTTATTAATCTTTAATAAAAATATCATGGGACAAAAAAGAATGTACAAAACCTAATAAAGGTTTTCATTCTTCCCCCACTTGTGCCTCTTAAAGAGGTTTTGCTGACCACACACATGAAGTGAGGGAAGATCGGACGTCAGAAACGACAATAAAAAGTTAAAAGATGTTCTAACCTTGTCCTATTTTTGTCCAAATTCTTTGGTTGGATTTGTACTTGAAGTCTCAGGAAGTCACATATCTTTAGTAAATAATTTTACTGTATTACAGCAAAGTAAAACCAGGGACTTCCTAGGATGGCACCTAAGGACAGAAAGTCAACACCCAGCTATAAAAGATATTTTCATAAATGTTAGTCATATCATGCAAAAGTTTAAAGATTCACACATGATGTTCAATACAAAAACGTTTGTATGATGTGACTAATACATTTGGAATTTGTATCTCTATGTTTTGAATTGATATCCCTGGCTGCCATCCTAGGAAGTCCCCGGTTGTTACCTTGTTGTAGACATTTGTTGGTTTGGAATGATGGCACTCTCGGTCCTTTGCCCAGCGCCATTCTACATCACTCCTTTCTCTCTTTGGAATCTATAAAATAATTGGACTTCTTACATATAACTTGTATGTATCAGAGTAAGGGTTCGTGTCCATAGAATCAGTTTGATGTCCATTTGAGACCCTTCTAAAATAATTTATAATACTGTATATTGACAGGTGAATTTGATCGGCTTCAAGTGGGTTTTGCATTACCATAGACTTATATAGGAAAACAATATCCACTTGCTGTGAATAAAAGCTCATCAACATAAGCCCAACATGTATTTAATAAGAATTGTAAGCATATATCAGCTTTAAAATGTAAAATAACTGTCTTTAGTTACAACACTACCCCTCCCCCCACCTCTAATGAAGGTGACAATTAATAACAGTAACTGGGTGATATCCAGAGAGATGATTAATGCCGCTTACTAATGATTAGTGCCAAATGAAACTAATTTGTATGTTTTGATGTTGTGATTCCAGAATGGCTTCTAGCATTGTAGAAGTAACCAAGAACACTGCAAGGAAACTTCTTGAGCTCATCGCCGAAACCTCAGAAAACCTGACGATGATGGAAGTCACAGACCACTTCCACCCCATCAAAGAGCTCGGGACAGGATCGTACGGAAAGGTTCTCTTGGCCAAACATCGGGGTTCAGGTAAATTTGTAGCCTAATTCATGTACAGAGAATGATTTATAGAATCAGTTGTGCTTCTGAATGAGTGGAAATAAACTAAGGAAAAGAGTAACTAGCAGGTAAAGGTTCTTCGGTTGCATGGTGCAACAAGGGGGATCATACTGTAGATATTGCATCACCAGAGGAGGGGAGACTATAATGAGCAAGTCTGCCATAATATACAAGTCTGATATTTACATATTCTAGTTAATGCTCTGGGTTCCCTCTGCAGATTTAGTTCTATTTAAAGCTCAGATGTCTAAAGGATCTTTAATTCTAAACTGAGATATGAGTGTGACATCCAAGATCTAAGAATCAACAGAATGCTTCGGCTGCAGAACATTTCCAAAGCTTTGAACAGCATTTAAGTTTCTAAGTTTTCCAAGCCCCCCTTCCAGTTTTTGAGTGATGGTTATGGATCTTAATAAGTCAGAGCTTTTAGATTTACATAAACTTTTAACTAACTTTAGTAGGTTTTTAGCAAGCTTCATCATTTCTCTAATGTTAGGTTTATGATACTCATTGTCTTTTTTTGTCTCTCTTTTCAACAGATGAGTTGGTGGCTATGAAACTGATGAGTAAAGAGACAACTCCAATGGACAACTTCCTAGTGGAATACGGAATGTCTCTTAGTCTCAGTGGCCATCCAAATATCATCGCAACCCATGAAATCGCTTTCCAAACCAGCAACGACTATGTCTTCGTCCAGAAGGTGGCACCAGCTGGAAATCTTCAGTCAATAGTAAAGTCAAATGTAAGTTTGTATCAAAACTTTATTGATCTTTTTAAATCACGATTTCTAGTTTTAGTTACTTTAAAGCATTTCTGAGTTTTAAAGGTTCCTTTCCCAGGGCAGTGAGTTGGTAGGATGTATAGTTGGCATACGCTTGTTGTTTAAGGTATGTGTATCACTCAAGTTATGAAGCAAGGTTTAAAATGGAGTAAGATGGGTTAAGATGGATCTTGCACCATTAATGGCACCATTTTGTATGCTGACAGGTTTCCTTTAATCATACTCCTTGTGTATTCAGCTAATGTATGTTTGTTTCCCTGTACAAGAGGTAAGGTGGGTTCAGTATGTTGGGTAACATTGTGCTATATTTGTGTCTGGTGAATAATTTTCTCTTTTTTTTTTTCTACAGGTTGGTTTAAATGGAGATGTTGTAAAGGGTTTTGTTCCACAGGTAGCGAGTGCCTTAGACTTTATGCACAGCAGAGGAATGGTCCATCGGGACATTAAACTGGACAACATTTTGCTCATGGACATTGAATGTAAGGAAGTCAAATTAGCAGATTTTGGACTGACGAGGCTCCGGGGCACTCAAGCACCATGTATGGCCTGGTCCATCCCATATACTGCTCCGGAATTGTGCAGCTTAAAAGAAGGGGATCGATTGCTGCTGCACCCGAGCATTGACGTGTGGGCGTTTGGAGTCCTGTTGTACACAGCTATGACCGGCTCATTTCCTTGGTTAGAAACAGGGGGTCATGACCCCATGTATCGGGAGTTTGCTTGGTGGCAAACAAATAAAGATCTAACCTTGGCACCAGGAAAGTGGCAACAATTCTCCATTGAAGCCAGGCAGATGTTCTGGGACTTGTTGTCCCTCAATGCTTCTGAGAGGTGTTCTGCTATGGACATTTTAAAATATGTCCACCTGCCATGGAAAGTAAAAATGCCTCCAGAGAATCTAACCAGGAAAACAGTCATACATGTGATATAACAGAGTGCTGCTGTCCATTGTGGAGCTTCATCAAGTTCTGCCTCATACAAGACTCATGTCCTAGGGGAAGGTAAGTCTAAATTTTAGGACTGCTGGCTTTTTCTGTAGCTGGTCACATGTTTGCTTATCTACTGTAATTGCCGATTTCATAAATACTAGCTCTTAGCGTAGGAAAACCGTATATAATGAGCCACAGCAGCACAGATCTAATTGGACCACATGTCCACTTCTTTCCACCACAGTTCTCAAAAACAATTTCACTATTCAAACATATACCATTCTAAAGCTATAACACCGATGTATGCTTACATGGTACCTACACTAATTACACATTCATTCTGTTTGGCTTTAGTCTCCCAATGCTTCCCCTGCCTAAGAAAATATTATATGGTCAAATTACGGGACCCTCTGCTCCAGGGCCACAGAGCAGCTAATGGCATGGTTATACTACATAGAAATTACATTGCACTTCTTCTCACCATTGATTTTATTGTTCTCCTTAAATAGCCTTAAAACTCATTTCCAGTTTTATTCTTTCATGTGGTAGGAGGGGGGCCTGTTTACAAAAACAAGCAATGTTCACCCTCCCCAAGCTCTAGTGCTGCCCCATATTGTCTTTGCTCCAGATTCGGTCTTTTCCAGGATTTGACACCCAATGTTATGCAACATCTTCTGTGAGCTGACAGGAAAATGATTCAAGGAGCCAAGCTCACCGCATCACATGAGCCCAGTTCTCTGCAGCAGCATTCAGGACCTGTTCCCTGCTGGAGGATAGATGAGGATGGGAAACACATGTGAATCATATGTCCAGCCTGGCCAGCAAGAAAAAGACAGATTTAAATAAAGCTCCTAAACATGTGTACTATATTAGAACAAATTGATGGTTTTTAAATTTTGTTGGTTTTCTTTTCCCTTTTTTTGTTCATTGTCAAGTGTATTGGAATGTGTGTTCTGCAATCCTTCTGTACAAGGCATATATGGGAAGTATAATATTGTCATAATAAATGAAGACTTTAAAGACTCTATTGCAGTATGGACTGCGGAATTAGACCAATTTGAGTCTAAAATTAAAATTTCCAAAGCATATAAAGTGATATTTGAAGTAGAAAATCAGGAAGACTGCTATGATTATAGCTTTTGTAAAGAAATGTAAGTACCTTGACCCAACATTAGCCATAGCACAGGAATGACAAAATCTGAACCAGATAGCAAGTTTCATTGATAAAATTAGGAGACAGTTGAAACAATCTCATTTATGAGGTAACCATGATTCAATGTGACAAAACAAAAAAAAGGCAGCAGTTATGTCAGGAACTACAGGTCCCAGTAAGAATGACAACAGGTGCTGGTGAGTCAAAGCGTCTACCACATGTTTTTACCATCATGGACCAAGCCATGTAAGAAGACAGTGCTGGAAATTAAAAAAAAAAAAAAAACACTATGGAAATCGGAAATGAAAAAGCAGCTTTTGTACAACCTGCTCTGTCATGATAAAAAAAAAGTTTGACTGAATTGCTGTACGCCTCAGATTAGTAATTTGATTAGCAACTAGTCAGACAATATGGTGAAAAGGAAAGAACAAAGGGGAAACAGGTGTAGCACATTACCATAAAAAAAGTGTGAAATAAAATAGGTGTTGTACTCACAAAGGAGAATAAAGTCAAGGCACATCATAAAATAACAGCTGGGTCAACACCGCACTGAGTAAGTCTGCAATGGGGAGTGTAGACATCCAATAGGGTGACACGTTTCAAGGACTTGCCTCTTCCTCAGAGCCTGGCTCTTTGTTCTTTCCTCATTCAGTATATTTGGATTCCCCCGGTCCATTTGAGGGCAGCAAGGTGTGCATGTTCCAGGACATTCTTAATGTGGTTGTAGCCTGCATAGAGTCCATCCCCAAGCGCAGGAGCATTTGTGTTTGCTGGTTCAAGGTGGTGAAAAGGGCTGTCACTAACCGATAGTTTATTACCATTGCCAAAATTAGAAACGCACTGAGATTCATCCCCAATACCATTGGACTATGTTGCTCCAATTGTATTGGATGACATTGGAAGACCATATGTACAAGGTTTACTAAATGGTAAAAAGATGACATTTTTGGTTGATAGTGGATCTGAGATCAGTCTAACCAGAGAAATCATACCTGTGAAACCTAACTCACCCATGTGTAATATAAAGGGTTTATTACAGGTCATTCCACTGCTAGACGGGTGTCTAATGTAACATTAGAAGTACCTGGGCTAGTGACAACACTGACATCTGGTTTTGTCACGGTGCAGAGAATATTCTTGGCATTGATGTAATCAATAATAGTGTTAATTGATCCCTCTGTATACAGTAATGTTTCCATGACTAATAAGTCTACAACGCAAAAATGACCTGATACTGATGGTAATTGTGCTTTAAAAAGGAAGTGGTACAAAGTTTTCCAAGTTTGTGCTCAAAGTTTACAAATGACATAGGAACTTTCAAAATACAGAATTGAATATTGGAGGGAAAAGCACCAATACCTCTTAGTCAGTATGAGTTACCACTAGAATCAACTGGACCGCTTTCTGCCATTATTCAAGAGTTCGTACAACTTGGCATTTTAAAGAAAGCACAGTGAGCAGCAAATAACTGTATTTGGCCTATCAAAAAAGCTGACAATTCATATTGTCCATTGACTTCAGGACACTGAATATATATTACAAATAAAAAGCAGTTGTTCCCGATCATTCTAATATGAAGTTACATTTGGATGCCGAGGCCAAAGTGTTCTCAGTACTGGAAGTTGCTAACAGCCATTCTTCCATCCCCTTAGCTAACAGTTGTCAGTACAAGCTAGCTTTCAAGTTCCAGAAAGACCTATACATTCACTCGATTAATAGCTGGCCTAGATATCAGAGATGGTGTAGTCCATGAGTCTATAGCGAAAATACTATCAAAGTCAATGTATTTTTCAGCATGTAGATAGGATTATGCTGAGTATGCAGAACATTGATGAACATATTGCTCTTTTGTCTGCGTTGTTTAAGGCCCAAAAGTAAACACAGAAAGTTCAACTGTTGAAAAACCTTCACATGCAGATTAGTCAAGGAAAGAGACAATTGTAATAAACAGTCAGCTCCATCACTTCCATTCCAACAACTCAAAGCATTGCAGCAATTTTTGAATAAAAAAAGAGTGCAAAGAGTTAATACATGAGTTTTGCTAAGAAAGTTAAACCATTTAATCTTTTGAGGAGTAAAGATAATATAGTTGACCAAAATTGTCCAAATAAGGTTTTAGAACTCTTGAGGGGAAAAAAAAAAAAAAGATTTGCAGTAGGCTCCAGCATTAGATACAATAGGTTTGTTCTGAAGCCTCTTTTTTTGAAAACTCATGCATCTGAATGCAATTTCAGTAACTGTCTCAGTTAAAAAGGTAATGAAAAAATAATTTGCTACTTCTCCAGAGTGATCATTGGAAAAACCTTGTGTCAAATGTACAACAACTGCTAAGTGTTTATTATGCAATCAAAGCATCAGAGCTTAGTGAAGTCAAACAGGATTATATTGCAGACTGACTGCTCATCAAGGAGGAATTTGTGAGAAATACAATTTCAGAAAATGTCATGAAAGGTACTCTATGTCAGCCAAACACATTGAGAGATAACAGGAAGACATTTTCAGGAAAAACAAAAAACCACAACCCACATGTTTGTGTGGCTGTATCAGAAAAGTCTTTACCTCATTTTTAGCACAAGAACTGAAGGTGGTGTGGAACCAGTCAGTATTACTGCAGAACAGTCCAACACCAGAATGACATCAGCACAGAAAACAGTTACGCATATTTCTAATTTTTATAGAGAAGACATAGTCCATTGTCATCTCTGGGGTGATACAAAACCTGTTTGCAAAAACAGTTTTGAGTCATGTCCAAAAAGATGTTGCGTCCCGTCATACCTAGATTTCACACTTTTGTAGTTTAGGTCATCTTAGACAGGACAAGGACAGTACTTTGATATATAGAAGTTTTCTGTGAAAAGAAATGTTGCTTCACATAGTGTTCCAAATTCATAAAACTATTGTCCCATAATTAACATTTGTTAAAAAAAAAAATAATAATATACCAGGATAATGTAAACTGTTTTGTTTTAGATGCCATTTCTGGCAAAGAAATGCAGTATCATTACTTTGGCACAAACATGGAGAAACATCAAACGCAAAGAAGAAATATTGATAACATCAGAACAGAAAGAAAGTATAAACAATTAAAAAAAAAGGGAGAACATTTGTGATCACAGGACGCTCTCATTGACATTATTTATAAAAATGTATGACTTTTTCCAGCCCAGCAGAGAAGTCTAAGACCCTACAAAAGACTTGCTTTTATCCAGAAATTTTCCAAGATAGTGACACTGACAGCAGTAGACTTGTATAGGTTATGGAGCTACTTGTATGCAACTATTTTTTTCATAGTAACTATTGGAATACAAGCTCGTATAGAATCCAAAACATTTACAAAAATGTCAAGAATATTTAATATGGAATTGGGTATGGATAAATGGTTTGGAACCAATATTAAAAAACAGGAATAAGTGAGGTATCGTAGAAGGAATTCTAGGAGGAGTTAGTACTATTGGAAGTATTACCAATAGTATGGATTTTAATACATTGATAGACGACATTGATCAGGAAACAGCAGGCTTAGTAGGAAGTAAAAATAAAGTTCAAAGAAATTTAAATCAAATATTAGAAAATTTTAAGAAAGCTACGGTTGTAGGACCATCTGTGTTCCATTTACAAGATGTTACTTTAAATTTAATGGACAGAACATTCCCACATAGCCAGGACATGTCTAGAGAGTATTCTACCAATTTTAAAATAATTGCACAAGCATTCCAAAGTGGAACGCCCAAGTGTTTTGCAACGTTTACCCAATTAATATGTATTTGCAAAAAAAAAACCCCATACAGATTTATGGGTAATAACCTGGGAATCAACAAATATTAGTTCCAATTACAGTCTTAGGACTGCCAGTTAGTAATACTCAGTTATAGGATCAGCTACAGTTTGCAGACTTTGCTTTGGATACCAATAGATCTGATCTAGAACTAGATGTGTTTACATTTCCTATCCAAAAGTAATTTGTTTGCCTAAACAGGACAAAAAGGTATTTTTCATTCTTGGTTCCATCATTCATTATGTACAGCAAGAATAGAAAAAGTGACTTCATTTGACTTAGTCACTCTTGTAGGTAAAAGGAAGGTCTGTTTTCAAGTCATGAGACACTGAAAGCTTTCTTCCTATCCTGCACACAGATATCCTGAGTGAGGCCTTGTATTGTATAGAAGGAGATCTTACAGGAATCAGGAGAAATGGGATTAGAGTAAATGTAACTAATATGTTTATGAAAAATGTAAGTGTTCCACCGATACAATATAATATCTCAAGTAGAGGAGTTTCCATGGAAAGAATGGGCAGACATACAAAACGATAAGGGATAAATGTTTTGCCTGAATAACTTCAGAAAGCAGAAATGATATTCAAGCATGAACAGGGAAATCTACTAGAGATAAAACATTGGTCTGAATTTTCAGGTCATCATGGTGGTCAAAGTTTAAAAATACTGTATCAATGTGGGGAAAAACCTCAGTAACAGCAGCTCCTGGAAATATATTACTACATCAATTAATTATATTTATTATGATTTTATTTCAAATCTGTATTGTGATTAGAATGAAGCTATTTTACAAATGGATCAAGAAAACTAATGAACGGTGAAGAAATCAGGTCAGGTATTTGTAGGCAGAGAATTCTCTGGCTTAATGGACCTGGTTATGGAAAGTGGTGCATCTGGAACAACTGATTCAGAGCGTGTGTAGTTGGGCCATGAATGTATAGAATACATTATATTTAGGGGAATATTGTAGAATATAATTAAAAATTTTCGCTCATAACAGACATCTGTATTCTTTAATATTTCCGACTCCCCAAAGCCACATTGAAACTCAGCGTTAGCTAGCTTAAAATGAACCGTGCGTGTGAATGGCTCTGTAAGCCGGTGTTCAAGTGTACCATAGTATTTCATGGCTAAGAGATCAGCAGGTCATTAACTTCACATCCTAAAATAGATCATCCTTGGAGACTTCAACATCCAAACTCATCCACTTAACCTCTTCTTCTGCACTCGCACAGTGTATACAGTCCACCACCCACTCCGACAGGAACACCCTGGACCTTGTCCTCTCACATCTGCACTCCCCACAACCTCACAAACACCCCCTTTGCTCTCTCTGATCACAACCTCATTACCGTCTCCGTCTCCTCGTCCTCAAACACCTATCCCTCCAAACATCAAACTATCACCAGCAGAATCCTCCGCAACTTGAACCCTGCCCCTTCCACTCTGCAGCTGACCAACTTTACGACAGTACCCTTCCCCTGTCCTGCCCTGGCCACTACTGTTTATAACAACTCGCTATCAGCCGCCCTAGACTCGCTAACACCCCCAACAAGAAGCATCAGACCCCCACCGCTACAACCCTGGCAAACTGACCATACCAAAAATCTCAAACGATGCAGTCGTGCGCTGGAGCAACTATGGCGCAAAACCAGATCCCAACAAGCTGTCAGGGATCGCCACGGCGCTGGTCCCGGCCCATGCGCATTAGGCCATCTCAGGAGGGGATGCGGGCACTAGGACCCGGCCCGCTACGGCAAAGTTTGCGCGTGCGCTAGTGCACGCTTGGCACCAATGACAGCACAGGGTGCGGTATTTAAATCGCCCTGTGCTGTCACTTGTTGCCAAATGGTCTTCTATGATTCCTGTTACCCGTGTTTGAGTACTACTACCCGGAGTGTTTTGACCTCTGCTGCCTTCTCCCTGTCCTGACCTCTGGCTTGTCTAACTTCGCTCCTAGATGTTCCCCTTTAGATCTGATTTCCTGTTATTGACCT
Source organism: Staurois parvus (assembly GCF_062004578.1). Lineage (NCBI taxonomy): Eukaryota > Metazoa > Chordata > Amphibia > Anura > Ranidae > Staurois > Staurois parvus. The sequence goes on from NW_028318213.1 coordinate 1,906,182, forward strand.
GGCATGTGACCCGACCATTCTTTGCCTGCTGCTTTGTACCGCACCGACCTCCCTGTTACCCACTCGGCTTGTTTGACTTAGCTTTAGCTCATCCATCCATCCAATTGGGATCTTCTGGTCCCCTCACATCAGACTCTCACCCAGCGGGAGCCTCTGGCAGACTCCTCTACCACTGGTGGGTATACCCGGTAGTCGCGACCTGGTCTCAGAGCACTCCAAGTCCATCCCCACCATCAGGGGCTCTAGTGAACAAGTGCTCCGGGACTTAGACTCCACGCTCCGGGGAGGCCTGACCAGTGGGTTGCTAGAGGTTCTGCCAGGTGGTCCATTACAGTACCATTTGGCCATGACTGAGTCTGGAGGACCCTCCCCACTGGAGGACATATGCAGGCACTTATTGGCCCTAACACAAGCCGTCACAGCATTACAAGATAAATACACCCATCTAGAGAACCGTTTTGAGACCCTGACCATGTCTGGCACCACCTCCCAGGCCGCGGTCACTACCACCACGTCCGGGGAGACCCCTGGGCCCGCTATGGGAGCTGCCATCGCACTCCCTCTGACTGAACCCAGTGATCCTCTACCAGAACAATTTCGGTGAGACCGTGCACGTTTCTGGGCTTTACAGAATTCATGCCTCCTTTACTTTAATTTACAGCCCTGCACATTCACTACTGAGTTGGTTAAAGTGGGATTTATAATCTCACTGCTTCAGGACGAACCCCAGGACTGGGCCCATCGATTGATGGAAAACCATGATTCCCATCTGAAATCTGTAAACAGCTTTTTTGAAGAAATGGCCATACTTTGACGACCCGCAGCGGGCAGCTTCTGCTGAATCAGCCCTATATTCTCTGAGACAGGGTCATCAGGCGGCAGAAGAATATGCTTCCAAATTAAGGCGGTGATGGGGGACACACTGGAATGACGCTGCTCTGCGTTACCAATTATGGGTCGGACTCTCAGAGGCTCTGAAAGACGAATTGGCCCGAGTGGGCCTACCAGAGTCCCTGGAAGATCTGATCGGCCTGGCGATCCAGATCGATCACAGGTTGCAGGAACGCAGGTTCGGGAGGTCTGGCCAGGGTCAGGGAATGACATGGGCCCCGGTCAGAGGGGCAGGTCAGCCTGTTTCAAGATAACCGATCTCCTGTTCCTGTGGACACCCAGGAGCCCATGCAGTTGGGTCTGGCTCGGCATGCCGTGTCTCCCGAGGAACGCCAACGAAGACTATAAAAAAAAAAAAATCTTACTGTGGAGAAGCCGGTCACATGGTACGGTCCTGTCCTCTGAAGGTGCGCAAGTCGACCTCTTTAATTCTTGTTCTATTGGGAATACTAGTCAGTCCAGTTACTTAGCTGTACCCCTCTTCCAGCTCCCAGGAAGAACAGTGGAAACGACGGCTATAATTGACTCAGGGGCATGCAGTTTTTTGGATCTTGACTTCGCACGACAGCAGGAAATTCCTCTACAGCTCAGAAAGTGGGGTCGTAATTTCTCGCTGATGGTTCCCAGATTAGATCAGGGGTAGTTGATCAGGAAACCCCTCCTATCCTTACCACCATAGCAGGTAAACACCGGGAACTTTTACGTTTTGACGCCATCGCGTCACCCCTTTTCCCAGTTATCTTGGGGCTTCCATGGCTACAGGCCCACATCCCCAAAGTCGACTGGGAGACCGGGTCAATAAGGTTCCTTTCAACATATTGTTAGGAACACTGTCACGCTCCGGGCCCCGGAATCCCCTAGATCCTCCTGTGCTCAGAAGACCCCAGTCTAAGACAAGTCATTCCGGTGGCCTACCATGGCTACCTGGATGTCTTTAGCAAGCGTGGTGCGGACATTTTGCCTCCCCACCACCCATACAACTGTCCCATTGATCTGTTACCCGGTTCCGAAATTCCTTTCGGCTAAATCTTCCCCCTGTCTGAATTGGAGTTGGGGGTTCTCAAAAAGTATATTGATGAGAATCTTCAAAAGGGGTTCATCCGCCCTTCCACCTCACCAGCAGGGGCAGGAATTTTTCTTCATGGAAAAGAAAGATAAATCCCTAAGACCTTGTGTTGACTACCACAAATTGAATAGAATCACGATTAAGAATCGCTATCCCTTGCCTCTGGTCCCAGAGCTTTTTCAAAGTTTAAAGTCCGCAGCCTGCTTTCCCAAGTTAGACCTGAGGGGGGCATATAATCTGGTTCGCATAAGGGAGAGGGGAGTGGAAGACGGCATTTCGCACTCGTTTTGGCCACTACGAATACTTGGTCATGCCTTTCGGACTCTGCAATGCCCCGGCCACTTTCCAACATTTTGTCAATGACATATTCAGAGACTACCTTGACATTATAGTCATTGTGTACCTGGACAACATTGATTTTCTCACCCTCACTGGAGGGTCATAGGGATCATGTGACAAGGGTCCTGGAACGCTTACGCCTGCACAGCCTGTACGTCAAGGCTGACAAATGCAGCTTCGAACAACGCAGTATCTCCTTTCTGGGTTTGATCATCTCCACCGTGGGGGTGCGATGGATCCCCAAAAAGTCTCAGCAATTCACGATTGGCCAATTCCTACCGATAAGGGCGTCCAGCGGTTCATTGGATTTGCCAAGTTCTATAGGAAATTTATCAGGAACTTTTCAGGTCTGGTCTCCCCCATTACCAAACAAGGAATCTGCTTTAATGGACGCTGGAGGCCTAGGCGGCCTTCGAGTCCCTAAAGAGCTTGTTCACCACGGCACCCATTTTGGGCCATCCAGACAATGCACTACCTTATGTCCTAGAAGTAGACTCATCTGAGATTGCAGTAGGGTCGATCCTGTCCCAGAGGAAGGGCGCAAAGGAACTTCTGCACCCAGTGGCACTCTTTTCAAGGAAGCTTACTCCAGCCGAAAGAAATTATGACATTGGTGACCGAGAATTATTGGCCATCAAGACAGCTTTGGAGGAATGGAGATATTTGTTAGAAGGGGCCATGCACCCAATCTTGATTTTCACAGACCATAAAAACTTGGAGTACTTGAGAACGGCAAAGCACCTACGACCACGCCAGGCGAGATGGGCACTCTTCTCATTCCACATCACCTACAGACCAGGCTCCAAGAACACGAAGCCTGATGCCCTCTCGCGCATGTTTGAGGACCCTAAGGAAGAACCAAGGCCCAATACCATCCTTTCATCAGGAAACTTTCTGTCTCTCCAGACAGAACTATGCTCTAAGCTGCAGGATGCATTAGTAACTATGCCCACCCCACCTGGGGTACCACTCTTGAACAAAGGGGGACTGATATGGAAAGAGGGGTTGATCGTGGTGCCAGAGGAAGTCCCGACGCTGGTCCTGGGACATTGTCATGATCATCCGATGGCAGGACACTTCAGACTAGCAAAGACCCTTGAGCTGCTCAGACGCACCTTTTGGTGGCCCAACATGGCCAGAGACTGAGAACGGTACGTCAAGTCATGTACTACTTGCCAAAGCAACAAGCCACCTAGAAGCAAAGCCTGGGGGCTACTACACCCACTACCTATACCCGTTTGACCGTGGCAAATGATTGCTATGGACTTCATAGTTGAACTTTCTCCCTCCCTGGACCACACATGGCGATATTCGTGATAATTGACAGCCTGTCAAAAATGGCCCATTTCATACCCCTGAAGAGTACCCAATCGGCGCCTGAAACCGCTCAGATTTTCATTCGAAAAGTGGTTAGGTTACACGGAGTCCCGGAAGATATCGTTTCAGATCGGGGAGTTCAATTTACCTCCAAATTCTGGAAGGCATTATGTAAGGCACTTGGTCTGTGGATGAAATGCAGAGGAGAGAGACAATTTGATACCAACGGGCAGACAAAGGACCAACCAGACTTTAGAATATTTAAGAGGTTACACGTCCTTCCTACAGGATGATTGGCTGATGCTTCTGCCTTTGGCAGAATTCTCCTATAATAATGTGAACCATTCAACCACAGGATAATCCCTGTTTTTTGCAGATTATGGGTTTCACCCCACCTTCTTGCCCTATCTGGTTGCTGAGAGTGCAGTCTCAGCTACCCAAAGCACTATCAGTTTTTTTCCAGACAATAAATTGCTTCAGGAAGCCATGGCTAAGGCCCAGGAAGACAACAAGAAGGCCTTTGACAAGACGCGAAGGGGGGAGGGGGGGGGAACTGGTGCTGCAACCGGGGGGATAAGGTCTGGTTGGCAACAACATATCTGAAGATGTTGTGTCCTTCAAAGAAACTAGGACCCAAATTTTTGGGCCCTTTCCATGTGAAACGCATGATTAACAAGGTGGCATACAAACTCATCCTTCCGGAAACCTTTAAGATTCACCCGGTATTTCATGTTTCTCTGCTTAAACCAGTTGTACCAGACCCATTCCCGGACCGAGAATCCAGACCTCCTGAAGCCAATCACTATTGAGGAACAAGAGGAATTCAAAGTGGAAGCAATCTTAAATTGCCGAAAGAGGGGGGGGCCAGACCCAGTTCTTGATCAAATGGAAAGGCTATGGTCCAGAGGAGAACTCTTGGCTATGAAAAAACTCCCGGACAAGTCTCGGGGCATGGACATTTTGGGCTGGTTCCCATCTGCAGTGGAGAGATCAGTTGGGCATCCGGAGGTTGCCCGTGGGGGGGGGAATGTCAAGGATCACCGCGGTGCTGGTCCTGGCGCATGCACATTAGGCAGTCTCAGGCGGGGATGCGGGCGCTAGGGCCCGGCCCGCCGCAGCGAAGTTTGCACATGCACACTAGCGTACGCTAGTGCACGCCTGGCACCAATGACAGCGCAGGGTGCGGTATTTAAATCGCCCTGTGCTGTCACTGATGCTGACTCCATTCTATCACAGCACTCCTTCAGTGTTACCTATAATGCTGCCACCTCCTCGCTCCCCCTCTGTTGGGGTCCCTCAAGGTTCTGTCCTTGGGCCCCTTTTCTCCATCAACACCTCCACCCTTAGCCAATTGATACATTCTCGCGGCTTCAACCACCATCTCTATGCCGACGGCAAATCTCTACCCCTCACCCCTTCAGTCTCTTCCCGTATCACAAGCCTACTGAGACATATTGGATTGGATGTCACGCCTACTGAGACAATTTGGATTGGATGTCACTCCACTTCCGCAAACTAAATCTTTCCAAAACTGAGCTAGTTCTCCCCCCAGCCTGCACCCCCCCCCCAGCTTCTCTATCAAGACCAACACCATCAGACCCACCCCTCAAGGCAGAGTACTAGGTGTCATCCTAGACTCCAATCTGTCCTTCCAGTCCCAATTGCTGACAAACTCATGTAGACTTCACCTCCGCAACATCTCCAAAATACATCCGTTCCTAACCCTGGAAACCGCTAAGCAACTCATTCACTCCATTATATATATATCACGACTTGACTACTGTAACTCCCTCATCGGCTTACCTCACTGCAGGCTATCCCCGCTTCAGTCCATCTTGAATTCTGCGGCCAGACTCATCCACCTTACTAACCACTCCGTATCTGCCACCCCCCTCTGCCAATCCCTACACTGGCTCCCGATTGCCCAACGGATAAAATTCAAAATGATAACATTGACGTATAAAGCTGTTCATAATACTGCCCCAAACGAAATCACCGATCTGGTATCCAAATACCACCCAAAACGTACTCTGCTCCTCACAAGACCTACTCTCTAGTTCCCTGGTCTCCTCCCATGCTCGTCTCCAGGACTTCACCCCCCCATCCTCTGGAACTCCCTACCCCAATCCATCAGTCTATCACCTACTCTGCTCACCTTTAGGCGCACTCTGAAAACCTACCCCACCCTCAGCCAATTACTGAACTCCTCCACTCTACCTACCACTCCATCCCCCACAGCTATTTCCTCCTGTACCACTATCCCCTCCCCCCTAGATTGTAAGCTCCAAGGAGCAGGGCCCTCGAACCCTCGTGTATTGAATTGATACTGTACTGTCTCCCATTATAATGTACAGTGCTGAGCAAACTGTTGGCGCTATGTAAATACTTTATAAAAGACATATTGCTTGGCTCTTTACTGCATTCCAAGTGATCTTATTTTATTATAAAGAAAATAACCAACCATATTATATCTTCGAAATTTCATATAGTTAGTTAGGAATAGCGTGATAGTATATTCTCAATTATGTTTATGCATGCTGTCCTTAAATTGAAGGTTGAATCGGTTTTAAAAAGAATGAAGTTATGTGATGGAAGATCACAGATCAGTCTAACATAACAGTATTGTGTATTTGTCAACCAAACTATTTTGCAAATGACAGCCAAGAACCATACATATGTTTACAACACTTACAAACACGGCTATTACATATTTAGCCCACACTAAATTAGGAATTGGCTGTATAGTGGGCTGACTTTGGCACAAACAATTTAAGGCCTACAAAAGCAGTTTTATAGTGTGCCAGGAAGTGCCTCATCCACCAGTGGGAGGGGGATGTCCATTGAGGACTGATCCTCAGTGTACCTTGGACTTTAGGGGGAAGGGGAGACCCTCAAACTCTCTCCTTACTCTCCCTTGCGTGTCTTTGTGCTTTAAACAAAGCTTCGGGCCTGTGATCAAACAAAGTCCCAGAAAAGACAATGGGGGATCTGATGTTGGTTAGTCTAAGACCTGGCAGATATAGGTTTCCTAAACAAATGCCATGGTCTATGGAAAGCTAGGAGATACTTCAATGGCAGGAAACCCTATTATAGGTAGTCAGACACTACTATTTGGACTTCTGCAGGTGAACATATACGAGGTATGGAAGTGACAATAGGGTAACCAAACCTGATTGAGAGCTCACACAACCTTGGAAGTGTGGATTCCCAGAGGAGACTTCTTGAAATGTGACAATACACTATTATCCACTGAGGTAAAAATATAACTGGCTGTTTACACTAGCTCCCACACAATCAACAGGTAAACAGAGGGTCTTTCCTATTCATGGGAACATCATTCCTTAAGCAAAAAGGTGAAGCTTAGGTATTCTAAAGCTAAGAACTTGATATCTACCCACAGAGACATTATCAAAGGCATATTACTAACAATTTTTATCTAGGTAAAGATTTGAGAAGGTTAGGTATTGCATACCACTCAATTAAGTGTGAAATGATGAAGAAGATGATTTGTGAATTGGTGTCAATTATACATTTCCAAAAGAAATCAAATGTTTCAAAACAGTTAAATATCAGGGAAATGAGGAACCAAATGTACGTACATCTTTGTGGTTCTCATTCAAGAGTAACAACAACTATACTTGAATAGGATACATATATATTTGATACCTAAACACATGTTATTTCAATCAAAGGATGAGTCATTACAACAAATGGTTTTGTGATCCCTAGCTGCACCCAGTGGACAGGTGAGAGATCCTATGTACACACCTCGACCGGCCCAACAAGCCTGTTGGGAGGGTCTTTTAAAACAAAGGGTTGGAGGATATAAAAAGCCATGCACCTCACAAAAAAAAAAAAAAAAATCAAGCTGAAATAGAGAAAAATCTTGAAAGAGTGAGATCTTGGGGAAAAAAAAAAAATCTGAAGCTGAAATCTGAACCATCTGAGAAACTTAAAGATCTAAATCTTTTGAAACTTCTGCTAAAATTCTGAACCTCTGAACTTCTACACTTCTATGATACTTCTGATCTATTTTGCTCATAATAACTACACTCTAAACACTACAATCCAGACTGCACTCTCACTTGCTACCTGCGGCCATTTTGCTGAAGGAGTCCAGCTGACATTTTGTCTTGAGGACCATTTGAAGGCCCAACTGCATTCCACTGGGGGAGGCCTCAAAATCAAGGTTCTAGGAGTGGTGAGATTGCTAGGATATTGTATTTGATTTTTCCAAAGACTGATAGCATTTGTATTGTGTGTTTAGAAATATTAGGATCTATATATAAATTATCGCTAAAAACTGTTTGATATTGATATTGCTTTTGATATGGAAATTAGATATCACATAGTAACTGATTGTAGTTTTGTTATAGTGCAATTTAACAGAGAATACTTTAACATTTCTATGGCCACGGAATGTGAGAAATAATTTCTGAAGCACTAGAAGGTTACAACTTACACATAAATTTGATTTTTTTCTTCTCTTTACTATTATCTATATCTATTGTTGGATCATAGAAATTAGCCTGTTGTATTACTTGTACATAAAATCAAAATATATTTATCACCAGTATTTTGAGTTTGTATTAATTTTGATAAATTTATGTACAAAATGTATAAATAAGACAATTTGTGTATATGGTACGAAATCATACTGGCTAAAAAGGACTCAAGGTATAATAAGTGGTGATCAAATTATTAAGGTGTCCAAATTATTGGTTCATTAAATATTTGCCGTATTTTAACGGCTGGAGGCACTGCGATATTTTGTTTAAGGGAGAGGACACCGCCCTACGTATTTAGAATAAATTACATAAACCACTACATGGTCCAGGGAATTTGCTGCGCACATCACACTGCTGAGTGAATGTATTTATTGTACGATTGGAACTGTGTTGTCATGTGGTACATTAAGCTCTGCATCCAGTACAGGTGAGATACTCCAACTAATGTATCTTTTATATACTTATGTAAAAAATAAAGTATTAAACAAAAATAAAAATCTGCTGATATTCACGCTGTTAGTGGGCCAATGCCATTGGCAGTTTTTCATACATCTTCTCGTTTTTCTTATCGATCATGCTGGAAAATCCATGAATAAAACATCCGTTTTTCATAAGCATTGGTGGCAACAACTGACTGTTTATCGGCCGACAATTCAGCCTATAAATGGCCCGTCTATGGCCAGCTTTAGTGCTTATCTGAACAATGGATTCCTTTAAGCAGATATCTGGAGTTGGTTCCTATTGTTTGGATAAACTATCCTGGCACCAGATTGCCCTCAGCCTATTGTCATGCCATTCAACAGTATTACCCGTAATGAATAGATTACCCTGCTTGGCACCTTTACAGCCAAACCATGTTCTGGGGATAGTTGGAAATGGATTGAACAGATAAGGCAAGACATTACACAGCCACATTCAAACAAAAAATATTTCTAATTACAAGAAATACATCTGTTAATGGAGATTTCAGATCACCTTATGGTCTGAGACTAGGACACAATGGTTTATACGTCGTCTCCTTTAACATTTGGAGCTTTTGGTAGTGTATTCTGAAAAGACCCTTTAAGCACCTAATGATCTGTACAGACCAGATCTCTGTATCTCAGTATCTGACGTCCATTACTGGCTCTAAATTTAACAAGTTATAAAAAGGATCCTCAACAGTCCAATAATAATGAATTCCAAAATGCTGATCTGATCATGCTGCACCAGCTTCTGGATCAACCTTCCATTTCAAGTTTTAATTTGGTACAGCCAATTCAATAATAACCTTTGGATCAGCTTTCCTGAATTATAGGTTTGGTCACTGTATGGGAAAAAGGGGAGTTGGTAGGATTAAATGGATGTCCCCGATGACGAGAAACACTGAAGAACATATCTTCCTTCTGATTTCTTGGTTTTCTATAATGGAGCATGGTGGTCACTCCAACAGTGTTTCTGGGCTCCTATAGACAACAAGTATTGAAAATAGAATGTTTGATGGAAAAGTGAGATATAATGGGATGGTAATTGTATATACATTCTAGGATATTGTGACAGGACAGCTATGCTGCAGAGATCCAGGTCTTCCCCTTTCATCCCCTCCATGTCAGACCTTTGGCAATCACCAAGCTTTGGATATACATATTTGACATTTGTAAAGTAAAAAAAAAAAAAAGTAGGATATGAGGAGTTTTACTGTAGGTATGGATTATAATATTTGGGGGTTTACTAAAAGCTGGAGTACACAATATGGAGCAGCTCTGCATAGAGACCAATCAGCTTCCAGGTTTTATCAAAGCTTCAGTGAACAAGTTGAAGAAAGAAGCTGATTGGTTATGCACAGCTGCACCAGAAATGGTATGCACCAGTTTTAGTAAATCTCCCCCATTTTTTTTTTTATAATTTTAGATCTTACCCTCATATATGAATATACACTGATTGCTCAAAAAAAGTGGAAGTTTTTTTTTTTTTTTTTTTTTTTTTTTTTTAGAGTCTAGCATCAAGTCAATTAAACTCATGATATATTGATCTGGTCAGGTACTCGAACGTTGTGCTTAAAAGTTTACATACCATGGGAGAAATTGTGAGACATGAAAGGGTCTGGAGAAGCCATGGAGAAGGTTATGCTGCCTGTAACATCCATTATGACCGTTTTGGTGGTGGGTCATTGATGGTCTGGGGAGCCATATCCATGGGATGCAGACCTCTACAGGTGAGACCGTGGCACCGACTGCCATTCGGTATTGGGATGATATCCTTGGACCAATGGTCAGACCCTAAACTGGTGCAGTGGGTCCCTCCTGGTGCATGACAATGCCTGGCCTCATGTGGTGGGAGTATGCAGGCAGTTCCTGGAGGATGAAGGAATTGATACCATTGAATGGCCCACACACTCACCTGTCCTAAATCCAATAGAACATTTCTGGGATATGTTTAGGTCCAACTAAAGCTGCCAGGTTGCACCTCAGACTGGCCAAGAGCTCAGTGATGCCCTGGTCCAGATCTGGGAGGAACACCCCAAGACACCATCTCAGAAGCATACCCAGATATGGTCAGGCATGCATACAAGCATGTGGGTGGATTAACTGTCATATTGCAATTATTTCAAGAACTGACCAGTTGGGAAGTTTACAAAGATTAGTGAAGACTGACTGAAGCCATCTGTACATGCTGTCAAACATCTGTGGTAGTGAGCTCTTGTCAATGGCCAACTCAAGGTTCCCCAGGATGCAGAGCCTAAGCCCCAGCCTGCTTCTTCACCAGGGCCCCTGATGGTGGGGATGGACTTGCAGCAAGCTGGAACCAGGTCGCAGCCCCCAGGTACACCCAGCCGAGGATGCAGAGACCACTCACGTGAGCAGAGTACAACAGCAGGACACAGGAAATCCAATAGACAAGCTGAGGTCAGGACAGGCAGAAAAGCACAGACCATGGACAAAGCCTGGATCCTTGCATGGGAAGTCAGCCACCCAGGCAATCAGAACTGATCAGAACTGCAGTGCAACACACTGCACTGAACAAACGAATGGGAGTGATCCAGGAATTAATAGAAGACAAAAGGGCATAAATCCACAGTAGAGCAGGTGACACCCATAGATAAACAGAGAAGCCAGCAGCACATGTGAATTAAATCAGATTTAGCAGAACCACTGCAGCAAGGAGGTAAGAAATACAAACCAAACTCTGCAGGATAGACCAGGACACCTTCATTTTCTGAGGGTACCTAAACACATTTAAAGAACAGTTTTCCTTTAAATCTAGTAGTCTACTCTTTTTGGAAGAGATAAGCTAGTTAAATGGACAAAACCATTTAATGTTCCTTATATTTAGGGTGTTTGATTTCTTGCCATTTGTTTACCATCCACATTATCTTCCTACACTTCCATTTTTAGAAGAAAAAAAAAAAAAAAAACACAACTTTATACATGGAGATTAGAGATGAGCGAATTTCTCAAAAATTTGATTCGGCAAATTCCAGTATGAAATTCGATTCAATGCGAATTAATGCGCTACGAATTTAACTTATTAAAAGGGTTTCTAGGCTTCAGAGAGCCTTTAAATTAGTGCAGAACAATGTACCTTTAATTTAAATGCCCTTGGAGATGAAAACAAATGGAAACAAATAGATACAATGTTTCAACCGCTGTATGGAGTGAGTGTCCCAGAACTGTCATAAATAGTCTATTTCTGACAGTTATGGGACATTCACTCCATACAGCGGTTGAAACATTGTATCTATTTTTTTCCATAAATGACATTCTGCAGATACACTTTTTGCCGGCTTGGAATTATTCTTATTTTCATCCTACTTCTTCTTCTTCTTCATCCTCATCCTCTTCTTCTTCTGAGGATGAGGATGAAGAAGAAGAAGAAGAAGTAGGATGAAAATAAGATTAATTCCAAGCCAGCAAAAAGTGTATGTGCAGAGTTCCTCTATTTCTGACAGTTCTCTGACAGCTTCTTCACATGTACAGCGGTTGAAACATCTGTATCCTAAATGGAAACTAATAGATACAATGTTTCAACCGCTAAACATGTGTTCCTTCTGTCAGAGAACTGTCAGAAATAGCGGAGCTCACTGCAGGGACACTTGCCGGCTGATCGGGAAATATTCGATTCGCGCACCCGAAGTAGGCAAAATTTCGGATTCGACGCGAATCGAATATTTCCTGAAATTCGACTCGAATTCCGGTTCGCCTGGTTCGATTCACTCATCTCTAATGGAGATATTCTGTCTTCACATATCTATAGAAGTAAAATCAAACTGTGCCATCTCCATGATCCAACACTTGGATGTGACAGTACAATCCAATCATTTAACAGTAGCTTGGGTTCCAAATTCCACCATTCCTTTCTATTTTTAATTTATATGAAAGCATTATTTAATCTCCTGCCATATATTTTTTCACAATGACCATAACACATTAGCACCTCTATTTCTGGCTAGAATGTTGATCATTTTGACCAGAAACTCTACAAGTGCTGTAGTATACAGACCGGCTCCAACTAAGCCCATTTCTGGTTTGTGACCTTTGTCAGATGTTAATAACTTGGATAAGTATACTTCTAAAAACCTGCCCCTAGATGCTGAGAGATATTCAAAGGGATGTTTAATGTGTACCATAATTACAATGTCAAGAGAAACTAATATTCTTTGCCATGATTTCAGAATGGCTTCTAACATCCAGAAAGTGACCAAATACAGCACAAGGCAAGTAAACCCCTCTCCCAGACCTCAAAACCTGAAGATGGAGATGGTTATACTTTGACCCCATCCAAGAACTTGGGACAGGTTCATATGGAAAGGTTCTCCTATCCAAACATTGGGGGTCAGGTAAATGTAGCTTAATCCAAGTAAACATCACATTTGTAGCATTACCCTCTTGAGGGCTGCTGGATTTGTTTGGATTGCCCTAAGCTCTGCATGGCCAGGCAACATGCATTTTCCACATATCCACACCAAGTCTGTAAAACAGTACTAGAGCTGGGGTTTAGCTTTTCTTAAGAGTTAACAACTTTGATGGGGTCTAGGGGGTATATGGGATGCCCAAGGAGCTGAAAACTTGGACACTTTGCAATCTGTACAGTGTACAAAGATGGGGGTCCAGAGAAATGGCATAGCACTGTCTTAGGAGCACTATAGTCCCCTTGCTGTACCTCCTCAGACCCCAGATGAATCCTTCCTTTTCACCCAGCTGCACTGAGGGTATACCTGGGCAAGGAATTTAAAGACCAATGAAGTAGTCCTGGATGAGAACTAGCTGGGTATTGCACCTGACCACCCTCTCCCTCCATCTGTTGCAGGGGGTGCAGAGGTGCTCACTGTCTAGTCAGCATGGTGGGTTAGTAGCCACTTTTAGGCCTCACTAGGCTGGCTCATTTGCTGCTGCACAGGATGTCCTTCCCAAGAGACCTTTGGCAGTGGAGATACTCATTTCCAGCATACTGTATGTAGGCTCCCCTCCCTGGGGCCTCCTCCAAGGCTCCACACTCCAGCCTTCTGTCCATCTTCCACCTGACTTCCCTGCTGCATAGTGTCACATTTAAAGACTGTCCTTGGCCAATCCCCAGATGGGCTTAGCATGGTGACAAAGTTCCCTCAAACATGCAGATTTGGTCTTTCTCCCCTCCACCCCTCTTTCAGAAAGTTCTCTGGGTTTCTGGAGGGGTGGGAGGGCCCCAGAAGCCCTGAACTGTAAAGCCTCCCAGCCTCTCCTGAGGTAAACTCACTACCTCACTCCCAAGCTGAGAGTGCCACATATACATACACCTGCCATGGAAAGCACAAATGCTTTCTAAAACCTTACAAGTATTGTTATACATATAGCATACAGAGCAAATGTTGCCCATTCCAAAGCTACAGCAAGTGCTGCCGCATGTCTTCTACCTGACCTCATGTAAATCTTAGAACAGATTTTTTTGCTCACATTATTTCTTATGTACAGTATTTTCTTGAACTACAGATGAAACCATCATGAACATTTAAGACAATTATGTTTCAGAAACAAAAAAGATAAATCAGTATAGGCAAAAATCAGTGTAGGCAAAAAGTGTCAGCCTCAATCTTTTCAATACAGAGGAACCCTTGAAATATCTCTGATCTCAGGGAACCTCTGCTAAAAAATGACCATCTACAATTCATGATGATATGTTAGGTAGGGTAGACCCCAACTTCCAGACCAAGAATAACTAAACATTGTTTTGGTGGTTTACAGAAACTCTGAACTGAGGATATTTGGCTGGAATGTCCCCACCAAATGTCCTCCAATGTATTGCTTGAGCTGTCATTAGCCAAGGTCACACTTGACCTCTAGTCAGGTGCAAGATATTGGCCAATGTTGGGTCACAGTAAAGTATCAGCCCACACACCATAAAAGGCCGACTTCACAGCAGTGTGTTGGTGAATTTAGCGTGAGTGAAGGACAGCTGACATTTGTAAAAAGGAAAGACAGTTTAGGGTAGTGTGCTGTCAGTGCGGTGCTATAAGTTGTATTCAGTGCTATATTGTGTGCTGTGTATTTTTGTATCAATGTTTTTGCAGCATCTGTGGCTAGGAAGAATGGAGTATAAGCCCTTGTATTCACTGATTTAATGAGACCCAACAATTTTTAGGACTCTAATTGGGGGGGGGTTCCTTTTCTTAATAGTAGGTGGTTTGGTTTAGGGTTTTAGGATGGGATCAGAGAATGCATATCAGATGTTTGGCTCACAGAAATGTGCATGGGTGCAGAAATCACTACAGAATGGTGACCTGGAGAGAACAGGACTACCCACAGGGGCACAATCAGTGCATGTTGGCACCAGGCAGGCTATTTAAGGATGCTTCTGCTCATGCTTAAGTGCTGACTGGTCTTCCAGCTATTCCCAGCTTGTTCCCTTGATGATCCGGCTTGCCTGTCCTGAACTTGGATTCTGCCTTGTCACCAGTTTGACCCTGGATCCATTCCTGACCACATCTCTGCCTTATGATTCTGTACCTCACTGCCAACTTGCAGCTGACGTTGGCTATCCCGGTGACCATTCTTCTGTTCCTTGCTCTGTTCTGGCATCTGGTTAGAGTGCCTACCTGGCTGTTATCTGTATCAGCTCTGATCACCAGTGCGTTCTTGTCTCAAATCTGCTGTAAACTGACAAGGCTCACACCTGGAACCAGCACCTATGTGGAGTGCCCCTTTAACTTCAGTTGGATCTTCAAACCACAAATTTGTCCAGGAGGTGGCACCAACTGAAACACTTTACTCCCTAATAAAGCCAAATGTAAGTTTGTATGAAAAAAAAAAAAAAAAAAACCACCACACACAATGTGTGAAGCAATGTTATGGACAATAGTTCTAGATCTTGCACCATCAATGGTGACTAATATGTCTACTCTATATGATGGATAAGACAGGCGTATTTGATTACATGTTCCCATGTTGGTGTCTAGTGACTAATTGTTGTGATTTTTTTAGTTTGTTTGAAAGACTGTACTGTAAAGCGATGCGTTCCTCACATAGTGAGTGCGTTGGAATATATGCACAGCAACGGGATGGTCCACCGTGACACCAAGCTGGACAATATTCTGCTAATGGACTTTGAATGTAATATGATCCTGTCAGGAGGAGCTCGTCATCTCATGTGTGCCATCATGCAAGATTTCCCAGAAACAGTTACTGCCAAGTGTAACTAGTATTTTATCTGTTCACTTTAGACATTTTATAAAGTTCCACTTTTTAAAAAGGATGTTAAAAATGTATTAAAAGCTGTAAGTAGCAGGGAGGTTTTCTATTTCATACAAATAGAAAACGCATTTAAAAAAAAAAAAAAAAAAAAAAACACACAAACACCCCACACATAATTAAAATCTGGCAACTCGCAATTTTTTTTTTAGCTTATCAGAAAATAAATAAAAGCAAAAAACATTTCCACATTCATATTAAATTGACCAGCTTTGATTGGTTCTTCCAATATGCTTTTCTGAAAATGGTAATCTGGCAATCTAGCGATATACAAGGGAATTATCAAACATGTTATGCTGTCCAACCTAATGCAGAGTAGCTGGTTATTTCCTGCATTTCCTCCACATTTGCTCTATGATTCCCTATGCCTTGCTCAATAAGGTACATGAAGTATGGGGCACACTGGTGAGGCCACCTCCTTACCTTTACTATGGCACCCCAAAAACACTTTCCATTAGAGTAGGGGGAAGGATTTTGGGGGGTTGATTAATCTTTTCAGTTAAACAGTAATTTGGCCCCCCAATGTGGTCTGGGTCATTAGAGGCACAAAGTTTTGTGACATCGAAGTGAACATTTAAAGTAAATTAGATTGTGGAAATAAAAAAAAATAAATAAATATGACAAGATAGACATTTCTCCATTTCAAGGAAAGTTCCTTTCCATCTCTCCAATGAATATATATGTATGAGTGCAGTGCTGAGTGAGCAGTTCAATATTAATAAAAAAAAAAAATTGTATTTAGCATCTCCTATGCCTTATATGTAAATGCAAATTCTTGTTGTGTATAATCTTTTACAAGCTGAGTAAAGGATCAACAACTGATAGCAGGACTGTGTGATGGGCACTTACACTTGGGAGAACTAATTGTTATTGACATCCCCAGTGGCATCAATACAGTGATCAGGGATTTAAAAAAAAAAAAAAAAAAAAAAAAAAAAAAAAATGCACCGACGGTACTATGGCACTGGGCAGGAAGGGGTTTACATCTAAGGTGATCATAGGGTTAACTGTGTGCAGCACATTATCTGCTGTGTGTGCACTTCACCTTCATACAGTTCTCCCCCCCCCCCCCCAGTCGATATTACTCGGCGATCACCGAGTGCTGGAGAGTAATTACTGGCTGGGACCTGGTGATTGACAGCTGAGGCTACAAATGGCAGTGCAGGTAGGGCAACTGACAATCTTGTGTACCCGTGCCGCCCTGTAGCTGTATATCTGCTGTAGGGTGGTTGGGAAACTTAAAGCTCAGCTCCAGCCAAAACTCATTTATTGGTTTGTCATCTATGTCCGCTCTTAATTTGTTATATAGGTCTCCCAGTTAAGGAGATATAACACCTACAACATGTTAGCTCCCCAACTGGGACAAATATTCCTACATAAACCTGACCCTAGATGGTGGGCAATATCCAGAGGGATGTTTAATGCGGTTTGTAACAATGTCAAGAGGAACTGTATTTCCCTTTTGTTGCGATTCCAGAACAGCTTCTCACATCCAGGTGGTGACTAAAACTAGAGATGAGCGAATCGAACATGACGAAGTGGAATTCGTTTCGAAGATTAGGAAAAATTCGATTCGCGCCGAATCTGAAAATTAGCAAACTTCGGATGCACGAATCGAATTTTTCCAAAAATGGCGGCGACATGTGTGGCGACGGAGCGGGGATCTCTGGGAAGGCGCGCAGACAAGGCGCGCTGACCCATAATGCATTCATTCATGACATGTGATCGCATTAGCCAATCAGCAGCCAGCACTGTGTAATGGTGGAGCTATAAATCGCGGCCATCTTACAATTCTCCATTAGCCTCCGGTCATTAAAGAGAGACAGACCTGTCTGTATTAGGAACAGAGTTAGGGACACAGAATCGTTACTTTCTGCTTCACAACCACTATTGAATTAAAGAGTATGTCAGACAACACGCAGAGGCAATGTTTCAGGAGCGAGCAGACGTGGCAGCAGAGGAAGGGGTTGAGGCAGCACTAGTCGCAGCCAGAGGCCAGTGCTCCCGGTGTCATCCAGCGGTCGTGTCTCCACCGACAACCCTGCCGTCATCGATTGGTTGGCTCGGTCGTCTTCCTCTTCCCAGGTCACCTCTGACACCTACAGCCAACGGTCGGTGGGTACGTCAGACACAACCGTTAGTTGGCATGGCCCGGGAGCAAGCCCACTGAAATCACGTGTCCTCTACCTGCCCCTGTCCTTTGCTGTTCCCTCACCAAGTGAAGTATCGCATGCTGTGGGCTCAGCCCCACTGTACAGTGAGGAAGAGCTAACAGAGGGCGGTCAGGAACGGGGGGAGACATCCGCCTCTTCAGCAGCCAGGCGAAGAAGTACTGGCGAGGAGAGTGGCTCGGTAGCCGGTCTAGAGACAGGTCTGTCTCCTGACCCACAAGCAGCCGAGGGGGCTAGTAGTGACGCGGAGACCCCAATTGATGATGATGAGGCTGATCGCACTTGGCAGCCTCGTCGTCATCAGGCTATTGCTTCTGCATCATCAGGAGAAGAGGGTGCCAGCTTGCCAGCGAGCAAAACAGTCGGTGGGTTGCCCAGGAGGCAGCAGTGTCAGTGGAGGCAAACGGCCACGGAGTAGAGCACCAGCTCCACTGCAGCCTACCACCACGGCCAGTAGTGGTGCCGGTGTGCACGGAGGAAGTAGCAGTCAGCCAGTGAGGAGTAGCGGGGGCAAAGTTTCCTACTCGGCGGTGTGGCAATTTTTCGTCAAGCCGCCCGAGGAAGTAAACGTAGCCGTATGTCGACTATGTGGCCAGAAAGTCAAGCGTGGCCAGGGGGCCCATGTTGGGACTACAGCGTTGCGTCAGCATATGCAGCGGCGCCATTCGGTGGCCTGGGAAAACCGTGATAAAGATACGGCGGTTCTGCCTGCCCCAGCCCCCGCTCCATCACCCGCTCCATTACTTGCTCCGTCACCCGACGTCAATCGCTCTCTATCAGCCAGTCAAGGCTCCAACACCTCTGCTGAGGGGAGTTGTCGCTCGTTGGCATCTTCCGCTCATTCAGATGCTCCTTCTCCTGCTACTCCTCTTCACGGATTCCGTCAGCAGTTTTTCTTGGAATCCGTTTCCAAGAGACAACAGTTTGCGAGCACGCACCCGACGGTTCAGAAGCTGAACGTCCTCCTGTCCAAGTTGCTGGTGCTGCAGTCCCTCCCTTTCCAAGTGGTGGACTCAGCACCTTTCCGAGAAATGGCTTGTGCCGAGCCGCGGTGGAGAGTGCCAAGCCGGCATTTCTTCGCCAAAAAAGGCAGTGCCAGCCCTGCATTCACATGTAGAAGAGATGGTGGGCCAGTCTTTGAGCATGTCGGTATCTGCCAAAGTGCTCGGCAGCGCCGACGTGTGGAGCTGTAACTACGGTCAGGGACAGTACATGTCATTTACGGCCCACTGGGTGAACGTGGTGCCGGCACAGCCGCACCAGCAACTTGGACAGGTCACGCCGCTTTTGCCTCCACGTTTGCACGTCCTTGGTCCAGCAAAGATGTCCGCCTCTACCACCTCTTCTTCCGCCGTGTCCTCTGCCGCCACCCCCGTGCCAAGTCCCATTACCCGACCGGCATATCACATGTGCAGGGCGCAACGGTGTCACGCTGTGCTGCACCTGGTATGCCTTGGCGAACGTAGTCACACAGGGGAGGAACTTCTCAGTGTAATGAACAGAGAAATCGACAGATAGCTGTCTCCGCGCAAACTGAAAATCGGAACCATGTTGACCGACAACGGAAAGAACATGGTGTCTGCTCTGCGTCAAGGAAGGTTGTGCCATGCATGGCTCGCGTGTTCAATCTGGTTGTCAAGCGGTTCCTAAAATCCACCATCCCACTGCAAGACATCCTTAAAATGTCACGTAAACTTTGCATGCATTTCAGCCATTCCTACACCGCAAAGCACACCCTCCTTGAGCTGCAGCGGCAGAACGGAATTCCACAGCATCGCCTGATCTGCGACGTTGCAACAAGGTGGAATTCAACCCTACACATGGTAGACCGCCTTTACGAACAGCGAAAGGCCATCACCGATTTCCTGATGTTACAAGCGGATAAAGGTACTCCCCTGTGTAACTTCGATGTCAGCCATTGGCAGCTCATGCGTGACACCTGCCGCTTGCTCAGGCCCTTTGAGGAGGCAACGCTATTCGTGAGTCGGCAGGACTATGGGATGAACAACGTCATTCCTCTGTTGCACGTCCTGGAACAAATTCTGTTAACAATGGCTGGTCAGGGTGCGGTAGACGTGGCGCACAGATCTCAACGCCACATGACCCCTGTGGGGGCAGGACAGGAAGAAGAGGAGGAGGTAGAGGAGGACATTGGTGCTCAGGAATTATTGAGTGAAATGGGTGGTTTTTCCACTCAGCGGACAGGAGTGGAGGAGCAGGAGCATCTGGTAGAGGAGGAGGAGGAGACAGAGGACCCAGACGCACCGTGGCAGTATGCTGTGGAGATGAAGGCAGGGAGTCCCTCGCATTCCTTGGCACAAATGGCCCATAGCATGCTCGCTTGCTTGCGTAGCGACAGCCGAATAATAACCATCAGACAGAGGGATGACTTTTGGCTGTCCACCTTGTTGGACCCTCGCTACCGTTCAAAAATGGTGGCCTTGTTCACACCTGCTGAGAGGGAGGCCAAAATAACGTACTATAAAAACCACCTATGTAGTCAGTTGGTCTCTGCCTTTCTGCGCCAACGTCCATCCTCAGACACTGTGGGCCCTGTGCGCTCGCGTTCCGCTGCCATGGCAGCAGGGGAGGGGTGGGGTGGTAGGAGCAGTGGCAGCTCCACCAGCAGCGGCTGCCTCAGTCTGCAGTCGATGAGTAGCTTTCTTCACCAGCGCAGTGAGGAAACTACTAACCAGCCGCAGCAGCAGCATCAGGTGGACCTGGAGCAGGACCTCAAACAGGCTCGGGCCTACTTGGACAGCACCCTGCCAACCGAGGTAGACAATCCCCTTGACTACTGGGCAACTAGCTGAATTTGCCCTTGAAAGGCTGTCATGCCCGGCCAGTAGCGTGGCATCGGAGCGCGTGTTTAGTGCGGCAGGAGGTATTGTAACTCCGGAGGACACGACTGTCCACCCAAAGTGTGGAGAGACTCACGTTTGTGAAAATGAATCAGGCGTGGATTAGTCTGGATTTCAAACCACCAGTTCCTGACACAACTGACTAAATCCGCCATGAATCATGCCCCAAACATGTTATTATTTTTAACATAGGCCTCTGTATGGCCTTCAATTTAAGCTGCTTACGCTTCGCCACTCTGCCATGGGCCCCTGTACCGCCTCCTCTTGCTGCTGCCAGGTCCAGAGTGTGTCATGGGTCCCTGTACGGCCTCCCATTGCTGCTGTCTCCATCGCCACACTCTGCCATGTTCCACTTTCAGGTCTCCTCACACTGCTGGTGGGTTCCATTTTGTGATAGGGTGCTGTATGGCCTTCCATTGCTGCTGCCTCCACCGCCACCCTGTGCCATGTGCCTCTGTCGTCTGCTCACGCTGCTGACGGCTTCCGCTTTTTAACCTAGGCCTGTGTATGGCTTCAGAATAATGCTGCCTACACCGCCACCCTGCGCCTCTGTCGTCTGCTCACGCTGCTGCCAGGTCCATACTGATTCATGGCCCCCTGTACCGGCTCCTCATGAACGTGGTTCAGCGGGTTTGCATCACTTAACGGCAAATCGTTGACAAACGCTGGGACGTTCAGTGTTGTGCGCATTAAGCCAGACACCAAAGGGCAGCACAGACCTGTTATTACTCGCTCAAGCATGGCTGAACAAAACCAGTCTCTACCACAAATTGGACCCAGACCTGCCCAGGGTCTCGTAAGTAGATTGCACGGAGGAGTAGAGTTCGTTATTGGAATTAACTGTGAGGGACTTTTAAACCTAGGCCTGTGTATGGCCTTCAATTGAAGCTGCTTCTGCTCCGCCACTCTGCCATGGGCCCCTGTACCGCCTCCTCATGCTGCTGCCAGGCCCGTAATCTGTCATGGGCCCCTGTACCGCCTCCTCATGCTGCTGCCAGGTCCAGAGTGTGTCATGGGTCCCTGTACGGCCTCCCATTGCTGCTGTCTCCATCGCCACACTCTGCCATGTGCCACTTTCAGGTCTCCTCACACTGCTGGTGGGTTCCATTTTGTCATAGGGTGCTGTATGGCCTCCCATTGCTGCTGCCTCCACCGCCACACTGTGGCTCCACACTCTGGTTTTGGCCCCGTGACTGCCCAAATGAGTGAAGTGTGCGGTGATTCTAAGATCGACGGCACTCATCTGCATGTCATACTGACTGACAGTATTATTTCTCTTCCCCAGCAGACTCCAAGGGCATTTAAATTAAAAGGTACAGTGTTCTACACTAATATAAATGCTCTCTGAAGCCTAGAAACACCCTTTTTATAAGTTAAATTCACAGCGAATATATTCGCATCGAATCAAATTTATTCCG
The DNA here is from genome assembly GCF_062004578.1 of Staurois parvus. Taxonomy (NCBI): domain Eukaryota; kingdom Metazoa; phylum Chordata; class Amphibia; order Anura; family Ranidae; genus Staurois; species Staurois parvus. The sequence continues at coordinate 1,928,453 of NW_028318213.1, forward strand.
CGAATTCGGCGAATTAGCCGAATCGAATTTTTGAATAATTCGCTCATCTCTAACTAAAACCACCGCAAAGCATGTCCTTCAACTCATCTCTCAAACCTCTGACAAGCTGATGGAGGTTTCAGAACACTGACCCCATCCAAGAACTTGGGATGGGTTTATATGGAAAGGTTCTCCTGGCCAAACACCAGGGTTCAGGTAAAACTTTGCAGATTAATTGGTGTAAAGACAACACTTAGTATTAGTTGTGCTTCTAAATCATATCAGAGCCATCACAACCAATCCATGGAACGAGCAGAACAAAGCTTTAAAAAAAAAAAAATTCTAAATTGCCAGCAGGTAGTTCTCTGGTAGAAGAGGCATGTTTGTTCATATTATGCAGAATCTGACATCCAAGATTCAATAGAATTTCTTACCTGTAGACAAACAGGATGACTTTGAAGCCATGTGTACACAAATTGTTTACCCTTAGTTTTTAAATATAAAGCTGGCAGTTTTCTCCCTGTAACAATCATTTGATTTCCTTCCCGTGGAGCCATTGAGCTCTCCCAGTGGAGGTCAGGGGGTGCTGTCCCCAGAAGAACAGTTATTACTTCTAGAAGCTATAACCACCAGCAATAATCAAATGTAAAATTTGACAGGTTGGTTGTACCCAAGTTGAATGATTGATCAACTTGGGTACATTCAGCCTGAGCATACATGGTTTAAATCTTGGCCGTTCCCTGCTGAACTGGCCAAGATTCAAACCATCTGTTCATTAGCCTCAGCATTGTGTACAGGAAGCATTTGCCTTCCTTTAAGCAGCATTCTTGTAAGTTCTTATAGCACCCCCCCCCCCCCCCCCCCGCTTCCAGTTTTGGGGTGATGATTATGGATCTTATTGGGTCACTGCTGTTGATTTAATCAAGCGTTAAACACACTTCAATGGGCTTTTAGTAAGATTCTGCATCAGGTTTATGTTGCTAATTATCCTCTGACAGGTCAGTTAGTGGCTGTGAAGGAAAAGGTTCCAATGCACAACTTCCAGGTTGAATATGGGATGTCCATCAGCCTCAGCAACCACCCAACATAATCAGGACTCATGAAGTTGCCTTTCATATAAGCAGATGTTTGTCCAGGAGGTGGCAACAGCTGGAACTCTGCACTCTAATAAAGAGAAATGTAAATTGTATGAAAAGAATCAAGAATTAATCTGTTCTTAGTGTCCTTAAAGTATTTGAGGATCTTGCACCATCAATGGCGGCTCACAATTGTATACAAACAGGTTTCCTTTAATCCTTTTGAGTGCATTGATCAAATATTCTATGTCTCAGGATGGTACGATGGATTTATTGGATTACATTTTCCTGTTCCTAGCCATACTTTGCCATGTTGGCATATTGACCAATTGTCCTTTATAGGCTCTTTAACCACCTCCCACCCACCATATAGTCCAATGATGGGCACAAGGTGGTTCTCTCGTTCTGAAAGGACGTCATATGATGTCCTCCCATTCTCGCCGTGTATGCGCAGCGATGTGCTGTGATCACCAATCACGGAAAGAGCCGAAGATGTTGGTTTGGTCGTGTGATCAGCTGTGTCCAATCACAGCTGATCACATGTAAACATGGAAATGCCGGTTATTGGCATTTCTCTCCTCTTGAGCTGCCACCTTGAGAGGAGAGGAAAGCCGGTAATCGGCTTTCCGGGGAGGGAACATATACACTGATCATCAGGGCACTGATGATCAGTGTAGCCCCAGCAGTGCCACGTGCCAGTGCCCATTAGTGCCACAAATCAGTGCATATTAATGCCCATCTGAGCTGCCTTTCAGTGTCATCCAATGCCACCTATCAGTGCTGCCAAACAGTGCCTCCTTATCAGTGCCAATCACTGCAGCCTCATTAGCACACATCAGTGAAGGCGAAAAATCACTTTATAAATTTTAAAACAAAAACTAAGAAATGTTTCTTCAAAACTCAGTGGTTTTTGGTTTAAGAAAATAAACCCAGGAGGTGATTAAATACCAACAAAAGAAAGCTGTCACAAAAATGATAAAAATTTCATATGGTACAGTGTTGCATGACTGCACAATTGTCAAAGTGCGACAGTGCTGAAAGCTGGAAATTGTCCTGGGCAGGAAGGGGGTACAAGTGCCCGGTAGGCTAGTGGTTAAATGAAGATACTGTGAAGCGATGCATTCCTCCGATAGCGAGTACATTGGAATACATGCACAGCAAAGGGATGATCCGTGTCGAGCTGGACATTATTCTGCTAATGGACTTTGAATGTAATATGATCAAAGACGCAGATTTTGGACTGGCGAGGCTCCAAGGAACGGAAGCACCATCTATGTCCTGGTTCATACCGTACACAGCTCTAGAATAATGTAGCAACTGTTCTTGTTTCAGGCATCTACACCCAAGCACTGATGTATGGGCCTTTGGTGTCATTTACACAGCTATGACTAGGTCATTCCCTTGGAAAGGAGCAGAGGGCTGTGACCCAATGTATAGGGACTTTGCTTGGTGGCAAGTCAAAGGACTTGACATTAGCACCAGAAAAGTGGAGGAAGTTCTCTTGAAGCCAGGAAAATGTGCTGGGACCTTTTGGCCCTCTGCCTGTGAAAGGTGCTGAGCCATGGACATTCTAATATATCTTCATCTGCCATGGAAAGCAGAATTGGTTTCAGAAAACCTTACAAGTACTGTTATACAGTACATATGGTGTCTAGTGACTAATCGTCCCATTTTCTTTATAGGTTGGTTTAAATAAAGATCCAGTAAAGTGATGTGTTCCTCAAATATTCTATGTCTCATGATGGTATGATTGATTTTACTACATTTTTCCATGTTCCTGTCCATATTTTGCCATGTTGGCATCTTGTGACTGATTGTGTCCTGTTTTTTTATATGCTGCTTTAAATGAAGTTGCTGTGAAGTGATGTGTTCCTCAGATAGCGAGTGCGTTGGAATACATGCACAGCAATGGGATGATCCGTGTCATCAAGCTGGACAATATTCTGCTAATGGACTAGTTGAATATGGGATGTCTGTCAGCCTCAGCGGCCATCCGAACATCAGGACCTCTGAAGTTGCCTTTCATAGAAGCAGATAAAATGCACTTTTCCAGGAGGTGACAACAGTTGGAACTCTGTACTCCAATAAAGCCAAATGCAAGTTTGAAAAGAATAATTATCGTTAAGTTAAGAAAAGACTTTAGTTTATTTAACCTCCCTGGCGGTTTTACACTCAGGCTTACCTTGCGGCGCTGCATAGGGGGTCCCTGCAGCACTTACCTTGTCCTTCGTTCCCACGATGTGTCCCCTGCAGGGTCCCCGGCCATCTCCTCCGGCCGATGCCGGCATCCGGCTTCTGTGTTCCGGTCCCCGTGACGTACGGGCGCCGGGAAATTAAAAAAAGTCATTTTTTTTCCCAATTTTAAATAGTAAAACATTGCTGTTTCATCCCATTTCACATACATATTGTCCCTAGTGCTTTGTCCTGTGCCCTGCCTGCATTTTGTCCGTTCTGCCTGGAAACTTAGAAAAGTCCATGGCGTCCAAAAAGCGTCCCTTTACGTCAAAAGCGGTTTTAGACCGGCTAAAGAACAGCGATAGCAAAATCAGAACCACTTACAGAATTGAGTGATAATGATTTGTGGGGAAATTTTCCTAAAAATTACAGCCTACAATAAAAAACTATTTCCATGCAAAAAAATGGTACCGCTTTCAGCACAAAAAAAAATTGGAAGGAATCATACCGCTAGGGAGGTTAAAGTATTTAAGGATCTTGCACTAACAGTGGCTCTCATTTGTATATGAACAGGTTTCCTTTAATCATCCTTTGAGTGTAGTGAGCTAATATTCTATTAGCCTGTATGATGGACAAGATTGGCTTTTATTTGATTACATTTTTCCATGTCGGTGTCTAGTGACTAATTTTGTCCAGTTTTTTTTATAGGTTGGTTTAAATGAAGATGTTGTAAAGTGATGCGTTCCTCAGATAGCGAGTGCGTTGGAATACATGCACAGCAGAGGGATGGTCCACCGTGACATCAAGCCGGAAGTTTCATGTACAAAAAGACAAACAACAATTCACCATCAAAAGTTTTCACCATTCCTGTCTAACACTCAACTACTAATCTACAATCTCTCAGACAACCTCGGATGGAACGGTTTCATTTTATTTCAAGGGAAGATGAAGAAAGAACATGTGAATGTAATGCATGAGGTTGGGTAGATTGTAAAAATAACATATTGCAAAACAATGTGGATATTCCATCAATCTATGGATCGCTCAACAAAAGGCAATCATTTAATCCTTCTTGTAGGGTAATAACAGGAAAGGGAAATAAAGATAAAATCATCTAAATTCAGGGAACATTAAAACATTCTTTTTATTTAATCTTTTTGCTACAACATTTGTATTGCTGGGTTGTCATTGTAAAATATGATGAATGAGAAATATAGGAAAACAATGGTGTGTACAAAAAGACAGACAGGAATGGCAACATATGAAACTTAGGGAAATAAAAAATCTTTTGGTACTGAATTGTTTAGCATGCAATTGCTAATCTACAACCTACCAGACAACCTCGGATGGAACGGTTTCATTTTATTTCAAGGATACATGAAGAAAGAACATCTGAATGTAATGCATGAGGTTGGGTAGATTGTAGAAATTACATATTGCAGGATAATGTGGATATTCCATCGATCTATGGATCTCTAACCAAAGAGAATCATTGAATCCCTTTTGTAGGGAAATTTAACCTTCTGCTAAGAAATCTGTATTGTTAGGTTGTCATTATAAAATATGATGAAAAAGAAAATTAGGAAAACACTTCCATGTATGAAAAAGTCAGACAAGAATAGCAAAATATCAGGAATGGCAAAATTTTGAACTCAGTAAAAAAACTTGATTTTGAATTGCGTTTAACAAGCAACTGCTAATCTACCATCTAACAGACAACCTGAGGCGTCATTGTTTTTTTTAACTATTTCAAGTGTACATGAAGAATGAATATCTGATTGTAAAGCTTAATGATGAATATATTTTAAAAAGTAAATTAGCAGAATATCATGTGGATATTTAATCAATATATAAATCTCTAAAATAAAAGGCCTATTTGTCTGACAATAAATAACAGGTAAGTGAAAAAATAGAGAACATTCTACATTTATACTATTTAAATTTCTGCTAAGTACATCTCTTAATAGTAGAGAAAAATGCTAGCTAAGGATAAAACTGAGGATTATAAAACTATGAAGTTCTATGACTTACTTTGGAAAATGAAGGTATAGATGGTCTCCAAGTCGGTCTTCACGGAGGAAATCTATGCGGTCTTCTGAAAAGCAATTCTGGCGGGAAGCAATGTAGAATATAAATCACTTTTTGCTACAAGCAAAATGAGAGTCACTGAAAGTAAGGAGTGGAGGTCTGGTATATATGTGAGGAGAAAATGGAATTTGTTAATTGATGGGAGATTCTGATTGGCCAACACACAGGAGCTGCTCATTAACATATGATTGGTGACTTTGGAATGGGCTCCTGAAGGGTGGAGCAGGTAGGTCCATATGAATGGGGATTGTTTATGCTGTGCCAGTGTGATGAGGGCGGGGAAATTACCCTGAAACTAATTTTAAATGATTTAATTAACCAAGGAAACAGTTTCTAGATGCTAAGATTTATAGAGATAATGTATAAAATGTCTTAATATTCTTTTTTCTTTATAATATCTTTTTATTAAATTGTTCAGCATAAATTTACAAAAATGCTAAATATCACATATATACAAATTAAAGATAGAAAAGACAGAAAGAAAAGAAAAAGGGTATAATAAATACTACAACACATTCACAATATATGAAATACATTAGATAATATTCAGCGTAGGAGTGCTTTCTGTTAGATATCATAGAATCTGTTAGAGTAAATAAGGGAGGAGCTCTGCTGACTTCCATCATCCAATTATATGCAAGCACAACTTATTTGTTTTCTTAATTTTCCTGGCATGTGATGTGACAGGTTGATGAGATTTTTTGGCTAGAATGTTCTAGGGTATATAGCTGTGTATATGTGGTCAGAGAATCAGAGATTAATTGGCTTGTATTTTTTATTCTTTTATCATCAGTTGAGTTTGTCTCATTTATAGGGAATATACAGGGGTTAGACAAAAGATGGAAATACTCCACCATTTGCAGGTGTGAAAGTGACTCCATGTTTGGTGGTGAATGCAGAGGTGATGTAACACATTTTTGCTTCCACTGTGTGATGAGACACCTAGCTAACAGGTGGGAAGCCTCACTTTCCTCATTCTCTGCATGCACTGCTAGTAATACAGAGCAATGTCAGAGCTTAATGAAAGAAAAAAATATTTCCAGCTAGCAATAAATGAAATCATGTTTTGGTACTGAATTGTTTAGCATGCAACTGCTAATCTACAACCTACCAGACAACCTCGGATGGAATTGTTTCATTTTATTTCAAGGGAACATGAAGAAAGAACATCTGAATGTAATGCATGAGGTTGGGTAGATTGTAAAAACAACATATTGCAAGTTAATGTGGATATTCCATCAATCTATGGATCTCTAAACAAAAGACAATGATTTAATCCCTTTTGTAAGGCAATAACAGGCAAGTGAGAAAGAAAAAAATAATTTATATTTTGGGAGAATTAAAAACAGTTTTTTTTAATTTAACTTTCTGCTATGAAATCTGTATTGTTAGGTTGTCATTGTAAAATATGATGAAAGAGAGAATTAGGAAAACACTTCCATGTATGAGAAAGACAGACTGGAATGGCAAAATGACAGGAATGCAAAATGTGATACTTTTGATTTTGAATTGTATTTAACATGCAACTGCTAATCTGCCATCTATCACACAACCGAGGATGGAATTGTTTCATTTTATTTCAAGGGTACAAGAAGAATGAACATCTGAATGTAAAGCTTAAGGCTGAATATATTTTAAAAATAAATGACTGCAAGATAATGTGGAGATTTAATCAATATATAAATCTGTAAAATAAAAGGCCTATTTGTGTGACAATAAATAACAGGTAAGTGTGAAAAATAGAGAACATTAAACAGTTTTACTATCTAACTTTCTGCTAAGTACATCTTCTAATAGTAGAAAAAACCCTAGAAAAGGATAAAACTGAGGATTATAAAACTATGAAGTTCTCTATGACTTACTTTGGAAAATGAAGGTATAGATGGTCTCCAAGTCGGTCTTCACGGAAGAAATCTATGTGGTCTTCTGAAAAGTAATTCTGGCGGGAAGCAGTCAATGGAGGAAATGAATCACTTTTGCTACAAGCAAAATGAGAGTCACTGAAAGTAAGAACTGGAGGTCTGGTATATATGTGAGGAGAAAAGGGAATTTGTTAAATGAGATTCTGATTGGCCAACACAGAGGAGCTGCTCATTAACATATGATTGGGGACTTTGGAATGGGCTCCTGAAGGGTGGAGCAGGTAGGTCCATATGAATGGGGATTGTTTATGCTGTGCCAGTGTGATGAGGGCGGGAAAATTGCTAATTTTGATTGATTTATTTACCAAGGAAACAGTTTCTAGATGCTAAGATTTATAGAGATAATGTATAAAATGTCTTAATTTTCTTTTAATATATTTTTATTAAATCGCTCAACATAAATTTACAAAAATGCAAAATATCACATTCACCCAATTTAGCCATGGAAAATGTATGTATAAAATATCTGTCTAAATAAATGAAATATAAACATGCATCCATATATAAATCATAAATATACAATCTAAAATCAACATAGAACTCCACCCACCTGAGACTATAAAGTGGGCAATATATATGACCTGACAAAGGCTGGAATGCTGAGCTGTGATTGGACCCTGAAAGTAAAGGTATTCTTTAAAGGTTTTAACAAAGATGCTCCATCACTAAAAGCTTCAAAAATCTTCTGCAGATTCTTACGATATATACTAATCTTTTACAAGCAGAGGATTTACATATAAAGTTTGAGGGCCAAAATACATTTTCTGCTATGGGGCTTCATCACTAGTCATTTTTAGTAATGTGGAACTGCTCAGACTCAGCACTGCGCTCATACACATATATGTTCATTGGGGAGATGAAGGAACTTTCCCTGAGATGGTGAAATGTATGTCTTTATTGTCATGTTTGGTTTGTATTTGTTGTATTTTGTCTCCACAATCTACTTTACTTTAAATGTTCACTTTGAGGTCACAAAACCGAAAATAGAGAGTACTCCATTGTGACAAGTCCAGATCACATTGGGGGCCAAATTATTTTAACTGAAAAGGTTAATAAACCCCCTGATGTTGGTAAAATCCAGATTTTCTTCTCTAAGGGTAATGAAGTGTTTTTGGGGTGTCATAGTAAAGGTAAGGAGGTGGCCTCACCAGTGTGTCCCATACTTCCAGTACTTTATTGAGCAAGGCATAGGGAATCATAGACCAAATGTGGAGGAAATGCAGGAAATAAGCAGCTACTCTGCATTAGGTTGGATAGTAGAACATGCTTGATAATTACCTTCTATATTACTAGATTGCCGGATTGCCATATTCAGGAAAAGGATATTGGAAGAACCAACTGAAGCCGGTCAATTTAATAGGGATAATAGTATACGGAAGAGGAAATATTATTTTGCTTGTTTGATTTTATTTTTTTTTTGTTTATTTTATTATTAATGCAAAAAAATCATGAATTGACATATTTTTATTTTTTAAAAACTTGTTTTAGTTTGATTTAGTTGTGATTTGTTTTATTGAAATGGATTGTATTTGTATGAAATTAAAGCTAAATGTAGCAGGGAGGATGTTTGGTAATGTTCACATTTTAGCATCCTCATTTTTGGAAAAGTGGAACTTTTCTGGACCAGAGTATGGAGTATTTTTAGGTTATTTTAGTATACACTACAAAACATTGTTGGGGAAAATGGTAGCCATTGTCATTGTCAATTGTTTCTGCTGAGTGTCTGGGTGTTCACCTCTACTATTGTTTGTTTACTGTAATTACCAAATCCCATCACCATTGCCTTCAGTTCCTCCTCTGTGTATTGTCTGTTGGGTGTAGGCTGAAACCATTCAGGGTAGATCTTATTGTTATGGTAAATTTCTGTGCTCCAACACCTTGGGTGTACTGAGTATTGTAGTCTCAGACTAAAGGCTTGAAAAAAAAAAATATTTTTTTTTTGTGTCATTTATTTTTCTATCACTTATTTTCTTCCATTTTCTCAACTTGTTAGTGGAGCTTTGAAAAGTTTTAAGGTAATTACTTGGAAACTGTGGGCACCATCTGCTGGAAACAGCTGCCATATCTAGCATGGAAAGCTTTGTAACTAAAGCCGGCCATAGAAGGTTCGAATCTCGGATGGTTCAAGGCCAAGATTTAACCTATGTATAGGCAGGCTGAATGTATCTAAGTTGATTGATTGGTCAAATTTAGTACAACCAACCTGTTGGGTTTTCCATGTGATCATTGCTAGAGGCTAATATAGCCACTAGCAGAAATCACTGTGTTCTCCCAGTGGGGATGACTTCCCCACCCCCTATCCCCACTGAGAGAACACAATAGCTTCATGGAAGGGATTCTCCCATCAACACTGATTGTGTGGATATGGGAATCAAGCAATTTTCTTTCCTGAAACCCGTGGTTGCAGGAAAATCTATTAACCAAATATTAGGGCATCGGAGAATGAAAAAGAGTAAATGTAAAGGGTTTTTACTTGGTATTGTTAAAGTATTATTATTGTTAAGGCCTCCCAGGAGGAAAGTCTTAAAAATTAAGAATTACAAATCTGAAGGTGAAACAAAACAAGGAATTGATAGCAAAAGTGAAGACTGAGCAAACATCATAGGTTCATACAAAGTGGTCCCAGTCCAACCTCGGGCGAAAACGGAAACATTACAGATTATACACAATGCAAACTATTTCAATTTTCAATGGTCAGGCTGCCATAGCATATGGGACATATTATCACATTATTATTATACAGTATTTATAAAGCCCCAACAGTTCGCTCAGCGCTGTACATTACAATGGGAGACAGTACATGCAAAAGAACAATAACAATACAATGTGATACATGAAGGATTCGAGGGCCCTGCTCTTTCAAGCTAACAATCTAGGAGGGAGGGAATGGTGGTACAGGAGGAAATGGCTGTGGGTGAAGGAGTGGTAAGAAGAGTGGAGGAGGTTGGCAATTAGCAGGGGGTGGGGTAGGCTTCCCTGAAGAGAAGAGTTTTCAGGGTGCACCTAAAGGAGAGGAGAGTAGGTGATAATCTGATGGATTGGGGTAGGGAGTTCCAGAGGATGGGTGACGCCCTGGAGAAGTCCTGGAGGTGGGCATGAGAGGAGAAGACCAGGGAACTAGAAAGAAGCAGGTCTTGTGAGGAGCGGAGAGTGCGTGTTGGGTGGTATTTGGATATTAGGTCGGAGATGTAGTTTGGGGCAGTATGGTGGACAGCTTTGTACGTCAGTGTTAGGATTTTGAATTTGATCCGTTGGGCAATCGGAAGCCAGTGGAGGGATTGGCAGAGGGGGGTGGTGGAAACAGAGAGGTTCGTAAGGTGCTTCTATCTGTGCCTATGATGTAGGGAGGGGTGAGGGATGTGAAGAGTATTGGGAAGAGAAAGATACAGATCTAAATGATCCTTTTCCAGTGGTTATGGGAGAAATTGCTGATCTAAAGGAATATTAGTGTAGATGTGGAGGCGTATACAGCAGTCATGACTCTAGGTGTCCTCATTTGGTTTGGTCAGCTTGTAGTGACCGGGTATCTATGGATCAGTATGTGTCTGTGGTTGGCTGACCTTGTCCCCGAGTTAGTGTATGGTGGTTGGGGACCAAACAGAAGGAACCTGTTCCATAGACACAGGGATTGTGTTTTGTTCCTGTGGTGTCTTCAAGGATGGGAAGTGGTTTCTGGGAACTACATTGGTGGTGTTTTTGGCCTGATCATGAATGCATTCCTAATAAATGGTCTGTATCTAACAAATTCTGTCAGGGGTATGTAAACTTATGAGCACGACCCGAATCATTCCTATGGATGAAGCCGAAATGAGTAAAGGAAATAAGGGCATGGACTGCAATTTGCCGTAAATACAGGCTCTAGCAAGAGCTGTTTATTGCAAATTCTGAGCAGGGCCACATAATAAAAATCATTGGATGGGTCTCATGTTATGTATTTTACAGAGGGAAGAAATTAAACACCCAGTTTAACCGCTTCCTGTCCGCCTTATAGAAGAATTACTGCTACAGGGCGGCACGGGTGCACATAATCACATACATACATATATATATATATATATATATATATATATATATATATATACACATACACACAAACACATGATTTTGCATTTCCAGGTAGGGGCCATGGCTGTCAATCACCAGGTCCTGGCCGGTGATTACTCGCCGGCACCCCATGATTACCGAGGATCTCCGCCAGGAAGGAGAACTGTTTTGTTTACTAACAGTTCTCCTCCCTGTCATCGCGTGTGATTACAGTGACGCACACACACAGCCCCATAGTAAAACACTCTCAGCGTCCTTTTTTTCCCATGAATTGAGCTTTCTTTCGGTGGTATTTGATTTTATGCACGTGCCGCCCTGTAGCGCTATTTCTACTATAGGGCGGTCGGGAAGCGGTTAAACTTACTAAGATCCTTTGCTTTGATAAATGTTACCATTCACTTTGTAGTTATCCTAAACTACCAATATATCTAAAAATCCGATACCAGAAGATTCCTGCTTATGTCTTTTCCACCTTCTAGGATTTTGCTGTGGCCGGAAAGTCACAGAACCTGAGTACACCTTCACACACCGAACCTTCTCACCAGGAGCTCCACAGCAAAATGAAAAATGTCATTTCATATTCCAGTAGAATGGAATACTGTATATAAAGTGATCATCTATAGCCCAGCAAACGCTGATACTCCTGAACCTCAAGTCTTCCTTGTTTCTTTGTATTCATTCTCACATTCTAATTACAGTCTACAAGTGATCAGTTCAAATGCAAATTGGCAAACACAATGTTTGCTTACTTGTACAACGTATGTAAATTCCCAGGCAGCCAATCAGAATGCTTCAACTTTACAACCACCCCCCCATTTAAACTCCCATTTAAAGGTGACCTTCTCTTCCCTCTTTCGTTCCTCTCCAACACCAGATCTAGGGTGACATTGGAGAATAGCTGAAGATCTCACCTTGAAATCAGAGGAGCCTGATAACAGAGGAACACTTTGCAGGATACATTGAAGAGTGATATCAACATTTCCTAAGGTAAGTCATTATATTCATACTATTATAAGGAATGTTTTGTTACTTCCTTACTATTAGAGAATGACACTTGTCAATCAATACACAAATATAACTGAGCTGTATATAGTAATGTTGTAGTTTTATATCGGCCCTCAGTTGTGTTTATGAAAATCAGAATTTAATTGGAGCTTTTACTATCAACCACATTTTCCATCTCATTCCCTACCAGCCTGTACATATAGTTGGTACAAATGAAGACTTTAAGTCAATATTATAGTATATGTTTTATTATGTTGTGTGTTTGGTTGTATTACGAGAAGGATATTTTACATATTATTTGGGGGGGTTGAGATGTTATTTGAATAAGGGCTAAAAACTGTTCTGTCTTCTCCAGATCAAAATGGCTTCTGCTGCTCACGATGTGAAGATCCTTCTGAAAGGACTTGTCTCCTCATCATCACAAGGTCTACAGGAGATAGACTTACAGGAGAGATTCCACCTCATAAAGGAACTTGGAAGTGGAGGACACGGTTCAGTGCTGCTGGTGGAGGACAAAGAAACAAGTAAGTGCCAGTTATACAGGATGTTTTAATTTTATACATCTCTCCATACCCATAACATGATTTAAATATAAATGTACACAAATGCTGTGCTTAATATCAATCTAATCATGTCCTATTTACAGATCAGAAGATGACTTTGAAGATCATGGAAAAGAAAAGAACAAGTAAAAGGCAATTTCTGATAGAGTTCAGTGTGTCCTCCTACCTTTCTTCTCATCCCAACATCATCAGGAGTTTTGGCATGGCCTTCAAGACCCAAGACCACTTCGTATTTGGCCTAGAGGCGGCACCAGTTGGTGACCTGTCCTCTATAATTGTACGCAATGTAAGTCTGATTCCAGCTGATTCCGAATTTTAGCAATTTTCTGGATCATTCTATTTCAGGGTAATAACTTTTTTTTTCTATATTCCAGGTTGGACTTCCAGAAGTCAGTGTTAAGAGATGTGCCATGCAGATTTCCAGTGCTCTGGAATTTATTGCCGAGAAAGGACTGGTGCACATGGACATAAAATGTAAAAACATTTTGGTATTTGACCAGGAGTGCCGTTGTGTGAAAATCACTGACTTTGGCCTTACTCGTATGAAAGGAACAGTGATTAGATCTAAGTCTGGCAGCACCTCCTACAGGGCCCCTGAGATGTGTGAACTCACTGGACAGGAAGAACTGGCTGTAGATCCCACTCTGGATGTATGGAGTTTTGGAGTGCTCCTCTACTGCCTGATCACAGGAAAATTTCCCTGGAAGGTGGCCACAGATAAAGACAAAAGATTCAGCAGATTTGTTGCCTGGCAAAACAATCATTGTGATGACCCCCCAGCATCATGGAACAAACTGCCCACATGTCTGCAGAGAATGTTTGGATGTCTCTTAGCTGTGGACTACAGTCAGAGGAGCAAACCGACTGAAGTCTTGTGTTATATGGAGGAGAGCTGGAAATCAGATTCAACCTATTCAACAGATTGAACCTAAGTGGCATCCCTTCCAGCTAATCTACAGGATCTAATGATTCCTTCAGCCACTTCCAGTTCACTCACCAGATCTAAGGACTCTTTCAGCCATTACACAACTTGTTTAATCAACCACCTTGACAGAAGTGTTGGTTCTCACCTCCATATCTTCCCATTTCTGGATCTCCGTTCAGGCGGTTACCAAGTCAAAGGCAGGATAATACCTTATATCCAGTAATATCGATGGATGATGAAATGTCCATCAAATGGGCACACTGCTATCTGGGTCATTGTGGATTTCTTAGGTGAAATGATGTAAGAAATGCCCATCACCAATATGTAATATGTTTATATATGATAAGTTATATGGGAATAATAGGATATTTGTGACTACATAGTGATATGACTATGCAAGTAGCTGGTTTAAAGTAAGTTTGTAAACCATATGGGACAAAATGTCTTCCTGATTCTCAAAAGAACTAACCGTCCATGCCTTTATTAGTATGTCAAAGCCAAATGCTAGACATTGTAAATAAGATGGCCATTTTTGTCTTTAGGGCCTGCTGAAAGGTGGTGGTCAGACACTGTGGCCCTGATTCACTAAGATGTGAATGTAATAGCAGAGACTGACCATTCAGGCAGACTCCGGTCAATCAATCAGTCGTCTGACCAGCGTCTAGCAAGCTCATTGACGAGCGTCTATTGACTACTTTGCTATCACTGGCACATTTTTAGGTGCAATACCGGATATGTTCGCTAGATGGCGCACAAGCGCGGGCTTTATTAACATTGGCGTTTTCATGATGGCAAAATAATTCGTAGAATGTAATAAATACACCTGTATTAGAATTTTCTATTTTCTTCTATTTATTTTCTTGCTGTGTCTCCAAAATGATCAGGAAACTAATGCATTTACTAATGAATGTCATACATTCTGTACTCAAATATTAAACATTTACACACTTATATCTCAAATAATTTATATACTTCTAATTTCCTAATATAATTATATATCTTCATTCTCTTTAATCACGTAACTATTCTATGGTAAAGACAAGTGCAGCGCTATAAATGCATGTGATCAATAATGAACGCATGTAAAAACCAAAAAGTGCAAAGAATTGCAACAATGATGTAATATTGTAAATGGTGCTAAAATAAGTTCATAGAATCATTCCTGAATAATGAAATGTCCTTCGTGTGAGAGTACCAACTCAGAGAGTGCCTATGAATGGCACGTGTGGTCTCTCCGTGACGGACAGTAGTGCATGAACTTGTGAAAGGTAAACCACCCTTGGGACTGGTCTACACTCACCAGAACAAAAGTATTAATGTGCATGGGTTATACACATCGCACATCTGGGGGTGCAGCGGTATGCTGGCAGTTATGGGTTAGTCATCCAGCTCCATCCATCCATCCATCCATCAGGGTGGGTGCCCAAATGGTCCTGGGGAGGAATTAGCTCAGCCACAGGAGCCAGAAAGGTGCTCAATAGTGTAGTACACTGTCACAGGGGTGGATGACCTTTCACGAGTTCATGCACTACTGTTTGTGGTTATATTTATCTTGTGTAATACCATTTTACTAGTCTATATCATTTGACCAGCGCTCGCTTTATCATTTTCAAACAATGGAACTATTCTACATTATAACTCAAACTGTGTCTCCCACAGTGGTTTAGTGGTTAGAGCTCAGAACTTACAGCACTTGGGTCATGGGTTCTAATCCCAGTCATGGCTACATCCTAAAAAATGGAGATCAATTTTCTGGGTTGTGTCAGTGCCAGGAATATTGATCAAACAATTATGATTTTGCCTAATGACTAGAAAGTGGATGAATGTACTCTTCTGCCAATTAGGAAATGTGCAAGTTTCATGCCGTGTATATTTCATTGTAACATTTTTCTCTTTTAAATCTGTCTCCTTATACAACTTGACCCCCTCCCCCACCCCGTCATCACCTGTCCCATATGCAAATCTATGGATCACCGCCCCACTCTTTAACTATCTATTTACTGATCAAGTGAATGTGTCTCATTTTCTATCAGCTACAGCTCAGATCTCACATTATTATACGATTGCTGATTGTATCTCACCACTAGTCTGATTGAATTCACAATTCCTGGTCAGTCCCGTTCCCTGACCTCTAATAAACTTTAGGGCCAGTTCACACTACATGTGTTTCAGTTGCTTTTTTCGGCATCACAAACGCACAGAAAGAAGGTTATATGGTTGTCAATGTCATAGTTCACATCAGCGCTTGCATTTTCAGTGCATTGCAGGTGCTGTAAACAAAGTTGACCACGCTGCATTGTTTCTGCACAGAACTGTACTGGAACACATTGAAACGTCCTTGAATGTACTAAAACGCACATGTCCCTAACTACATTGAATACAAAGAAAATAGAAAAAAATAAGTGGAAGGGATATAAAAATGCAATGTAAACATGTCCAAAACGCATTCAAAATGTACTGGAACACACTAAACATGCATGCCAAAAGGGCATGAAAAAAACCCATCAGGAACACATCTAGACTGTTTCTATAGTGTGAACCAGCCCTTAGGACTTGTTCACACCATTGGTGGTGCAGAAACGCATGCAAGAACACACATTTTCCAGCACAGCAAAGAAATGCAATGCCCTATGTAGATGTGCGCAGGTACCATGATGAAAACGTTGTTGCACCTACACACGTCTATTAAAAACAGCCCCATTCACAGCCACAAATACGCATGGCACCACAATACTGTGCGGTTAGGTGCGACACACTTGGAAAATAACATAAAAATAAGCCAACATGGCTAAAACATATCTTGAAAATATGGGGACTCTGATATCCGGCGACAGTCCGTTCACGAACGAGAAGCAATTCTGCACCCCTAAAACCAACATAGAGGAAAGGGATGGTCAAATTGCTGTGCTGCTTCCAAACCACCTCTGGCATGCCAGGGTCATTATGCAGGTCCTCGATGCCAGTTCTTGCCTGCAGCCACAAAATATCCACTGGCCACAAGTGAAGGTGAGTGGAGGACGTGAAGGTGGATTTCTACCAGCTTCAACCGCAAGCAGTACCACTCCTGAAAAATGAGAGCAAATAATCATTGACACGTCATCATGACAGTCAATTCTCAGTGCAGGCTATCTAGAGTGTCTTTCCTTTTTAACCATTTCAAGAGTTCAAGGAAACATTCTTGGAGCATCTACTGTGTTTGGAAAGGCCAAAGGTCCCCCCCCTCCCCCAGGCACACTAATGCTTATGCAGACCATAGACGGGGAGAAAAACGGCCGATTTTTCTTTTAAAAAATGAAAAATTGGTTGTTCAAGCGGCCGACGTTGCCAGCAATGGTAAAAAAAAAATCGGCCGATTTTCATCCCGTCTACAGCCGGCAAAAAGTGTCTCTGCAGAGAGCTCCGCTATTTCTTTGACAGTTCCTTGACATTTACAGCGGTTGCAACAATGTATCTATTTGTATCCATTTAGGATACAGATGTTTTTATTCGGAAACAAATAGATACAATGTTGCAACCGCTGTAAATGTCAAGGAACTGTCAAAGAAATAGCGGAGCTCTCTGCAGGGACACTTTTTGCCATACTGGAATTCCTCTCATTTTTCATCCTCTTCTTCTTCTTCTTCTTCATCATCATCCTCTTCTTCTTTTTCATCATCATCCTCTTCTTCTTCATCCTCTTCTTCTTCATCATCTTCATCCTCTTCTTCTTCATCCTCTTCTTCTTCATCATCTTGATCATCATCATCCTCTTCTTCTTCTTCTTCATCATCATTCTCTTATTCTTCTTCATCATCATCCTCCTCTTCATCATCATCTTCTTCTTCTTCTTCATCATTATCCTCTTCTTCTTCATCATCATCATCCTCTTCATCATCATCATCATCCTCTTCTTCTTCTTCTTCATCATCCTCTTCTTCTTCATCATCATCATCCTCTTCTTCATCATCATCATCATCCTCTTCTTCTTCATCATCTTCTTCATCATCATCATCCTCTTCATCATCATCCTCTTCTTCATCTTCTTCTTCTTCATCATCATCATCATCCTCTTCTTCTTCATCATCATCATCATCATCATCATCCTCTTCTTCTTCATCATCATCATCATCCTCTTCTTCTTCTTCATCATCATCATCCTCTTCTTCTTCTTCTTCATCATCCTCTTCTTCTTCTTCTTCATCCTCTTCTTCTTCATCATCATCATCCTCTTCTTCTTCTTCATCATCATCCTCTTCTTCATCCTCTTCTTCTTTTTCTTCTTTTTGTCTTCCTCTTGCAGGTCACTGCTCATGTGCAGATTTTTTATCAGTAAAAAATCGGCCAATTTGCCCATCATTGCCGCGAAAATCGGCCGATCGGCAAATTCGGCCGTTTTTTTTTCCAACTTTACCGAAAAAAAAAAATCTGCCAAAATACCGAAAAACAGCCGAACAAATAGCCCACTAACGATCCGAAAATCGGCCGATTTTATTTTCGGACGAAAAATCGGCCAATTTTCGACCCATCTATGGCCTGCATAAGATATGGTGTGGCCCTAGGGTCAATGTGTGTTTAGAATACTTCCAAAATGCACATACAAAAACACTCCATCCAAATGCATGTTGCATTTCTATAGCATGTTAAACAGAAAAAAAATGCACTTACATAATGTTAACATGCGCAAGTAAAAGTAGACAAAATCCACATCCTTTTATTCTGGCTTCACATACATGCATTGTGGTCTAACACCGCACTCCTGGGCAAATCACATGCAATTTGTGTGCGTTGCAATTAGAGACAAACATTTTGCACACCTCAAATTGCACCGCATCCGGGCCAAAAATGTGCAGGACCCTTTTTCAGGGTATGCACATGTATTGTACTGTCCAAGGCATTGCACACTAACGCATTGCACACTAAAAATGTCAAATACGTTAGTGTGTACAGTGCATGAGTGTAAAATGCTTTAGTGCACACTGCAGTGTACAACGCATTGCACACTGTAATACACTGTGATACCGTGTACACCCACACATTGTAGACTGTAATGCACTGTACACTGTCATGCAGGATGGAGCTACGCATTGCACACTGTGATACGCTGTCCACTGTCATGCAGAATCCAGCAACGCATTGCACACTGTAATACCATGTACACCAACACATTGTAGAATGTAATGCATTATACGCAGTATACATGTCCAGATATTCAAAGATTAGCCATGAAGGCCTAGCTGGTTACCTATTGGGCGACCGCAGATAGCCGAATAACGCTACACTGCATCCAGGCAGCTCTGGGAGGGTGTCATATGACATCCTGGCAGAACGCGCTCTCCGTGATTGCTGTGTCCTAAGGACACAGC
Organism: Staurois parvus; assembly: GCF_062004578.1. Lineage (NCBI taxonomy): Eukaryota > Metazoa > Chordata > Amphibia > Anura > Ranidae > Staurois > Staurois parvus. Next base: position 1,947,572 of record NW_028318213.1, read on the forward strand.
TGATCACGTGATGTGGTAAAGGCCAATCACAGCGGCTTTTTACCATGTGATCAGCCATGTCCAATGACACGCTGATCACCGGGAAATGCATTTGCCGGGTCTTGGCTGCACTTTCATCACACTATCAGAATGTGTGGAAAGTACTGCCGAGAACCAGCAGTTATCAAAGCAGGGGTCGGCCCCGATGATCAGTGCCCACCAGTGCCACCCAACAGTTACGCCCACCTGTGGCCAGCAGTGCCACCCACCAGTGCTGCCTCATCAACGCACATCAGTGTTGCTAAATTACCAGTTTACCAAATGTTATAATATAAACAGACTTTTATTCATTATGAGCTATTTTGTGGTTTATCGAGCAAAAAGTAAAACACACAGCAGCAAGTCAATACCACCCAAAGAAAGCTCTATTTGTCTGAAAAAACTGATATAAATTTAAGATGGGTACAATGTGGCATGACCGCACAATTGTCATTCAAAGGGTAACAGTGCAGAAAGATGAAAATTGGCCAGGACAGGAAGGGGGTAGGAGTACCCAGTAGGCAAGTGGTTAATATCATTGACCCATCAATACCCAGGAGCTAATGTACAGATAAGTAGCATGTGCACCAAGTGAGATTCTGCTAGGCCCCACCCACAAAATTGCAATTACCTGTCCCTCACATGTAATAAACATGTTTGCAATGGCCACACTTACTGTACATATAAGGATCATCTCCTCAGTTGAGAGCTGTGCTCTCGCCATGTCCAAATGCCAATAAGGTTATCAAAATTTTCAACCAACACAAAACCTCCAACCACTTCTCATCCACTTACACTCCCCACAACCACTTCCGGGTGCGTGCGCACGTGATGACGGACTTCCAGGATAGCCGTTCATGCGCCATGCGGACACCTGTTTGGTGCTTATTTGTTTGCAATCGCGCATTTTTATGTGCGGCTATGATAGCTTTCGCAAATGTGTGTTTCTTATTGATTTGTTTTTTTTAACCTTGGCTAATATTTGTTGCCAAAGGCCAAAAATAAACAAAGTGTGGACTATTTTATTACTGTAAATCGAATTGTAGAAAACCTGTAGCTGGCTGCACAGTGAATGTGACATTCATTAGTACATAACAATATTGTGGTGCAAGTGGGTTTTTTTTTTTTGGTTTTGAAAAAGCCAGTTTGCACACACTTGCATATTCACGCTCTTACAAGCTACATTTGAGCAGATTATATAAGTATACAAAGTAACTATTAAGGTTGTTCATATATTGAACATAAAATAAACACAAAAACATCGGTCAAATATTTATTGATCAAATATATCGTCATTTATTTGGTCAGCAGGAACAAGTAGGTACAGTCAATATCTTGGTGAGTCACAAAAATAGGATTGATGTGGCAAAAATAAAACACTCCTGCTCATAAGAGCTTACAATCTAAAGATACTTCTAGTGAACTGTGTGTGCTCAGGTTATAGCAGGAAACAAAGGGGAAGATGAATCAAGTAACATTTTCATGCACATAGGATTTACTTACACAATCACGTAGTATGAAGATCCATTCAAAAAAAAAAAGTCTTCAGATCAAAATATCAAGAAAACAAAGCATGTGAAAAAAATCCCCTCCCACCTCTACAAATCCCCTCCCACCTCTACAAATCCCCTACACATACATTTGTCAGCAGGTTTGTCAGAAAAATGCATTGGAGTCTAAATAAGCAAACAAAATTAAAACAAGAGCAGATTTTAAATAAAACGATTGACATGTGTGAGGCTTTCAATGCAAAGAGAAAAAACACAATCATTGTGCAATAACACACAAACACTTTACAAGGCCAAAAATATGCAAACATTTCCAGCCCACTTCCAAACACAGCCTGAGTGGTGTCTGGGGCAATTCAGCACAAAATCTCTTCTTCCCCCAAACCACACCATGCAAGGACTTAGTCACAAACCACCCGGCCTAGTAACAGGCCAAATCACTCCCTACTGCACATCTTTATATAAGCTAGGTTGTATTTGGAGCACGCCAAACAAGGCCCCACACCCAATGAAGCCACACCCACCACTGACCTTAGTTTGGTCAGTGAAAGTGTTTTCACCTGATGAATCCGCTTCCTACCTGCATTAACCCTTGGTATACAGGCCCCACAAATCAGAAAGATATATACAGTGAAATGTATGTGTGCAGCATACAACAGAACATTGAGCAGGGATGTGAAAGGGAACCCCAATTGGAACCGTTATTGCTACTATGGTCACAATTCCCTCCAGATTCTCGCATGAGTTAAGACAGTCACATGACCACATCTTGTATGCAATACTGAAAATGACAAATCGATTTGACTAGTATGGTGAATTTCCCATCAATTGGCAAAACACTCCAGAAATCAAACATCACCAAACATTACACTCTGGGCAAAGCTGATTTACAAATCCTGCGACTTACAGTAAAGTTGACCATTTTAATGCAATTTTCAAGACATCTGACACAGATCTCTATGCAAATTGCCACTAAAGTAGTACATGTACTACTATAGAAATCAGTGTTTGAAACGCACCCATGTGGTCGCTCTAATAGCAGACAATAGGGTGCGACTTTGCAGACAATAGGGTGCCACTTTGCAGACGATTTACAACTTGCATGTTGTGCAAATCACATGCCAAGTCCCACTCAATGTGCACGCTATTGGAGCGTTCATATTGTTGTGGTTCAAACTTGGTTGGAGCCGCAAGTAATAATAGAGTAATGAATACACTACTTTTCATGCAATTTGCTGAGAGATCGATGTCGATTGTCTTGCAAATTGCACTTGAAATCACCATGTACCCTAACTTTGAAATCATGCAACTTCTATGCAAGTCACATGATGTGACTGTGGTGTCAATAACACCACTTAGAAATCTGCTTTAATGTGACCGGGTAGCCCCCAGTAACATTGTTTGCGATTGCCATGCAATTGGCATTACAGGCGACTTGCAAATCGTAGACCAAGTCGCACCCTATTGGCCACTGTAGGCTCTGTTCACATCCAATTGGATTGTGAACTCGTGCAACTTCACTGTAAGTTGGGCAATTGCCGCATCGGATTAGATGTGACAGTGGTGTTAGCCCCCAGTAACATTGTGTGCAATTTGCCATGCAAAGGGCAAGTTGCTGGCCATGCCAATCGCATGACAAGTCGCATCCAGGGTGTGCAATTTCAGGTGCGATTTGTGAATTGACATGGTACCTGATATTGGATATAATGAATGTGAGTGTATTAACGTACGCCATTTGTTGCAGTGAGAGTTCAAAGGTATTTGAAGATTTTGGCCATTTATTAGCAATTTAACATCTAGACTCAAATAGAAATCGCAATGCTACACACAATTGAAAACACAACTAGTTAGTAATTCTCTAGAAAACACAGTAAAATTGGCAACTTAAACAGTAATTTTCATTTGCATATAGTGTGAACGAAGCAGGAGAATTAACAAAGGAAATAAATCTTTGAAGGCGTGCGGTCTGCTTTGCATTTGGTGGAAAAATCCATACCAGTATTTGTGACAAGTTTGATGTGTGGATTCACCAACCAAGTCTTTTCTCTCTCGCTCACTCTTCTTTGTCTCACTGGCTCGCTCTTCTCTCTCGCTCACTCTTCTGTATGTCTCTCTTTATCACTCTTCAGTATGTTTTTCTCGCTCACTCTTCTTCATCTCACTGGCTCGCTCTTCTCTCTCTCTGTCAGCTCTTTGCTTGCCAAATCCTTCACAAAAGTGGGTTGAGTGTAAACCATCATTATCAAATCTATTAGTGCTCCAGGCTCTTATCTTACCCCATTGTATGACATTCACATAAGGTACAGCTTTGAAGGTGTTTCAACAGACAAGGCCTCATTCTAATTCACATTTTAGGGATCACTTAGACAGAAAGCAAAGATGTTGCCAGAACATCTATTTGAAGACAGCCACACACGGAGATCATACTACTTCCTTGCCGTGGTTGGGATTCAAACCGACAACCCTAGACTTATGAGGCAGTAGTGCTAACCACTAATCCACGGAGCTACATTGCTAACCCAGCCTGTATTTCTGTGCTGTGAATCAATCTTAGGTCCCTGGGCAAGTTCAGTGTAACTACCAGATATCTCCAATGTGACACAAATGTTGTGCTATGTTGCCAATTCACATGTATGATGGTTCTATGTATCCCAATACAAAGGATTGCAATACTAATACAGGCGTACCTCGGTTTACCAATGCCTCAGGGAACGTCATATTTAGGGTACAAATGCCAAACCATTTCAGTTAATTGGTCTGTTTACAAATGTTTGAATAATTTGGTATGGGCATGTGGCCTGGTATGGTTCAGGAGGGGGGGAGGCACTCGCTTGTCCCCCCCCCCCTTTCCTGACCTGCTGGGCTGCATGCTCAGATAAGTATCTGTTATGGATTTTGGGGGGTACCCCATGCTGTTTTTTATTTAATTTCAGCGTGGAGTTACCCCTTAACATCCATACGAGACCCGAAGGGCTTAGTATGGATGAGAGGGGGGACCCCACGCCGGGTTTTTTACAAATTGTTTATAATTCCCTGCAATACTTTTACATCAACTGTCAGTGGGGAACTCCGCCGACAGCTGAAACATGAGCGCTGCATTGGTTTTCGCTACTAAAATGCTGCATGAGTTGATAACATAACTCATGCGGGATTGTAGGAGCGACAGCCATGTGTTAATGTTTCAACTGTCAGCGGGGTTCCCCACTGACAGCTGAATGTAAAAAAAAAAAAAAAAAGCGTGGGGTCCCCCCTCCCATCCATACCAAGCCCTTCGGATCTGGTATGGATATTAAGGGGGAACTCCACGCTGAAATAAAAAAAAACAACTTGGGGATCCCCCCAAAATCCATACCAGACCCTTATCCGAGCATGCAGCCCGGCAGGTCAGGAAAGGGGGGGGGCGAGCGAGCGCCCCCCCTCCTGAACTATACCAGGCCACCTGCCCTCAACATGGGGGGGTGCTTTGGGGAAGGGGGGCTCCCCCCCAAAGCACCTTGTCCCCATGTTAATGGGGACAAGGGCCTCTTCCGTTATTGGGATAATTGGTCAGCCATTTTTTGGGATTTTAGCATATTTTGTTTACCAGTAAAGTTGAAAATTTTTTGTTCCAAATTTACTGATAAAAAAAATGTGCCAAAATCCCGAAAAACAGCTGACCAATTAACCCACTAACGGCCCGAAAATCGTTCGATTTTCTTTTCGGCAGAAAAATCGGCCGATTTTAGACCCATCTATGGCCTGCTTTACATGGGTCTAAAATCGTCCGCAAAAAAAATCGGCTGATTTTCAGCCCGTTAGTGGGTTAATTGGTCAGCCATTTTTGGGGATTTTGCAACTTTTTTTAATTGGTAAATTTGGATAAAAATTGGCCGATTTTGCAGATCGGCCGATTTTAGCTGCAATGATCGGCAAATTGGCTGATCTTTTAACAGATAAATAATCTGCACATGAGCCATGACCTGCAAGAAAAAGAATAAAAAAAAAGAATAAGAAAAAGAAAAATGCAGGCCTTAGATGGGGCGAAAACTGACCGTTTTAAAAAAAAAAAATCGGTTGTTCAATGGGCCGACGTTACCACCAATGGCAAAAAAATTGTTCGATTTTCGCCCCATCTACGGCCTGCAAATATAATAGCGAAGTAATTACTTCTGTCCCTGCAGAGAGCTGCGCTATTATATTTGACATTAAAAAGTATAAAGGTTGCAACATTGTATCTATTTGTATCCGAATAAAAACATCTATATCCGGAATGGATACAAATGGATACAATGTTGCAGTCTCTATACTTTTTAATGTCAAATATAATAGCGGAGCTCTCTGCAGGGACAGAAGGAATGTTTCAGCTGTCATCGGGGTTTCCCACTGACAGCTGAATTTTAAATTATTTCCGTGAATTAAATAAATAATAAAAAAAACAGCGTGGGTCCCCCCTCTCATCCATACCAAGCCCTTCAGGTCTGGTATGGGTATTAAGGGGGAACTCCACGCTGAAATTTAAAAAAAAAACAGCGTGGGTCCCCCTCAATATCCATACCAGATCCTTATCCGAGCATGCAGCCCGGCAGGTCAGGAAAGGGGGGGGACGAGCGAGCGCCCCCCCCCCCTCCTGAACCATACCAGGCCACATGCCCTCAACATGGGGGGGTGCTTTGAGGCAGGGGGGGCTCCCCCCCCAAAGCACCTTGTCCCCATGTTGATGAGGACAAGGGCCTCTTCCCCACAACCCTGGCCGGTGGTTGTGGGGGTCTGCGGGCGGGGGGCTTATCAGAATCTGGAAGCCCCCTTTAACAAGGGGGCCCCCAGATCCCGCCCCCCCCCCCTACGTGAACGAGTCTGCGGTACATGGTCCCGCAGACTCCTTCACAAAAAAACTAAGTGTGGTGTAAAAAAAACACAGTACAGGGTCTTTGACAAGTCCTTTATTAAAACAATGTCCCCCGAAGTAGATCCAACGTCAATCACGGCGGCGGCGGCGGCAGGGACCCGAAAAAAGAAAAAAAAAAAAGGTTCCGCTCCCGTCGGAGGCTCCCAGCCTTGTGAAGAAGAGGCTAGCTGACAGTTCTTATATAGGTATGGGGCGGGGCCAGCCGGGCACATCATCCCCGCCCCTTACCTATTTGAGAAATGTCACCCTGTCTCTCCGCTGAGGCTAACTAGCTGAATGCAGGAGACAGTCTGACATTTCTTATATAGCTATGGGGCGGGGCCAGCCGGGAACAGCAAGCATGTGACATGGGGCGGGTCACTCGGATGATGTCCCCGGCTGGCCCCGCCCCATAGCTATATAAGAAATGTCAGACTGTCTCCTGCATTCAGCTAGTTAGCCTCAGCGGAGAGACAGGGTGACATTTCTCAAATAGGTAAGGGGCGGGGATGATGTGCCCGGCTGGCCCCGCCCCATACCTATATAAGAACTGTCAGCTAGCCTCTTCTTCACATGGCTGGAAGCCTCCGACGGGAGCGGAACCTTTTTTTTTTTTTCTTTTTTCGGGTCCCTGCCGCCGCCGCCGTGATTGACGTTGGATCTACTTCGGGGGACATTGTTTTAATAAAGGACTTGTCAAAGACCCTGTACTGTGTTTTTTTTACACCACACTTTTTTTTTTTGTGAAGGAGTCTGCGGGAGCATCTACCGCAGACTCGTTCACGTAGGGGGGGGCCGGGATCTGGGGGCCCCCTTGTTAAAGGGGGCTTCCAGATTCTGATAAGCCCCCCGCCCGCAGACCCCCACAACCACCGGCCAGGGTTGTGGGGAAGAGGCCCTTGTCCTCATCAACATGGGGACAAGGTGCTTTGGGGGGGGAGCCCCCCTGCCTCAAAGCACCCCCCCATGTTGAGGGCATGTGGCCTGGTATGGTTCAGGAGGGGGGGGGCGCTCGCTCGTCCCCCCCCTTTCCTGACCTGCCGGGCTGCATGCTCGGATAAGGGTCTGGTATGGATATTGAGGGGGACCCACGCTGTTTTTTTTTTAAAATTTCAGCGTGGAGTTCCCCCTTAATATCCATACCAGACCTGAAGGGCTTGGTATGGATGAGAGGGGGGACCCACGCTGTTTTTTTTTTTTTTTTTTTTATTGTGGACCTTTATTTTTACATTCAGCTGTCAAAATAAATATTATCTAGACCTTTGAAATAAGTAAAATCATTACAGAAATAATTATAAAGGATAAGAAACAAAAATAGAATCACTAGAACTAAGGAAATCTAGTTAGATTACATGAAGATATGCCGAGTGCTGTTTATTAAACACAATAGTCGCGACCGAGTGCCGGCTCTCAGAGGAATCCACAATCAGATTCACTATTAGTCAGTGGCTAAAAAGCAAACGCCCATGGCAGAAGTCTAAAATGTGTTCTGCACATGCTCAGTTGTATCTGCCAAAGACACTGCACGGGCTTCTAGATTTTTACTGTGTCGATTTCCTTGAAAAAAACGATTTTTAACACATTTTTAATTTTTTTGGAAATAGCAGATATTGTTTAAAGTGAAGTCCTGATATTTGGCAAAGCAAATTTCTAAGTGAACATGTCTCTGCAGTGATTTTTCATGGTTTTAGACTTGCTTCTTAGCAAGTCTGTTTTGTGAGTCTGATTTCGGGCGTGTGTCTTTTTGTGAATTAGATTGGGCATCTGCTTATGGGCTCTGCTCAATAGTGAATTAGGTTGCAGGGTAAAAAATGACGGACGCCCATGAAAATTGGGCTTAAGCCCATAAATATGCGCCCACGCCCAATAGTGAATCAGGGCCTAGGTGTCCTCATTTGGTTTGGTCAGCTTGTAGTGACCGGGTATCTATGGATCAGTATGTATCTGACCTTGTCCCCGAGTTAGTGTATGGTGGTTGGGGGCCGAACAGAAGGAACTTGTTCCATAGACACAGGGATTGTGTTTTGTTCCTGGGGTGTCTTCCCGGATGGGAAGTGGTTTCTGTGAACTACATTGGTTGTGTTTTTGGCCTGATCATGAATGCATTCCTTATTAATGGTCTGTATCTAACAAATTCTGTCAGGGGTATGTACACTTATGAGCACGACCCGAATCAATCCTATGGATGAAGCCGAAATGAGTAAAGGAAATAAAATGCATGGACTGCAATTTGCCGTAAATGCGGGTCCTAGCAAGAGCCGTTTATTGCAAATTCTGAGCAGGGCCACATAATAAAAATCATTGGATGAGTCTCATGTTATGTATTTTACAGAGGGAAGAAATTAAACACCCAGTTTAACCACTTCCTGACCGCCCTATAGAAGAATTACTGCTACAGGCCTGCACGAGTGCACATAATCACACTATATATATATATACACATACACACACACACACATGATTTTTCATTTCCAGGTAGGGGCCACGGCTGTCAATCACCAGGTCCTGGCCGGTGATTACTCGCCGGCACCCGATGATTACCGAGGATCTCCGCCGGGAAGCAGAACTGTTTTGTTTACTAACAGTTCTCCTCCCTATCATCTCGTGTGATTACAGTGACGCACACACAGCCCCATAGTAAAACACTCTCAGCGTCCTTTTTTTCCCATGAATTGAGCTTTCTTTTGGTGGTATTTGATTTTACGCACGTGCCGCCCTGTAGCGCTATTTCTACTATAGGGCGGTCGGGAAGCGGTTAAACTTACTAAGATCCTTTGCTTTGATAAATGTTACCATTTGCTTTGTAGTTATCCTAAACTAACAATATATCTAAAAATCCGATACCAGAAGATTCCTGCTTATGTCTTTTCCACCTTCTAGGATTTTGCTGAGGCCGGAAAGTCACAGAACCTGAGTACACCTTCACACACCGAACCTTCTCACCAGGAGCTCCACAGCAAAATGAAAAATGTCATTTCATATTCCAGTAGAATGGAATACTGTATATAAAGTGATCATCTATAGCCCAGCAAACGCTGATACTCCTGAACCTCAAGTCTTCCTTGTTTCTTTGTATTCATTCTCACATTCTAATTACAGTCTACAAGTGATCAGTTCAAATGCAAATTGGCAAACACAATGTTTGCTTACTTGTACAACATATGTAAATTCCCAGGCAGCCAATCAGAATGCTTCAACTTTACAACCACCCCCCCCCCCCCATTTAAACTCCCATTTAAAGGTGACCTTCTCTTCCCTCTTTCACTCCTCTTCAACACCAGATCTAGGGTGACATTGGAGAATAGCTGAAGATCTCACCTGGAAATCAGTGGAGCCTGATAACAGAGGAACACTTTGCAGGATACATTGAAGAGTCATCTCAACATTTCCTAAGGTAAGTCATTATATTCGTACTATTATAAGGAATATTTTATTACTTCCTTACTATTATAGAATGACACTTGTCAATCAATACACAAATATAACTGAGCTGTATATAGTAATGTTGTAGTTTTATATCGGCCCTCAGTTGTGTTTATGAAAATCAGAATTGAATTTGAGCTTTTTCTATCAACCACATTTTCCATGTTATTCCCTACCAGCCTGTACATATAGTTGGTACAAATGAAGACTTTAAGTCAATATTTTAGTATATGTTTTATTATGTGGTGTGTTTGGTTGTATTACGAGAAGGATATTTTACATGTTATTTGGGGGGTTTTAGGTGTTATTTGAATAAGGGCTAAAAACTGTTCTGTCTTCTCCAGATCAAAATGGCTTCTGCTGCCCACAATGTGAAGATCCTTCTGAAAGGACTTGTCTCCTCATCGTCACAAGGTCTACAGGAGATAGACTTACAGGAGAGATTCCACCTCATAAAGGAACTTGGAAGTGGAGGACATGGTTCAGTGCTGCTGGTGGAGGACAAAGAAACAAGTAAGTGCCAGTTATACAGGATGTTTTAATTTTATACATCTCTCCATACCCATAACATGATTTAAATATAAATGTACACAAATGCTGTGCTTCATATCAATCTAATCATGTCCTATTTACAGATCAGAAGATGGCGTTGAAGATCATGGAAAAAAAAAGAACAAGTAAAAGGCAATTTCTGATAGAGTTCAGTGTGTCCTCCTACCTTTCTTCTCATCCCAACATCATCAGGAGTTTTGACATGGCCTTCAAGACCCAAGACCACTTCGTATTTGGCCTAGAGGCGGCACCAGTTGGTGACCTGTCCTCTATAATTGTACGCAATGTAAGTCTGATTCCAGCTGATTCCGAATTTTAGCAATTTTCTGGATCATTCTATTTCAGGGTAATAACTTTTTTTTTCTATATTCCAGGTTGGACTTCCAGAAGTCAGTGTTAAGAGATGTGCCATGCAGATTTCCAGTGCTCTGGAATTTATTGCCGAGAAAGGACTGGTGCACATGGACATAAAATGTAAAAACATTTTGGTATTTGACCAGGAGTGTCATTGTGTAAAAATCACTGACTTTGGCCTTACTCGTATGAAAGGAACAGTGATTAGATCTAAGTCTGGCAGCACCTCCTACAGGGCCCCTGAGATGTGTGAACTCACTGGACAGGAAGAACTGGCTGTAGACTCCACTCTGGATGTATGGAGTTTTGGAGTGCTCCTCTACTGCCTGATCACAGGAAAATTTCCCTGGAAGGTGGCCACAGATAAAGACAAAAGATTCAGCAGATTTGTTGCCTGGCAAAATAATAATCATTGTGATGACCCCCCAGCATCATGGAACAAACTGCCCACATGTCTGCAAAGAATGTTCGGATGTCTCTTAGCTGTGGACTACAGTCAGAGGAGCAAACCGACTGAAGTCTTGTGTTATATGGAGGAGAGATGGAAAACAGATTCAACCTATTCAACAGATTGAACCTAAGTGGCATCCCTTCCAACTAATCTACAAGATCTAATGACTCCTTCAGACACATTTCCAGTTCACTCACCAGATCTAAGGACTCTTTCAGCCATTACACAACTTGTTTAATCAACCACCTTGACAGAAGTGTTGGTTCTCACCTCCATATCTTCCCATTTCTGGATCTCAGTTAAGGCGGTTACCAAGTCAAAGGCAGGATAATACCTTATATCTAGAGATGAGCGAATCGAAGTAGGCGAAGTGGAATTAGTTTCGAATATTAGGAAAATTTCGATTCGCGACGAATCCGAAAATTAGCAGACTTCGGATGCGCGAATCAAAATTTTTCCAAAAATGGCGGCGACATGTGCGGCGACGGAGCGGGGATCTTTGGGAAGGCGCGCAGACAAGGCGCGCTGACCCATAATGCATTCATTCATGACATGTGATCGCATTAGCCAATCAGCAGCCAGCCAGCCAGCATTGTGTAATGGTCGAGCTATAAATTGCGGCCATTTTAGAATTCTCCATTTGCCTCCAGTCATTCAAGAGAGGCAGACCTGGCTGTATTGAGGGAGAGAGTTAGGGACACAGAAACGTTACTTAGGGCCACAGAAACGTTACTTAGGGCCACAGAACCGTTACTTAGGGCCACAGAATCGTCACTTAGGGACACAGAATCGTTACTTAGGGACACAGAACCGTTACTTAGGGCCACAGAAACGTTACTTAGGGCCACAGAACCGTTACTTAGGGCCACAGAACCGTTACTTAGGGACACAGAAACGTTACTTAGGGCCACAGAACCGTTACTTAGGGCCACAGAACCGTTACTTAGGGCCACAGAACCGTTACTTAGGGACACAGAATTGTTACTCAGGGACAGACACAGAATTGTTACTGAGGGACACAGAATTGTTACTGAGGGACACAGAATTGTTACACAGGGACAGACACAGAATTTTTACTCAGGGACAGACACAGAATTGTTACTCAGGGACAGACACAGAATTGTTACTCAGGGACAGACACAGAATTGTTACTCAGGGACAGACACAGAATTGTTACTGAGGGACACAGAATTGTTACTGAGGGACACAGAATTGTTACTGAGGGACACAGAATTGTTACTCAGGGACAGACACAGAATTGTTACTCAGGGACAGACACAGAATTGTTACTCAGGGACAGACACAGAATTGTTACTCAGGGACAGACACAGAATTGTTACTCAGGGACAGACACAGAATTGTTACTGAGGGACACAGAATTGTTACTGAGGGACACAGAATTGTTACTGAGGGACACAGAATTGTTACTCAGGGACAGACACAGAATTGTTACTGAGTGACACAGAATTGTTACTGAGGGACACATAATTGTTACTCAGGGACACAGAATTGTTACTCAGGGACAGACACAGAATTGTTACTCAGGGACAGACACAGAATTGTTGCTCAGGGACAGACACAGAATTGTTACTCAGGGACAGACACAGAATTGTTACTCAAGGGCAGACACAGAATTGTTACTGAGGGACACAGAATTGTTACTGAGGGACACAGAATTGTTACTGAGGGACACAGAATTGTTACTCAGGGACAGACACAGAATTGTTACTGAGGGACACAGAATTGTTACTGAGGGACACAGAATTGTTACTGAGGGACACAGAATTTTTACTCAGGGACAGACACAAAATTGTTACTCAGGGACAGACACAGAATTGTTACTCAGGGACAGACACAGAATTGTTACTCAGGGACAGACACAGAATTGTTACCCAGGGACAGACACAGAATTGTTACTCAGGGACAGACACAGAATTGTTACTGAGGGACACAGAATTGTTACTGAGGGACACAGAATTGTTACTGAGGGACACAGAATTGTTACTGAGGGACAGACACAGAATTGTTACTCAGGGACAGACACAGAATTGTTACTCAGGGACAGACACAGAATTGTTACTGAGGGACACAGAATTGTTACTGAGGGACACAGAATTGTTACTCAGGGACAGACACAGAATTGTTACCCAGGGACAGACACAGAATTGTTACTCAGGGACAGACACAGAATTGTTACTGAGAGACACAGAATTGTTACTGAGGGACACAGAATTGTTACTGAGGGACACAGAATTGTTACTGAGGGACACAGAATTGTTACTCAGGGACAGACACAGAATTGTTACTCAGGGACAGACACAGAATTGTTACTCAGGGACAGACACAGAATTGTTACTCAGGGACAGACACAGAATTGTTACTCAGGGACACAGAATTGTTACTGAGGGACACAGAATTGTTACTGAGGGACACAGAATTGTTACTCAGGGACAGACACAGAATTGTTACTCAGGGACAGACACAGAATTGTTACTGAGGGACACAGAATTGTTACTGAGGGACACAGAATTGTTACTCAGGGACAGACACAGAATTGTTACTCAGGGACAGACACAGAATTGTTACTCAGGGACAGACACAGAATTGTTACTGAGGGACACAGAATTGTTACTGAGGGACACAGAATTGTTTCTGAGGGACACAGAATTGTTACTCAGGGACAGACACAGAATTGTTACTCAGGGACACAGAATTGTTACTCAGGGACACAGAATCGTTGAATTAAAGAGTATGTCAGACAACATGCAGAGGAGTGGCAGAGGAGGCAATGTTTTAGGAGCGAGCAGATGTGGCAGCAGAGGAAGGGGTCGAGGCAGCACTAGTCGCAGCCAGAGGCCAGTGCTCCCGGTGTCATCCAGCGGTCGTGTCTCCACCGCAACCCTGCCGTCATCGATTGGTTGGCTCGGTCGTCTTCCTCTTCCCAGGTCACCTCTGACACCTACAGCCAACGGTTGGTGGGTACGTCAGACACAACCGTTAGTTGGCATGGCCCGGGAGCAAGCCCACTGAAATCACGTGTCCTCTACCTGCCCCTGTCCTTTGGTGTTCCCTCACCAAGCAAAGTATCGCATGCTGTGGGCTCAGCCCCACTGTACAGTGAGGAAGAGCTAACAGAGGGCGGTCAGGAACGGGGGGAGACATCCGCCTCTTCAGCAGCCAGGCGAAGAAGTACTGGCGAGGAGAGTGGCTCGGTAGCCGGTCTAGAGACAGGTCTGTCACCTGACCCACACGCAGCCGAGGAGGCTAGTAGTGAGGCGGAGACCCTAATTGATGATGATGAGGTTGATCGCACTTGGCAGCCTCGTCGTCATCAGGCAATTTCTTCCGCATCATCAGGAGAAGAGGGTGCCAGCTTGGCAGCGAGCAAAACAGTCGGTGGGTTGCCCAGGAGGCAGCAGGGTCGCAGCAGTGTCAGTGGAGGCAAACAGCCACGGAGTAGAGCACCAGCTCCACTGCAGCCTACCACCACGGCCAGTAGTGGTGCCGGTGTGCACGGAGGAAGTAGCAGTCAGCCAGTGAGGAGTATCGGGGGCAAAGTTTCCTACTCGGCGGTGTGGCAATTTTTCGTCAAGCCGCCCGAGGAAGTAAACGTAGCCGTATGTCGACTATGTGGCCAGAAAGTCAAGCGTGGCCAGGGGGCCCATGTTGGGACTACAGCGTTGTGTCAGCATATGCAGCGTCGCCATTTGGTGGCCTGGGAAAACCGTGATAAAGATACGGCGGTTCTGCCTGCCCCAGCCCCCGCTCCATCACCCGCTCCGTTACTTGCTCCGTCACCCGACGTCAATCGCCCTCTATCAGCCAGTCAAGGCTCCAACACCTCTGCTGAGGGGAGTTGTCGCTCGTTGGCATCTTCCGCTCGTTCAGATGCTCCTTCTCCTGCTACTCCTCTTCACGGATTCTGTCAGCAGTCTTTCTTGGAATCCGTTTCCAAGAGACAACAGTTTGCGAGCACGCACCCGACGGTGCAAAAGCTGAACGTCCTCCTGTCCAAGTTGCTGGTGCTGCAGTCCCTCCCTTTCCAAGTGGTGGACTCAGCACCTTTCCGAGAAATGATGGCTTGTGCCACGCCGCGGTGGAGAGTGCCAAGCCGTCATTTCTTCGCCAAAAAGGCAGTGCCAGCCCTGCATTCACATGTAGAAGAGATGGTGGGCCAGTCTGTGAGCATGTCGGTGTCTGCCAAAGTGCACGGCAGCGCCGACGTGTGGAGCTGTAACTACGGTCAGGGACAGTACATGTCATTTACGGCCCACTGGGTGAACGTGGTGCCGGCACAGCCGCACCAGCAACTTGGACAGGTCACGCCGCTTTTGCCTCCACGTTTGCACGTCCTTGGTCCACAAAAGATGAACGCCTCTACCACCTCTTCTTCCTTCGTGTCCTCAGCCGCCACCCCCGTGCCAAGTCCCATTACCCGACCGGCATATCACATGTGCAGGGCGCAACGGTGTCACGCTGTGCTGCACCTGGTATGCCTTGGCGAACGTAGTCACACAGGGGAGGAACTGCTGAGTGTAATGAACAGAGAAATCGACAGATGGCTGACTCCGCGCAAACTGAAAATCGGAACCATGTTGACCGACAACGAAAAGAACATGGTGTCTGCTCTGCATCAAGGAAGGTTGTGCCATGCGCCATGCATGGCTCACGTGTTCAATCTGGTTGTCAAGCGGTTCCTAAAATCCGCCATCCCACTGCAAGACATCCTTAAAATGTCACGTAAACTTTGCATGCATTTCAGCCATTCCTACACCGCAAAGCACACCCTCCTTGAGCTGCAGCGGCAGAACGGAATTCCACAGCATCGCCTGATCTGCGACGTTGCAACAAGGTGGAATTCAACCCTACACATGTTAGACCGCCTTTACGAACAGCGAAAGGCCATCACTGATTTCCTGATGTTACAAGCGGATAAAGGTACTCCCCTGTGTAACTTCGATGTCAGCCATTGGCAGCTCATGCGTGACACCTGCCGCTTGCTCAGGCCCTTTGAGGAGGCCACGCTATTCGTGAGTCGGCAAGACTATGGGATGAACGACGTCATTCCTCTGTTGCACGTCCTGGAACAAATGCTGTTAACAATGGCTGGTCAGGGTGCGGTAGACGTGGCGCACAGATCTCAACGCCACATGACCCCTGTGGGGGCAGGACAGGAAGAAGAGGAGGAGGTAGAGGAGGACATTTGTGCTCAGGAATTATTGAGTGAAATGGGTGGTTTATCCACTCAGCGGACAGGAGTGGAGGAGCAGGAGCATCTGGTAGAGGAGGAGGAGGAGGAGACAGAGGACCCATACGCACCGTGGCAGTATGCTGTGGAGATGGAGGCAGGGAGTCCCTCACATTCCTTGGCACAAATGGCCCATAGCATGCTCGGTTGCTTACGTAGCGACAGCCGAATAATAACCATCAGACAGAGGGATGACTTTTGGCTGTCCACCTTGTTGGACCCTCGCTACCGTTCAAAAATGGTGGCCTTTTTCACACCTGCTGAGAGGGAGGCCAAAATAAAGTACTATAAAAACCACCTATGTAGTCAGTTGGTCTCTGCCTTTGTGCGCCAACGTCCATCCTCAGACACTGTGGGCCCTGTGCGCTCGCGTTCCGCTGCCATGGCAGCAGGGGAGGGGTGGGGTGGTAGGAGCAGTGGCAGCTCCACCAGCAGCAGCTGCCTCAGTCTGCAGTCGATGATGAGTAGCTTTCTTCACCAGCGCAGTGAGGAAACTACTAACCAGCCGCAGCAGCAGCAGCATCAGGTGGACCTGGAGCAGGACCTCAAACAACAGGCTTGGGCCTACTTGGACAGCACCCTGCCAACCGAGGTAGACAATCCCCTTGACTACTGGGCAACGAAACTTGACCTTTGGCCCCAACTAGTTGAATTTGCCCTTGAAAGGCTGTCATGCCCGGCCAGTAGCGTTGCATCGGAGCGCGTGTTTAGTGCGGCAGGAGGTATTGTAACTCCAGGGAGGACACGACTGTCTACCCAAAGTGTGGAGAGACTCACGTTTGTGAAAATGAATCAGGCGTGGATTAGTCTGGATTTCAAACCACCAGTTCCTGACACAACTGACTAAATCCGCCATGAATCATGCCCCTGCCATGTGCCACTTTCAGGTCTCCTCACACTGCTGGTGTGTTCCATTTTTTGTCATAGGGTGCTGGCAGATTACGGGCTTCCCATTGCTGCTGCCAGGCCCCTAATCTGCCATGGGCCCCCGTACCGCCTCCTCATGCTGCTGCCAGGTCCAGAGTGTCTCATGGGTCCCTGTACAGCCTCCCATTGCTGCTGTCTCCATCGCCACACTCTGCCATGTGCCACTTTCAGGTCTCCTCACACTGCTGGTGTGTTCCATTTTTTGTCATAGGGTGCTGGCAGATTACGGGCCTCCCATTGCTGCTGCCAGGCCCGTAATCTGCCATGGGCCCCCGTACCGCATCCTCATGCTGCTGCCAGGTCCAGAGTGTTTCATGGGTCCCTGTACGGCCTCCCATTGCTGCTGTCTCCATCGCCACACTCTGCCATGTGCCACTTTCAGGTCTCCTCACACTGCTGGTGTGTTCCATTTTTTGTCATAGGGTGCTGGCAGATTACGGGCCTCCCATTGCTGCTGCCAGGCCCGTAATCTGCCATGGGCCCCCGTACCGCCTCCTCATGCTGCTGCCAGGTCCAGAGTCTCTCATGGGTCCCTGTACGGCCTCCCATTGCTGCTGTCTCCATCGCCACACTCTGCCATGTGCCACTTTCAGGTCTCCTCACACTGCTGGTGTGTTCCATTTTTTGTCATAGGGTGCTGGCAGATTACGGGCCTCCCATTGCTGCTGCCAGGCCCGTAATCTGCCATGGGCCCCAGTACCACCTCCTCATGCTGCTGCCAGGTCCAGAGTCTCTCATGGGTCCCTGTACGGCCTCCCATTGCTGCTGTCTCCATCGCCACACTCTGCCATGTGCCACTTTCAGGTCTCCTCACACTTCTGGTGTGTTCCATTTTTTGTCATAGGGTGCTGGCAGATTACGGGCCTCCCATTGCTGCTGCCAGGCCTGTAATCTGCCATGGGCCCCTGTACCGCCTCTTCATGCTGCTGCCAGGTCCAGAGTGTCTCATGGGTCCCTGTACGGCCTCCCATTGCTGCTGTCTCCATCGCCACACTCTGCCATGTGCCACTTTCAGGTCTCCTCACACTGCTGGTGTGTTCCATTTTGTCATAGGGTGCTGGCAGATTACGGGCCTCCCATTGCTGCTGCCAGGCCCGTAATCTGCCATGGGCCCCTGTACCGCCTCTTCATGCTGCTGCCAGGTCCAGAGTGTCTCATGGGTCCCTGTACGGCCTCCCATTGCTGCTGTCTCCATCGCCACACTCTGCCATGTGCCACTTTCAGGTCTCCTCACACTGCTGGTGTGTTCCATTTTGTCATAGGGTGCTGGCAGATTACGGGCCTCCCATTGCTGCTGCCAGGCCCGTAATCTGCCATGGGCCCCAGTACCGCCTCCTCATGCTGCTGCCAGGTCCAGAGTCTCTCATGGGTCCCTGTACGGCCTCCCATTGCTGCTTTCTCCATCGCCACACTCTGCCATGTGCCACTTTCAGGTCTCCTCACACTGCTGGTGTGTTCCATTTTGTCATAGGGTGCTGGCAGATTACGGGCCTCCCATTGCTGCTGCCAGGCCCGTAATCTGCCATGGGCCCCAGTACCACCTCCTCATGCTGCTGCCAGGTCCAGAGTCTCTCATGGGTCCCTGTACGGCCTCCCATCGCTGCTGTCTCCATCGCCACACTCTGCCATGTGCCACTTTCAGGTCTCCTCACACTGCTGGTGTGTTCCATTTTGTCATAGGGTGCTGGCAGATTACGGGCCTCCCATTGCTGCTGCCAGGCCCGTAATCTGCCATGGGCCCCTGTACCGCCTCCTCATGCTGCTGCCAGGTCCACAGTGTCTCATGGGTCCCTGTACGGCCTCCCATTGCTGCTGTCTCCATCGCCACACTCTGCCATGTGCCACTTTCAGGTCTCCTCACACTGCTGGTGTGTTCCATTTTGTCATAGGGTGCTGGCAGATTACGGGCCTCCCATTGATGCTGCTAGGCCCGTAATCTGCCATGGGCCCCCGTACCGCCTCCTCATGCTGCTGCCAGGTCCACAGTGTCTCATGGGTCCCTGTACGGCCTCCCATTGCTGCTGTCTCCATCGCCACACTCTGCCATGTGCCACTTTCAGGTCTCCTCACACTTCTGGTGTGTTCCATTTTTTGTCATAGGGTGCTGGCAGATTACGGGCCTCCCATTGCTGCTGCCAGGCCTGTAATCTGCCATGGGCCCCTGTACCGCCTCTTCATGCTGCTGCCAGGTCCAGAGTGTCTCATGGGTCCCTGTACGGCCTCCCATTGCTGCTGTCTCCATCGCCACACTCTGCCATGTGCCACTTTCAGGTCTCCTCACACTGCTGGTGTGTTCCATTTTGTCATAGGGTGCTGGCAGATTACGGGCCTCCCATTGCTGCTGCCAGGCCCGTAATCTGCAATGGGCCCCTGTACCGCCTCTTCATGCTGCTGCCAGGTCCAGAGTGTGTCATGGGTCCCTGTACGGCCTCCCATTGCTGCTGTCTCCATCGCCACACTCTGCCATGTGCCACTTTCAGGTCTCCTCACACTGCTGGTGTGTTCCATTTTGTCATAGGGTGCTGGCAGATTACGGGCCTCCCATTGCTGCTGCCAGGCCCGTAATCTGCCATGGGCCCCAGTACCGCCTCCTCATGCTGCTGCCAGGTCCAGAGTCTCTCATGGGTCCCTGTACGGCCTCCCATTGCTGCTGTCTCCATCGCCACACTCTGCCATGTGCCACTTTCAGGTCTCCTCACACTGCTGGTGTGTTCCATTTTGTCATAGGGTGCTGGCAGATTACGGGCCTCCCATTGCTGCTGCCAGGCCCGTAATCTGCCATGGGCCCCTGTACCGCCTCCTCATGCTGCTGCCAGGTCCACAGTGTCTCATGGGTCCCTGTACGGCCTCCCATTGCTGCTGTCTCCATCGCCACACTCTGCCATGTGCCACTTTCAGGTCTCCTCACACTGCTGGTGTGTTCCATTTTGTCATAGGGTGCTGGCAGATTACGGGCCTCCCATTGATGCTGCTAGGCCCGTAATCTGCCATGGGCCCCCGTACCGCCTCCTCATGCTGCTGCCAGGTCCACAGTGTCTCATGGGTCCCTGTACGGCCTCCCATTGCTGCTGTCTCCATCGCCACACTCTGCCATGTGCCACTTTCAGGTCTCCTCACACTGCTGGTGTGTTCCATTTTGTCATAGGGTGCTGGCAGATTACGGGCCTCCCATTGCTGCTGCCAGGCCCGTAAACTGCCATGGGCCCCTGTACCGCCTCCTCATGCTGCTGCCAGGTCCACAGTGTCTCATGGGTCCCTGTACGGCCTCCCATTGCTGCTGTCTCCATCGCCACACTCTGCCATGTGCCACTTTCAGGTCTCCTCACACTGCTGGTGTATTCCATTTTTTCATAGGGTGCTGGCAGATTACGGGCCTCCCATTGCTGCTGCCAGGCCCGTAATCTGCCATGGGCCCCCGTACCGACTCCTCATGCTGTGACGTTGCAACAAGGTGGAATTCAACCCTACATATGTTAGACCGCCTTTACGAACAGCGAAAGGCCATCACCGATTTCCTGATGTTACAAGCGGATAAAGGTACTCCCCTGTGTAACTTAGATGTCAGCCATTGACAGCTCATGCGTGACACCTGCCGCTTGCTCAGGCCCTTTGAGGAGGCCACGCTATTCGTGAGTCGGCAGGACTATGGGATGAACGACGTCATTCCTCTGTTGCACGTCCTGGAACAAATGCTGTTAACAATGGCTGGTCAGGGTGCGGTAGACGTGGCGCACAGATCTCAACGCCACATGACCCCTGTGGGGGCAGGACAGGAAGAAGAGGAGGAGGTAGAGGAGGACATTGGTGCTCAGGAATTATTGAGTGAAATGGGTGGTTTTTCCACTCAGCGGACAGGAGTGGAGGAGCAGGAGCATCTGGTAGAGGAGGAGGAGGAGGAGACAGAGGACCCATACGCACCGTGGCAGTATGCTGTGGAGATGGAGGCAGGGAGTCCCTCACATTCCTTGGCACAAATGGCCCATAGCATGCTCGGTTGCTTACGTAGCGACAGCCGAATAATAACCATCAGACAGAGGGATGACTTTTGGCTGTCCACCTTGTTTGACCCTCGCTACCGTTCAAAAATGGTGGCCTTTTTCACACCTGCTGAGAGGGAGGCCAAAATAAAGTACTATAAAAACCACCTATGTAGTCAGTTGGTCTCTGCCTTTGTGCACCAACGTCCATCCTCAGACACTGTGGGCCCTGTGTGCTCGCGTTCCGCTGCCATGGCAGCAGGGGAGGGGTGGGGTGGTAGGAGCAGTGGCAGCTCCACCAGCAGCGGCTGCCTCAGTCTGCAGTTGATGATGAGTAGCTTTCTTCACCAGCGCAGTGAGGAAACTACTAACCAGCCGCAGCAGCAGCAGCATCAGGTGGACCTGGAGCAGGACCTCAAACAACAAGCTTGGGCCTACTTGGACAGCACCCTGCCAACCGAGGTAGACAATCCCCTTGACTACTGGGCAACGAAACTTGACCTTTGGCCCCAACTAGCTGAATTTGCCTTTGAAAGGCTTTCATGCCCGGCCAGTAGCGTGGCATCGGAGCGCGTGTTTAGTGCGGCAGGAGGTATTGTAACTCCGCGGAGGACACGACTGTCCACCCAAAGTGTGGAGAGACTCACGTTTGTGAAAATGAATCAGGCGTGGATTAGTCTGGATTTCAAACCACCAGTGCCTGACACAACTGACTAAATCCGCCATGAATCATGCCCCAAACATGTGCCACTTTCAGGTCTCCTCACACTGCTGGTGGGTTCCATTTTGTCATAGGGTGCTGGCAGATTACGGGCCTCCCATTGCTGCTGCCAGGCCCGTAATCTGCCATGGGCCCCTGTACCGCCTCCTCATGCTGCTGCCAGGTCCAGAGTGTGTCATGGGTCCCTGTACGGCCTCCCATTGCTGCTTTCTCCATCGCCACACTCTGCCATGTGCCACTTTCAGGTCTCCTCACACTGCTGGTGTGTTCCATTTTGTCATAGGGTGCTGGCAGATTACGGGCCTCCCATTGCTGCTGCCAGGCCCGTAATCTGCCATGGGCCCCTGTACCACCTCCTAATGCTGCTACCAGGTCCAGAGTGTGTCATGGGTCCCTGTACGGCCTCCCATTGCTGCTGTCTCCATCGCCACACTCTGCCATGTGCCACTTTCAGGTCTCCTCACACTGCTGGTGTGTTCCATTTTTGTCATAGGGTGCTGTATGGCCTCCCATTGCTGCTGCCTCCACCGTCACACTGTGGCTCCACACTCTGGTTTTGGCCCCGTGACTGCCCAAATGAGTGAAGTGTGCGGTGATTCTAAGATCGACGGCACTCATCTGCATGTCATACTGACTGACAGTATTATTTCTCTTCCCCAGCAGACCCCAAGGGCATTTAAATTAAAGGTACAGTGTTCTGCACTAATATAAAGGCTCTCTGAAGCCTAGAAACACCCTTTTATAAGTTAAATTCGCAGCGAATATATTCGCATCGAATCAAATTTATTCCTCGAATTCGCCGAATCAGCCGAATCGAATTTTTGAATACTTCGCTCATCTCTACTTATATCCAGTAATTCCGATGGATGATGAAATGTCCATCAAATGGGCACACTGCTATCTGGGTCATTGTGGATTTCTTAGGTAAAATGATGTAAGAAATGCCCATCACTAATATGTTTATATATGATATGTTATATGGGAATAATACAATATTTTTGACTACATAGTGATATGACTATGCAAGTAGCTGGTGTAAACCATATGGGACAAAATGGCATCCTGATTCTCAAAAGAACTAACCGCCCATGCCTTTATTAGTATGTCAAAGCCAAATGCTAGACATTGTAATGAAGATGGCCATTTTTGTCTTTAGGGCCTGCGGAAAGGTGGTGGGTAGACACTGTGTCTCCATTTTGTTAAAGGGCTTTATCATGATAATATGGGGTCTGTTTATCTAAAAGTCTAGGGTGATGGCAGATTTAATGAATGCATACATCCTGTAGACATCTTGTCACCAACTAGTAGGCAGAGGTGTTAATATTGGACAGCCATCACATTAAAGTAGGGCTTGAGTTCCATCCAATCGCTTTCTCCGGAAAGATATGATTGTACCACTTAGAAATTCCTAGATGATGGGGAATGGAGGGAACTAGTATAAGAATAGCCAGACTGGATATTAAAGGGGGGGGAGGGCTTTATTGACAAGCTCTACTGGAGACTTGATGGGGGTAGCTTGACTGGGGAGTTGCCTGGAGACCTTGAGTGGAGGCTGACTATGGAGAGTGGTAATATGTGATGTACTTGCTAGCTAGATATCTTGTTGGCTAGCTAAATATATTTACTGGACATTTGTCTTTTTTTTTTGGATTTGTTTCCCATGATGCAGATGTTCTATTGCTTGAAGGTATTGGGTCATATTGCTGCTAATCCTTGCCTATGATTTATATGCCACTTGGTTATATTTCTATGTAATTAAAGTCATATTTTCTTGTCTGCAGCAAAGCTGTTCATGTTTATTCTTTGTACTATATAATCTTTTTCACCTACAGTGTGTGTTTCATTGCTGTCCTACCCCTGAAAGAACAGTGAGAAGTGGGTGGGGGTCAATAACAATTATATTATTATTAATGTTGGTATTATTTGTTTAATCACACTCCCCATTTCCTTACAATGGCCCACGTAATTCCATTTCTTAAGCTACCCTTTTTATATTCTAATATTTTTACCGAATTTTTGTCTTCCTGGGGGGGTCCACCTGTACTATTGTTCATTCCATGCTTACTATACATACAGGATCCCATCACCATTGTTCATCATGTCCCCTCTGTCTATTGACTATCAGGTGTTGGCTATTCAAAGTAGACACCATTGTTACTCTACATTTTGAGTCTCAATCCTTTCTACGGAATATTTCAGTCTTAGAACATTGTGGGATACGTTTTTTTTTTTTTATTTGGTGGTGGTGTACTGTTGAATAGCTACCAAAACTTTTGAGCTTTATGGAGAAGTTGATGGACAAGATTGGCAGAGTTGAAGAAAGGACTGAAATGATAAAATAATGAAGGAAGCCCATGGCACCAGACACAGGAGGATGTGAAATTAAGGCTTATCGATGAAATTCAAATGTGATGGAAAGACTAGGCTAACGTTTGCTGCTGATTGTTGGTTGAGCAATGTGAACATTTAAAGGTTCAAAAAGAAGAACTTTGAATGAGTATTTTTGGATACCCGGGCCTCCTATCCCTCTTGTATTGAACTGTATTGTTGCTGTATTGTCTCCCGTTACATTTTAAAGTGTTGAGCAAACAGTTGGTGACATATAAATCCTTGACTCTTGTCAGTTATGTGGTTAATCTGCCTACAATGTTGACTTCCTCTTTCATGTATTTGATCTTTATTCTTTTGTGATTATCTTTATTTCATTGTAAATTATTATGTGTATTTTTTTCCTGCTGTTCATTCTACCTCATGTATGATGTGCAGTTTTTGTAGTCTATCTTTCAATAAAAACTTTGTAAACAAAAAAATAAACTGAACTAAGATTTGATACAGCCTTTTTTTTTTTTTTTTTGCTTCACTTAAACTTCTCTTTAACATGTTTAGAAATGCTGCATTATAACAAAACCAAATCTGTGGCTATTTATAAAGTATTTACTGCAAAGGTTTGGTGGACATTCATTCATCTGTATTTTATGCCACTAACAGGAGATTCATTCTCTTTGAAAAATGCAGCAGATGGATGAATCTTATTTGAGAAAGGTAAACAATATTTAACCGTCATCTACATACAATATAATGTCAACTAAACTAAGATTTGTCCATCACATTTAAATTCAAAGAGGATTCACTCATCATTTTCCATCAAGAATCACACTTCCGCAGTGAAGCATATAATCAATGAAAGTGACACATTAATTCTCATGAATTCCTATAAATCATACTTCTAGTTAAACCATTACATATGCTTGTGATCAATAAAATATAACTGAGCTGCGTGCAAAAAAAAGTGTCTTGGTGCAAACGATCCACTTCCAGGAATCCAGCCAAAAAACGCAGCTGGTATTCGTGTTTCTCCACCCCCACAAGGATATGCAATGAATTATTTATATGGTTTAATACAAATTTGTCATTTTCATGAATTGATTATATGCATCCCTGGATTCATTGAGATGTTACAGGGCTAGCACAACACAGTTGATCTGATAATAGTTGGGTTGTTGATGTTTATGGCAACTCTTGTAGTAGTTGCTAATGTAAGCAGTTGTGTCCCTTCCTATGCTGAGATGATCCTGCAAATTTGTCATTACCAGAGGGCCACAGTTGGACATTACTAGTCCCAACAATGGAGGGTGGCTTCCATAAACAAGGCCATTGTGATAGAAACAGTATCATCAGTTACATCTCAGCCAAGTGTTCTACCTCCTCTTTAACATCTATTCACAAGCCCTTCACCATTGAGATGATCAGTTCTGTCCTGGGGTTAACATTTCTCTCTTTATTCTGCAACTACATAGTCATTGTCATAGAATGAAGAAAAACCAAAAGCATATTTTAGTGAATATCACTCTCTGTTGTATTGTTACATTTACCTAACTTGTAAAATTTGTTTTATAGTTTACTATATTTCAGCTGTTTCTTTTAGTGACCATCTCCATGCAGTAGGCCTCCTTGATGAACAACAGCTGACATGAGGGGGAAGCTACACAGCAAGTGTATTGATTGTATTCAGTCTGTTCAGACAGGTAGAACAATAATGAGAAGAGGTGAATTACAACAAATATGATAAGATGGAATCAGATTCTCCTTTTAATGAGCCAATATGACTACCTTCCTGCAACCCGGTCTATTGTTATGTCATACAGTATCACCTGTAATTAATAGAATATTGCCCCTTGGCAGCTTACATTTAAATCAAACAATTCCCTTCTATCTTCAGAACCCGGACATACAATATAAGACATATTACACAACCACATTGATCAAACTCTAGCTAATATATATTTCTCAGTACAAGAACTATTGATATCTACCAATGGAGATTTCACATAAACTCATATTGTAACAGTCACCCCCTTGTAGCCAGTAAAACTAGACCACACATGTAATAATGGTTTATATGCAATCTCCTTTACGATTTATAGTTTTTTGCCTTTGTATTCTGAAGACGCTTTAAGCACAAAATGATGTCTACTGGCACATTGGACCCCTTTGGAAGGCAGCAGGGAGGGGGACTAGACCCCATAGCCAGGCAGATTGGACCCCATTGGCAGGCAGCATGGAGGTAGACTCCAGTACAGCTCTGTGATCTCTCTTCCATAGATCTGGATCTCAATATCTTTAGTCCATCATTTGCTCTGGATGTACTCAGTTCATAATAACAAAAGAAAATTAATTTATTAATATTATTATACAGGATTTATGGCGTCAACAGTTTGCTCAGCGCTTTACAATATAACGGGAGACAATACAGTTCAATACAAGAGGGATAGGAGGCCCGGGTATCCAAAGATACTCATTCAAATTTCTTTTTGAACCTTTAAATGTTCACATTGCTCAGCCATCCAACAGCAGCAAATGTTAGCCTTGTCTTTCCATCACATTTACTGAATTTTATCGATAATCCTTAATTTCACATCCTCCTGTGTCTGGTGCCATGGGCTTCCTTCATTACTTTTATTGTTTCAGTCCTTTCTTCAACTTTACTAATCTTGTCCATCAACTTCTCCATAAAGCTCAAAAGTTTTAGTAGCTATTCAACAGTACACCACCACCAAATCAAAAACAAAACCGTATCCCACAATGTTCTAAGACTGGAATATTCCATAGAAAGGATTGAGACACAAAATTTAGAATAACAATGGTGTCTACTTTGAATAGCCAACACCTGATAGTCAATAGACAGAGGGGACATGATGAACAATGGTGATGGGATCCTGTATGTATAGTAAGCATGGAATGAACAATAGTATAGGTGGACCCCCCAAGAAGACAAAAATTTGATAAAAATATTAGAATATAAAAAGGGTAGCTTAAGAAATAGAATTACGTGGGCCATTGTAAGGTAATGGGGAGAGATTAAACAAATAATACAGAAATTAATAATAATATAATTGTTATTGACCCCCACCCACTTCTCACTGTTCCTTCAGGGGTAGGACAGCAATGAAACACACACTGTAGGTGAAAAAGATTATATTGTACAAAGAATAAACATGAACAGCTTTGCTGCAGACAAGAAAATATAACTTTAATTACATAGAAATATAACCAAGTGGCATATAAATCATAGGCAAGGATTAGCAGCAATATGACCCAATACCTTCAAGCAATAGAACCTCTGCATCATGGAAAACAAATCCAAAAAAAGACAAAAGTCCAGTAAATATATTTAGCTAGCCAACAAGATATCTAGCTAGCAAGTACATCACATATTACCACTCTCCATAGTCAGCCTCCACTCAAGGTCTCCAGGCAACTCTCCAGTCAAGCTCCCCCCATCAAGTCTCCAGTAGAGCTTGTCAATAAAGCCCCCCCTTTAATATCCAGTCTGGCTATTCTTATACTAGTTCCCTCCATTCCCCATCATCAAGGAATTTCTAAGTGGTACAATCATATCTTTCTGGAGAAAGCGATTGGATGGAGCTCAAGTCCTACTTTAATGTGATGGCTGTCCAATGTTAACACCTCTGCCTACTAGTTGGTGACAAGATGTCTACAGGATGTATGCATTCATTAAATCTGCCATCACCCTAGACTTTTAGATAAACAGACTCCATATTATCATGGTAAAGCCCTTTAACAAAATAGAGACCCAGTGTCTGACCACCACCTTTCAGCAGGCCCTAAAGACAAAAATGGCCATCTTATTTACAATGTCTAGCATTTGGCTTTGACATACTAATAAAGTCATGGACGGTTAGTTCATTTGAGAATCAGGAAGACATTTTGTCCCATATGGTTTACAAACTTACTTTAAACCAGCTACTTGACTAGTCATATCACTATGTAGTCACAAATATCCTATTATTCCCATATAACATATATAAACATATTACATATTGGTGATGGGCATTTCTTACATCATTTTACCTAAGAAATCCACAATGATCCAGATAGCAGTGTGCCCATTTGATGGACATTTCATCATCCATCGGAATTACTGGATATAAGGTATTATCCTGCCTTTGACTTGGTAACCGCCTGAACTGAGATCCAGAAATCAGAAGATATGGAGGCGAGAACCAACACTTCTGTCAAGGTGGTTGATTAAACAAGTTGTGTAATGGCTGAAAGAGTCCTTAGATCTGGTGAGTGAACTGGAAGTGTCTGAAGGAGTCATTAGATCTTGTAGATTAGCTGGAAGGGATGCCACTTAGGTTCAATCTGTTGAATAGGTTGAATCTGTTTTCCAGCTCTCCTCCATATAACACAAGACTTCAGTCGGTTTGCTCCTCTGACTGTAGTCCACAGCTAAGAGACATCCGAACATTCTTTGCAGACATGTGGGCAGTTTGTTCCATGATGCTGGGGGGTCATCACAATGATTATTATTTTGCCAGGCAACAAATCTGCTGAATCTTTTGTCTTTATCTGTGGCCACCTTCCAGGGAAATTTTCCTGTGATCAGGCAGTAGAGGAGCACTCCAAAACTCCATACATCCAGAGTGGAGTCTACAGCCAGTTCTTCCTGTCCAGTGAGTTCACACATCTCAGGGGCCCTGTAGGAGGTGCTGCCAGACTTGGATCTAATCACTGTTCCTTTCATACGAGTAAGGCCAAAGTCAGTGATTTTCACACGACACTCCTGGTCAAATACCAAAATGTTTTTACATTTTATGTCCATGTGCACCAGACCTTTCTCGGCAATAAATTCCAGAGCACTGGAAATCTGCATGGCACATCTTTTCACACTGTCTTCTGGAAGTCCAACCTGGAATATAGAAAAAAAAAGTTATTACCCTGAAATAGAATGATCCAGAAAATTGCTAAAATTCAGAATCAGCTGGAATCAGACTTACATTGCGTACAATTATAGAGGACAGGTCACCAATTGGTGCCGCCTCTAGGCCAAATACGAAGTGGTCTTGGGTCTTGAAGGCCATGCCAAAACTCCTGATGATGTTGGGATGAGGAGAAAGGTAGGAGGACACACTGAACTCTATCAGAAATTGCCTTTTACTTGTTCTTTTCTTTTCCATCATTTTCAAAGCCATCTTCTGATCTGTAAATAGGACATGATTAGATTGATATTAAGCACAGCATTTGTGTACATTTATATTTAAATCATGTTATGGGTATGGAGAGATGTATAAAATTAAAACATCCTGTATAACTGGCACTTACTTGTTTCTTTGTCCTCCACCAGCAGCATAGAACCATGTCCTCCACTTCCAAGTTCCTTTATGAGGTGGAATCTCTCCTGTAAGTCTATCTCCTGTAGACCTTGTGATGATGAGGAGACAAGTCCTTTCAGAAGGATCTTCACATCGTGGGCAGCAGAAGCCATTTTGATCTGGAAAAGACAGAACAGTTTTTAGCCCTTATTCAAATAACATCTCAACCCCCCCAAATAATATGTAAAATATCCTTCTCGTAATACAACTAAAACACACAACATAATAAAACATATACTAAAATATTGACTTAAAGTCTTCATTTTTACCAACTATATGTACAGGCTGGTAGGGAATAACATGGAAAATGTGATTGATAGTAAAAGCTCCAATTAAATTCTTATTTTCATAAACACAACTGAGGGCCGATATAAAGCTACAACATTACTATATACAGCTCAGTTATATTTGTGTATTGATTGACAAGTGTCATTCTATAATAGTGAGGAAGTAACAAAACATTCATTATAATAGTATGAATATAATGACTTACCTTAGGAAATGTTGGGATCACTCTTCAATGTATCCTGCAAAGTGTTCCTCTGTTATCAGGCTCCACTGATTTCCAGGTGAGATCTTCAGCTATTCTCCAATGTCACCCTAGATCTGGTGTTGAAGAGGGATGAAAGAGGGAAGAGAAGGTCACCTTTAAATGGGAGTTTAAAAGGGGGGGGGGGGGTTGTAAAGTTGAAGCATTCTGATTGGCTGCCTGGGAATTTACATACGTTGTACAAGTAAGCCAACATTGTGTTTGCCAATTTGCATTTGAACTGATCACTTGTAGACTGTAATCAGAATGTGAGAATGAATACAAAGAAACAAGGAAGACTTGAGGTTCAGGAGTATCAGCGTTTGCTGGGCTATAGATGATCACTTTATATACAGTATTCCATTCTACTGGAATATGAAATGACATTTTTCATTTTGCTGTGGAGCTCCTGGTGAGAAGGTTCGGTGTGTGAAGGTGTACTCAGGTTCTGTGACTTTCCGGCCTCAGCAAAATCCTAGAAGGTGGAAAAGACATAAGCAGGAATCTTCTGGTATCGGATTTTTAGATATATTGTTAGTTTAGGATAACTACAAAGCAAATGGTAACATTTATCAAAGCAAAGGATCTTAGTAAGTTTAATCGATTCCCAACCTCCCTATAGTAGAAATAGCGCTACAGGGCGGCAGGTGCGTAAAATCAAATACCACCAAAAGAAAGCTCAATTCATGGGAAAAAAAGGATGCCGAGAGTGTTTTACTATGGGGCTGCATGTGTGCGTCACTGTAATCACAGGAACTGACAGGGAGGAGAACTGTTAGTAAACAAAACAGTTCTCCTTCTCGGCGGAGATCCTCGGTAATCATGGGGTGCCGGCGAGTAATCACCTACCTGGAAATGCAAAATCGTGTGTGTGTATGTGTGTATATATATATATATGTGATTATGTGCACCCGTGCCGGCCTGTAGCAGTAATTCTTCTATAGGGTGGTCAGGAAGCAGTTAAACTGGGTGTATAATTTCTTCCCTCTGTAAAATACATAACATGAGACCCATCCAATGATTTTTATTATGTGGCCCTGCTCAGAATTTGCAATAAACAGCTCTTGCTAGAGCCTGTATTTACGGCAAATTGCAGTCCATGCCCTTATTTCCTTTACTCATTTCGGCTTCATCCATAGGAATGATTCGGGTCGTGCTCATAAGTTTACATACCCCTGACAGAATTTGTTAGATACAGACCATTTATAAGGAATGCATTCATGATCAGGCCAAAAACACAACCAATGTAGTTCACAGAAACCACTTCCCATCTGTGAAGACACCACAGGAACAAAACACAATCCCTGTGTCTATTGAACACGTTCCTTCTGTTCGGCCCCCAACCACCATACACTAACTCGGGGACAAGGTCAGCCAACCACAGACACATACTGATCCATAGATACCCGGTCACTACAAGCTGACCAAACCAAATGAGGACACCTAGAGTCATGACTGCTTTATACGCCTCCACATCTACACTAATATACCTTTTAGGTCAGCAATTTCTTCCATATCCACTGGAAAAGGATAATTTAGATCTGTATCCTTCTCTTCCCAATACTCCTCACATCCCTCACCCCTCCCTACATCATAGGCACAGATAGAAGCAGATGTAACAATATGTCCCAACCTCTCGGCTATGGCAGCCTGACCATTGAAAATTGAAATAGTTTACATTGTGCATAATCTGTAATGTTTCCCTTTTCGCCCGGGGTTGGGCTAGGACCACTTTGTGTAAACCTATGGTGTGATTTTGCTCAGTTTTCGCTTTTGCTATCAATTCTTTGTTGTGTGTCACCTTCAGATTTGTAATTCTTAATTTTTAAGACTTTCCTCCTGGGAGGCCTTAACAATAATAATACTTTAACAATACCAGGTAAAAACCCTTTACATTTACTCTTTTTTTTTCATTTTTCGATGCCCTAATATTTGGTTAATAAGGTTTCCTGCAACCGCGGGTTTCAGGAAAGAAAATCACTTGATTCCCATATCAACACAATCAGTGTGGAAGGGAGAATCCCTTCCATGGAGCTATTGTGTTCTCTTGGTGGGGATAGGGGGTGGGGGAGCCATCCCCACTGGGAGAACACAGTGATTTCTGCTAGCGGCTATATTAGCCTCTAGCAATGATCACATGGAAGACCAGACAGGTTAGTTATACCCAATTTTTACCAATCAATCAACTTAGGTACATTCACCCTGTCTATACATTGGTTACATTTTGGCCTTGAACCATCTGAGATTCGAACCTTCTATGGCCGGCTTTAGTTACAGAGCTTTCCATGCTAGATATGGCAGCTGTTTCCAGCAGATGGTGCCCACAGTTTCCAAGTAATTACCTTAAAACATTTCAAAGCTCCACTAACAAGTTGAGAAAATGCAAGAAAATAAGTGATAGAAAAATAAATGACACAATGACAAGCCTTTAGTCTGAGACTACAATATTCAGTACACCCAAGGTGTTGGAGCACAGAAATTTACCATAACAACAAGATCTACCCTGAATGGTTTCAGCCTACACCCAACAGACAATACACAGAGGAGTGACTGAAGTCAATGGTGATGGGATTTGGTAATTACAGTAAACAAACAATAATAGAGGTGAACACCCAGACACTCAGCAGAAACAATTGACAATGACAATGGCTACCATTTCCCCCAACAACAATGTTTTGTAGTGTATACCAAAAGAACCTAAAAATACTCCATACTCTGGTCCACTGACCACACACAGCTTTATACACTAGAAAGTTTTTACAATGTAAAGAGAAAAAAATAAAGCTATAATTTATCTGCAACATCTGTATTCACTTTATTCATCTTCCACAAAGTTCCACTTCTCCAAAAATGAGGATGCTAAAATGTGAACATTACCAATGTCAGGGCTCCCAGGTGTGACCAGAGATGTGTGACTGACGCAGGGAAACGCAGACTTCAGATATGTGATAAACAATGTAATTTATTAACACTAACAATACAACCATAAACGCAGTGCAATACTAAAACATAATACAGTGCAAACAAACCAAACCAACCACCCACAGATAACAGTACAAACAAGCAAGCGTCGTCAGGCAGGCAGGGTCAATATCAATAGGGCAGGTAGGTACAGGGGGAGCAAGCGGAGATGGTCGGGGTAACAGGCCAGGTTCAGCAGGTAGCAAGCAGCGTAGTACAGAGGGTCAGGCAGAGGGATGGTCAGGGTCACAAGCCAGGGATCAGAACAGGTAGCAAGCAGCGTGGTACAGAGGGTCAGGCAGAGGGATGGTCAGGGTCACAAGCCAGGGATCAGAACAGGGTCAGCAGAGAATCAGACAGGAACAGAGAGCAGGAACAGGATGCAGGACAGATACAGGGCCATGGACAAACACAACACCAAGGCAGAGTCTGTGGGTCTGGCCATCCCTTAAATACCCCAGCATAATCAGTTCCAGGTGTTAGCTGGCTGCAAAGTTGAGTCTCTGATTGCTGGGAGCACCCGCTGGCCAGCCCTGGTACTGCAGATCAAAAGGCAGGTGAGTCCCACCATTGCTGGCCAGTCCATTCCTGACAGTACCCCCCCCTCAAGGAGCGGCCTCAGGACGCTCCAAACAGTCCTAGCCGGGAAAAATGTTCCACCGCCCGGGTCTGGTAACTGGCGGGATATCAAAGACTGGCACACTGGGCAGGACTCCGGGCAGCGGTACACCGGGCAGAGGCACATCGGGCTGGACTCCGGGCAGAGGCACATCGGGCTAGACTCCGGGCAGAGGCACACCGGGCAGAGGCACGCCGGGCAGAGGCACGTCGGGCAGAGGCACGTCGGGCAGAGGCACGCCGGGCAGAGGCACGTCGGGCAGAGGCACGTCAGGCAGAGGCACGTCGAGCAGAGGCACATCGGGCAGAGGCACATCGGGCTGGACTCCGGGCAGAGGCACATCGGGCTGGACTCCGGGCAGAGGCACATCGGGCTGGACTCCGGGCAGAGGCACATCGGGCTGGACTCCGGGCAGAGGCACATCGGGCTGGACTCCGGGCAGAGGCACATCGGGCTGGACTCCGGGCAGAGGCACATCGGGCTGGACTCCGGGCAGAGGCACATCGGGCTGGACTCCGGGCAGAGGCACATCGGGCTGGACTCCGGGCAGAGGCACATCGGGCTAGACTCCGGGCAGAGGCACACCGGGCAGAGGCACGCCGGGCAGAGGCACGCCGGGCAGAGGCACGTCGGGCAGAGGCACGCCGGGCAGAGGCACGTCGGGGAGAGGCACGTCGGGCAGAGGCACGTCGAGCAGAGGCACATCGGGCTGGACACCGGGCAGAGGCACATCGGGCTGGACTCCGGGCAGAGGCACATCGGGCTGGACTCCGGGCAGAGGCACATCGGGCTGGACTCCGGGCAGAGGCACATCGGGCTGGACTCCGGGCAGAGGCACATCGGGCTGGACTCCGGGCAGAGGCACATCGGGCTGGACTCCGGGCAGAGGCACATCGGGCTGGACTCCGGGCAGAGGCACATCGGGCTGGACTCCGGGCAGAGGCACATCGAGCTGGACTCCGGGCAGAGGCACATCGGGCTGGACTCCGGGCAGAGGCACACCGGGCAGAGGCACATCGGGCAGAGGCACACCGGGCAGAGGCACATCGGGCAGAGGCACATCGGGCTGGACTCCGGGCAGAGGCACATCGGGCTGGACTCCGGGCAGAGGCACATCGGGCTGGACTCCGGGCAGAGGCACATCGGGCTGGACTCCAGGCAGAGGCACATCGGGCTGGACTCCGGGCAGAGGCACATCGGATTACCAGGCGAAGCAGCAGGCAGCGGGCCACCAGGCGGAGCAGCAGGCACCGGGCCCCCGGGCGAGGCGACAGGCTTCGGGCCCCCAGGCGGGGCGACAGGCTTCGGGCCCCCAGGCGGGGCGACAGGCATCGGGCCCCCAGGCGGGGCGACAGGCATCGGGCCCCCAGGCGGGGCGACAGGCATCGGGCCCCCAGGCGGGCCGACAGGCCTCGGGCCCCCAGGCGGGGCGACAGGCCTCGGGCCCCCAGGCGGGGCGACAGGCATTGGGCCCCCAGGCAGGGCGACATGCATCGGGCCCCCAGGCGGGGCGACAGGCATCGGGCCCCCAGGCGGAGCGGCGGGTGCCGGACCCCCAGGCGGAGCTACAGGTCTCGTGCCCTCAGGCGGAGTGGCGGGCGCCGGACCCCCAGGCGGAGCTACAGGTCTCGGACCCTCAGGCGGAGCGGCGGGCGCCGGACCCCCAGATGGAGCGACAGGTCTCGGGCCCCCAGGAGGGGCGACAGGCATCGGGCCCCCAGGCGGGGTGACAGGCATCGGGCCCCCAGGCGGGGTGACAGGCATCGGGCCCCCAGGCGGGGTGACAGGCATCGGGCCCCCAAGGCGGGGCGACAGGCATCGGGCCCCCAGGCGGGGCAACAGGCATCGGGCCCCCAGGCGGGGCAACAGGCATCGGGCCCCCAGGCAGAGCTACAGGTCTCGGGCCCTCAGGCGGAGCGGCGGGCACCGGACCACCAGACGGAGCTACAGGTCTCGGGCCCTCAGGCGGAGCGGCGGGCGCCGGACCCCCAGATGGAGCGACAGGTCTCGGGCCCCCAGGCGGGGCGGCGTGCGCCGGACCCCCAGGCGGAGCTACAGGTCTCGGGCCCCCAGGCGGGGCGACAGGCATCGGGCCCCCAGGCGGGGCGACAGGCATCGGGCCCCCAGGCGGGGCGACAGGCATCGGGCCCCCAGATGGAGCGACAGGTCTCGGGCCCTCAGGCGGAGCGGCGGGCGCCGGACCCCCAGATGGAGCGACAGGTCTCGGGCCCTCAGGCGGAGCGGCGGGCGCCGAACCCCCAGGCGGAGCTACAGGTCTCGGGCCCCCAGGCGGGGCAGCAGGCATCGGGCCCCCAGGCGGGGCGACAGGCATCGGGCCCCCAGGCGGAGCTACAGGTCTCGGGCCCCCAGGCGGGGCGGCGGGCGCCGGACCCCTAGGCGGAGCGGCAGGCGCCGGACCCCCAGGCGGAGCAACAGGTCTCGGGCCCCCAGGCACGACAGTGGGCTCCAAGTCAACTGGCATGACCGCTGGCACTGGGTCAGACATTGGATCGTCTGGCTGGACAGCGGGCATCGGGTCACCAGGCATCAGGTCATTTGGCTCGACAGCGGGCACCGCGTCATCTGGCAAGGCAGTGGGCTCCGAGTCAACTGGTATGACCGCGGGCACTGGGTCAGACATTGGATCGTCTGACTGGACAGCAGGCATCGGGTCACCAGGCATCAAGTCATTTGGCTCGACAGCGAGCACCGCGTCATCTGGCAAGGCAGTGGGCTCCGAGTCAACTGGCATGACCGCGGGCACTGGGGCAGACATTGAATCGTCTGGCTGGACAGCGGGCATCGGGTCATCAGGCATCAGGTCATTTGGCTCGACAGCGGGCACCGCGTCATCTGGCAAGGCAGTGGGCTCCGAGTCAACAGGCACGACAGTGGGCACCGGGTCATCAGGTTTCGGATTGTCTGGCTCGACAGCGGGCATCGGGTCACCAGGTATGACCGCGGGCACTGGGTCACCAGGCATCAGGTCATTTGGCTTGCCAGCGGGCACCGCGTCATCTGGCAAAGCAGTGGGCACCGAGTCACCAGGTACGACAGCGGGCTCTGGGTCAACTGGCACGACAGCGGGCACCGGATCAGGTACTGGATCATCTGGATCAACAGCGGGCATCGAGTCAACTGGCCCAATAGGATCGTCAGGCTGGATCAGTTCATCATGCTGGGTAGAGGCATCAGGCTGAATGCCGGCGTCCGGCTGAGTAGAGGCTTCAGGCTGAGTAGAGGCTTCAGGCCGAGTAGAGGCTTCAGGCTGAAGAGAGGCATCAGGCTGAGTAGAGGCATCAGGCTGAGTAGAGGATTCAGGCTGAAGAGAGGCATCAGGCTGAGTAGAGGCTTCAGGCTGAGTAGAGGCTTCAGGCTGAGTAGAGGCACCAGGCTGAACCATGGAAGGCAGGCTCACCGGTTTGGATACTGGCAGGATGGTATTGGTTGGAAAGAATTTTCGCTTTTTTCTGGTTTTAACTACTGGAGCACTGCAAGTAAACGCAGGTCTGCAAACGAATGGAGCAGCTGGAGACAGAGAAGAGCTGGAGGATGGAACAGGAGAGGGAGCAGTTGCTACAGAGGGCTTCTTTACAGGGTTAAAGGCAGGATAGGTGCAGCGAGTGGGAACAGGGGACTGACATGCGGTAGATAGCAGGGCAGGAGGAGCTGTTGGGAATGCAGGAATAGAGCTTTGAGGAAATAGGTTAGAAGCAGGACTGGGTCTTTGTAAGCTGACTGAGGCTGGGTGCAACAAGTCTGTCCATGTCTGCAGTATGGGTTGAACAAAGCTGAGCTTACACAAAGCCTGTCTGGTCAAAGACTGCACTGCGTTGATACAATCTCTTAGTGTCTGTGGTGAACATGTGGAATAACGCTCCAGAAAGTAACCCACATCATCCTCTAATAACCACACCAGGGACTCTACCTGGTCTGCACTAAATGGTGGCAAAAATTCATCCCTGCATTCGGGGGAACCAGATGAAACCAACTCAGCACAAACCTCAATCAAAGGCTGCACCTCAGAGAACTCTGTGCCCTGATCTACTAGAACATGAGCGATCCGTATACATTCTAGCAGTTCATCCCGGGTATACTCCTTCAGAGTTTGATAAGCATACTCCCTGTCATCAAACACTAGCAGATATAAATACACAACCTCATCCAGATCCATCCTTCCCATCAACAAGCCAAGATGGCTTCCCTGTGCAGCCACTTCTGGTCAGGATTGGCCTTGGTGTAATGTCAGGGCTCCCAGGTGTGACCAGAGATGTGTGACTGATGCAGGGAAACGCAGACTTCAGATATGTGATAAACAATGTAATTTATTAACACTAACAATACAAATATAAACGCAGTGCAATACTAAACATAATACAGTGCAAACAAACCCAACCAACCACCCACAGATAACAGTACAAACAAGCAAGCGTCGTCAGGCAGGCCGGGTCAATATCAATAGGGCAGGTAGGTACAGGGGGAGCAAGCGGAGATGGTCGGGGTCACAGGCCAGGTTCAGCAGGTAGCAAGCAGCGTAGTACAGAGGGTCAGGCAGAGGGATGGTCAGGGTCACCAGCCAGGGATCAGAACAGGTAGCAAGCAGCGTGGTACAGAGGGTCAGGCAGAGGGATGGTCAGGGTCACAAGCCAGGGATCAGAACAGGGTCAGCAGAGAATCAGACAGGAACAGAGAGCAGGAACAGGATACAGGGCCCAGGACAAACACAACACCAAGGCAGAGTCAGTGGGTCTGGCCATCCCTTAAATACCCCAGCATAATCAGTTCCAGGTGTTAGCTGGCTGCAAAGTTGAGTCTCTGATTGCTGGGAGCACCCGCTGGCCAGCCCTGGTACTGCAGATCAAAAGGCAGGTGAGTCCCACCATTGCTGGCCAGTCCATTCCTGACAACCAAACATCCTCCCTGCTACATTTAGCTTTAATTTCATACAAATACAATGCATTTCAATAAAACAAATCACAATAAAACACGTTTTTAAAGAATAAAAATCTATCAATTCATGATTTTTTTTACCTTTTTAATAATAAAATAAACCAAAAAAGATAAAATCAAACAAGCAAAAAAAATTTCCTCTTCAGTTTACTATTATCCCTATTAAATTGACCGGCTTCAGTTGGTTCTTCCAATATCCTTTTCCTGAATATGGCAATCCTGCAATCTAGTAATATAGAAGGTAATTATCAAGCATGTTCTACTATCCAACCTAATGCAGAGTAGCTGGTTATTTCCTGCATTTCCTCCACATTTGGTCTATGATTCCCTATGCCTTGCTCAATAAAGTACTGGAAGTATGGGGCACACTGGGGAGGCCACCTCCTTACCTTTACTATGGCACCCCAAAAACACTTCATTACTCTTAGGAGAGAAGAAAATCTGGATTTTACCAACATCAGGGGGTTTATTAACCTTTTCAGTTAAAAAAATTTGGCCCCCAATGTGATCTGGACTTGTCACAATGGAGTACTCTCTATTTTCGGTTTTGTGACCTCAAAATGAACATTTAAAGTAAAGTAGATTGTGGAGACAAAATACAACAAATACAAACCAAACATGACAATAAAGACATACATTTCACCATCTCAGGGAAAGTTCCTTCATCTTCCCAATGAACATATATGTGTATGAGCGCAGTGCTGAGTCTGAGCAGTTCCACATTACTAAAAATGACTAGTGATGAAGCCCCATAGCAGAAAAATGTATTTTGGCCCTCAAACTTTATATGTAAATCCTCTGCTTGTAAAAGATTAGTATATATCGTAAGAATCTGCAGAAGATTTTTGAAGCTTTTAGTGATGGAACATCTTTGTTAAAACCTTTAAAGAATACCTTTCCTTTCAGGGTCCAATCACAGCTCAGCATTCCAGCCTTTGTCAGTTCATATATATTGCCCACTTTATAGTCTCAGGTGGGTGGAGTTCTATGTTGATTTTAGATTGTATATTTATGATTTATATATGGATGCATGTTTATATTTCATTTATTTAGACAGATATTTTATACATAAACTTTTCATGGTTAAATTGGGTCAATGTGATATTTTGCATTTTTGTAAATTTATGTTGAGCAATTTAATAAAAATATATTATTAAAAGAATATTAAGACATTTTATACATTGTCTCTATAAAACTTTTCATCTAAAAACGGTTTCCTTGGTTAATTAAATCATTTAAAATTAGTTTCAGGGTAATTTCCCGCCCTCATCACACTGGCACAGCATAAACAATCCCCATTCATATGGACCTACCTGCTCCACCCTTCAGGAGCCCATTCCAAAGTCACCAATCATATGTTAATGAGCAGCTCCTCTGCGTTGGCCAATCAGAATCTCATTTAACAAATTCCTTTTTCTCCTCACATATATACCAGACCTCCAGTTCTTACTTTCAGTGACTCTCATTTTGTTTGTAGCAAAAGTGATTCATCTTCTCCATTGACTGCTTCCCGCCAGAATTGCTTTTCAGAAGACCACATAGATTTCCTCCGTGAAGACCGACTTGGAGACCATCTATACCTTCATTTTCCAAAGTAAGTCATAGAGAACTTCATAGTTTTATAATCCTCAGTTTTATCCTTAGCTAGCATTTATCTCTACTATTAAGAGATGTACTTAGCAGAAATTTAAATAGTAAAAATGTAGAATGTTCTCTATTTTTTCACTTACCTGTTATTTATTGTCAGACAAATAGGCCTTTTATTTTAGAGATTGATATATTGATTAAATATCCACATGATATTGTGATCATTTATTTTTAAAATATATTCATCATTAATCTTTACATTCAGATATTCATTCTTCATGTACACTTGAAATAGTTAAAAAAACAATTACTCCTCAGGTTGTCTGTTAGATGGTAGATTAGCAGTTGCTTGTTAAACGCAATTCAAAATCAAGTTTTTTTTACTGAGTTCAAAATTTTGCCATTCCTGTAATTTTGCCATTCCTATAATTTTGCCATTCCTGTCTGACTTTTTCATACATACAAGTGTTTTCCTAATTTTCTTTTTCATCATATTTTACAATGACAACCTAACAATACAGATTTCTTAGCAGAAGGTTAAATTGTCCTAAAAAAGGGATTCAATGATTGTCTTTGGTTAGAGATCCATAGATCGATGGAATATCCACATTATCCTGCAATATGTAATTTCTACAATCTACCCAACCTCATGCATTACATTCAGATGTTCTTTCTTCATGTATCCTTGAAATAAAATGAAACCGTTCCATCCGAGGTTGTCTGGTAGGTTGTAGATTAGCAATTGCATGCTAAACAATTCAGTACCAAAAGATTTTTTATTTCCCTAAGTTTCATATGTTGCCATTCCTGTCTGTCTTTTTGTACACGCCATTGTTTTCCTATATTTCTCATTCATCATATTTTACAATGACAACCCAGCAATACAAATGTCGTAGCAAAAAGATTAAATAAAAGAATGTTTTAATGTTCCCTGAATTTAGATGATTTTATCTTTATTTCACTTGCCTGTTATTACCCTACAAGAAGGATTAAATGATTGCCTTTTGTTGAACGATCCATAGATTGATGGAATATCCACATTGTTCTGCAATATTTTATTTTTACAATCTACCCAACCTCATGCATTACATTCAGATGTTCTTTCTTCATCTTCCCTTGAAATAAAATGAAACCGTTCCATCCGAGGTTGTCTGAGAGATTGTAGATTAGTAGTTGTGTGTTAAACAACAATTCACCATCAAACATTTTTTCACCATTCCTGTCTGTCTTTTTGTACATGAAACTTTGTTTCCCCCCTAATTTTCTTTGTTTTTCCAAATTTCACAATAAGAACCTGTTTTAGCAGTAAGTTAAATAGACAAACGTTTTTATGTTCCCTCAATTAGATTTTTTACCTTTTATCTAAATTGCCTGTTATTGCCCTACAAGTATGAATACATTATTTTCTTTTGTTTAGAGGTCTGTGTATTGATTACATTTTTTTTAGAATATAACCAACCTCATACATACATTGAGATTTTCTTTCTTCATGTATCCTAGAAGTATAATTATACAGGTCTTCTTAGGTCATCCTAGATTGTCTGTTAGGCAATTTTCAGTTTGGTTTGAAAGCACAATCCAGCAAAAAAAATGTTTTTTTTATAGTAATCGGGTTCCAAATTCCACTGTTCCCATTTGTCATATTTAGTACATGTGGGGTTCTGTTTTCTCTTCCACTATATTGTTACAAAGACATGCTTACATAACATTGACTAGAATGTTGGCAACTCTGACCAGCAACTCAATACAATGGCTGTAGCTAGAGGCCAACTCCAGCCAATCCCATTTATTTGCTTGATTTATGAATGAGTTATAACTTCTGTCAGGTTTTTATTACCACCTGGGTCCTTATTGGGAAGATCCACTAGTGACCCAATACTGGGACACACATGGCAATAAACACCTGACAAAGATATGAGTCTGAGTGCTCCAACTATCTTGTCCTATGACATGCTCAGATCATTTGTTGTACTTTGCGCTTCACATTTAAATATACTGTCTGTGTGTGTGTATATATATATATATTTGTATATATATGTGTGTATATGTATATAAAATATTTTTTTTTTCAGTTTATTTTCATGCCTTGCTAGTCTGGCTAGAGTATTCTAGGGAAATCTTTTTCAACTAGCGTGCCCAGGTACCCTGGGGTGCCTCCTGGGTTCTTCAGCGATGCCTTGGTAGAATTGCCCCAAAACTGTAAATAAGACAGGAAGTGGATCAGTCCTGCATTTTTGTTACACAAACCACAAATTTGTATTGTGCAGCATTACAACCTTGGGTTCTGTGGGGTCCAGCCACTGACATCCTAACAACGGATGATGTAATTGGTTGAAAAGGAGGACATCAGTCACCTGAATCCTTGTTTGCCCCTCTCCATCAGCACTGGGGTCACTTTAGCTGAGTGAGGGAGAATGTTGGGACATGTTGGTAGCAATGTGAAAAGGTGCAATAGCTATGAAAGAACAAACCACTTCTAATGTTGGGGGTCCTACTTGTGTGGATGTTGCTGCGTTACGTAAAACTATGTGTTTAGTTCTTTACATTTTAGCATGGGGTGCCTCGAGATTGTGTGGAATTGTAAAGGGCACGTTGACTAATAAAAGGTTGAGAAATACTCATCTATGGTGTATGCATAGCAAGACCAGTATAGGTCCATGATGAGGGGCCCCTTGTATTTTCCTGTTACTATATAATACTAGAATGTGGTTTTTCATTGTCCACTTATACCGACTCTGGTATATTTCTTTTTGTGAATTGATGTTGGTCACCTCTGGAAATAGCCACCAAATCTTCTTTCTGTTTGTGTACCTGTTATTAATCTTTAATAAAAATATCATGGAGCAAAAAAAAATTACAAAACCTAATAAAGGTTTTCATTCTTCCCCCACTTGTGCCTCTTATAGAGGTTTTGCTGACCACACACATGAAGTGAGGGAAGATCGGACGTCAGAAACGACAATAAAAAGTTAAAAGATGTTCTAACCTTGTCCTATTTTTGTCCAAATTCTTTGGTTGGATTTGTGCTTGAAGTCTCAGGAAGTCACATATCTTTAGTAAATCATTTACTGTATTACAGCAAAGTAAAACCAGGGACTTCCTCGGATGGCATCTAAGGACAGAAAGTCAACACCCAGCTATAGAAGATATTTTCATAAATGTTAGTCATATCATGCAAAAGTTTAAAGATTCACACATGATGTTCAATACAAAAACGTTTGTATGATGTGACTAATACATTTGGAATTTGTATCCCTATGTTTTGAATTGATATCCCTGGCTGCCATCCTAGGAAGTCCCCGCTTGTTACCTTGTTGTAGACATTTGTTGGTTTGGAATGATGGCACTCTCGGTCCTTTGCCCAGTGCCATTCTACATCACTCCTTTCTCTCTTTGGAATCTATAAAATAATTTGACTTCTTACATATAACTTGTATGTATCAGAGTAAGGGTTCGTGTCAATAGAATCAGTTTGATGTCCATTTGAGACCCTTCTAAAATAATTTATAATACTGTATATTGACAGGTGAATTTGATCGGCTTCAAGTGGGTTTTGCATTACCATAGACTTATATAGGAAAGCAATATCCACTTGCTGTGAATAAAAGCTCATCAACATAAGCCCAACATGTATTTAATAAGAATTGTAAGC
This sequence comes from Staurois parvus, assembly GCF_062004578.1. Taxonomy (NCBI): domain Eukaryota; kingdom Metazoa; phylum Chordata; class Amphibia; order Anura; family Ranidae; genus Staurois; species Staurois parvus. The sequence continues at coordinate 1,991,589 of NW_028318213.1, forward strand.
ATATATCAGCTTTAAAATGTAAAATAACTGTCTTTAGTTACAACACTACCCCTCCCCCCACCTCTAATGAAGGTGACAATTAATAACAGTAACTGGGTGATATCCAGAGAGATGATTAATGCCGCTTACTAATGATTAGTGCCAAATGAAAATAATTTGTATGTTTTGATGTTGTGATTCCAGAATGGCTTCCAGCATTGTAGAAGTAACCAAGAACACTGCAAGGAAACTTCTTGAGCTCATTGCCGAAACCTCAGAAAACCTGACGATGATGGAAGTCACAGACCACTTCCACCCCATCAAAGAGCTCGGGACAGGATCGTACGGAAAGGTTCTCTTGGCCAAACATCGGAGTTCAGGTAAATTTGTAGCCTAATTCATGTAAAGAGAATGATTTACAGAATCAGTTGTGCTTCTGAATGAGTGGAAATAAACTAAGGAAAAGAGTAACTAGCAGGTAAAGGTTCTTCGGTTGCATGGTGCAACAAGGGGGATCATACTGTAGATATTGCATCACCAGAGGAGGGGAGACTATAATGAGCAAGTCTGCCATAATATACAAGTCTGATATTTACATATTCTAGTTAATGCTCTGGGTTCCCTCTGCAGATTTAGTTCTATTTACAGCTCAGATGTCTAAAGGATCTTTACTTCTAAACTGAGATATGAGTGTGACATCCAAGATCTAAGAATCAACAGAATGCTTCGGCTGCAGAACATTTCCAAACCTTTGAGCAGCATTTTTTAAGTTTCTAAGTTTTCCAAGCCCCCCTTGCTTCCAGTTTTTGAGTGATGATTATGGATCTTAATAAGTCAGAGCTTTTAGATTTACATAAACTTTTAACTAACTTTAGTAGGTTTTTAGTAAGCTTCATCATTTCTCTAATGTTGGGTTTATGATACTCATTGTCTTTTTTTTTCTTTCTTTTCAACAGATGAGTTGGTGGCTATGAAACTGATGAGTAAAGAGACAACTCCAATGGACAACTTCCTAGTGGAATACGGAATGTCTCTTAGTCTCAGCGGCCATCCAAATATCATCGCAACTAGAGATGAGCGAATCGAAGTATCCGAAGTGGAATTCGAGTCGAATATCGGAAAAATTTCGATTCGTGCCGAATCCGAAAAATAGCCTAATTCGGACGCGCGAATCGAAATTTTTCAGAAAATGGCGGCTGACATGTGCGGCGACGGAGCGGGGATGTCTGGGAAGGCGCGCAGACAAGGCGCGCTGACCCATAATGCATTCCTCAACTACATGTGATCGCATCAGCCTATCAGCAGCCAGCCAGCCAGCACTGTGTAATGGTCGAGCTATAAATAGCGGCCATTTTGGAATTCTTCATTTGCCTGCAGTTATTGAACAGAGGCAGACCGCTCTGTACTAGGGACAGGGACAGAGTTAGGGCCACAGAAACGATAATTGGGGACAGAGAAAAGTTACTTAGGGACAGAGAACCATTACTCAGGGACACAGACTTGTTAATGAGGGCCACAGAATCGTTATTTAGGGACAAAGAAACGCTAGTTAGGGCCACAGAATTCATAATCAGGGACAGACAGAATTGTTACTCAGTGCCAGAGAATTGTTACTTAGGGCCACAGAAACGTTATTAGGGCCACAGAATTGTTACTCAGGGACAGACAGAATTGTTACTGAGTGCCAGAGAATTGTTACTCAGGGACAGACAGAATTGTTACTGAGTGCCAGAGAATTGTTACTTAGGGCCACAGAAACTTTAATTAGGGCCACAGAATTTTTACTCAGGGACAGACAGAATTGTTACTGAGTGCCAGAGTATTGTTACTCAGGGACAGACAGAATTGTTACTGAGTGCCAGAGAATTGTTACTCAGGGCCACAGAAACTTTACTTAGGGCCACAGAATTTTTACTCAGGGACAGACAGAATTGTTACTGAGTGCCAGAGAATTGTTACTCAGGGACAGACAGAATTGTTACTGAGTGCCAGAGAATTGTTACTTAGGGCCACAGAAACTTTAATTAGGGCCACAGAATTTTTACTCAGGGACAGACAGAATTGTTACTGAGTGCCAGAGAATTGTTACTCAGGGACAGACAGAATTGTTACCGAGTGCCAGAGAATTGTTACTCAGGGACAGACAGAATTGTTACTGAGTGCCAGAGAATTGTTACTTAGGGCCACAGAAACTTTACTTAGGGCCACAGAATTTTTACTCAGGGACAGACAGAATTGTTACTGAGTGCCAGAGAATTGTTACTCAGGGACAGACAGAATTGTTACTGAGTGCCAGAGAATTGTTACTTAGGGCCACAGAAACTTTAATTAGGGCCACAGAATTTTTACTCAGGGACAGACAGAATTGTTACTGAGTGCCAGAGAATTGTTACTCAGGGACAGACAGAATTGTTACCGAGTGCCAGAGAATTGTTACTCAGGGACAGACAGAATTGTTACTGAGTGCCAGAGAATTGTTACTTAGGGCCACAGAAACTTTAATTAGGGCCACAGAATTTTTACTCAGGGACAGACAGAATTGTTACTGAGTGCCAGAGAATTGTTACTCAGGGACAGACAGAATTGTTACTGAGTGCCAGAGAATTGTTACTTAGGGCCACAGAAACTTTAATTAGGGCCACAGAATTTTTACTCAGGGACAGACAGAATTGTTACTGAGTGCCAGAGAATTGTTACTCAGGGACAGACAGAATTGTTACGGAGTGCCAGAGAATTGTTACTCAGGGACAGACAGAATTGTTACTGAGTGCCAGAGAATTGTTACTTAGGGCCACAGAAACTTTAATTAGGGCCACAGAATTTTTACTCAGGGACAGACAGAATTGTTACTGAGTGCCAGAGAATAGTTACTCAGGGACAGACAGAATTGTTACGGAGTGCCAGAGAATTGTTACTCAGGGACAGACAGAATTGTTACTGAGTGCCAGAGAATTGTTACTTAGGGCCACAGAAACTTTACTTAGGGCCACAGAATTGTTACTTGCACAGACACAGAATTGTTACTCGCACAGACACAGAACTGTTACTTGGGGCCACAGAAACGTTAATCAGGGACACAGAATTGTTACTGAGGGCCACAGAACTGTTACTTAGGGCCACAGAATTGTTACTCGCACAGACACAGAATTGTTACTCAGGGACACAGAATTGTTACTCAGGGACACATAATCGTTTAATTAAAGAGTATGTCAGACAACATGCAGAGGAGTGGCAGAGGAGGCAATGTTTTAGGAGCGAGCAGACGTGGCAGCAGAGGAAGGGGTCGAGGCAGCACTATTCGCAGCCAGAGGCCAGTGCTCCCGGTGTCATCCAGCGGTCGTGTCTCCACCGACAACCCTGCCGTCGTCGATTGGTTGGCTCGGTCGTCTTCCTCTTCCCAGGTCACCTCTGACACCTACAGCCAACGGTCGGTGGGTACGTCAGACACAACCGTTAGTTGGCATGGCCCGGGACCTAGCCCACTGAAATCACGTGTCCTCTACCTGCCCCTGTCCTTTGGTGTTCCCTCACCAAGCGAAGTATCGCATGCTGTGGGCTCAGCCCCACTGTACAGTGAGGAAGAGCTAACAGAGGGCGGTCAGGAACGGGGGGAGACATCCGCCTTTTCAGCAGCTAGGCGAAGAAGTAGTGGCGAGGAGAGTGGCCCGGTAGCCGGTCTAGAGACAGGTCTGTCTCCTGACCCAGACGCAGCCGAGGGGGCTAGTAGTGAGGCGGAGACCCTACTTGATGATGAGGAGGTTGATCGCACTTGGCAGCCTCGTCGTCATCAGGCAATTTCTTCCGCATCATCAGGAGAAGAGGGTGGCAGCTTGGCAGTGAGCGAAACAGTCGGTGGGTTGCCCAGGAGACAGCAGGAGGGTCGCAGCAGTGTCAGTGGAGCCAAACGGCCACGGAGTAGAGCACCAGCTCCACTGCAGCCTACCACCACGGCCAGTACTGGTGCCGGTGTGCACGGAGGAAGCAGCAGTCAGCCAGTGAGGAGTATCGGGGGCAAAGTTTCCTACTCGGCGGTGTGGCAATTTTTCGTCAAGCCGCCCGAGGAAGTAAACGTAGCCGTATGTCGACTATGTGGCCAGAAAGTCAAGCGTGGCCAGGGGGCCCATGTTGGGACTATTTGGGCCATGTTGGGACAATGGGAGACCTCCCATTGCTGCTGTCTCCATCGCCACACTCTGCCATGTGCCACTTTCAGGTCTCCTCACACACTGCTGGTGTGTTCAGTTTTTTGACATAGGGTGCTGGCAGATTACGGGCCTCCCATAGCTGCTGCCAGGCCCCTAATCTGCCATAGGCCCCTATATACCGCCTCCTCATGCTGCTGCCAGGTCCAGAGTCTGTCATGGGTCCCTGTACGGCCTCCCATTGCTGCTGTCTCCATCGCCACACTCTGCCATGTGCCACTTTCAGGTCTCCTCACACTGCTGGTGTGTAGAATTTTTTGACATAGGGTGCTGGCAGATTACGGGCCTCCCATTGCTGCTGCCAGGCCCCTAATCTGCCATGGGCCCCTATACCGCCTCCTCATGCTGCTGCCAAGTCCAGAGTGTGTCATGGGTCCCTGTACGGCCTCCCATTGCTGCTGTCTCCATAGCCACACTCTGCCATGTGCCACTTTCAGGTCTCCTCACACACTGCTGGTGTGTTCAGTTTTTTGACATAGGGTGCTGGCAGATTACGGGCCTCCCATAGCTGCTGCCAGGCCCCTAATCTGCCATAGGCCCCTATATACCGCCTCCTCATGCTGCTGCCAGGTCCAGAGTCTGTCATGGGTCCCTGTACGGCCTCCCATTGCTGCTGTCTCCATCGCCACACTCTGCCATGTGCCACTTTCAGGTCTCCTCACACTGCTGGTGTGTAGAATTTTTTGACATAGGGTGCTGGCAGATTACGGGTCTCCCATTGCTGCTGCCAGGCCCCTAATCTGCCATGGGCCCCTATACCGCCTCCTCATGCTGCTGCCAAGTCCAGAGTGTGTCATGGGTCCCTGTACGGCCTCCCATTGCTGCTGTCTCCATAGCCACACTCTGCCATGTGCCACTTTCAGGTCTCCTCACACTGCTGGTGTGTTGAATTTTTTGACATAGGGTGCTGGCAGATTACGGGCCTCCCATTGCTGCTGCCAGGCCCCTAATCTGCCATGGGCCCCTATATACCGCCTCCTCATGCTGCTGCCAGGTCCAGAGTCTGTCATGGGTCCCTGTACGGCCTCCCATTGCTGCTGTCTCCATCGCCACACTCTGCCATGTGCCACTTTCAGGTCTCCTCACACACTGCTGGTGTGTAGAATTTTTTGACATAGGGTGCTGGCAGATTACGGGCCTCCCATAGCTGCTGCCAGGCCCCTAATCTGCCATAGGCCCCTATATACCGCTTCCTCATGCTGCTGCCAGGTCCAGAGTCTCTCATGGGTCCCTGTACGGCCTCCCATTGCTGCTGTCTCCATCGCCACACTCTGCCATGTGCCACTTTCAGGTCTCCTCACACACTGCTGGTGTGTAGAATTTTTTGACATAGGGTGCTGGCAGATTACGGGCCTCCCATAGCTGCTGCCAGGCCCCTAATCTGCCATAGGCCCCTATATACCGCTTCCTCATGCTGCTGCCAGGTCCAGAGTCTCTCATGCCATGTGCCACTTTCAGGTCTCCTCACACTGCTGGTGTGTTGAATTTTTTGACATAGGGTGCTGGCAGATTATGGGCCTCCTATAGCTGCTGCCAGGCCCCTAATCTGCCATAGGCCCCTATATACCGCTTCCTCATGCTGCTGCCAGGTCCAGAGTCTCTCATGGGTCCCTGTACGGCCTCCCATTGCTGCTGTCTCCATCGCCACACTCTGCCATGTGCCACTTTCAGGTCTCCTCACACACTGCTGGTGTGTAGAATTTTTTGACATAGGGTGCTGGCAGATTACGGGCCTCCCATAGCTGCTGCCAGGCCCCTAATCTGCCATAGGCCCCTATATACCGCTTCCTCATGCTGCTGCCAGGTCCAGAGTCTCTCATGCCATGTGCCACTTTCAGGTCTCCTCACACTGCTGGTGTGTTGAATTTTTTGACATAGGGTGCTGGCAGATTATGGGCCTCCTATAGCTGCTGCCAGGCCCCTAATCTGCCATAGGCCCCTATATACCGCTTCCTCATGCTGCTGCCAGGTCCAGAGTCTCTCATGGGTCCCTGTACGGCCTCCCATTGCTGCTGTCTCCATCGCCACACTCTGCCATGTGCCACTTTCAGGTCTCCTCACACACTGCTGGTGTGTAGAATTTTTTGACATAGGGTGCTGGCAGATTACGGGCCTCCCATAGCTGCTGCCAGGCCCCTAATCTGCCATAGGCCCCTATATACCGCTTCCTCATGCTGCTGCCAGGTCCAGAGTCTGTCATGGGTCCCTGTACGGCCTCCCATTGCTGCTGTCTCCATCGCCACACTCTGCCATGTGCCACTTTCAGGTCTCCTCACACACTGCTGGTGTGTAGAATTTTTTGACATAGGGTGCTGGCAGATTACGGGCCTCCCATAGCTGCTGCCAGGCCCCTAATCTGCCATGGGCCCCTATACCGACTCCTCATGCTGTGACGTTGCAACAAGGTGGAATTCAACCCTACATATGTTAGACCGCCTTTACGAACAGCAAAAGGCCATCACCGATTTCCTGATGTTAAAAGCGGATAAAGGTACTCCCCTGTGTAACTTCGATGTCAGCCATTGGCAGCTCATGCGTGACACCTGCGCTTGCTCAGGCCCTTTGAGGAGGCCACGCTATTCGTGAGTCGGCAGGACTATGGGATGAACGACGTCATTCCTCTGTTGCACGTCCTGGAACAAATGCTGTTAACAATGGCTGGTCAGGGTGCGGTAGACGTGGCGCACAGATCTCAACGCCACATGACCCCTGTGGGGGCAGGACAGGAAGAAGAGGAGGAGGTAGAGGAGGACATTGGTGCTCAGGAATTATTGAGTGAAATGGGTGGTTTTTCCACTCAGCGGACAGGAGTGGAGGAGCAGGAGCATCTGGTAGAGGAGGAGGAGGAGGAGGAGACAGAGGACCCAGACGCACCGTGGCAGTATGCTGTGGAGATGGAGGCAGGGAGTCCCTCGCATTCCTTGGCACAAATGGCCCATAGCATGCTCGGTTGCTTGCGTAGCGACAGCCGAATAATAACCATCAGACAGAGGGATGACTTTTGGCTGTCCACCTTGTTGGACCCTCGCTACCGTTCCAAAATGGTGGCCTTTTTCACACCTGCTGAGAGGGAGGCCAAAATAACGTACTATAAAAACCACCTATGTAGTCAGTTGGTCTCTGCCTGTCTGCGCCAACGTCCATCCTCAGACACTGTGGGCCCTGTGCGCTCGCGTTCCGCTGCCATGGCAGCAGGGGAGGGGTGGGGTGGTAGGAGCAGTGGCAGCTCCACCAGCAGCGGCTGCCTCAGTCTGCAGTCGATGATGAGTAGCTTTCTTCACCAGCGCAGTGAGGAAACTACTAACCAGCCGCAGCAGCAGCAGCAGCAGCAGCATCAGGTGGACCTGGAGCAGGACCTCAAACAACAGGCTTAGGCCTACTTGGACAGCACCCTGCCAACCGAGGTAGACAATCCCCTTGACTACTGGGCAACGAAACTTGACCTTTGGCCCCAACTAGCTGAATTTGCCCTTGAAAGGCTGTCATGCCCGGCCAGTAGCGTGGCATCGGAGCGCGTGTTTAGTGCGGCAGGAGGTATTGCAACTCCGCGGAGGACACGACTGTCCACCCAAAGTGTGGAGAGACTGACGTTTGTGAAAATGAATCAGGCGTGGATTAGTCTGGATTTCAAACCACCAGTTCCTGACACAACTGACTAAATCCGCCATGAATCATGCCCCAAACATGTGCCACTTTCAGGTCTCCTCACACTGCTGGTGTGTTCCATTTTTTGTCATAGGGTGCTGGCAGATTACGGGCCTCCCATAGCTGCTGCCAGGCCCCTAATCTGCCATGGGCCCCTATACCGCCTCCTCATGCTGCTGCCAAGTCCAGAGTCTCTCATGGGTCCCTGTACGGCCTCCCATTGCTGCTGTCTCCATCGCCACACTCTGCCATGTGCCACTTTCAGGTCTCCTCACACTGCTGGTGTATTCCATTTTTTGTCATAGGGTGCTGGCAGATTACGGGCCTCCCATAGCTGCTGCCAGGCCCCTAATCTGCCATGGGCCCCTATACCGCCTCCTCATGCTGCTGCCAGGTCCAGAGTGTGTCATGGGTCCCTGTACGGCCTCCCATTGCTGCTGTCTCCATCGCCACACTCTGCCATGTGCCACTTTCAGGTCTCCTCACACTGCTGGTGGGTTCCATTTTTTGTCATAGGGTGCTGGCAGATTACGGGCCTCCCATAGCTGCTGCCAGGCCCCTAATCTGCCATGGGCCCCCGTACCGACTCCTCATGCTGCTGCCAGGCCCGTAATCTGTCATGGGCCCCTGTTGTCGCTTGTTGGCATATTCCGCTCGTTCAGATGCTCCTTCTCCTGCTACTCCTCTTCACGGATTCCGTCAGCAGTCTTTCTTGGAATCCGTTTCCAAGAGACAACAGTTTGCGAGCACGCACCAGACGGTGCAGAAACTGAACGTCCTCCTGTCCAAGTTGCTGCTGCCAGGCTCGTAATCTGTCATGCGCCCCTGTACCGCCTCCTCATGCTGCTGCCAGGTCCAGAGTGTGTCATGGGCCCCCGTACCGACTCCAAATGCTGCTGCCAGGCCCGTAATCTGTCATGGGCCCCTGTACCGCCTCCCCATGCTGCTGCCAGGTCCAGATTGTGTCATGGGTCCCTGTACGGCCTCCCATTGCTGCTGCCAGGCCTGTCATCTGCCATGGGCCCCCCTACCGACTCCTCATGCTGCTGCCAGGCCCGTAATCTGCCATGGGCCCCTGTACCGCCTCCTCATGCTGCTGCCAGGTCCAGAGTGTGTCATGGGTCCCTGTACGGCCTCCCATTGCTGCTGTCTCTATCGCCACACTCTGCCATGTGCCACTTTCAGGTCTCCTCACACTGCTGGTGGTTTCCATTTTTGTCATAGGGTGCTGCATGGCCTCCCATTGCTGCTGCCTCCACCGCCACACTGTGGCTCCACACTCTGGTTTTGGCCCCGTGACTGGCCAAATGAGTGAAGTGTGCGGTGATTCTAAGATCGACGGCACTCATCTGCATGTCATACTGCCTGACAGTATTATTTCTCTTCCCCAGCAGACTCCAAGGGCATTTAAATTAAAGGTACAGTGTTCAGCACTAATATTAAGTCTCTCTGAAGCCTAGAAACACCCTTTTTTAAGTTAAATTCACAGCGAATATATTCGACTCGAATCGAAATTTTTCTACGAATTCGCCGAATCAGTCGAATCGAATTTTTGAATACTTCGCTCATCTCTAATCGCAACCCATGAAATCGCTTTCCAAACCAGCAACGATTATGTCTTTGTCCAGAAGGTGGCACCAGCTGGAAACCTTCAGTCAATAGTAAAGCCAAATGTAAGTTTTTATCAAAAATGTATTGATATCTTTATAAAGTCACGATTTCTAGTTTTAGTGCTTTAATGCATTTCTGAGTTTTAAAGATTCCTTTCCCAGGGCAGTGAGTTGGTAGGATGTATAGTTGGCATACGCTTGTTGTTTTAGGTATGTGTATCACTCAAGTTATGAAGCAAGGTTTAAAATGGAGTAAGATGGGTTAAGATGGATCTTGCCCCATTAATGGCAACATTTTGTATGCTGACAGGTTTCCTTTAATCCTAGTCCTTGTGTATTCAGCTAATGTATGTTTGTTTCCCTGTACAAGAGGTAAGGTGGGTTCAATATGTTGGGTAACATTGTGTTATATTTGTGTCTAGTGACTAATTTTCTCTCTTTTTTCCCTACAGGTTGGTTTAAATGAAGATCTTGTAAAGGGTTTTGTTCCACAGGTAGCGAGTGCCTTAGACTTTATGCACAGCAGAGGAATGGTCCATCGGGACATTAAACTGGACAACATTTTGCTCATGGACATTGAATGTAAGGAAGTCAAAGTTGCAGATTTTGGACTGACGAGGCTCCGGGGCACTCAAGCACCATGTATGGCCTGGTCCATCCCATATACTGCTCCGGAATTGTGCAGCTTAAAAGAAGGGGATCAATTGCTGCTGCACCCGAGCATTGACGTGCGGGCGTTTGGAGTCCTGTTGTACACAGCTATGACCGGCTCATTTCCTTCCTTCATGACCCCATGTATCGGGAGTTTGCTTGGTGGCAAATGAAGAAGGACCTAACCTTGGCACCAGGAAAGTGGCAACAATTCTCCATTGAAGCCAGGCAGATGTTTTGGGACTTGTTGGCCCTCAATGCCTCTGAGAGGTGTTCTGCTATGGACATTTTAAAATATGTCCACCTGCCATGGAAAGCATAAATGCCTCCAGAGAATCTAACCAGGAAAACGGTCATACATGTGATATAACAAAGTGCATGATATCCATTGTGGAGCCTCATCAAGTGCTGCCTCATACAAGTCTCATGTCCTAGGGAAAGGTAAGTCTAAATCTTAGGACTGCTGGCTTTTTCTGTAGCTGGTCACATGTTTGCTTATCTACTGCAATTGCTGATTTCAGAAATACTAACTCATAGCATATGAAAACCGTATATAATGAGCCACAGAAGCACAGATCTAATTGGACCACATGTCCACTTCTTTCCACCACAGTTCTCAAAAGCAATTTCACTATTCAAACATATACCATTCTAAAGCTATAACACCGATGTATGCTTACATGGTACCTACACTAATTACACATTCATTCTATTTGGCTTTAGTCTCCCAATGCTTCCCCTGCCTAAGAAAATATTATATGGTCAAATTACGGGACCCTCTGCTCCAGGGCCACAGAGCAGCTAATGGCATGGTTATACTACATATAAATTACATTGCACTTCTTCTCACCATTGATTTTATTGTTCTCCTTAAATGGCCTTAAAACTCATTTCCAGTTTTATTCTTTCATGTGGTAGGAGGGGGGCCTGTTTACAAAAACAAGCAATGTTCACCCTCCCCAAGCTCTAGTGCTGCCCCATATTGTTTTTCCTCCAGATTCGGTCTTTTCCAGGATTTGACACCCAATGTTAAGCAACATCTTCTGTGAGCTGACAGGGAAATGATTCAGGGAGCCAAGCTCACCTCATCACATGAGCCCAGTTCTCTGCAGCAGCATTCAGGACCTGTTCCCTGCTGGAGGATAGATGAGGATGGGAAACACATTGCAAATCATATGTCAAGCCTGGCCAGCCTCTCCATCAGCACTGGGGTCACTTTAGCTGAGTGAGGGAGAATGTTGGGACATGTTGGTAGCAATGTGCAAAGGTGCAATAGCTATGAAAGAACAAACCACTTCTAATGTTGGGGGTCCTACTTGTGTGGATGTTGCTGCGTTACATAAAACTATTTGTTTCGTTCTTACATTTTAGCATGGGGTGCCTCAAGATTGTGTGGAATTTTAAAGGGCACGTTAACTAAGAAAAGGTTGAGAAACACTCATCTATGGTGTATGCATAGCAAGACCAGTATAGGTCCATGATGAGGGACCCCTTGTATTTCCCTGTTACTATATCATGCTAGAATGCAGTTTTTCATTGTCCAGTTATACCGACTCTGGAATATTTCCTATTGTGAATTGATATTGGTCACCTTTGGAAATAGCCACCAAACCTTCTGTTTATGTACCTGTTATTAATCTTTAATAAAAATATCATGGGACAAAAACAATTTACAAAACCTAATAAAAGTTTTCATTCTTCCCCCACTTGTGTTCTCCTAAAGGAGGTTTTGCTGACCACACACATGAAGTGAGGGAAGATCGGACGTCAGAAATGGCAAAAAAAAGTTAAAAGATGTTCTAACCCTTTTCGGTTTTTGTCCAAATTCTTTGGTTGGATTTGAGCTTGAAGTCTCAGGAAGTCACATATCTTTAGTAAATCATTTTACTGTATTACAGCAAAGTAAAACCAGGGACTTCCTAGGATGGCACCTAAGGACAGAAAGTCAACACCCAGCTATAAAAGATATTTTCATAAATGTTAGTCATATCATGCAAAAGTTTAAAAGATTCACACATGATGTTCAATACAAAAACTTTTGTATGCTGTGACTAATACATTTGGAATTTGTATTCCTATGTTTTGAATTGATATCCCTGGCTGCCATCCTAGGAGGTCCCCGGTTGTTACCTTGTTGTAGTCATTTGTTGGTTTGGAATGATGGCACTCTCGGTCCTTTGCCCAGTGCCATTCTACATCACTCCTTTCTCTCTTTGGAATCTATAAAATAATTGGACTTCTTACATATAACTTGTATGTATCAGAGTAAGGGTTCGTGTCCATAGAATCAGTTTGATGTCCATTTGAGACCCTTCTAAAATAATTTATAATACTGTATACTGACAGGTGAATTTGATCGGCTTCAAGTGGGTTTTGCATTACCATAGGCTTATACAGGAAATCAATATCCACTTGCTGTGAATAAAAGCTCATCAACATAAGCCCAACATGTATTTAATAAGAATTGTAAGCATATATCAGCTTTAAAATGTAAAATAACTGTCTTTAGTTACAATACTACCCCTCCCCCCACCTCTAATGAAGGTGACAATTAATAACAGTAATTGGTGATATCCAGAGAGATGATTAATGCCGCTTACTAATGATTAGTGCCAAATGAAACTAATTTGTATGTTTTGATGTTGTGATTCCAGAATGGCTTCTAGCATTGTAGAAGTAACCAAGAACACTGCAAGGAAACTTCTTGAGCTCATCGCCGAAACCTCAGAAAACCTGACGATGATGGAAGTCACAGACCACTTCCACCCCATCAAAGAGCTCGGGACAGGATCGTACGGAAAGGTTCTCTTGGCCAAACATCGGAGTTCAGGTAAATTTGTAGCCTAATTCATGTAAAGAGAATGATTTACAGAATCAGTTGTGCTTCTGAATGAGTGGAAATAAACTCAGGAAAAGAGTAACTAGCAGGTAAAGGTTCTTCGGTTGCATGGTGCAACAAGGGGGATCATACTGTAGATATTGCATCACCAGAGGAGGGGAGACTATAATGAGCAAGTCTGCCATAATATACAAGTCTGATATTTACATATTCTAGTTAATGCTCTGGGTTCCCTCTGCAGATTTAGTTCTATTTACAGCTCAGATGTCTAAAGGATCTTTACTTCTAAACTGAGATATGAGTGTGACATCCAAGATCTAAGAATCAACAGAATGCTTCGGCTGCAGAACATTTCCAAAGCTTTGAGCAGCATTTTTTAAGTTTCTAAGTTTTCCAAGCCCCCCTTGCTTCCAGTGTTTGAGTGATGATTATGGATCTTAATAAGTCAGAGCTTTTAGATTTACATAAACGTTTAACTAACTTTAGTAGGTTTTTAGCAAGCTTCATCATTTCTCTAATGTTGGGTTTATGATACTCATTGTCTTTTTATGTCTTCCTTTTTAACAGATGAGTTGGTGGCTATGAAACTGATGAGTAAAGAGACAACTCCAATGGACAACTTCCTAGTGGAATACGGAATGTCTCTTAGTCTCAGCGGCCATCCAAATATCATCGAAACCCATGAAATCGCTTTCCAAACCAGCAACGACTATGTCTTTATCCAGAAGGTGGCACCAGCTGGAAACCTTCAGTCAATAGTAAAGTCAAATGTAAGTTTGTATCAAAAATGTATTGATCTTTATAAAGTCACGATTTCTAGTTTTAGTTGCTTTAAAGCATTTCTGAGTTTTAAAGGTTCCTTTCCCAGGGCAGTGAGTTGGTAGGATGTATAGTTGGCATACGCTCGTTGTTTTAGGTATGTGTATCACTCAAGTTATGAAGCAAGGTTTAAAATGGAGTAAGATGGGTTAAGATGGATCTTGCACCATTAATGGCACCATTTTGTATGCTGACAGGTTTCCTTTAATCCTAGTCCTTGTGTATTCAGCTAATGTATGTTTGTTTCCCTGTACAAGAGGTAAGGTGGGTTCAATATGTTGGGTAACATTGTGCTATATTTGTGTCTAGTGACTAATTTTATCTTTTTTTTTTCTACAGGTTGGTTTAAATGAAGATGTTGTAAAGGGTTTTGTTCCACAGGTAGCGAGTGCCTTAGACTTTATGCACAGCAGAGGAATGGTCCATCGGGACATTAAACTGGACAACATTTTGCTCATGGACATTGAATGTAAGGAAGTCAAATTAGCAGATTTTGGACTGACGAGGCTCCGGGGCACTCAAGCACCATGTATGGCCTGGTCCATCCCATATACTGCTCCGGAATTGTGCAGCTTAAAAGAAGGGGATCAATTGCTGCTGCACCCGAGCATTGACGTGTGGGCGTTTGGAGTCCTGTTGTACACAGTTATGACCGGCTCATATCCTTGGGAAGAAGCAGGGGGTCATGACCCCATGTATCGGGAGTTTGCTTGGTGGCAAACGAAGAAAGACCTAACCTTGGCACCAGGAAAGTGGCAAAAATTCTCCATTGAAGCAAGGCAGATGTTCTGGGACTTGTTGGCACTCAATGCCTCTGAGAGGTGTTCTGCTATGGACATTTTAAAATATGTCCACCTGCCATGGAAAGCAAAAATGCCTCCAGAGAATCTAACCAGGAAAACGGTCATACATGTAATATAACAGAGTGCATGATGTCCATTGTGGAGCCTCATCAAGTGCTGCCTCATACAAGTCTCATGTCATAGGGGAAGGTAAGTCTAAATCTTAGGACTGCTGGCTTTTTCTGCAGCTGGTCACATGTTTGCTTATCTACTGTAATTGCTGATTTCAGGAATACTAACTCATAGCGTAGGAAAACCGTATATAATGAGCCACAGAAGCACAGATCTAATTGGACCACATGTCCACTTCTTTCCACCACAGTTCTCAAAAGCAATTTCACTATTCAAACATATACCATTCTAAAGCTATAACACCGATGTATGCTTACATGGTACCTACACTAATTACACATTCATTCTATTTGGCTTTAGTCTCCCAATGATTCCCCTGCCTAAGAAAATATTATATGGTCAAATTATGGGACCCTCTGCTCCAGGGCCACAGAGCAGCTAATGGCTTGGTTATACTACATAGAAATTACATTGCACTTCTTCTCACCATTGATTTTATTGTTCTCCTTAAAAGAATAAAACTGGAAATGAGTTTTAAGGCCATTTATGTAGTAGGAGGGGGGCCTGCAATGTGAACAAGCAATGTTCACCCTCCCCAAGCTCTGGTGCTGCCCCATATTGTCTTTGCTCCAGATTCAGTCTTTTACAGGATTTGACACCCAATGTTATGCAACATCTTCTGTGAGCTGACAGGGAAATGATTCAGGGAGCCAAGCTCACCGCATCACATGAGCCCAGTTCTCTGCAGCAGCATTCAGGACCTGTTCCCTGCTGGAGGATAGATGAGGATGGGAAACACATGTCAATCATATGTCCAGCCCGGTCAGCAAGAATAAAGACAGATTTAAATAAAGCTCCTAAACATGTGTGCTATATTAGAACAAATTGACATTTTTTTACATTTTGTTGGTTTTCTTTTCACTTTTTTTGTTCATTGTCAAGTGTATTGGAATGTGTGTTCTGCAATCCTTCTGTACAAGGCATATATGGTAAGTATAATATTGTCATAATAAATGAAGACTTTAATGACTCTATTGCAGTATGGACTGAGGAATCCTTGGATACATTGATGGAATGATGTTACATTACCGAGCCTGAGATCAGCAAGCCCCCCCCCCCCCCCCAGCTGCATAGTGTAGTAACTTTTGCTAATCTGTGGTTACTCCTCCTGTGCACTGGGTGGTGCTCTTGTGCTTCTTCACCTCTGGTTTATTTAATATTGTATTATTATGTTTATACAGCAATATGACTATTACTGATACTACTATCACTTTATACTACTTTACTACTTCTGCTGCTATTACTCCCACATGTATGGAAAACCTCTATTTCTTTGATGTTCCAGTGTTCACATTTAGATTTTTCTGTTCTTTTTTTTTCTATTAACATTATTTTGAAAACTTTACACTATTACCTAGCAGGAGAAATGAGGGGCTCCACTGATTGATACTTTCCAACCGTTCCCGAATTGGCAGGGCATGCCCATTTTTTAGTTTATTGTCCCATGACGGTTGTGTCTGGGCTGTGTCCTGGGATCACAGCATGAGGGTCTGATGGTTTCAGCAGTAACAGCATCAGTGTTGGCTTCTAGTCCTGATCCTTGTTTGCCCACATTCCCAGCAGCAGCTGTGCCCACTGATCTCGCCCTTTACCAAGTCACAAATACCAGTGTATTGCATGCTATGCCAGATGGCCCTTCTGGCCAAATTAGGAAAAGGATCTGATCTGGTGGAGGCTCTTACTGACTTCATGGTTGTGTCCGTTTTAGAAGACACAGCCTTGGTTGCCAGCTAAGGGTTATCCACAATCTCCTACAAGGAAATTTTTTTGCCCCCAATGTGCTGACCCAAGTTGTCAATCCAAACGTCCAGATTGTGAGCCACACATGCAGCTGCCAAGGCTGGTGCCACAGACGGAGAACTTGCTTCCTAGATTATCCTAAGGAGGTCCTCTATCTTCCTATCCATTAGGGTTAAGATGAAGGTTTAGTCTGGATTGTCCTTTAACTATCGCCCAAACCTTTCCCCAAGCATCATATGTAGGAGCTGTATTTCTAAGTCCTACATATGACAGCTTCCCACTGTCACAGGATTTTAGGAACCACTGCTTGCTTTCACTGGGAATCCCCAGCCATGTGTGTGTGGGGGGGGGGGGGCTGCATATGGGGACCACGTATTATATAGGGGGTTTCCAGGTTCTAATAAGTATCTGCAGAACCGAACAACCACCAATCAGGGTTGTGGGTAAGAGACCCTTGTCCTCATTTATTATAGGGACAAAGTGCTTTGCTAAGGGTTCCCCCTGGCAAGGCAACCCTGAATGTTGAGGGCATGTGGCCTGAGGCTGAGACTTCTTTTTTCTGATTCCTTCCTCTGATTAAGGTCCTTCAAGGATTGATTCATGGAAAAGGTCCTCCCCTTTTTGGTCTAGCAATCATGCAGGTCTTTGCAAAAGCTCAATGAAAAATATTGTTTTCTGTGTGCCCTGTTCACACCACACCATCTGCACATGACAATAACAGGACACATGGAAGGCAATGGTTTTCTTTATACCCATGCAGAGACCTGAGAGGTGCATAAAAATATGTCAATGCACATGGTGTGAGTAAGCCCATAAGGTACACCCAAAGCAACACCTTATTCATGAAGTCTTCAATAAAGAGGTAATGAGGTAAGCATTAGGAATGTCATTCCCACAACCATATGGAGGGACAAGAACCTACCAATGAAGGGTAGCCTTGGGAAAGAGACAAGAGGGAAGTGCACATATCTGTGCTCCCATTGACCACTGGCCCAACAGCCATCAGGTTAAAAAAAAAACAAATGGGTGGGTGGGATATTGTATGCTGTCTTGTATTTCCTGTTGAGAGTAGAACCATTCATCTCTGGTTGGACCTTGAAGATGGGGATATACCTTGAAAACTTGTCCTGAAAATTGAATGTTAGTGCAAATAAAAATGTATCCAGGGCAGTACTCAATTGTTCTTGTTAGCAGAAAACTAAAAAAAGAAATGTGTGGGTGGGCAAGACTTTAAGGCCTTAGATCACTTTTCACAGAGAAGCACAGGGGCAGCTGACAGGCATCATGAGGCCATACTGCTTCTTCCTGAATGTTTTGGGTTGTCTTGGACAGTTGAGGAAGTTGTCACGGTCTGGGTCAGGTTCAGAGACCAGTTGCTACAGCAGTTGTAAGGCTTACCTGTAACCAGCAGGATTGGTACACCAGCGGCCCACCCTGGGAATGACGCAGGCTCACCTGAGGTGCGGGGTCTAAGCATCCACCGGTCTTCCCCAGAGCTCCTAATGGTGGAGATGGATTTGGCTGCGTGTGAATGTCAGGTCGCAGATCTCAGGATCAGCCCACCAGGGAATGAGTAGGCTGGAAACCAAAAGCGGATCAAACAGTTCAGGGATCAAACAGAAGCGGAGTCAGTCACAAGCCAAGAGTCGGTCACCAATGGTAGTAGATAGGATGAGGCAGAATCGTAGTCAGTAGCAAGCCAAAGGTCGGTAACGTAGATGAAGACGGCAGCAGGATCGGTAAGCGGGATATTGGCTGGTAAGGCACAATAATCTGGCAAGGAGGAAGTGCAGAGACATGGCTTTTATAAGGAAGTTCATGGGAGGAGCAAGGAGTTCAAGGTTCAAGAGAAAACAAGGCACAAGGCAGGATTATCCAAGAATTGTCAAGGGAGCAGTCCAGCATTCCAGATAGCTCAGCGAGAAGAGACATTGCCTCTCACTGCAGAAGGACCAGGTTCGATCCCAGGCTCTGACAGAAGTATTTACCATGGTATTTTCAACTGGAAGCCTAATGTTGGACAGGCAGTTGTAGCACAGCTCTATTCACTTTAAGTAACGTTCAGCAACAGTACTGCCTACTGAATGTGATTTAGGGAGATAATTTTGGACACTGAACCCCACTGAATCAATGGGTTTGGGCATTTTCAAAATGGAGGTCATTGGTGGTTAACTTCTTCTTCCTGGTTCCCTGTGCCGGCCCATTGATGTCCTGTTTTATAAAACATTCTTAAGTTAATTAATGTAATTATTTCTAAGAACACAATTACTAGTTCTTATAATATAGATGGACAGCATAAGAATAGCAATGTTAGGTGATCGGGCCCCATATTGCTGTGGGAGGGTGTGACCTATTGTTGGGTCCATCCTTCTCAGCATAGTCTATTTGGTAGGGCATCTCCCACTCCAGTACTGTATATGCATTTTGGTATGTAGTCAGTGGGGTCGCTGCATTGCTACGTGTCCTCTTTCACAATTCTAGTTATTCTGATTGCAGAAGGTTTGGCAAAACCTTAAGGGAATATCCCCTTCTCTTATTACTGCTTGGAGCCACTTTTGTGGGCGGAGGCCTGGTTATGTACCCCTCCCCCCTCTTTTGTATTTCTAATTTGCATTGTTTATTGTAAACCCAGTGTCTGGGAACAAGAAGTTCGCCGCAGCACATGAATCTGCGCATGAGCAGGATCCCGACAAGGCATACAGGCAGGCGGGCACTAGGACCCAGGCACGTCTGTCGGCGCTGGGCGGGCTATTTAAAGAGCACCTCGGTGCTCATTCAGTGCTGACTGGTCTTCAGCTTCCCCCGTGTCCTGCTTGTTTCCTGTGCGATTTCCTTTGGTTCTGACCCGTCTTTATCCTGACCCGACTGAGTACTCTCCTGCCCCCCCGGTTCCTGAATTCGGCTCTGTTCCTGATTCTGGCATTTCCTCCTGATCCTGTACCGCGCTGCCCGACTGTTATGACTCTGGCTATCCTATGACTCCATTCCAGTGCTGTGTCCTGGCTACATACCTGGCTCTGCTGTGCATCTGGCAATCCACTGTACCTGCCTGGTCTATCTCCACAGTACCCAAATCAGAGGATATCCTGCTTATCAAGGTCATCATCTGCAAGAGCCGCAAGCAAAACCCTGGTGCTCTTGTCCCCCTGGTCCTCAGATGCCTTCTGTTCCAACCTCAGCGGGGTCAGGATTAGTGACACAAGTGAGGCCGACCTCATCAATTCAGTCTCCCATCAGGTACGTGACACCCAGTTATCTGATTTTTTTTTCCTTTTTTAATTTCTTGTTGACTTGTTTTTTATCTGCAGTTATTTTTGTATCTTGTATTCTTTGTACTGTATTTTGTAATCTCTTAAATTCTGATCAATAAAATATTATGCAAAAAATAGTCACAAGCCTGAAGAAGGGGCCTTGAGGGGCTCAGAGACAACGATGTTGTTATGGTGTAATGTGATCATTTAATAAAATGTTTGGATGGTTTTTGGAGATCCTTCATGTGCTTCCGGCATATCTCTTGTTCTATTATATCTAAAGGTGAATTCCCAAAACATGACCTACTTGGGGTACTTGACAGCTAAGGTTGGGAACCATTGCTATACACAAATTTTGCTAACCCCAAAAAAATCAATTCACTGTGGTGAACGTGGGTTACATTTGGCTTCCATATCCACTTCCCTCAAAAGAACCGTACCTGTACATCCTCTGGTTGAATTTGGTATAACAGGGCCATGGCTGGAGCTCCAGTCATAACCCCAATACTTTTTTTTTTTTTTTTTTCAGACAGCAATGCAGCATAAAGTAAAAGTGAACCAAGTGGCTAATGAATCACTGGATTGCTTTTGCATGCAACTGAATGGGGTTCCCCCAATGCTTTCTTGGGCTCTCCCATCCCACCAGGGAGCCCCACACTGATGTCGCTGGTCCTGCCTGCCAACCATAGAGCTAACTAACTTCTGGTTTTGGTCTAATGTAAATAAGCCATTACCGGCCTGTGAAAGCATCTGATCTCACCGATCTCAGTCTGATCAGATGGTTTTAAGGGCAGAGAAGAGATCTGGGGTCTAATGGACCCCGTATGTCTCAGTAGAGAGGACCTGTCCCTACCCATGCTATCACAAGGGATTTTGTTCATCCCTCGTGATAGCAATAAAAGTGATTTAAACAAATGAAAACAAATAAGTAGTAAAAAATAAATAAATACAAAAATAAAAAAACACTTCAATACCAGAATCTCCCCCCCTCTCCCCTTCCTGCCCAGGCCAATTTTCAGCTCTTAGTTCTGTTGCACTTTGAATGACAATTGCACTGCAACACTGTAGTCATAAGAAACTTTTTTTTTTAGACAGATACAGCTTTCTTTTGGTAGTATTTAATCACCAACATTTTTATTTTTTTCTAAACAAATGAAAAAAGACCGAACATTTAAAAAAAAAAATTCTTAGTTTCTGTTATAACATTTTTCAAATAAATGATTTTCCTCCTACACTGATGTTTGCTGATGAGGCTGCACTGATGGGTATTGATAGGCAGCACTGCTGAGGAGGTACTGATGGGTACTGATAGGCAGCACTGATAGGCGGCACTGTTGAGGACGTACTGATAGGCGGAACTGATGAGGAGGTACTGATGGGTACTGATAGGCGGCACTGATGAGGAGGTACTGATGGGTACTGATAGGCGGCACTGATGAGGAGGTACTGATGGGTACTGATAGGCGGCACTGATGAGGAGGTACTGATGTGCACTGATTGGGCTGCACTAATAATCAGGCACTGACGATCAGTGTAAATATCCCCTCTCAAAATCGCTGGTAACTGGTTCTCCTCACACTGTGACAGCGCGTGAGGAAAGGATTGCCGATAACCAGTAAAATTAGTTTACAATGTGATCAGCTGTGATTGGACACAGCTGATCACATGGTAAAGGCCACTGTGATTGGCCCTTTACCATGATTTGTGATCAGATCTATAGACACCCTCCCAGAACTGGATGATTCCGGACCATCTTTTGGCTATAGCACAGTTGGGAAGGGTTAAAGCACCCCTGTGCTTGTGCACAAAGGTGAACGCATACAGAAGTCCCGCCCACATATATAAACAGTGTTCACACCGCACATGAGAGGATCGCAGTGATCGTCAGAGAGAAAGCAATAATTCCAGCATAAAGCCTCCTGTGTGACTCTAAACTGGTAATCTGTAAAGACTTAAAATGTTTCCTATGGAGATTATTAAGTAGTGCGGTTTGTCTCCATTCCATGAGTGCGCACAATTGTAAAGCGTGACAGATATCTAGTTACTCGGTGTAACACCATCCTTTACCACACAATTGACTATTATATTGGAGGTTTTGTGTATTAAAATTCATTAAAGTGTATTTTTTCCCCCTCAAAAAAATGTGTTTGGAAAACCGCTGCACAAATACTGTGTGACATAAAAAAATTGCAACACCCACCATTTTTTCTCTCTAGGGCCTCTGCTTAGAAAAAATATATAATGTTTTGGGGTTCTAAGTCATTTTATAGAAAAAAAACACCTGATTTTTACATTTATGTGAGAAGTGTCCAGATAGGTTTGTGCAGCAAGTGGATATTCTGTATACTTGGAGATTTTGTGCAACTAAACCTCTGTTTTTATGCAAATTGTTGGAATAAGTCATTTGTTTTTGTGTTGTTTTTTGTTTGTTTGTTTTGTTTTTTTGCTGTCAAGCAGCTGAGTGCACTGGGGAATGGAGTTTGTGTTGTGCAAAGCTCTTCCATGTGCACCTGGAAGCTAGTTATAAATTGGGGTGGATGACATTTTTTGTTTGACTTTGAAGATGCCTTCAGCTGCCATTGGGCTTTGCTGGGCTTCCTCCATGTCCCTGTATCTTTGCAGGCAGCCTCTTCCTTTAGACACACCCGTCCTCAATTGATCCATTGTTATATATCCTCCAACATGGAGGAGCTCATAGACTGGAGTCTGGGCTATACAGAGTGGTCATGGCAAGGCTGCTGGGGAAATTTGTGGATGTTGGGAGACTAAAGCCTTTGGTTGGACTGTTTGATGTTATTGGATTGCTGGTCAGTGTGCTGGAACTATGTTCTGTTTTCTATAAAACCCGTCCATGTGCCCCTTAGTCTAAAGTCTAGTTATAATTTGGGGTGGATGACTTTTTTGTTCTGCTTTGTGGAGCCCATTTGTGGTTCCTGCACAAGAGAAGCACCACTTTTGGGTTGGGAAGATTTGCTAATACTCTTGAAGATGTGTCCTCTTTGATATATGAATTTATTATATTCTATGCTTTGTATGATGTATATATTTATGTGTTGTATTTGCAGTGTATCTTTTTAGTGGGTTATATGGCTTAGTGGTCAGGTTTTGATCCAGCACAGGGCACTTTGTATTTTTGTTGACTGGTCATTGGATTGTTGCTTACAATAAGGTTTCACATAGGAACACGGCATTGTAACTGCAAAAGTTTTTTTTTTTTTTTTTTTTTTTTGCTGCCTACATCCTTGCTTAAATCCTTATCCCATTTGTAGAAATCTAGACAACAGAAAATGAGCAAATGGTTTGAGTCTGACCTATTTTGAGTATAATTATAATTCCTCCTCCTGGTAAGTGACTACCTTTTGCTGGAGGTCCATTCCAAGCATTAACTATTCTTTTGGTAAAATCCTTTCTAAGGCCCATTTTCACACAGGCCTTCTGTATGTCTGTTTTTGTCTGCCCATTTTATGGATGAAAAATTGACACTTAATGTATTTCTATGGACTAGAAGATGTTAACTAATTGGGAAAAGGATGTAAACTGATCTGTGTGGTGTGTGGGTTTTTTTTTTTTTTCTTCTGATTAAAAAAAAAAAAATGGAACACCCATGAACCCTAAAGCTCTTTGTGCTGAAGGCAACCAATGGATCTACTCAAGATCCTCTATTAAGGATACTTTTCGTAAATGTTCATATTGCTCAGCCATCCGACAGACAGCGATATTAGTGCAGCCCTCCCCTCATACTTGCTGTATTCTCAGTGAGTTTTCATTTCACCTCCTCCTGTGTCTGGTGCCACGGGCTTTTAGATTCCCCCATTACTTTTAGAATTGTAGATTTCTCTCTCTAACTTTTTTACAATCTGCCATTAACTTTCCCACGATGCACAAACTTTCAGTAACACAACAGCCCACCCAGTGGTGTATTTCGTGCTGCTCTGGGCAAGAATAAAATCAAGTTTCCCCCCCCCCCTCCAACTAACTTTGTCCCACCCCTTCCTGTTTTGGATCCATCTCTTCCTATTAGAGCTTAGAGGGTGGTTGTTTGTTTGACAGGGAGGGGGTATGGGGGTTTTGGGAAGTCCAAAGCTGCCAATCACTGTCCTGCACTACAACACCCAGCAGACCTACCCTCCTCCTCCAAGTTCTTGTAATGCGTTGGGGTAATGTGGTGTGTTTTTTGATTTTGTGTAACAGTCAGCAATATCAATGTGCAAAAAATATAAACTCCCAAAACTTTGCTAAATAAATATAAATTCCCCAACCTATATCTCATTAAAATGATAACCGTGTCCCAAATACCACACTGCCTGCTTTAATTTCCTCAAAAGATGAATATCGATTAATGGGCGGAGTCTGACTCCTGTGTATAATTATGTTGGGGTCTCCAGCCTTTACAGCAAAATCACTTTACTGCAGACCCCTTGATAAAATCTACCCCCACAATGTCATTTTCCTGAATTTTTACCACAATGTGATTTCTTAGCAGATATACAAATATCTCCAATTGGACTAATCCAAATAGTGTGAATACAAATTACTGGGGATTCATATTTCCTACACCCGATCAAAGGAACAACCCACGATAACTTGCAATTTAGGTCAAACTTTAGTCCCCATGCACACGGGATGTTTTTATAGCGGCTTTTGACTTTTTTTTTTTTTTTTTTTTTTTTTTTTTTAAGACCATGACTTGACACAGCTAACGTTACCAGCGTTAACCCCCCCCCCCCCCCCCCAGTGTGCATGGAGCCCTAAATGTATACACTAGCATTTCAGTATTCGGTGCAGTTCCTCTAATGAAGGAAGGTAGGAGACTACTTCTGATATAACAAACTGAAACACACTTGGTGCGTCCTAAAACCCATACGTTTTCAGCAGAGCCATAATGAGAACACAATACTCTTTCCTACAAACAATACAACCCAATACGATAAATAAGCACCCAATCTCCCTATACATCATCCAATCTCAATGTTTCAACAAGATTTATACAATTATGGAATAATCAGTTTATATCGCCGTGCACAGTACCAGCACTACAGCTCCATAGAGACAGTTAAAGTTCCATTAATGCGTTTTTGGTATGGATAAGTTATGATACTTTGACCACAATATCTCACCACCAGGAGCGGACTGACAATTTGGAAACTCTGGCACTGCCCGGGGTCAGTAGGGGGCTCCATAAGATGCCCCTGGTACCTCTTCTTTTTTCTTTTTTTTTTTTTTTTTAATAGGCTTTTTTGAGTTTGGGAAAGGACACAGGGGTCCCATGATCCCCCTATTGCCCGGGGGCCCCATGAGTTGTCAGTCCGCCCCTGCTCACCACTCCCAGGTATGGCGGTCTGCAGATTTTTGGATGAGACGGCAGGCAGGTACAAGTGGTGTTCCTTAGCAAGCAACAGTCTCTCCAGCCAGCAAAAGTGTGTGTGTGTGTGTGTGTGTGTGTGTGTGTGTGTGTGTGTCCTTTTCATCAATCAAAGCGTCTTCAAGAAAAATTAAGTGTGTCAGCAGCAAAAGTGTCTTTTTTTTTTTTTTTTTTTGTAAGCCAAAGTTCTTCCAGCTAGCAAACGTTCTCCACTTTTTAGCAAGCAGAAAAGGTATGTGGTGTCTTTGGACTTTATTTTCTTCTGTTTAAATACTGTGGGGATCCATTGTCTGTTGGCTCCCCCCCATAGTAAATGGTGACTGTCTTTCAGTTTGGACAGTCAGGATACATTGTTAGTCTGTACCTGTCCACTAGAGGCAGTCGTGTTCCATGAATGGAGATTTTGATTTTACGGTCAGGAAGACTTCTATGAAATGTAATTAATATTGCATGGAAGGTCTGTCATGATGAAATATCAGCGCGGCTTTCATAGATATCCTTCTTAAAGTCCATTGGTTTGCGTTGGGTTAGACATTGTGAACCATCCTTGTTAGATGGGAAATATATCTCTGCGGTTATCAATAATGAAGATGGCTGTTCTTTCAGAAGAATGTTCCTGAAATGTGTCATGGCACTTTATCAGATGATGCAAATGTGCTATTTCAGTCTATCCTATAATATACCTCGTATCTTTTTGCATTCTGATTGTAGGTACGTATTGTTAGTAAATCATTTTTGTTTTAATATTTTACAAACGGTCCACCTGAGAATCGCCATCCATAGCCTATGGTATTGGAAACTGGTTACTACTTGATGTGTTTTCTCTATAGATTTGTGTTTTTTTTTTTTTTATCCTTTGAGTCCTTTCCAAAATTGTGAGACAATTCTCTTTCCAGATGTTTCTTTTACAATCCAGGTACATTTATGATGTGTCTTCACAATGAACATTTTATGACACCGGAAAGTCTTCTGGTCAGGGCTGCGTGAAACCGTTGTCGTCTTTCTTTGCTCTTCCTCTCAATTCTGAAAGTTGAATAGAACATTTGGACTCGGTGTTTTTGTGTGGCCACCTGTTTGGTCAGCAATTGTTAGCATCTCTTGCTTAAATGATCATTTGTTACCTGTATATTTCGAATGTCTCACGGGGCTTATACTTTTCTATCACATAGCTTGACTTTTTTTTTTTTTTAACCCACATTATTATGAAGCAGACACCCAGTGAAAGTTGTCAGATTTGGGGGGAGGAGGGGGAGCTTGGCACAGGGTCACACTACCAGACAGTGGGTTTGCCATGCAGCTGCCCCAGGGAGGGGAACAGATTGTCACCATGTATAGGATCTCATTGAGCTAAGGAGGTGGGGCTGCCATGGGAGGGGACACTGTATGTGGGGATACTTTAACCCCTGCAGCAGTGCCTGACAGTATCATCAATGGGTACAATGTACAGTGTATCTCAGAGCAGTTTGCTGCCCATGGCAAACTCCTTGCTTGCCTCGCATTAGATGCACCACAAAACATATGCCGCAATGTCCACAACTGGCCATATATGGATGTAAATGTGGCTGGTTTAGCAGGGACCGGCTGAATTTCAGTCCATCTATAGCGGTCATTGGATCAGCTAATGTCAAATGGGAATGTTAGAAAACTGGCAATCAGCAGCTGCTGATCAATGTAGTCTGGCAGGGTGGGTATTCCATGATAATTCATTAAAGATGAATGTTGAAGTATAGTTGATTGACTGGTGGTGCCAGGGGAGAAGAGGAAGGTGGAAGGAGATAAAAAAGAACTTGCGTACAATGCAAGTGACCTGAGTAGCTTGATTTGCTACTTCAGAACTAGGAGGTTTGAACAGGCTTTGACCATGAAGGTCATGCCAAACATTTTCTTGTAACGTGAACATTTTTGGAACATGCCCGATTGCCAGAAAATAGTAACACGGGATATAACCTCTGAGATGAAGTATTGGTGGTGTATAAAAGGTGTGCTGCGTTGGCGTTATTCTGCCTCCATAAGGCCCGCTTCGAGGGTTTTGATTGTGAAGACTCTACCATGTTTCACGGTTTATTTTTGTGGGGAAACCCCATTGATAGCCTATGCCATGGTTTATTAAGGCTTTGGTAATAGTAATCCTTTTTTCCGGTTAAGGAGCGTGGCCTTTGACAGGTCTGCAATAGTCGGATATTCGCATGTGATGGTGGGAGCGGAGGTGGGTTTCTGGCTGCCGACATAATTTTTTTTCTTTAATGTGGTAGAAGTGAATACGCACCAGAACATCTCTTGGGATAGATGCTGACAGAAATGAACGTTTAGGTAGTCTGTGGGCTCGGCCTATAGCAAGCTCCAGTTTAGAGAGAGATAGAATGAGGCGTTTTATATATTGCTATATATAGGGTAGTAGTGCCTCATTAGTGATGCTTTCGGGCATACCTCTGAACTTGATATTGTTACACCTTGATCGATCTTCCAGATCGGCTAATCTCTAATTTGTTCGATGTCAGAGGTATGATCCGCATGTGCGTCAATCAAATAGTTATGCGCTATAATTCTTTCTCCCATTCTGGATTCAATATGGAGTAATCTGTGTTCTGGTTGCTGAACCATGTTAGTGATTTTGGCTAGTGATGACGATATATCGCTATGCAGGGTTTGTCTGAGCGATAAAAGCATGTTTTTCATGCATATCTCGGTAATAGGTTGATCTGACGCAGGGAATGCTTCTATTGCTGGTAGGTCGGTGTTAAGCTGAGGTGATGGATGGCTGAGGGTCTGGTAGGCAGAAGACTGCTCAGGGTCAAGATGTGGTCTGGACTTGGCCGGGCTGCTTGTGGTGGGGGACATAGGGGGAGATGACTCACCAGGGTCCCCTGGATACAGCTGGTATTGCAGTCTGGGATCAGTCTGCTGGGCTGTGTGGTCCCTCTCATGGCTGCTGCTCCTTGTGTTACTGCAGCCGGGGCCATCTTGGATTCTGTGATAGCAGGGAAGAATTTTGTTAGTTTTCCTGGTTGTCCCGGGGTTTATCTCCTGCGGGCCATAGCTGGGGAGGTCTGCACACTCGTTTAGGTAGTCGCTGTGGGATTTATATCCCTTGGGGCCGGTGTGAGCTGCGCTTGTCCTGACGGGTGGATGGAGCTGTCAGTGAAGCGCGTCCATCCAGGAGCCAGCCGCGCATGCGCCCCCTTTTTTACATTTTAGAATGGGGTTCCTCAATATTGTGTGGAATTTTAAAGGGTGCCTTGACTGAGAAATTCTTATCTATGGTGTATGCATAGCAAGACAAGTATAGGTCCATGGTGAGGGACCCCTTGTATTTTCCTGATACTATATAATGCTAGAATGCATTTTTTTTCATTGTCCAGTTATATTGGTCACCTTTTTTAGTCCCCAGAGCTTTGCTTATGTACTTTATCTTTAATTTATTTTAAAATTGTAGAGCAAAAAACCTTTTAAAACATATTAAAGGTTTTCATTCTTCCCCCACTTGTGCCTCTTAAAGCGGTTTTGCTGACCACACACATGAAGTGAGGGAAGATCGGACATCGGAAGTGGCAATAAAATGTTAAAAGATGTTCTAACCTTTTTTCCTATTTTTATCCAGATTCTTTGGTTGGATTTGTGCTTGAAGTCGTAAAGTAAATTTTATCTTTAGTAAATTTACTTTATTACAGCAAAGTAAAACCAGGGACTTTCAAGGATGGCATGTAAGGATAGAAAGTCAAAAAGATTTTCTAATGGTTTAGTCACATCATGTAAAAGTGTAAAAGATTCACACATTATGTTCAATAGAGAAACTTTTGTATGCTGTGACTAATACATTGATATCCCTGGCTGCCATCCTAGGAAGTCCCCGGTTGTTACCTTGTTGTAGTCATTTGTTGGTTTGGAATGATGGCAATCTCGGTCCTTTGTCCAGTGCCATTCTACATCACTCCTTTCTCTCTGGAATCTATAAAATAATTTTACTTCTTGTATTTATCTCTAATATCACAGTAAGGGTTTGTCAATAGAATCAGTTTGAGACCCTTCTAAAATGTGTTCTATTGTATATTGACAGGTGAATTTGACCGACTTCAAGTGGGTTTTGCTTTACCATAGACTTGTATAGGAAAGCAATATCCACTTGCTGTGAAAAACATCTCAACATAAGCCCAAAATGTATTTAATAATAACTGTATACATATAGCAGATTTAAAACTTAAAATAACTTGGTTACAATACAATTTTTTTTTAATGTATTTCCATAATGGCTTCTAACATTTCTATAAGTAACCAAGAACACTAGCAAGAACTTTCTTGAGCTCATCGCTGAAAACCTGAGGATGATGGAGGTGACAGACCATTTCCACCCCATTAAACGGCTCAGGACAGGGTTGTATGGAAAGGTTCTCTTGGCCAAACATCGGGGTTCAGGTAAATTTGTAGCCTAATTCATGTATAGAGAATGATTTTAAAGAATCAGTTGTGCTTCTGAATTAGTGGAAATAAACTAAGGAAAAGAAGAACTAGTAGGTAAAGGTGGTTTTTTTTTTTTTTTTTTTTTTGCATGGTGCAACAAGGGGGATCATACTGTAGATATTGCATCACCAGAGGAGGGGAGACTATAATGAGCAAGTCTGCCATAATATACAAGTCTGATATTTACATATTCTAGTTAATGCTCTGGGTACCCTCTGCAGATTTAGTTCTTTTTAGAGCTCAGATGTCTAAAGGATCTTTACTTCTAAACTGAGATATGAGTGTGACATCTAAGAATCAACAGAGAATTTCCAAAGCTTTAAGCAGCATTCTTTAAAGTTCTCCAAGCAACCCTCACTTCCAGTTTGAGTGATTATTAATCCTAATCAGTGCTTTGATTTACACAAGCTTTTAGCTTCAGTAGGTTTTTAGTGAGTTTCATTATTTCTCTATTGGGTTTATGATACTCATTGTCTTTTCTTTTCAACAGATAAGTTGGTGGCTTTGAAACTGATGAGCAAAGGGACAACTCCAATGGACAACCTCCTAATGGCATACAGAATGTCTTGGTCTCAGTGGCCATCCAAACATCATCACAACCCATGAAATTGCTTTCCATACCAGCAGCGACTATGTCTTTGCCCAAGAGGTGGCACCAGCTGGAAACCTTCAGTCAATAGTAAAGCCAAATGTAAGTTTGTATCAAAAATGGAATCCTCTTTAAAAAGTCACGATTTCTACTTTTAGTTGCTTTAAAGCATTTCTGAGTTTTAAAGATTCTTTTCCCAGGGCAGTGAGTTGGTAGGATGTATAGTTGGCATACGCTTGTTTTAGGTATGTGTATCACTCCAGTTTTGAAGCAAGGTTTAAAATGGAGTAAGATGGGTTAAGATGGATCTTGCACCATTTTCCATGGTCACAAGTTTCCTTTAATCCTAGTTCTTGTGTATTCAGCTAATCTGTTTGTTTCCCTGTACAAGAGGTAAGGTGGGTTCAATATGTTGGGTAACATTGTGCTATATTTGTGTCTAGTGACATTAAATTTTTATTTATTTTTTTCAGGTTGGTTTTAAATTAAGATGTTGTGAAGCGCTTTGTTCCACAGGTAGCGAGTGCATTGGACTTTATGTGCAGCAGAGGAATGGTCCATCGGGACATTAAACTGGACAACATTCTGCTCTATGGACATTGAATGTAATGAGGTCAAAGTAGCAGATTTTGGACTGACCAAAGATCTGAGGCATTCAAGCACCACCTATGTTCTGTTTCATAACATCACTACTCCAGAACTGTGCAGCCTAAAAGAAGGGGATCGTTTGCTGCTGCACCCGAGCATTGACATTTGGGCCTTTTGGAGTCCTGTTGTACACAATTATGACCAGCTGATTTCCTTGAAAAGAAGCAAAGGGTCATGACCCCATGTATCGGGACTTTGCTTGGTAGCAAATAAATAAGGATCTAACATTGGCAACAATTCTCCATTGAAGCCAGGCAGATGTTCTGGGACTTGTTGGCCCTCAATGCCTCTGAGAGGTGTTCTGCTATGGCCATTTTTAAAATCTGTCCACCTGCAATGGAAATCAGAAATGCCTCCAGAGAATCATGAATACAGTCATACATGTGACATAACAGAGTGCATGTTGTCCATTGTGGAGCCTCAAGTGCTGCCTTAGACAAGACTCGTGTCCTAGGTGACGGTAAGAATCTTAAACAAACAGGGGTACCCACTACCCACCAGGGACTGCAAACCACCAGGGACCTTAGCCCACCACCCCACCAGGGATCGCAAGCCCACCACCCCACCTGGGATCGCAAGCCCACCAGGGACCGTAAGCCTGCCCTCCGGCGCGCTGTCCCTCCGGCGACTCGTGGCCTACCACGACCCCAGACCACAGAGGGCCGAGGATCGTCGCCGTGACGCCCCGCTCAGGGCTCCGCAGATCAAAGGAAGCGGCACCCACCCAGACTGGAAGGCACGTAGAGGGTAAGCCGCCATTGGCCCAAACTGGGTAAGCCACCACTGCCTCATCTGCTCCACTCAGCCACGCCCCTGCCACTGCTCAGCCCTGGGCCCCGCTCCATCTGGTGGAAGCACCCACCAACGCCTAGCCCATTCCACCTCCAGACATCGGCCCTCACCACCTTCAGACGTCTGCCTTCAGCACCTCCAAACACCACGCCCCACAGCTCGACCGGTCACCGAACCACTGTGCCCACCGACGCTGCGCCATAACACCCACGGACACCAGCCTACAGCACCCACAGACTGCAACCAGCCAGCTGCGGCCCCAGCCACCCACCACTTCCACTCCCCTCCTATGATTGGACACTGATGAACTCCGACATGGCATAACAGACTCTCCCCATGCTCAAGTCCTGACTGAAACCTCCCTCCTCCCTGACCCGTCCAGCACTCCGCTCACCCTAGCATGCCACCTGCACTCCTCCTCGTTCTCCTCTCCTCCAATCCCAAACTTGCCTCCCTCTACCCCCCTACTCCCCCAAAACAGCTCTACATTGCACCCTCACTTCTTCCTTCTCCCCTCTACGGCTCTCACCACCTCCTCCTGATACTCCACTCCCCCGTCGACTCACACGCCACCACCAACAGACCCACTCCCTCCTGCACATCCTGTTCCCATGCCACCTTCCTCACCCTTCTAACTGCCGGAGACATCTTCCCGAACCCTGGCCCCCCACTCCCCCTCTCGGCACCCCCCTACTCCCGCCAGCCACCTCAACCCCATATCTGTCCCCCTCCTCCCCGCATCCACCCCTCCTCTCTTGGTTGCACTCCTGAACACCCGCTCGGTT
Source organism: Staurois parvus (assembly GCF_062004578.1). Classification (NCBI taxonomy): domain Eukaryota; kingdom Metazoa; phylum Chordata; class Amphibia; order Anura; family Ranidae; genus Staurois; species Staurois parvus. Next base: position 2,023,930 of record NW_028318213.1, read on the forward strand.
TGCAACAAGCTCACAGCCATCCACGACCTTTGTCTCCAACTCCCTCAACCTCCTAGCGGTCACTGAAACCTGGATCCAAGCCACTGACTCCACCTCCCCTGCAGTACTCTCCTATGGAGGCCTCGTCTGGACCCACTCACCCAGACCGAGCGGCCGCAGAGGTGGTGGGATCGGTATGCTCCTGCCACCGCTGAGCACCTTCCAGGTCCCTCCCTAAACCCCCCCCCCTCCATATCCTTCGAGGCCCACTGCATCCGGTTCTTCTCTCCCACCCCCCTGAGGATTGCGGTAATCTATCGACCTCCTGGTTCTGCATCCCTCTTCCTAGACGACTTTGCCGCCTGGCTTCCTTTCTTCCTCTCCTCCGAGCTACCGACCATCATCCTAGGGGACTTCAACATCCCCATCAATGCCAGCAACCCGGCTACTTCCCAACTCCTCCTCCTTTTGCGCACACACAGTCCTCCACCCACACCAATGGAAACACCCTGGACCTTGTCTTCTCCCACCTCTGCACCCCAGTAAGAGTAATTTTGTTGGAGCAGTAAAAGGTCTTGGGATGGGATATTAAGGGGCAGAGTTTCCGTGTGGGTTTTTTTTTTTTTCCCTTGAAGTGTTCATTTTATAGCCAGACAAGTCGCTAAAAGCTTGCAAAAGTTTATGCAAAGCAGGCAATGACAAGTGTGGGGTTTTTTTTATTTTTTTAATGGTCAATAAAACATCTGCAAAAAGTGAGCGCTTGTACTCCTTCCCTCAGTCATTCCTGCTATGTCAGGGTGTGTTCTGATCACTGCTAATGGTTGAAGGCACAACACAAATGGGAGCGGAGACAGAGGACACCCCTGTCTGGTTCGTTGATCATGGGAAGAGTGTCAGATGTGGCAAAGGGAAGCTTAACCTGTGCGGTAGGTCGTGAATACAGTGCTGTAATTGCTTTAAAAAAGGCCCTTGTATTCCCTCATGTCGCAGAGTTCAAACATATAGGGACATCCCAACCAGTCAAATGCCTTCTGAGAGTCTAAACTTAACAATAGAGTCAGTGTTCATGAGCCATTGAGTATATCAACTAAACTAATCGTACGCCTTGTGTTGTGTCCTGATCATTGTGTATGATTTTGGGGTGCAAAGGAGCTAGACTATTAGCTAAAAACTTTATAATCTGTTTTAATAATGCTGTGTGCCTGTAGTTAGCCAAGATCGTCAGGTGTTTTTTTTTTTTTTTTGTTTTTTGTTTTTTTTTCTCTTGTAGCAATTGGTTCATGAGGTCAATTTTCTGATGGAGCAGGAACTTCTTAAGATGTGAGCTTTACCATTATAAAACGACCCCTAAAACACTTTGTGAGCTTCCCACAAAGTTTAAGAAGCTGACACAGATCCATTGAGTTAAAAAAAAAAAAAAAAAAAAAGTTCACGCATTGTTTCAAAATAGAAGTGTTGAAACTTGATTGACGTAAAGTGTCATTCAGGCACCAATGGCATGTGTGTGAATTGGATCGATCTGCAAACAGATCTGAAGCCAAAAAAGAATGATCTGACCAGGAGCTGGAGACAATAACTGAGCCTACTGTCTAAGTAGGGGGGCTGATCGCAGAAGGTAATCTAGTCTGGTGTAGATGTGATGCACCGAGGAAAAGAACGAAAACTGTTTAGCATTCGGGTGTTGTATTCTCCAAATATCAAACAGCTTATGTTCTCTGATCCATTAACTGAAGGAGGTGGACTGTTTGAAAATAAGTTTTGAGGGCAATTGGCCCCAAAGGGATCTCCTATCTCGTGCGGCTGATATAGCTAAATTTAAAGTCTCCACCAATAATCGTGAATGGGTGTGAAGAAGCTAAAAGTGGGGATATAGAATCTCTAAAGAACACCAATTGATTAGTATTAGGAGCGTATATATTGTAATCTAGACATCAGCATATTGATATTGCAGTAGTATAAATCTGCCCGGGGTGTCTAATACAGAGTATACCACCCAGATAGGGCAACTTTTCTTGATCAGAATAGCAACACCTGCTTTCCCAGTGCCATCCATAGTGGAGTATGATATAGGGAAATACTTAAAGGCAAAGTTAAATGAACTTCCCTTTTTGAAATGTGTTTTGGACAAGAATATTGGCTTTAGACTGACGGAGTTCTCTAAGAGCCATCGACCTCTTCCTTATTGAAGTTAAATCTTTAACATTACAAGCATATAGTCATAAAGACATGTTGGTGTGTTGTGAACATGAAGCAATTGTATTGCAGGGCGATATGACAAACCATGCTGTTCTAACACAAATCATTGACTAGGGAAGACGCATCCAGCACGTCTCAGAAAAACTAGCAGACACAGAATAAACCAATCCAAAAAACGATTTGCAAACATGGTAGTAGGATACCAAAGTATGGAGGAGGCTGCCCAGACATCCACAGCAATAGTTGTAGATGTTTGGGGACAACATAGGGAGGGTGAAAAACGGGCAGTAGCTTCACTCCTTTCTTCCAAATTAAACCGCAAATAACAGAACGGCATCAGAGAACATCCCGATAGGGTATCGGATTTATCATAAAAAGGATATCAAAACTGAGGGGCAGAACATGTCTATGGACATTGAGTCTTTAAGTAGCATCAGCTGCAGTTTGCGTGACGTCAGCAAGTATTAGAAGATAACTGGGAGGAAGGAGACCGTGGAGGAATCGGAAGGCATATCTTGTTTCTGGATCTTGCCGGGGTCCACATCTTGTTAGGAGTGTTGACCGCTCTTGGCTTGGATAAGGGTAGTGCTAAAGCTTCATCCGGGAGAGTGGGCAGGCCTAAGTTACACAAACTCCTCTCCTTCTTGAAGATCTGTGAGCGCCATCTTTTGGTTACAGTTAACCTGAATGGAAAGCACCATCTGTATATAATGCGATACTTCTGAAGGTGGAGAGTAAGCGGAGGAAATGTACGTCCTAGACAATGTGATGGGGATAGATGGCTATAGATTTGAATTCCCCCCCCCCCCCCCCCCCTCTATAGTCAACCAAGGCAGTGTTGCATGTAGAATTCAGCAGAGATATCCTTACTATCATAGTAATGAAACTGGACAATGATGTCTCTTGGTCTCGTGCCCAGTGGAGGTTTTGAGGCAAGAGTGGTGGGCCTTATCCATTCGCCAATCTATGTCCAGAACTGTCGGGGTCAATGAGGTGAACAGACCCTGTAAATCTTGCAGGTCATCGTTGCCTATTGACTCAGGAACGCCACGTATACAGAGATTCAGTCTCCGCTCCCTGTTCTCCAATCTTATAGAGATTGCATGCTAAAGCTATTATTTGATGCACTCCCTGATTTGTATAGATCTTTATTGGCTCGTATATTATAGTTTTTGTGTTTTTTAATTCCAGTGGGTTGAACAATCTGCTTCCCTCATCCACACACACATGGATGGGGGGGAGAATCTTCCTGCTGCCAGAATACAATGGTCAGTGCTGCAGGCTATATCCAGTGCCACTGCCTGATTGGAAAAATAGACAAGCTGGTTGTATATAAGTTGATTGTATGTGAAACAAATGCCAGGGATATTCAGGGAGTTCCAGATAATATGCAAAAAGACCGTAGGGGGAGAATTCCTCCAGCCAGGTTGGGGCCACATTCATTGAATATGGGCACTCTCTGCTTTGCCTCAGATCCCAGCATCCATGCCTTCCATTGTTACATACTCATCAGGGGTGGCCGGCTTTTGCTGTGTACATTGCCCTGGGGAACTGTTTAATACCTACATATCTAACTTTTCTTCCCAAACTCTTTGTGATCAGATCATTTAAATTTTGCATGAAAAGGGGCGAGGATATGGGAAGATGACGTGTTTTTGTATCTAATCCTTAGAGGACTAGTCTAACTTGGTGATATTAAATGCTAGTTCTGGGAGCTGGTCCTATATTGGAGATCCATGAGTAAAATGAGCTTGACCACCAGTTACTGATAGGACCCCGCACACTATTGGACTGGTAACTTGAGAAGAGGAGATTAAGGGGGGATATGATCTCCATGTATAATACATAAGGGGGATATGATCTCCATGTATAATACATAAGGGGGGATATGATCTCCATGTATAATACATAAGGGGGGATATGATCTCCATGTATAATACATAAGGGGGGATATGATCTCCATGTATAATACATAAGGGGGGATATGATCTCCATGTATAATACATAAGGGGGGATATGATCTCCATGTATAATACATAAGGGGGGATATGATCTCCATGTATAATACATAAGGGGGGATATGATCTCCATGTATAATACATAAGGGGGGATATGATCTCCATGTATAATACATAAGGGGGGATATGATCTCCATGTATAATACATAAGGGGGGGGATATGATCTCCATGTATAATACATAAGGGGGGGGATATGATCTCCATGTATAATACATAAGGGGGGGGATATGATCTCCATGTATAATACATAAGGGGGGGATATGATCTCCATGTATAATACATAAGGGGGGGGATATGATCTCCATGTATAATACATAAGGGGGGGATATGATCTCCATGTATAATACATAAGGGGGGGGATATGATCTCCATGTATAATACATAAGGGGGGATATGATCTCCATGTATAATACATAAGGGGGGATATGATCTCCATGTATAATACATAAGGGGGGGGATATGATCTCCATGTATAATACATAAGGGGGGGATATGATCTCCATGTATAATACATAAGGGGGGATATGATCTCCATGTATAATACATAAGGGGGGATATGATCTCCATGTATAATACATAAGGGGGGATATGATCTCCATGTATAATACATAAGGGGGATATGATCTCCATGTATAATACATAAGGGGGATATGATCTCCATGTATAATACATAAGGGGGGATATGATCACCATGTATAATACATAAGGGGGGGTATGATCTCCATGTATAATACATAGGGGGGATATGATCTCCATGTATAATACATAAGGGGGATATGATCTCCATGTATAATACATAAGGGGGATATGATCTCCATGTATAATACATAAGGGGGGGGATATGATCTCCATGTATAATACATAAGGGGGGGGATATGATCTCCATGTATAATACATAAGGGGGGGGATATGATCTCCATGTATAATACATAAGGGGGGGGATATGATCTCCATGTATAATACATAAGGGGGGATATGATCTCCATGTATAATACATAAGGGGGGGGATATGATCTCCGTGTATAATACATAAGGGGGGGGATATGATCTCCGTGTATAATACATAAGGGGGGGGATATGATCTCCGTGTATAATACATAAGGGGGGGGATATGATCTCCGTGTATAATACATAAGGGGGGGGATATGATCTCCGTGTATAATACATAAGGGGGGATATGATCTCCGTGTGTAATACATAAGGGGGGGGGATATGAGCTCCGTGTGTAATACATAAGGGGGGGGGATATGAGCTCCGTGTGTAATACATAAGGGGGGGGGGGATATGAGCTCCGTGTGTAATACATAAGGGGGGGGGGGATATGAGCTCCGTGTGTAATACATAAGGGGGGGGGGGATATGAGCTCCGTGTGTAATACATAAGGGGGGGGGGGGATATGAGCTCCGTGTGTAATACATAAGGGGGGGGGGATATGAGCTCCGTGTGTAATACATAAGGGGGGGGGGATATGAGCTCCGTGTGTAATACATAAGGGGGGGGGGATATGAGCTCCATGTGTAATACATAAGGGGGGGGGGGAAATATGAGCTCCATGTGTAATACATAAGGGGGGGGGGGGATATGAGCTCCATGTATAAATAAATCAGTGGTTCATATAGTGAACTCGGTGTAGAGCTATTCACCTCTGAGGTCATCAGAGGCCAAGGGGGGGCTCTTTTCATCTGGAGGAAAAGAAATGTGATGTCCAAACACGGAAAGGTTTCTTCACAGTAAGAGCTGTGAGAATGTGGAATAAACTCCCTGCAGAGTTGGTTGTGGCCAGCTGCCTGGATTGCTTTAAAGTCCTGGATTCTTTCTTGGATACACAGAATATAACTGGATACTAACTTTTTTTTTTTTTGTTTTTTTGGTAAAGTTGATCCAGGGAATATCAGATTGTCTCTCGGGATCAGGAAGGAATTTTTCCTGCAGAAGCAAATTGGATCACGCTTTGCTGGTGGGTTTGTGGTTTGTGGTGTGTGTGGTTTGTTTTGTTTTTTCCCCCCCCCCCCCCCAACCAGACTAACTATGTAACTATTTGGGCATATCCTGGCACTTATCTATGTATTGTCTGTTCCATTGTTTTTGCACTTATGTTAGAAGCATACTTGATTATTTTTAATATAGATTACATATTTATCATATTTGGGTTTTTAATCTTACTCCATAAAAGTCTGTCTTGAGCTCTCACATTTCTATCCATTCCTTATTACCAATACGATGTGTAATACTGAACATTTCATGTCTAGAATTTTTTTTTTTTTTTTTTTTTTTTTGGGGGGGGGAGGGGGTTGTGCTTGCTCTCCAGGACCCTCTGGCCTCCATTACTCATGGTGTGGAAGGTCTTCTGGAGAGGATGGTCTCCTAGTCAAAAGGATTACAACAGGACTTAGAGGAGCACTTCATCCTTGGAGGTGGATTTGGAAGAGTATTCTTGCAAAGGACAGCAATACTGGTCAATGAATTACTCTAACCACCATTTCAATATCCCCTACAAATATGTATGGATCTGCATGTTTGATCTGCAAAATAATACCTTTTTATCTTTAACAAGAGCTCACTAATTGTAGACTTGCTCTAAAATAAAAGTCAGTGAAGTAGAATCCCTGTGCACCACTCTTAATGAAGGATAGCAGTTATATGGAGAGTGAGAGGTGTGTATGGCCCAATGACAGAATGTATTACATCTCTATTTATGAATTTAATGTTTGAAAGATTTAATGTTAAAATTATTTTGGGAACTGAGCTGTGGGCTGGATCTCATGAGCAGCTACATATGTAAATATCAAAATGCCTTGACAGGTACATCCAGTATCTGTCTGGAGGAGTTGGTGTTCCCAGACAGGCTGTAGTGCATGTGGTTGGGTGCAGCGGCAATAATGCACTCAGACAAGTTGCAATTGAAACTTGTATTGAAGTCAAAACTGTTTACAAGCCCAGAGGAAGAAAGCCCAACCCAGAACAGTCATGGAGTACAGCAGTGTGTAGCTAAGCTGGTCTCAGCCGAGCCAACAGCATCTCTTTTGAGGGAGTGGAATGCGACCTGGCTAGTCCGATCCCAAGTGGTGAGGTTTCTAAGATGAGTGGTGTATCCATAAGTGTTCTCTACTAGTTGGGAACCTTTCCCTGCCACTAATGCTGTCCCTGACAAATGGGTGACCTGTCCCTACGCGATCCATTGCATTGAGCGCCACCTAGAGTAGAGAAAGTAGACTGGACCTGCCTACAGCCATGCAACTGCACTAGATGGTGCCCACATGTTATGAACCCTAATCCAATGACTGAAAGGGATGGGTCAGGAACAATTAGGCCGGGGATGAGAGGTTCGATGAGAATGGAAATATTGTAGTTTGGGAATGAGGCAGGCTCTTTGACTTGCTTCTAATGCAGATTGTAACAATATCAGTGAGCAGTGACATCACAATATGCCATTTCAGGACAAGAGGTTCCTGTACAGCTGACTGATGGGAAGGCTGAAGTTTAGCTTTAAATGGAGCGTAATACATTCTCAATATTGGAGCAGCAGATCTTCTTAATGTGTTTGAGATTTTCAAGTGAACATACAGAATTTGTTTGTTGGGGTTTTTTTTTTGTTTTTTTTCAGGATTTTGTGAGCTTATCCTTTAAACAAATGTCGCCATTACTAATATCTTAGTTTTGGATATAGTAGGGAATAAATAAGCTCCTGTCAGTTTATTTTATGTTGTATGCTATCTTTTGGGTTTTTCTTCCAGAGATTCAGTACCCATCACTTTTTGTCCTGATGACAGTGGACACTTGGAGAAGGTGACTCTGCCTGGGGGGGATACATTAAACCATGGAATCAACTGTCTAAAACTTGGTTATGGCTATACATATACTTTAACTTTTTTTTTTTTTGGACAAGAAATGACGTGTGAAGATCAGACTTTGTCCTTCCAGAGGTCAAAGGGACAGTGATTGGATCCCAGTGTGGCAATATCACCCAGGAAATGTGGGGAATGACCCTTACCATGGCCTGGCTGTGGAGGGCAGCTTTTGATGCGCGAGTAATCACCTACCACCTACGTAACAGAAATCTAAAGTGGCAAAACTATTCATCACATGCCATAGAAACTCCTATTTCCAGACTGATCTCCTGAATTATGGAAAGGGTTCCCACTGGGATACAAAAATGTTTAGCAATCTTTTTGGACATTGATTATAACAAAATATGTCAGACTTTAATACTAAAATACATGAATGAAAGCTGGAAGGAACCTGTGTGTGGTGTTTTGTTTGCTTGTTGTTTTTTTTTCGTTTTTTTTTTTCTTTTTTTTTTTTTCTAAAGGCATGATATCGTTGTGCAGAACATGGCTCCCAGCTTTTCCTCATTTTACATGACTTTACTCCTTTTTTAGGGGGGAAAAATAACTTTTTTTTTTTTGTCGTCCGTTGTCCAGTCTGATTCTTTAGGCAGAGATAAATATTTGACTTTTGGATGGATATTACATGTGGATACAGTAAATAGGTCATTCTTGTACTATGTTGTCTTTAATTTTTTTATATCCTTGTGTAATGTTTTTATTACATTTCCAAAAACAAATATTACCCATATACCATCACATAAATAACATTTTCTTAATTCATACACAAATACATGATATGAAAGGGAAGGTACTGTAGTAAATGCTACTCTGGATAGCCCAGTGCAACCTACTTGGGTTTTTCAGAATTTTCCTATCACCACCACCTACATCCTCATCTGTTTCAATGATTCCTTCTCAATGTTGTACAAAGGTTTCCCCTCAGATTCTCCTGTACTCCACACTTATGACCTACCCATGCTACCAGGCTTCCATTTTTCTTACCTTGGTATAATTAACCCCAAATGTCTAGTTTCTTGAGTGTATAACATTTTTCAATGGTCTAGGTGAAATAAAGAAAATATATAAATTATTGTACACTTTAGAATATACCAGATTTTTAAAATTTTGAAAGTGTTTCATTTATATAGTGTTTGAATTGCTTCCCCCAAGTATTGGATCACCTATTTTCCAGTGATTAGTGTGGAAACTACTTATAATGTGTGGGGGCATAAAATGAGGTCCACAAAGACCTATATTTGGTCAAGAAAGCTTGGGGCCTCTAACTCTGTATTCCCCCCCAAAGAAAGGGCAAAAAAGAGTGTGGTTAGATGTAAATTTTAATAGGGAGGTTAAGTAGAGGGGGAAAAACAGGTGCCAACCTGAACTGAAATCTGTTTATGGTATGGAATAGAGCAAGAAGGATCAGTTTCCTGGCCTTCAGATTCCTGACTGTTTCTAGTGGGAGTAGAAAGTGTCCTGGCATTGGGGGGGTGGAAATGCCCCATTGTTGGTGTCAATGGGAGGAAAAGTGGCCCATCTTTGATATTGGGAGGAGAGATGGTGCCCTATTCATCAGTAGAAGGCATAAAATCTCAAGGGTTGGTTGAAGGCAAGAAAAGAGTTGAATCTGGACATAGTTTGAAGACCACTGCTAGCTGGGAAATGTATAACTGCTCTAAGCCCAAACTACCACCTCCAATGTTTAAAAAAAAAAAAAAAGTTGTGATGAGCTGTATACACCTGGGTGAAGTTTACGGTCAGTGAAAAAGTGTAAAGTTCAGGTGCTGAACCTGAACACCATTGACATAGAATGGGGAACAGTTATGGCTATTTTCTGGGTTAATAGCCAAGGAAATGTCAAATGTGAGGCTGGACACAGCCCTGGGGGACATCAACCTAAACAAATTAATTTATATTTTAAGGTGGGGGGTGCGAGGTAGTTTATTTATTTTTCTGTGTGTGGAATATTACAAATGGAAAAAAACCCTTAAATAACATGCCTAGGGATGTGTCCTTACCCTGCCTGTCAATTGGAACAATAACACTGATTTACAAAAATGTTAGCTGCTTCCAGGTCAATTCTGACATTCTGTGTGTCTTAGTATTTTTTTTTTTTTTCTAGAGAAAAAAAAAACAATTGGAGCCCCAAAACACATTTAATTATATAATGTTTAAGCAGAGGTCCTAGGGAATGGTGGGTTTTGCATGGTTTTTATATCACACAAAATTTGAGTAGCAATTTTTTAACAATTTGTTTTCCAAATTAAAAAAAAAATTAAAATTTTAATGCACAAACACAATAAAATACTCAATTGTTTGGTAAAATATATTACGCTAAGTAAATAAATACTCCAACATTGCCAAACTACAGTACCACAAAATCTCCATAGGTGATGCTTTAAAAGCCTCTATAGGTTACCATTTTAGCATTAGGAGGGCTGGAGCTAAAATCCTTTCCCTCGCTCCGCTGTTCACGGCGATACCTCGTGTGGTGCAATTGTTGTTTACCTGTGTGGGATCAGTATGAGGGAACAGGGCTGCTTTGATTTAAAAAAAAAAAAAAAAAAATTGTATACATAGTTTTATTATTGCTATTAGGGATAAATCACATCCTTTGTGGTAGAATTGCCCATGACAGGTCCTCTTTATGGAGAGATCTGGGGTCATTATTAGACCCTATAGCTCTCCTCCTGGCCTCCATAGCATCTGATCAAACCAAGAATGATTTGACCAAATGCTTGCTCAAACTGGTAATGACCGGAAGTGACAAAATCCTCATTGCTTCTATTTCTGATCCCACACAGTGGGAAGGACAACATTTCCTCACTGTGTCCCAGGGACCAGATGCCATTGCATCCTTACTGGGCTTTCCCCAGACGTCTTGGCCACTGGGATCTCTTTTATGCCAAAATGTCTGGTACAAAAAAAATCTTGATCATTGCTGCAGCAATAACTCAGATATCACCCTTCCTATCCAGTGACCTAGCGGTATGTTGCTGGTCAGGAAGCGGTTAAATTGCCCAAAACAGCTCCCAGCGGCTTTGTTCTGTTTTAAAGAAATGACAAAGGATGCCATCAGTCCATACCAGACCCTTATCCTTGGGCTAGGGTCACACCTATGCAGTTTGCATTTGAGCTGTTTCTGCATTCCGTTTTGTGGTGTTTTGCACCTGCATTTTTGCTGTGGTTTGTCTTTTTTTTTTTTCCTCCTTGTTAGGAATGCAAAAATACATTACATGCTTTTCTGCAGCATTTCCATTGAAGTCTATAGAACCAAAAACACAACTTTTTGTGTTCAAAAAAGCCATTGACCCTTTCTAAAAACCGCATTGGGTGAAAACGCAGAGATGTGAACCTGTCCCATAGGAAATCATATTAAATAGACTCTACTCCGGTTCTGTAAAACGCTTAGGTGTGAACCTGGAGTAAAGGAAAAGAAATGTATTGGCCTTCCCTCCACTTCATATCAGATCATTTTAAATCTGGTTGAAATGTATATTCAAGGGGTGGAGGTGTCAATGATGTCATGGGATTTAAGTGATGTCATTTACCCTATATAGGCATGTCCATGTATAGTCAATCACCTGGGAGAAGCTAACGTTTTTTATGCATCAGCTGTCTGTATCTCCGGCTATGTAAACAAAGGGGCCAGAAATGTATTAAAAAAAAGTGTGAGGGTTCCCCTATAATTTATAAATGGCCCTGTTAGGTCTGGAAAATTATATGGATGGCATACATGCACAAAAAAAAAGGATGAGCTCCCCTCAAAAGTCCAAACCAGTACCTTATCCTGGTAAGCAACCTAGCTAGGCAGAAAAGAGGGAGGCAAATGTGTGACCTTTCTTCTTGAACCATCCTTGGAAAAAGCACCTTGTTCCTGGCTGGTGGTTATGGGAGTCTGTGGGTAGAAAATGTAACAATAAAGGGGCATCTAGCTTTTTTTCCCCTACTGAGTGAGCAAAAGGTACAAAGCATCCCAACTCGTCCACAAAAAAGTCAAGCCCATTTTTGACAAGCCCGTTAATAAAAAAAAAAAGTTTCATAATGTGTTGTCTGGAGATGAATTTGTAACCGTGAGATTGTCCATGCTTTTCCTCAATTTTTGTTCTCAATCCTCCAGAGATCTTAATGTTCCTGTGTCCACTGTGTGCAACATTGTCAAGAAATTTATTTATTTCAGGTAATTATATAGCACTGTCAATTTACGCAGTGCTTTACACATATCTATTGAACATTCACATCAATCCCTAACCCTCAAGGGGTGTACAATCTAAGAAATTTACAGTCCATGGCACTGTAGCTAATCTCCCTGGACATGGACAAAAGAAAAAATTTGATCAAAGATTTTAACAAGGATTGTTCAAATGGTGACTAAAGAACCTCGATGAACTTCCAGACAAATTCAAGTTGACCTTCAGGCACAGAGTACAGCTGTGTCAGCTCACACTATACATCACCATCGGAATGAAAAGGGAGTAGAGCCAAGAGGACTCCACTGCTGACACAGAAACATAAAAAAGCCTGACTGGAGTTTGCCAAAACATACTTGAGGAAGTCAAAATCCTTTTGGGAGAATGCTATGGACATATGAAACAAAATGGCAGCTTTTTGGTAAAGCCCATCATTCTACTGTTTTTAGAAAAACAAAGAAGACCTTTAAAGAAAACAATCCAGTCAAACATTGTAGAGGTCACTGGGGTTGCTTTGCTGCTTCAGGGACTGGATGTCTTGACCATGTGCACAGAATTATGAAATGTCGAGACTACCAAAGAATTCTGGGGTGCAATGTAGGGCCCGGTGTCAGAAAGTTGGGTCTCTGTCAGAGGTCATGGGTCTTACAGCAGGACAATGATCCAAAGTACACGTCAAAAAGCCCCCAGAAATGGTTTCAGACAAAGCGCTTGGCGGGCCAGCGATGAGTCCAGAGCTCAGTCCCATAGAGTTTCTGTGGAGAGATCTCAATCCAGCAGTCGGGAAGAGGAACCCTTCCAATCTGAGAGACTTGGAGCAGTTGGTGAAAGAAGAGTGCTCCAAAACTATAGTAGAGAGATGTAAGAAACTCATTGATGGTTACTGGAAGCCATTGATTAGTGCAAACAATCCACTTCCAGAAATCCAACCAACAAAGACTGTGATAACTCAGCTGGTATTAGTGTTTCCACCACAGGGATTTGTCATAATTCATTTATAAGTATCATTTATATGATTTATAGCAAATGTATTTGTCATTTTCATGAACTGATTATACGTGTCACTGGATTCATTGAGCTTTTAAAGGGATAGCACAACACATATGAACTGATAAAAGTTGGGTTGCTGATGTTTATGGAAACTCTTGCATCAGTTGCTAATGTAAGCAGTTGTGTCCCTTCCAATACTAAGATTATCAGGCAAAATTGGCATTCCTGAGGGCCACAGTTGGACACCACTAGTCCCAACAATGGAGGTTGGTTGTCACGGTATAAGGTCAGGTTCAGAGACCAGTTGCTATAGCAGTAAAAGGCTTACCTGAAACCAGCAGGATTGGTACACCAGCGGATCCCCCTGGGAATGACGCAGGCTCACCTGAGGTGCGGGGTCTAAGTATTAACCGATATTCACCAGAGCTCCTAATGGTGGAGATGGATTGGGCTGCGTGTTAATACCAGGTCGCAGATGTCAGGATCACCCCACCAGGGAATGAGCTGACTGGGAACAAATAGCGGATCAACAGGTTAGGGATCAGACCAAAGCAGAGTCAGTCACAAGCCAAGGATCGGTCACAAATGGTAGCAGATCAATCGTAGTACGTTAGGATGAGACGAAATCGTGGTTAGGAACAAGCCAAAGGTCAGTAGTGGAGATGTAGACAGCAGCAGGAACAGTAGCGGGATATTGGCTGGAAAGGCACAATAATCTGGCAACCAGGAAGTGCAGAGACATGGCATTTATAGGAAGTTCATGGGAGGAGCAAGGAGTTCAAGGTTCAAGACAAAACAGGGCAAGGCAGGATCATCCAAAGAATTGTCAAGGGAGCTGTCCAGCATTCCAGGTGGCTCAGTGAGAAGAAACACCGTCTCTCACCGCAGAAGGCCCAGGTTCGATTCCAGGCTCTGACGTTGGCTTCCATAAACATGGCCATTGTGATGGAAACAGTATTGGCAGTCACACCTCAGCCAGGTGTTCTACCTCCTCTTTAACATATCAATTCACAAGCCCATCACCATTGTTATGGTCAGTTCTGTCCTGGGGATAAAAGTTCTCTCTATATTTTGCAAGTACATAGTCATTGTTAAACTATGAAGCAAAACCACAGTATATTTTAGTGAATATCACAATCTCTGTTGTATTGTTACATTTAACTAAATTGTAAAATTATTTGTTTTATATTTTTCACTACATTTCAGGTTTTAGGTGCTTCTTTTAGTGACCATCTCCATGCAGTAGGCCTCCTTGATGAACAACAGCTGACATGAGGGGGAAGCTACACAGCAAGTGTATTGATTGTATTCAGTCTGTTCAGACAGGTAGAACAATAATGAGAAGAGGTGAAATACAACAAATATGATAAGATGGAATCAGATTCTCCTTATAATGAGCCATTATGACTACCTTCCTGCAACCCGGTCTATTGTTATGTCATACAGTATCACCTGTAATTAATAGAATATCGCCCCTTGGCAGCTTACATTTAAATCAAACAATTCCCTTCTATCTTCAGAACCCGGACATACAATATAAGACGTATTACACAACCACATTGATCAAACTCTAGCTAATATATATTTCTCAGTACAAGAACTATTGATATCTACCAATGGAGATTTCACATAAACTCATATTGTAACAGTCACCCCCTTGTAGCCAGTAAAACCAGACCACACATGTAATAATGGTTTATATGCAATCTCCTTTACGATTTATAGTTTTGCCTTTGTATTCTGAAGACTCTTTAAGCACAAAATGATGTCTACTGGCACATTGGACCCCTTTGGAAGGCAGCAGGGAGGGGGATTAGACCCCATAGGCAGGCAGCAGGGAGGGGGACTAGACCCCATAGGCAGGCAGCAGGGAAGGGGACTAGACCCCATAGCCAGGCAAAATGGAGGCAGATTGAACCCCATTGGCAGCCAGCATGGAGGTAGACTCCAGTACAGCTCTGTGATCTCTTTTCCATAGATCTGGATCTCAATATCTGTAGTCCATCATTTGCTCTGGATGTACTCAGTTCATAATCACAAAAGAAAAAAAAATCACAGATCACAGTTCTCAGTAGTCCAATAATAAATAAGTCTGAAATGCGATCTGATCATGTTGCACTTTTTTCTTGAACATCCTTCCATAAAGATTTTAATTTGGTATAGCTGACTTAGTTAAGTCCTTTGGATCAGCTTTCTTGACTTCCTGAAATTATACTTTATTAGTGTGAGCACAAATTATTATTATTATACAGGATTTATATAGCGCCAGCAGTTTGCTCAGCTCTTTACAATATAACGGGAGACAATACAGCAACAATACAGTTCAATGCAAGAGGGATAGGAGGCCCGGGTATCCAAAGATACTCATTCAAAGTTCTTCTTTTTGAACCTTTAAATATTCACACTGCTCAACCATCCAACAGCAGCAAATGTTAGTCTTGTCTTTCCATCACATTTACTGAATATTATCAATCAGTCTTAATTTCACATCCTCCTGTGTCTGGTGCCATAGGCTTCCTTCATTACTTTTATCATTTCAGTCCTTTCTTCAACTTTACCAATCTTGTCCATCAACTTCTCCATAAAGCTCAAAATTTTTAGTAGCTATTCAACAGTACACCACCACCAAATAAAAAAAAAAGTATCCCACAATGTTCTAAGACTGGAATATTCCATAGAAAGGATTGAGGCACAAAATTTAGAATAACAATGGTGTCTACTTTGAATAGCCAACACCTGATAGTCAATAGACAGAGGGGACATGATGAACAATGGTGATGGGATCCTGTATGTACAGTAAGCATGGAATGAACAATAGTACAGGTGGACCCCCCAGGAAGACAATAGGAACAGTAAACATTGGCAGTGTTATGCTAATAACTACCACAAGCAATTCACCAGCCAATGTTAGGGGGGCAGTACACCTCAAAAGTCATCCTCAACTTATAATAATGTATTCTAGATGTAACAGATATTAAAACCACAATCCAACAAATACGTATCTGCTAAACTGACCACACATACACAGCTCCATACCCTAGAATGTGTTTTAGCCTTGCACAGAAAGACCAAAACTCATCTATTTAAAATAATTGGAAGTAATGAATTAATTTCCACTTTCCAGCAATTAGAATGCTTAAAACATTAAAATCATCTCCATAAGTTTCTCCTAGTTTCACTTTCCTGCAAAATGCAATGGGGTTGATTTAGTAAAACTGGAGAGTGCAAAATCTGGTGCATTCCTGCATAGAAACCAATCAGCTTCCAGGTTTTTTTGTCAAAGCTTAACTGAACGAGCTGAAGTTAGAAGCTGATTGGCTGCCATGCAAAGTTGCACCAGATTTTTCACTCTCCAGTTTTAATAAATCAACCCCAATGCATTTCAGTGACACAAAATTTCAATAATGAAAAAACTGTTAATGCTTTTATTAAAAAAAGTCAAGCTTTTTTGCCTTATAAAAAAAAAAAACCATACTGAGAAAAAAATAAGTAAAAACTTTAACAAAAAAAACAATCTTTCTGTTCCTTCTTAATAAAAATATGCCACCAACAAAAACACAAACCCAAGAAACTGAAGTAAGTTGAGCACATTTTAAACAAATCAAATTAAACCCAAAAATTCCCTCTACTGGTATCCTCCCCATTAAATTGAACTGTGTTTAATGGTTCTTCCAATATATTTATGGGAGATCTAAATATTGAAAAACAATTCTGTGGTGTATCCTCCCTGTTTGTTTTGGAGGGCTTCTAATACCCACTATGTTGCACTGAAACCCTCAGTTGAGTGTTCTGACAAGTGGTCACAAATTAAGTTACCCAATCGATATACTTTACTAAATTATACCACTAGAGATAATAGATCTCAGGGAGTTCATTGTCTCAGCAACCTTTCAGCACATTTTTTTGGAGCAAGAATTACAGGGTCTCCAATGGTCAAGTTATGCATTCCTGGAAGGCTGGACACCCTTATTGCATATCTAACCAAGAGGATCCTTTGAAATGGATATCTGGAAAACAAAGATTTGGATCCCATTGTCTAGATAACTACCCAGGCACTGGATAGTCTGCGCCTATTGTCACACTTTCAGGCATACAGTATCACCTGTAATTAATAATAGAATATCAAACAATTCCCATCTTTCTTCAGAACTTGGACAGATAAGACAACATATTACACAACCACATCCATCAAACTCTAAATAAAATATATTTCTTGTTATCAGATTATTTACATCTGTCAATGGAGATGTCACATAAACGTAGATTGTAACTCATGGGGACCATTATGTATAATTCCACTTTAAGCTGAACATTGTCATATACAAATCTAAATGATTTACATTTTGTAGAAAGAGTGTCTATGCCATCCATTCTCAACTTTTTCAACAAGGAGGAACCTTTGACATAACTTCCAAGTCTCAGAGAACCTCTGCTAATAATAGATAGAGCTTCATCTCCGTGTACATCAGTGTGATGGTCAGTGGGAAGAATGTTCCTTACATTTGTGGTCAATGGAAGAAAATGCCCCCTACAGATAGCTGGAAAAGATCACTGGTGTCAGTGGCAGAAATTGCTTCTTTCTCATAAAATTATGTCACCAACAAAAACACAAACCTAAGAAACTGAAGTAAGTTGAGCACATTTTTAAACATATCAAATTAAACCCAAAAATTCCTTCTGATATCCTCCCCATTCAATTGAATTGTTTTTGATGGTTCTTCCAACATATTTATGGGATATCTAAATATCTACAGATCTGGGTTCCTTGCCTCAACACTTGGTTTGTCATTCACCCAGAACATCATGTCAGTATGATATTTTCCATTACTTGATCTACACATGGCTTGTTCTAGGTCACTGACCCACCAAGTAGTGAAGAAATGATCAGGATGTTTGGAGATGAATCTCTAGAAATAAACTCAGGCATGGAAGCTCCAATATTTCTATCCTGACAGGTCCTTTTAATCCTGCAAACTAGTTTTCTATTGATTACAGTTTATAGCCATTTATTTTTTATTTTTAATCAAGTCATTTTTTTTTTTTTTTTTTTTTCCAAAAAAGTTTTATTGAAGTAAGAAAGACAAAACAGATCATAGACAGATACGGATCGCAGTCCGTGCACATCTTCATATATGTTCTCCCGTATCGCAGACGGGAATAGGACGTTAGAATAGATTTTAGAGCAACATGCATCCAATTCCCACAATAAAGCATATGCAAAAAGTATAACCATAGTAATAATATTTACCATCTGTAATGTTCGATAAATATGGTATACAGTAGTCTCTATGTAGAGAGAGCTCAAGCAGCAAGACTATGAGGCGCAAGACAAACGAATTATCTCAAGGCACATATGTCTGCTATATCCGTATCCAAAAATCGTGGGTTAATTTTCTAAAGTATTATCACACTTGTACATCTAGAAGTGTTCTGATCCTTGTAAATAATATTGCTATTTAGAATATGAGAAAAAGGGTAGCTAAAACGAGAAAGAAAAGAAAAGAAAGAGACTCGAGTGGAAATGGAAAAGGAGTATGGGAAGTAATATCAGAGTGAGGAGGAGTGGGATAAGGAAGACATATAAATAGGGGGGGAGAGAGAAGAAAAAAAAAAAAAAAAAAAAAGAAAAAAAAAGGGGGGGGGGGAGTTGGGGAGTAGAATTAAATAAGTATAACTAAACCAATCACATCACATAGTATCGGCCTGGTTATAACAGATGCTGTCTTAAATTAAGGTTATAATCTCTTTAAAGTCCAGTAAAGGAATTATTCCTGGGGTGAAAGATCTAGAGGTTCTCCAGTTTACCAAATCTGCTCGCTCATTCCTTCATTAAGCCATGATAAGTCTCAGTAGATAGGAAGTGAGTCCAACATGCCCATGTCTTCCTGAATCGCTCGGGGTGTTCTTTCGCCACTGAGATCAGCTCCTCCATTTCCGCGATCTTATTGATCCTAAGAATCCACTCTCGCATGGTGGGAATATGGTCTGATCGCCAATGAACAGGAATACACTGTTTTGCCGCATTTATCATGTGTAAAGCAAGCGACTTACGATAGGTCTTCACAGGAAGAGAGGAATGATGGAGTAGACATTGTGCTGGGGTAAAGTCTAGGGCGTATGTAGTGACTTGTGCGATTATGTCCAAAACATTTCTCCAGAAGGGCTGCAGTTGCGGGCACTCCCACCATATATGCAAAAGAGCGCCTGCTGCCTGGCAACCTCTCCAGCATAAGTTAGGAACACTAGGATCAAATTTATGAAGCACAGATGGAACTCTGTACCACCTGGAAAATACTTTGTAGTTGCCTTCTTGTGTAGAAACACACATGGAACCTTTATGTATGTGATCATAAATCCGGTCCCAGTCCTCTGGAGAGAGTGGGATTTGTAGATCACGTTGCCAGGCTATACAAGCCCTCTGCAAATGAGAGGTATTGGAACTTTCCAAAAAAGAATATATCTTAGATATTACATGCCGCTGAGGGGAGTCTGTAAAGCAGAGCTTCTCAAATGCAGTAAGCGATCTTGACAAATCCTGTAAATGTGGGGAGTTACGCAAAAAGTGGTGTAATTGTCTATACATCCAAGGCGTTAGAGTGATGGAGGGCCACGCCCGAGTAATGTCTTCGCTAGATAAGAGCTTAGAATCTTTGAAGAGTTGACGTACTGTCAGGTTATCATCACGGTTATACCCAGCGAGAAATGTTGGAGACATCCCTGGAACAAAGTCTGGATTCATTTTGATCGGAGTGAAAGGGCTCGGAGAGGAAGAAAGTTCTTTTTTCTGAAATAATTGTGAGCTACAGCGTAATGTGGGACCTATAAGTGGATGACTCCGAAACTCAGAAGGGACGTGGGAAGTTTTCAGCCATGGGGAGGTAGAAAGAGGCGTCTGAGAAAAATCAGCCTCCAAACCAACCCAGACCTTAGGAATGTAATTCGTGGTCCAGTCTACTAACCTGGCTAGGTGGCAAGCTCTGTAATAACGGTTAATATCTGGTAATCCAATACCTCCATTCTGCTTGGGCATAGTGAGTTGGGCATAGCTAATTCTTGGACGTTTATTATACCACAGAAAGGAGGAGCAGAGCGTTTTATACGATTGAAAGAACGAATTTGGCAATTGAATTGGTATTGTCTGTAGTAAATATAATATTCTGGGGAGCACGTTCATCTTAAGAATTGCTGCTCTACCAAACCACGAGAACCAAGGTTTGTTCCATGTCTGGAGGTCTTTGGAGATGTTACGTAAGAGGGGAAGAAAATTTTTTGTATACAGTTCTGTAAGATGGGATGGTAGTTGGATACCTAAGTAAGTGATAGCTTCACGTTGCCAGGTAAAGGGAAAATTTAGTGTCGCCTGTCTAATCACATCTGGAGTCAATGATATATTAAGCGCTTGGGATTTAGAAAAGTTGATTTTAAAATTAGCCAAATACTGAAATAATTTGAAATCTTGTAACAGATTAGGTATCGTGATATGTGGGTCAGTCAAGAAAAGTAACACGTCATCAGCAAAGGCTGCCACTTTATGCATTTTGCCATTGATCAAAATCCCCTTAATGTTATCATTATCTTTTATGCAGTTCAAGAAAGGTTCCAGAGTAAGAATGAATAAGAGGGGTGATAGTGGGCATCCCTGTCTAGTCCCATTGCTGATTGAAAAGGAATCCGAAAGGCAGCCATTCACTCGCACTCGTGCTGTGGGGGCATTATATAAAGACAGAATAAATGACAAAAAACGCAAAGGTAGTCCAATGCCAATCAGAACTGCCTCTAGGTAATCCCATGCTAGTCTGTCAAACGCCTTTTCGGCGTCTAACGAGAGAAAGAATCCAGATCGTTGATTTTGGGTTAACCAATGATGTATATTCACGGCCCTTATAGTGTTATCTCTGGCCTCTCTCCCTGGAACAAAGCCCACCTGGTCCGGTGATATGATGGAATCTATTACCTGTTGCAAACGGGTAGCCAGAATCTTGGCAAAAATCTTTAGATCAACATTCAATAGAGAGATCGGACGATAATTTGCAGGTGATGTATGGTCCTTATTCTCTTTGGGTATAACCGTGATGTGAGCCTCGGAAAGATGGCGCATAGACTGCCCTGGCGTGTCTAGTGAGTTGAAGGCCTGTAGAAATGGAAGCCCCAAGACGTCAAGAAAAGACTTGTAGTAAGAATTGGTAAAACCGTCAGGTCCTGGACTTTTACCCGGTTTCAATTGCGCAATAGCTTGTTGAAGTTCATGCGACGTCAGAGCTCCCTCTAAATCCTTCACTTGTGATCTAGATATCGATTTAGGAAGATATTGTTTAAGGAATTGCTGTATAATGGTCTTACGAGGCCTAGTATCACCTGTTGGTTTGGATGGTAGGGGTAAGTTATAAAGGTTAAAATAATACTCCTCAAATTCCTTCGCAATATCCGACGACAATTTCAGTGAGTTACCAAATTTAGAATGGAGCAGATATACGTGCCGAGCAGCTTTTTTAGATTGTAAAGCCCGGGCAAGAAATTTTCCACTCTTATTGCCATGTTCATAGAAAAGTTTTTGTTGTAAAGTAAAATTGCGTTTCGTTTTCTTTTCCACTAACTCGCGGAGTTGTTTACGTGCGTGCTCTAGCTCAGTAGCGCATCTTAAGGCCATTGATCGTTTATGAGAGCACTCAAGTGTACGAACTTTATGCAATAAAGAGTTGAACGATGCTAGAGCCTGACGTTTTCGTGTTGCTGAGATAGACATTAGAAGACCACGTATCACACATTTGTGTGCTTCCCACCGTATGAGAGGGGACGTTTCCATGGATGTGTTTTCCTGAAAATAGTTTTTCAGGGCATCACGGATCTGGGGGACAACCGATGCATCCGTAAGGAGAAATGGGTCCAGTCTCCATATTTTGGAAATACCTGGTGTATCCGGAAATTGCAAGGTTATCATAATTGGATGATGATCCGAAAGGATCTTTGGTTCGATCGAGGCAGACTTCAGGGTATATAGATCGTTTTGCGAGATGAAGAAATAGTCTATTCTAGAATAGCGGTTGTGAGGAGCAGAGTAAAATGTATAGTCTTTGCCCGATGGGTGAAGAGTACGCCAGGTATCATGTAGGAGAAGATCTTTCAGTTCAATTTTTATTTGTTTAAGTGCTTTGAATGGAATGGATGAGACCCCTGAGGAGGTATCTTCCAATGGATTCAGCGCTACATTAAAATCGCCACCAAAAATCAAGATACCTGATTGAAACGTAGCAAGTAACTTGGCGATTTTACGAAAAAAACATACCTGTGCTGTATTGGGACTGTAAATGTTGACTAAGGTAAGTGGTTTATTAAAGAGGGTGCCTTTGAGAAAAAGGAACCTCCCCTCAGGATCCTCGAGCGATTCAGTAAGTTCAAACGGGAGCGTTTTAGAGAATAAAATGGATACCCCTTTGGCCTTCACCTCCGCATTAGCTGAATGATATGCCGTGGGATAGTGAATATTTGAGAATCTAGGGACTTGGTCTGCCCGAAAATGAGTTTCTTGGATAAAGAGCACATCTGCATGAAGGCTTTTCATATAAGTGAGAAGTTGCGAACGTTTTTCAGGTATATTTAGGCCCCTCGCATTAAGAGAGGCCACGGAGAGTGTACGAGTCGACCGATTAGATACGTGGTTAGTAGTCATCATGTCATTTACCCAAAAGGGTTGCTTAAGGGCTATAAGTATACCAGATGAGTATCACAGCAGCAGGGAGAGAGAAAAAAAAAAAAAAAAAGGGGGGGGGAAGGGAGGGGGGTATAGAGGGGGGTGGGTTAAGGGAGGACAGGGAAGGTGATGAGGAGGGGAAAGAGACTAGTATACAGATTAGAAAAAGGCTAGTAGAAAGTTTCAGAATGTTGGAGAAGAGGAGAAGTTATTACGGGAAAGAGTCAAGGAATGTGGCAAAGAAGAAGAGAAGTGTCAGGTGTATGTCATATAAACCCATATTCATGTATTGAGCTATCTTCTTTCAATTTCCTGTAAAGACTAGAATCCAGAGGCAGAATAGTCCAGCTATTCTTTCTCATAATACAACTCCCAATACTTAGTTGTTAGCAATATGATAGCTGGGAGTCTGAAATTACAGTCGGAGAAGTGTCAAACCCAGAGACGGCCGAATTGGCAATGTTAAGTACAATCTGAAAGAGGCCAAACTCTCCTGAATAAAAAGGTGTAGAGGGGAAATAATCCAACATGAGGCGTCCTTGACACATATACGTAGGTGGGAAGTAGCTAATTTGTATCGAGAGATGAGAGGTGTGTAACAGGGGGAGTATGCAGACTAGAAGTAAAAGAAGTAACAGCATATTAAGCAAAATATTATAGGTAAGCACCTAGACCACATCAAGGCTCATAAACAAAGATGTGTAATGTTAGGTACGGTAGCGAGTGCATATCTAAGGAGAAGACCTGTACGTTATGGATATACATCAGAAAACTTTGGCCAGCTCCAGAAAATGTAAAGTTCAGTTGCGTGAACCATAAATTTAAGTATTGATAAGTTATGTCATCAGTTAACCATAAAGTAATCTGTAATCTGTCTTATCCTGAAAGGTACATTAAACCGTGCCTATTAAGTAAGTGAGTCACTTGAAAGTGGTCATCCTAGGCCATATTCATTTCAACTACTAATATTTACTTTACATGAAACAGTGCATAACAGTAGCAATAATATCACTTATGATTGTTCTAGGAAGTAGGTCACCGACCAAACATTGTCAGTCACCCTTTCCCAGATACAATGTAGATCTTAGTTCCAAACGAGGAAACTTGTTTAGTGCCTCACTCTCCACCACCCACTAAACATAGATAGGTTAGTAGAGGGGAAGAGTCCACGATCCGTGACCCAACACAAGCTCCCAGTCAAAACAGGTAACTGTGTAGGGCCAAGTTGGACCCGTCTACATAGTGAACTATAAACGAGAATATCAAATAGAACGATCCCAAATTTCAAATCTAAAACACCATCATAATCATAGCTAGATAGAGGGTATGTAACCTGTCAGAAACCACATTGGCAATTAAGGTATTCCAAATGCTATGTAGGGAGAGAACAATTTAGGAAGAGCGAAGGAATAGTGCGAGTATCAAACGAATACTTTGTCTACCTTGATCCAACTATAAGAGAAGGGTCAGGGGAAGGTTTGTATAATGGTACAAAAAAAAATGGCATTGAGTCCTATGAATCAACCCCATTATATCATCTCTCAAGGCACAGCAGGAGCGAGAGACACAACATATTACGAGATTGATCTGCGTAAGCCAATATCCCCTGCCACCTTAAGGATAGGTAAAATAAATGTAAAGGCTAGTCCGGAAATCTCAATGCTCCCACAGAATCTGTTTCCAAGATCATGACAAGGAACATTGCGGAACCATGATCCTAAGAAACATAAAACCTAGGATCCCAGAGACTCCCCATCCAAGTGCACCATGTACCCCTACATTGGGATTTGGAGAGGAAGGCAACAATCCAAAAGAGGGCCTAGCCCATGTCCCCGGAACTCAAGCCTAACTTCACTCCTGTAACCGGCAGGGTTCGTAAGGTAATGTGGTAGACCCTTACCGACCAAGCAGAGAATCTTTAACACCCCTAGGTGCACAATCAAGGCCACCAGAAAACTTATCCCCACCTCGTTCTTTTTTATCACACAATAGGATACCTTAGCTGATATATGCCAACAAAACCAACATTTACCACAGATAGACAGCATAC
The DNA here is from genome assembly GCF_062004578.1 of Staurois parvus. Taxonomy (NCBI): domain Eukaryota; kingdom Metazoa; phylum Chordata; class Amphibia; order Anura; family Ranidae; genus Staurois; species Staurois parvus. Next base: position 2,048,869 of record NW_028318213.1, read on the forward strand.
ATATAAAATTTGACAATGTGATGCGATACACATACCCTTAAGTCCAGGCTTCAGAAGTATGAATGATGTCAAATAAAGCGTATAATGGAACCTTGGCTAAAATCAACAGAAAAGAGAAAGAAAGAGAAAACAACTAAAAAAAAAACAATTCTTTCTTTCTCCTTTTTCTTTCCCCTAAACGCATACGATCCACCAGTAGAGCAGCTTCAGGGTACGGGGGAGTGTTTACTCAGAAGCATTGAGAAGTGATAACAAGGAGAAGTCATTCATGACGTGCCTTGCGGTGCGCAGGTGAAGATGGTAGACTGTCGCCGGTAATGAGCCTTCTACATACCGGAGAAGTTGAGGTTTGGTGAGATGATTTGCGTCGTCTGACTCCAGTAGAGAGGGCATTAGACTGTGCCTCCATGGGGCCTTCATCTAGTTGCACTTGTCGAATAGGGTCATTGGACCAATTAGGTATGACCGGTAGTGGGATATTCATGGTTTCACAGAATGGTGCAAGATCTTCCGGAAATCTCATGAGAGCAGATCTCCCTAAATGTGTTGCAGAGAGGCCAAACGGGAACTTCCAACGGTAGGCAATACCTTTAGAGCGAAGTATATCTAGAAGCGGGCGCAGGTCTTTCCTGCGTTGCAGGGTGAGATGGGAGAGATCTTGAAACAATTTGATTTCAACGTCTTGGTATAGCAAGCGTTGTTTGTCTCGAGCTCTGCGTAAAATATCCTCTTTAAGGCGGAAGTCGACGAGACAGCAAACTATATCTCTCGGTGGGTCAGAATCTCTGCCTTTAGGCCGCAAAGCCCTGTGTAGGCGCTCGAACTCAATTGGAGATTCATGCGGCCTTTCTAAAAGATCATTAAAGATAGATAAAATAGCTTGGGTTAATTGGCTAGGCTCTATTGCTTCAGGCACACCGCGCACTCTTAAGTTATGTCGTCTACCCCTATTGTCCAGGTCTTCAATGTGACGATCGAGCTCTCTTAAGTGCGAGGTGTGCGAGTCAACCTGCGTGCGCATATCATGAAAAGCAAGACCTTGCATATGAACTGCGTCTTCTACTGCGTCCAGTCTGTGAGCCACTGCCTGCATGTCGATATGTAACTCAGCTATCGCCGCAGAAAGGGTCCCTTTAATATCTGATGCAATCGCTTTCAAATCCCCCATGGTGAGAGGGGGAGGATCAGAGCGTCCAGGTGCAGTAGCTGTTGACAAGCTCATTGGCTGCGAGGGAATTTCTTTTGCAGGCGAATGTAGTGGGGAGGCAAGGGTGGAAGAATCTGTTTGATCCGGAGTGAGAGAACGGAATAATTCCGGGATGCCTCGATTAGCAGGACCACCTGTACGGCGTGGGGATCTGGAGCGAGGAGCGTTAGCTTTCCTGTCTGCTTTCCCCATTTTAGCAGCGATTCCTTGTCATGTACGCGTAGCCCCACCTACGTGTGTCAAGGCTCAGGGTATTAAGTTGCCATTTTCTTTGGGGTCATGCTGGAACCCCCAAAACAGGAAAATGAAGATGTGGGTAGGTAGATGCAAACACGCCCTAATTCGCACTGAAAACCTCCACGGGCTGGGGAGGATAGGCAAAGCAGGGGAGAAACTGAATATTGCTGTGTGGATATAGTGATTATCACTGTCGTCTCTCTATATGAATCTACAGGGGAAGAATCTTCAGTAGGCCTAACCTCAGCACAGCTCCCTGCTGTGTGGGCTATAGCAAGGCCTCTACCATGTGCCGGTGGTCCCTGGGTTTGTGTGGGGGCTGCCCCGATGGGCCCTGGACTACTGACAGAAGACTTTGGGAGGAGGTATAGGTGCCTGGGTAGTGCGCTGACCGTGATTAGGATCACCTTCAATCTGTGCTCTGGTGGTGAAGGATCTGTGCTCACTGGGCCGCACTAGGCCTCACCACCCCTGTGTCACTGATGGGGGGGGGGGAGGAAGATGATGATGCCCCTCCGGCGCGGATCGCCAGACCCAGAGGGGAGACAAGTAAGCTGCTCCCTGCACGCGCGGAAGGGGGGGTGACCAGCCGTCCCCCTTCCCGCTCCCGACTCACCACCACCAGCTGATCCGAAGGAGGATGCCGCGGCTGCACCTAGCCGCAGCAGGCCGCACCGGGTCGTCACCGCAGGACGGCGCCCGAAGCGCTCAAGACTTCCCAACCGCACTGCAGCAGGGACGGGTGAGTAACCCGCTCGCCCCCGCCCTCCTATACGACCTGGATGCCCGAGGTTGGAGAGGAATCCCGCCGGAGCTCCCTGTCATGCGACTCGTCCGGTCGCCATCTTGGACACGCCCCCCCTAATCAAGTCATTTTTAAACTAACCCCATTGGTGTACAATGCTGCCAGAAATAAGACCTAATGGTATAAAAGAACAGTAAGAACCTACAGCCATTGTGACAATGAGATTTTTTTCGTTTTTTTCATATTTCATTATCTGGTTAGTACTCACTCTTGCATTAGTTATTTTAAAATTCTAAGTTCTTCTAAAAATATAAATCTTATAAAATAAAACTAATTTTCCATTTCATTGTTAATATGGTGGAAAGTTTCATTTTAAAATTCAGTAAAGTTTCAACATTGTTGGGTTTCATCATGTTTAATTGTATCACCTATTCTCTAGAAAACCTTTTAATATGCAAATCAGCAACAACAGTCCGGGTTTATTTACACAACATTTCTATTAGAAGTCAGCCAATCAAAAGCCTCCCATCTCCCTTGTGTAAAGTGGGCCTCTCCCTCCTCTAATCAGTGACTCTACTTTCAGAGATTCCGGTATACTCATCTACTACAGCCCAGCTGGAGATTTGGTGACGTTGTCCGGTGTTGATCTGCAGAGGAACCCAATACTCAAAGAAAACTAATTTGACTTCATCACAGCGGAATCTTCACCACATTAAGGTAAGGTCACTCTCATCTAACCAATCAAGGGATCTTGATTATTTAATGAGCATTCTGATAATAATCCTGCAGAGGTTCCTGGCATGTACAGTATGTAATCTTTATAATAATTACATTTTAAAACTGACCAAAGGGGCAATGAGTGGAGGTTCAGGACAGGATAATATGTAATACAATGTATACAGCTGACAGGATAGCCAATGAGTGGAGGTTTATTACATTCCCATCCTGAAGGACGTTTGAGCAAAAAATCAGTCTTTTGGCCCCCAGTTACTAAGAGGACCCCCACGCACAAGTGAACTGGTAACTATTGGATATATGCTGGCACTTATTTATGTATAGCTATATGTCTTGGCTTTTCCATAAGTTTTTGTACTTGACCAAGCTATAACCTTGCTTAATCATTTTCTTGTATATAAATAGATTGCTGGCTTTCCATATTTAGGTTCTTTTAACTCTACTCCATAAATTTCTGTTGTGTTCGAACTCTCACTTTAATGTTCAAACCTTATTCCCGAGGCATATAGATACAGATGTGGAGGTCTATTAGCATTTCATATTTATAGGTATATAACCGAGGTGAACAGTATTCATATTTGACACATTTCTATAGTTTCTCTTTAAACATTTGTTTTTTTGCCTAATAATGTAACGAGTTTTCTTTTTTTTTGCTCTCCAGGACAATATGGCCTCCAGTGCTTATTATGTGGAACGTCTTCTGGATAGAAAGGTCTCCTTCTATTCCCGAGGATTAAAGAAGATAGACTTAGAGAAGCACGTCCACATTGTGAAGAAACTTGGAGAAGGTGGATTTGGGAAAGTATTCTTGGCAAACGACATAAAAACAGGTCAGTGAATAATTCTATCCACCATTTCAATATCCTCTATAAATATTTATGTATATGCATGTAAATACGATCTGCAACACATAGACTTTTTTTTCAAGAGCTCACTGATTTTAGATGTACTCTAAAAGCAGAAGTAAAGTAGAATTCCCATGTAACACTTTAAATGAAGAATATCAGGAATATGGAGTGAACCTATATGGCCCAATGATAGAATTTGACATCTTTATGAAAGGAATACTTCTGGGTGCAAGAGATCTTATTAGAGGTCACAGAAAAAAACCGAACCACTCAGCGGTCTTTCCTCTGGGAATTCAGTATTTCGTGCTTACTTTCCATTCATCCTAACATCATCAGATGCTATGGCAACGCCTTCACCACCACCGACCACTTTGGATTTATCCAAGAATTGGCACCTTTTGGTGATCTGCTCTCCATGATTATACCAAATGTAAGTACATTAAGATTGAAGTATAGAGAATTATTTTTTCTTTGGATTGCATAGAGTTAAGAAGAGTTACAACTCCTGTCAAGTTATTTTATGTTGTCTGTATCCTTTTGGAAAGATTTCCTTTCACTTCCTCGCCTAGAGATGCAACAGGAAGTGAGAGGAAACTCTCTTAGTTGACATTAGTAGAGGTGTCCATGTTGAAAGATTTTCACTTGCCTTTTGTTCTGACTACTCGTACTTGTTCTGAGCACATACGGACATACTTATGACAAAAGAATCCATCCCTAGTCTAAAACTAAATATGTTGTAGCTATACATATCATTTAATTGTTTCTGGATAAATACTCTATATTTCTATTTTCTGGATAAGTAATCTGAAGTTCACCTTTATTTTTTTAGGTGGGAATTCCAGAAGATGCAGTATAGAGGTGTTCTGTGCAAATTTCAAGTGCCCTTGAATTCATGTCAGAAAAAGGACTGGTGCACATGGATGTGAAGCCAGAGAATGTTTTAGTCTTTGACCGGGACTGCCATTCCATCAAGCTCACAGACTTTGGCCTTGCTAAGGTCAAAGGCACAGTGATTCGAGGCAAGTGTGGCACCACGTCCTACATGGCTCCAGAAATGTTCCAAATTGATACTTCAGATGGCCTGGTTGTAGGTGGCAGCCTTGATGTGTGGGCGTTTGGAGTAGTCATCTGTTGTCTACTTACAGGAGAGCTTCCATGGGAGAATGCCATTCCGGACGATGAAAAATATCAAGGTTTTGTTGACTGGCAAAACAATGTCAAGAGTGAGAATCCTCCGGAAGTATTGACCAAGGTCGCCTCTGGGATACAAAGGATGATTAGTGATCTTTTGGCCATTGACCATACTAAAAGAAGTTGGACTACGGAAGTGCTGAAATACACAAAGGAAAGCTGGAAAGCAGAAAGCCCAGGTTTAGCCACCAGGCAAAAGGGTGAGGATGCCATAGAAATCTATTTGTCTTGGAATCTGATGAACCCTTGTTTGAGGCCTCCCACCAGAGCAGCAAATTCATTGTGTCAAGTTTCAGCTCCACATCTGGCCAGTTGATCATAGACACTTCTGAGTCCCAGTCGGAGATGACTCCAGAGCCACTCAAAGATGACATGGAAGAGGCACTAGTGATTTTTGACGATGAATTCTCTTTACACATTGGAGCAGAAATACACATTGAGTAAAGAAGAATTGGTGAGTGATGGCGCATCTGAAAGAACATCACATATGGTCAACTTTCTCAGGTATGTGGCTTTCTTGAGAAAATTAAAGCATCAAAAGATCCTATATGTATTTTGTAGTAGTCAGCTCCACAATTCAAACTTTTAGGGGCAAGCCACACTAGCATTTCTGATCTAAGTGTGTAGTCATTACTCTTTGTCCCACCATATTACCACTGTTGAACTGACCACATGCACTTTGTCATTATAAATGTCATTTTCATGTTTGCATTTCACAGATAATTTCTATATTTTCTTCTAACAATAATTCTTAAATTTTTTTTAGATGACAAGTCTGGATTATCCCCAATGGATGAACAAGACCCCTGCCTGGTACATGGGAGATGTAACTTGTACATATATAAGTAGTTACTCCTCCTTTGCACCGGGTGGTGCTCTTGATGTGTCTCTGTACAGAAAAATACAGTTTGATCCTGCCAGATGTCCAGCGAGCTCTTAAATTCCTGTTTGTGCTAACAACACTTTTTCTGTTGCACTGAAATTTCAAGCAAATCTTTCATCCAGGTTTAGAAATACATGCCTATATGCATACATTAGTAAGTCAACCACTTAGCCATATTTCTTGCATGAATTGGGCTCATCATCTCTTCCTCAGCAAACCAACCAGACTTGTGTAGGACAGTCAGGTACATAGAATCTTTAGAATGAAAGGTCAGCATTGACTCTGTAATGATCTCATTAGAGGTTCTCTCTCTCACTCCCTTGTTTTTCCTTCTCTCTTTTTACCATTTTTCCTCTCAACTTGCTATTCTCCTCTTCATCTTCCTTCCACTCCAATTTCCTGCTCTCTCTCTTTCCATTTTCTCTTTCTTTTCCCCTCTTTACCCCTTCACTCTCTCACTCCCCCCCCCTCTCTCTCTCTCTCTCTCTCTCTCTCTCCATCCCTTCCTATCTTTCTCCTCTCTTCTCTCCTCTATCTTCCCCTACCCTCTCATTTCCTTCACTTTTCTATTTCATCCCTTCCCCTCACTTCTCTCTCTTTCTTCCCTTCTTTTCCAATCTATATTTCCTTCCTTCTCTTTCTCTCCCCATCATCTCTCTCTTCCATTCCCCTCTCCTTTCCTTCCCATCCTCTCCTCCCTTTTCTTTCTTTTTCTTTCTTTCTCTCTTCCCCCTCAAATCTCTCCTCTCTCCCACCCCCAGTTCTTCCTCTCTCCCCTCCTCTACCCTCACTCTTTCTCTATCTTCCCCTCCTTTCTGTCACCCATCCTGTCCCTATTCCTTTCTCTCTTTGCCTTCCCTCCCTACTGTTCTCTCTTCCTCTTTCCCATTCTTTTTTCCTCATTTCTACTCATTCTCTAGCTCTCATCCTCCTCCACTGTTCTCTCTTTCTTTCCCAATCTCTACCGTTCCCCCCTCTTCTCTTCTCTCCCCTTCCATCCCCTCCCCTTCCCTCCACTCCCCTCTCCTCTCACTGTATTTCTCCAACACTTCTAGACTGTCTTGTAGGCCTGTCTCTGTTGGTGACAGTAGTAGGAGGTCATCCATATACAGCAGGAACTCCACCTAGGTGTCATGTAAGGTTAGTCCAGGTACTGAGGAGAATAGAAGAATAGTATAGAAAATATTAGAACAGAATAGAAGAGAATATAAGAGAAAAAAGAGTAGAATAAAATTGAAAAGAAAAAGTTCTAAAGTCTGTTGCTTTTGGATTTGGGTTAATTCTCTAATACAGTATATTCTGTTACCATGGTCAAGATCACTAAAGGCCACTGGATTGCAGTGTTAACCCTTTTGCTGTCAGGTCCCTATGTCGTACAGACCTGACAGCGGTGGGGTGGGATTACATATAATCAGGTGGCTGCAACCACCGGGATTGTGTATAAAAATTACAAGCAGACTCCTGCCTGTCATGTGGAAGCATTTGGATGGCTGTGGTGCTGCCCAATTCCTTCCACACACTCCTAGTAGCGGTGCCCCCACCATGTTATCCACTTTCCCATCTGCAGGCCCGGCTGACATGGTGGGTGCTGGCAGATGCAGGGGAGAGGCATCACTTCCCACTTTCCATGGCTATTCCAGTAATCTGCATTGCAGTACATTCAGTGTAGCCCAGAGGAGACATTGGGGGTCTTTTAGACTCTGCATGTCTCATTAAAGAGAACCTGTCACCTAAAAACCATCACACAAGTTGCATATAAATTTATTTTTTTATTATTGTAAAAAACATAAAGTTACACCCAAGTACAGTATACCCGCCGTACAAAAAATGTGGAGCCCCACCCCCACATATATGCATATATGAGCATAAACATACGCATCGGGGGCACCCCAATGTGAATTTAAGCGCTGATTGTAAAACACGTTACATATCGTCGTGCACCAGACCTTTTCCATAATGCTGAAGTGATGACCTGTACGGGTTTTTAAAGCATTACTTATAGAAAATATAGGGTACTAAAGTTTGTCGCCATTTCATGGGTGCAGAAAATTTTAAGGTTTGACATGTTGGGCATCTATTTACTTGATGCAACAACCTATTTTATATTTGATCAAAAATGTTGGTAAGTTATTGTTGCATTTCCTGATGACGATCCATTGATCGAAACCGATCGAGGTTTGATGACGCAACTTCTGCTGATGTCATTTCCACGCTTTGGAACGCATGCTGGAACCCTGCGGCCATCTTGGTTCCTATTCACAGGCAGCAAGGCTGAATACACTGAGTGCCAGGTCATGGGCACTTTGCTTGTGAATTTTATTCTTATAATTTCTCCCCATCATTAAAGTTTTTTATGGTTTTACACTATGGGATGTTTGCTTTTGTTTCTGTTTACATGCTGAAACTTGGTTTACTGCCTGGGAGGAGAGGAGAAAGTTTAAAAACACTCTTTTAAAACTACATTGTCACTTATATCCATGCTGGTCATCATCCTATTGGTTACTATCAGCCAGATCGCATGATTCCAAGGAATGAATATTGGTGCCATTCTTGCCATCACGTATTGGGCTAGTCCCTAACCAGGCTCTTAAGACCAACCTAGAGATAGGTGGTCCAGGGCTAACGTTGAGTGCACATCCATGTGGGGCAACGATTGTGCAAAAATGACAGGTGCTCCTCTGTGCTCAAAGTTCACCAATTAGTATTCAACACCTGGGCACTTTATTTTTTCGAATTGGGACTGAATGTTACAATTTTTCACTTTGTATATGTGAAGCAATATTACTCATGTATTGTCAAATTTAATGCACTTAATTTATTAGCGGTCCACGTGGTATTTTTTTTTTTGTAAGTTGTTGTGCTTGTTTGTCCTAAAATTTACTTCAGTGTCTATTTTACTGTAATTTTGAGATTCTTAGATCTCTGCAGTAATATTGTGTGACATAGAAAACTGGAACTACCACTTTTTTTATTCTCTAGGGTGTCTGCTTTCAGAAAATATATCATGTTTGGGGTTTTTGTATAATCTTCAGACCTAAAAGGATTTTTTAAACACGTGTGCAAAAAAAAATGCAAAAACGGTTCTAGCAGCAAAAAGGTTAAAGGAACCCATGGAAAATACCTCAAGACACATTCAAACTCTGATTTACTTAGTTTTTGGCTGCCTAAATCATTATCGCCACTGCTTGTAAAAGAACAGGTAAGTCTCGATATGTACTGTAGTTAGCGTATTCCATATACAGTCCTGTATTTCAAATCTTGTGATGCTACTGTTTAGTCGGTGGTGCCAAGTGAAAGGGAGGATGGGAGAGGGAGAAACAACAGTAAAAAAACACTTGCATGTAACGCAAGTAACCAATGTAGCTATGATCGCTATGTCAAAAAGGAGGGGTATGAACAAATTCTGACCTCCAGGGGGGTCATGTCTGTAGCAAACTTGAAAAACAGACAACCTTGAATGTAGGCCGATCGCCAGAGGTTGTAGAATCTGTATATTACCTCCGGGGGAAGGTATAGTAGAGTATAGATGCAGTGTGTGCCTTCGCGCCCTTCAGGTCGCCTCCATATTTTGGATTTTCCCGTGTGTCAGCGGGCAAAATGCTCCAAGCTTTAAGGAGATCAAGGCCGGCCTCTAGGTTCCGGATAGTATAGGTTCTACCTTGGTTCCGTACTAATAGCTTAGTGGGGAAGCCCCATTGATAGGCAATGCCATGATTTCTCAAAGCTTTAGTGATTGATATCATTTTTTTCCTGTTTGACAGTGTGGCTTTGGATAGGTCAGCATATAAGCGTAGATTCGCATGAGACTGTGGGAGCGGTGGCGGGTTTCTAGCCGCTAACATAATTTTCTCTTTGATATGATAGAAATGAATGCGGGTAAGCACGTCTCTAGGGATAGAGGCCGGTAAAAATGAGGGTTTAGGAAGTCGATGTGCTCGATCGATCGTGACCTCTACTTCGGAGAGTGTTGGTATCAGCAATTTGAGGAATTGTTGTAAATATGGCAGCAGTGCCTCATTGGTAATTGTTTCAGGGATCCCTCTAATTTTTATATTATTACAGCGTGATCTATCTTCCAGGTCGGCTAATTTTAGTTGAATTTGTTCGATGTCGGACACATGATCCGCATGGGCATCAATCAAATCATTGTGTGCTGCGACTATGTCTCCCATGTTGGTTTCAATGTGGCGAATTCTGCCGTTGCACTAGGGTGGTAAGCTGATTAAGTGGCGCAGATATGTCGTTGTGTAAGGTTTGCCACAAAGACGCAAGCATATTTTTCATGCTTATCTCTGTGAGTGGTTGATCGAACGCAGGGAATGCATCTATGTTAGGTATAGCCATGTGCGGTAGCTGATGTGGGAGGTTTGGGGCCTGCAATATAGATTCGTCGTCACAGTCCAGTCGTGGCCTGGATTTGGCCTTGCTGCTGGTCGTGGGAGATAAGGGAGGTGACAACTCACCAGGGTCCCCTGGGTAAAGCTGTTGCCGCAGCCTAGGATCTGCACACTGGGCTCTGTAGTCCTCCTCAGATGGGCTGCTGCCTCCCTGCACTCCTGTGATGCGGGCGCCATCTTGGATTCCCGGCATGACGGCCGGGAAGAAGTTAGATAACTTCCCTGGTTGCCCTGGGCTCTTTTTCCTGCGGGGCATGTCTAGTGGGCTGCGGGCACACTGCGGCTATCAGTGTGTGCCGTTCGTTTCCCCCGGGGTCGGTGAGTGCCGAGTTATCGCTGGCGGGTGGACGGAGCTGTCACTACTGCACGTCCATCACCGAGCCGGCCGCGCATGCGCCCCCAATTATTTTAAATAGATGAGTTTTGGTCTTTCTGTGCAAGGCTAAAAAACGTTCTAGGGTATGGAGCTGTGTATGTGTGGTCAGTTCAGCAGATACGTATTTGTTGGATTGTGTTTTTAATATCTGTTACATCTAGAATACGTTATAATAAGTTGAGGATGACTTTTGAGGTGTACTGCCCCCCTAACATTGGCTGGTGAATTGCTTGTGGTAGTTATTAGCATAACACTGCCAATGTTTACTGTTCCTATTGTCCTCCTGGGGGGGTCCACCTGTACTATTGTTCATTCCATGCTTACTGTACATACAGGATCCCATCACCATTGTTCATCATGTCCCCTCTGTCTATTGACTATCAGGTGTTGGCTATTCAAAGTAGACACCATTGTTATTCTACATTTTGTGCCTCAATCCTTTCTATGGAATATTCCAGTCTTAGAACATTGTAGGATACGTTTTTATTTGGTGGTGGTGTACTGTTGAATAGCTACTAAAAATTTTTAGCTTTATGGAGAAATTGATGGACAAGATTGGTAAAGTTGAAGAAAGGACTGAAATGATAAAAGTAATGAAGGAAGCCCATGGCACCAGACACAGGAGGATGTGAAATTAAGACTGATCAATGAAATTCAGTAAATGTGATGGAAAGACAAGGCTAACATTTGCTGCTGTTGGATGGTTGAGCAATGTGAATATTTAAAGGTTCAAAAAGAAGAACTTTGAATGAGTATCTTTGGATACCCAGGCCTCCTATCCCTCTTGTATTGAACTGTATTGTTGCTGTATTGTCTCCCGTTATATTGTAAAGTGCTGAGCAAACTGCTGGCGCTATATAAATCCTGTATAATAATAATAATTTGTGCTCACACTAAAAAAGTATAATTTCAGGAAGTCAAGAAAGCTGATCCAAAGGACTTAACTAAGTCAGCTATACCAAATTAAAATCTTTATGGAAGGATGGTCAAGAAAAAAGTGCAACATGATCAGATCACATTTCAGACTTATTTATTATTGGACTACTGAGAACTGTGATCTGTGATTTTTTTTTTCTTTTGTGATTATGAACTTAGTACATCCAGAGCAAATGATGGACTACAGATATTGAGATCCAGATCTATGGAAGAGAGATCACAGAGCTGTACTGGAGTCTACCTCCATGCTGCCTGCCAATGGGGTCCAATCTGCCTCCATTCTGCCTGGATATGGGGTCTAGTCCCCCTCCCTGCTGCCTGCCTATGGGGTCTAGTCCCCCCAAAGCTAGAGTTTGATCAATGTGGTTGTGTAATATGTCTTATATTGTATGTCCGGGTTCTGAAGATAGAAGGGAATTGTTTGATTTTAATGTAAGCTGCCAAGGGGCGATATTCTATTAATTACAGGTGATACTGTATGACATAACAATAGACCGGGGTGCAGGAAGGTAGTCATATTGGCTCATTATAAGGAGAATCTGATTCCATCTTATCATATTTGTTGTAATTCACCTCTTCTCATTATTGTTCTACCTGTCTGAACAGACTGAATACAATCAATACACTTGCTGTGTAGCTTCCCCCTCATGTCAGCTGTTGTTCATCAAGGAGGCCTACTGCATGGAGATGGTCACTAAAAGAAACACCTAAAATCTGAAATGTAGTGAAAAATATAAAACAAATAATGTAACAATTTAGGTAAATGTAACAATACAACAGAGATTGTGATATTCACTAAAATACACTTTGGTTTTGCTTCATAGCAAAATGTAGTTGCTAAATATAGAGAGAACTTTTACCCCCAGGACAGAACTGACCATAATAATGGTGATGGACTTGTGAACTGATATGGTAAAGAGGATGTAGAACACCTGGCTGAGGTGTGACTGATGATACTGTTCCCATCACAATGGTCATGTTTATGGAAGCCACCCTCCATTGTTGGGACTAGGGGTGTCCAACTGTGGCCCTCAGGAATGCCAATTTTGCATGATAATCTTAGTATTGGAAGGGACACAACTGCTTACATTAGCAACCATTGCAAGAGTTGCCATAAACATCAACAACCCAACTATTACACAGGTCTGCAAAAAATACATATCAGACCAGTTGGACAACTAAAATACCTTAAGATACATGCATCTGCACAAAGGCAATGGGAGGGAGCATCCGGGCATACCATGAGAGGCCAGTCAATGAGGGGACCCCACAAAATTGGGGGGGGGCAAGCCGCCTGCCCTGTATAAATACCTGATGTATAGAAAGTATGTAATATTTGAAAACAGTATAATTGGACCCACTTAATGGTTAATACCACTATGATTATAAAAATCCGAGGAGAGGAAAGGAGAGGAGAGGAGAGAAGGGTAGAGATTGGGAAAGAGAGAGAGAACAAGGGAGGAGGATGAGAGAGAGAAGGAGTAGAAATGAGGAAGAAAGAATGGAAAAGAGAGGAAGCAAGAATGGTGGGTAGGGAAGGCAAAGAGAGAAAGGAAAGGGGACAGGATGGGTGAAAGAAAGGAGGGGAAGAGAGAAAAGAGAGGAAAAAGATTGGAAGGGATGGAAAGAGAGAGAGAGAGAGAGGGTGGAGGAAAGTGAGAGAGTGAAGGGGGGGGGTAAAGAGAGGGGAAGAGAAAGAGAAAATGGAAAGAGAGAGCAGGAAATTGGAGTGGAAGGAGGATGGAGAGGACAATAGAAATTTGAGAGGAAAAGGGGTAAAAAGAGAGAAGGAAAAACAAGGGATTGAGAGAGAGAACCTCTAATGAGATCATTACAGAGTCACTGCTGACCTTTCATTCTAAAGATTCTATGTACCTGACTGTCCTACACAAGTCTGGTTGTTTTGCTGAGGATTAAAGATGAAGAGATGATGAACCCAATTCATGCAAGAAATATGGCTAAGTGGTTGACTTACTAATGTATGCATATAGGCATGTATTTCTAAACCTGGCGGCTGAAAGATTTGCTTGAAATTTCAGTGCAACAGAAAAAGTGTTGTTAGCTCAAACAGGAATTTAGGAGCTCACTGGACTTCTGGCAGGATCAAACTGTATTTTTCTGTACAGAGACACATCAAGAGCACCACCCGGTGCAAAGGAGGAGTAACTACTTATATATGTACAAGTTACATCTCCCATGTACCAGGCAGGGGTCTTGTTCATCCATTGGGGATAGTCCAGACTTGTCATCTAAAAAAATTAAAGAAATATTGTTAGAAGAAAATAAAGAAATGATCTGTGAAATGCAAACAAGAAAATTAAATTTATAATGACAAACTGCATGTGGTCAGTTCAACAGTGGTAATATGGTGGGACAAAGAGTAATGACTACACACTTAGATCAGAAATGCTAGTGTGGCTTGTCCCTAAAAGTTTGAATTGTGGAGCTGACTACTACAAAATACATATAGGATCTTTTGATGCTTTAATTTTCTCAAGAAAGCCACATACCTGAGAAAGTTGACCATATGTGATGTTCTTTCAGATGCGCCATCACTCACCAATTCTTCTTTACTCAATGTGTATTTCTGCTCCAATGTGTAAAGAGAATTCATCGTCAAAAATCACTAGTGCCTCTTCCATGTCATCTTTGGGTGGATCTGGAGTCATCTCCGACTGGGATTCAGAAGTGTCTATGATCAACTGGCCAGATGTGGAGCTGAAACTTGACACAATGGATTTGCTGCTCTGGTGGGAGGCCTCACACAAGGGTTCATCAGATTCCAAAGACGAATAGATTTCTATGGCATCTTCATCCTTTTGCCTTGTGGCTAAACCTGGGCTTTCTGCTTTCCAGCTTTCCTTTGTGTATTTCAGCACTTCCGTAGTCCGACTTCTTTTAGTATGGTCAATGGCCAGAAGATCACTAATCATCCTTTGTATCCCAGAGGCGACCTTGGTCAGTGCTTCCGGAGGATTCTCACTCTTGACATTGTTTTGCCAGTCAACAAAACCTTGATATTTTTCATCGTTCGGAATGGCATCCTCCCATGGAAGCTCTCCTGTAAGTAGACAACAGATGACTACTCCAAACGCCCACACATCAAGGCTGCCACCTACAACCAGGCCAACTGAAGTGTCAATTTGGAACATTTCTGGAGCCATGAAGGACATGGTGCCACACTTGCCTCGAATCACTGTGCCTTTGACCTTAGCAAGGCCAAAGTCTGTGAGCTTGATGGAATAGCAGTCCCGGTCAAAGACTAAAACATTCTCTGGCTTCACATCCATGTGCACCAGTCCTTTTTCTGACATGAATTCAAGGGCACTTGAAATTTGCACAGAACACCTCTTTACTGCATCTTCTGGAATTCCCACCTAAAAAAATAAAGGGGAACTTCAGATTAATTATCCAGAGATTGGAAATATAGAGTATTTATCCAGAAACAATTAAATGATATGTATAGCTGCAACATTTTTAGTTTTAGACTAGGGATGGATTATTTTGTCATAAGTATATCTGTATGTGCTCAGAACAAGTACGAGTAGTCAGAACAAAAGGCAAGTGAAAATCTTTCAACATGGACACCTCTACTAATGTCAAATAAGAGAGTTTCCCTCACTTCCTGTTGTATCTCTAGGCGAGGAAGTGAAAGGAAATCTTTCCAAAAGGATACAGACAACATAAAATAACTTGACAGGAGTTGTAACTCTTCTTAACTCTATGCAAACCAAAGAAAAAATAATTCTCTATACTTCAATCTTAATGTACTTACATTTGGTATAATCATGGAGAGCAGATCACCAAAAGGTGCCAATTCTTGAATAAATCCAAAGTGGTCGGTGGTGGTGAAGGCGTTGCCATAGCATCTGATGATGTTAGGATGAATGGAAAGTAAGCACGAAATACTGAATTCCCAGAGGAAAGACCGCTGAGTGGTTCGGTTTTTTTCTGTGACCTTCAATGCCATTCTTCCACCTGTGCAAAAAAAATAAATTTACCTTAGATCAATAACTGGACATTTTAAGCCGGTAATTTCTGGATATTTTACTTGAAAATCATTCTAAAAAGATCTCTTGCACCCAGATGTATTCCTTTCATAAAGATGTCATAAATTCTATCATTGGGCCATATAGGTTTACTCCATATTCCTGCTATTCTTCATTTAAAGTGTTACATGGGAATTCTACTTTACTTCTGCTTATATTTTAAAGTACATCTACAAATCAGTGAGCTTTTGAAAAAAAAGTCTATGTGTTGAAGATCGTATTTACATGCATATACATAAATATTTATAGCGGATATTGAAATGGTGGATAGAATTATTCACTGACCTGTTTTCCTGTCGTTTGCCAAGAATACTTTCCCAAATCCACCTTCTCCAAGTTTCTTCACAATGTGGACGTGCTTCTCTAAGTCTATCTTCTTTAATCCTTGGGAATAGGAGGAGACCTTTCTATCCAGAAGACGTTCCACATAATAAGCACTGGAGGCCATAGTGTCCTGGAGAGAAAAAAAAGAAAAGGATGAAAGTGACCTTACCTTAATGTGGTGAAGATTCCGCTGTGATGAAGTCAAATCAGTTTTCTTTGAGTATTGGGTTCCTCTGCAGATCAACAGCGGACAACGTCACCAAATCTCCAGCTGGGCTGTAGTAGATGAGTATACCGGAATCTCTGGAAGTAGAGTCACTGATTAGAGGAGGGAGAGGCCCGCTTTATACAAGGGAGATGGGCGGGAAAGGCAGAGAAGGGAGGTTTTTGATTGGTTGACTTCTAATAGAAATGTTGTGTAAATAAACCCGGACTGTTGTTGCTGATTTGCATATTAAAAGGTTTTCTAGAGAATAGGTGATACAATTAAACATGATGAAACCCAAGAATGTTGAAACTTTACTGAATTTTAAAATGAAACTTTCCACCATATTAACAATGAAATGGAAAATTAGTTTTATTTTATAAGATTTATATTTTTAGAAGAACTTAGAATTTTAAAATAACTAATTCAAGAGTGAGTACTAACCAGATAATGAAATATGAAAAAAACGAAAAAAATCTCATTGTCACAATGGCTGTAGGTTCTTACTGTTCTTTTATACCATTAGGTCTTATTTCTGGCAGCATTGTACACCAATGGGGTTAGTTTAAAAATGACTTGATTGAAAATAAAAAATAAATGACTATAAACTGTAATCAATAGAAAACGAGTTTGCAGGATTAAAAGGACCTGTCAGGATAGAAATATTGGAGCTTCCATGTCTGAGCTTATTTCTGGAGATTCATCTCCAAACATCCTCATCATTTCTTCACTACTTGGTGGGTCAGTGACCTAGAACAAGCCATGTGTAGATCAAGTAATGGAAAATATCATACTGACATGATGTTCTGGGTGAATGACAAACCAAGTGTTGAGGCAAGGAACCCACATCTGTAGATATTTAGATATCCCATAAATATGTTGGAAGAACCATTAAAAACAATTCAATTGAATGGGGAGGATATCAGAAGGAATTTTTGGGTTTAATTTGATATGTTTAAAAATGTGCTCAACTTACTTCAGTTTCTTAGGTTTGTGTTTTTGTTGGTGACATCATTTTATGAGAAAGAAGCAATTTCTGCCACTGACACCAATGATCTTTTCAAGCTATCTGTAGGGGGCATTTTCTTCCATTGACCACAAATGTAAGGAACATTCTTCCCACTGACCATCACACTAATGTACACGGAGCTGAAGCTCTATCGATTATTAGCAGAGGTTCTCTGAGACTTGGAAGTTATGTCAAAGGTTCCTCCTTGTTGAAAAAGTTGAGAATGGATGGCATAGACACTCTTTCTACAAAATGTAAATCATTTAGATTTGTATATGACAATGTTCAGCTTAAAGTGGAATTACACATAATGGTCCCCATGAGTTACAATCTACGTTTATGTGACATCTCCATTGACAGATGTAAATAATCTGATAACAAGAAATATATTTTATTTAGAGTTTGATGGATGTGGTTGTGTAATATGTTGTCTTATCTGTCCAAGTTCTGAAGAAAGATGGGAATTGTTTGATATTCTATTATTAATTACAGGTGATACTGTATGCCTGAAAGTGTGACAATAGGTGGAGACTATCCAGTGCCTGGGTAGTTATCTAGACAATGGGATCCAAATCTTTGTTTTCCAGATATCCATTTCAAAGGATCCTCTTGGTTAGATATGCAATAAGGGTGTCCAGCCTTCCAGGAATGCATAACTTGACCATTGGAGACCCTGTAATTCTTGCTCCAAAAAAATGTGCTGAAAGGTTGCTGAGACAATGAACTCTCTGGGATCTATTATCTCTAGTGGTATAATTTAGTAAAGTATATTGATTGGGTAACTTAATTTGTGACCACTTGTCAGAAGACTCAACTGAGGGTTTCAGTGCAACATAGTGGGTATTAGAAGACCTCCAAAACAAACAGGGAGGATACACCACAGAATTGTTTTTCAATATTTAGATCTCCCATAAATATATTGGAAGAACCATTAAACACAGTTCAATTTAATGGGGAGGATACCAGTAGAGGGATTTTTTGTGTTTAATTTGATTTGGTTAAAATGTGGTCAACTTACTTCAGTTTCTTGGGTTTGTGTTTTTGTTGGTGACATATTTTTATTAAGAAGGAACAGAAAGATTGTTTTTTTTTTGTTAAAGTTTTTACTTATTTTTTTCTCAGTATGGTTTTTTTTTTATAAGGCAAAAAAGCTTGACTTTTTTTAATAAAAGCATTAACAGTTTTTTCATTATTGAAATTTTGTGTCACCTAAATGCATTGGGGTTGATTTATTAAAACTGGAAAGTGAAAAATCTGGTGCAACTTTGCATGGCAGCCAATCAGCTTCTAACTTCAGCTCGTTCAGTTAAGCTTTGACAAAAAAAAATGGAAGCTGATTGGTTTCTATGCAGGGATGCACCAGATTTTGCACTCTCCAGTTTTACTAAATCAACCCCATTGCATTTTGCAGGAAAGTGAAACTAGGAGAAACTTATGGACATAATTTTAATGTTTTAAGCATTCTATTTGCTGGGAAAGTGGAAATTAATTCATTACTTCCAATTATTTTAAATAGATGAGTTTTGGTCTTTCTGTGCAAGGCTAAAAAATGTTCTAGGGTATGGAGCTGTGTATGTGTGGTCAGTTCAGCAGATACGTATTTGTTGGATTGTGTTTTTAATATCTGTTACATCTAGAATACATTATTATAAGTTGAGGTTGACTTTTGAGGTGTACTGCCCCCCTAACATTGGCTGGTGAATTGCTTGTGGTAGTTATTAGCATAACACTGCCAATGTTTACTGTTCCTATTGTCCTCCTGGGGGGTCCACCTGTACTATTGTTCATTCCATGCTTACTGTACATACAGGATCCCATCACCATTGTTCATCATGTCCCCTCTGTCTATTGACTATCAGGTGTTGGCTATTCAAAGTAGACATCATTGTTATTCTAAATTTTGTGCCTCAATCCTGTGTATGGAATATTCCAGTCTTAGAACATTGTGGGATACTTTTTTTTATATTTGGTGGTGGTGTACCGTTGAATAGCTACTAAAAATTTTGAGCTTTATGGAGAAGTTGATGGACAAGATTGGTAAAGTTGAAGAAAGGACTGAAATGATAAAAGTAATGAAGGAAGCCCATGGCACCAGACACAGGAGGATGTGAAATTAAGACTGATCAATGAAATTCAGTAAATGTGATGGAAAGACTAAGCTAACATTTGCTGCTGTTGGATGGTTGAGCAATGTGAATATTTAAAGGTTCAAAAAGAAGAACTTTGAATGAGTATCTTTGGATACCCGGGCCTCCTATCCCTCTTGTATTGAACTGTATTGTTGCTGTATTGTCTCCCGTTATATTGTAAAGCGCTGAGCAAACTGCTGGCGCTATATAAATCCTGTATAATAATAATAATTTGTGCTCACGCTAATAAAGTATAATTTCAGGAAGTCAAGAAAGCTGATCCAAAGGACTTAACTAAGTCAGCTATACCAAATTAAAATCTTTATGGAAGGATGTTCAAGAAAAAAGTACAACATGATCAGATCGCATTTCAGACTTATTTATTATTGGACTACTGAGAACTGTGATCTGTGATTTTTTTTTTCTTTTGTGATTATGAACTGAGTACATCCAGAGCAAATGATGGACTACAGATATTGAGATCCAGATCTATGGAAGAGAGATCACAGAGCTGTACTGGAGTCTACCTCCATGCTGGCTGCCAATGGGGTCCAATCTTTCTCCATTCTGCCTGGCTATGGGGTCTAGTCCCCCTCCCTGCTGCCTGCCAATGGGGTCTAGTCCCCCTCCCTGCTGCCTGCCAATGGGGTCTAGTCCCCCTCCCTGTCAAAGGGGTCCAATGTGCCAGTAGACATCATTTTGTGCTTAAAGAGTCTTCAGAATACAAAGGCAAAACTTTAAATCTTAAAGGAGATTGCATATAAACCAATATTACATGTGTGGTCTGGTTTTACTGGCTACAAGGGGGTTACTGTTACAATATGAGTTATGTGAAATCTCCATTGGTAGATATCAATAGTTCTTGTACTGAGAAATATATATTAGCTAGAGTTTGATCAATGTGGTTGTGTAATATGTCTTATACTGTATGTCCGGGTTCTGAAGATAGAAGGGAATTGTTTGATTTAAATGTAAGCTGCCAAGGGGCGATATTCTATTAATTACAGGTGATACTGTATGACATAACAATAGACCGGGGTGCAGGAAGGTAGTCATATTGGCTCATTATAAGGAGAATCTGATTCCATCTTATCATATTTGTTGTAATTCACCTCTTCTCATTATTGTTCTACCTGTCTGAACAGACTGAATACAATCAATACACTTGCTGTGTAGCTTCCCCCTCATGTCAGCTGTTGTTCATCAAGGAGGCCTACTGCATGGAGATGGTCACTAAAAGAAGCACCTAAAATCTGAAATGTAGTGAAAAATATAAAACAAATAATGTAACAATTTAGGTAAATGTAACAATACTACAGAGATTGTGATATTCACTAAAATACACTTTGGTTTTGCTTCATAGCAAAATGTAGTTGTAAAATATAGAGAGAACTTTTACCCCCAGGACAGAACTGACCATAATAATGGTGATGGACTTGTGAACTGATATGTTAAAGAGGAGGTAGAACACCTGGCTGAGGCGTGACTGATGATACTCTTTCCATGGCCATGTTTATGGAAGCCACAATCCATTTTTGGGACTCAGAAATGCCAATTTTGCCTGATAATCTTAGTATTGGAAGGGACACAACTGCTTACATTAGCAACCAGTGCAAGAGTTGCCATAAACATCAACAACCCAGCTATTATCAGATCAAAAGTGTTGTGTTATCCCTTTAAAATTTAAATGAATCCAGTGACACATATAATCAGTTCATGAAAATGACAAATACATTTGTTATAAATCATATAAATTATACTTCTTCTTCTTATTATTATTATTATACAGGATTTATGGCACCAATGGTTTGCTCAGCGCATTACAACATAACAGGAGACAATTCAGCAACAATACAGTTCAATACAAGAGGGATAGGAGGGCCCTGCTCCATGAAACTTACAATCTAGGAGGGAGGGGCTAGTGATACATAAGGTAGTAAGTGCGGGGGATGGACTGGTTGGAAGAGTAGAAGATTCCATTATTAGCTGAGGGCAGGATAGGCTTCCCTAAAGAGATAGGTTTTCAGAGATCGGCTAAAAGTTTGCATAGTAGGCGATAGTCTGATAAATTGGGTTAGAGAGTTCCAGAGGATGGGGAAAGCTCTGGAGAAGTCCTGGAGATGAGCATGGGAGGAGGAGACAAGGGAGCTAGAGAGCAGGAGGTCTTGCCAGGAGCGGAGATTACGGTGGGTGGTATTTGGAGACAAGATTGCTGATGTAATTTGGGGCAGTTATAAATGGCTTCATATGTTATTGTTAATGTTTTGAATTTTATCCGTTGGGCAATGGGAAGTCAGTGGAGGGATTGGAAGAGAGGGGTGGAGGACACTATGTGGGGGACAGTGGAGGGATTGGCAGAGAGGGGTGGAGGACACTGAGTGGAGGCCAGTGGAGGGATTGGCAGAGAGGGGCGGAGGACACTGAGTGGAGGCCAGTGGAGGGATTGGCAGAGAGGGGTGGCAGATACAGAGCGGTTAGTAAGGTGGATGAGTCTGGCAGCAGCATGATAGACTGAAGAGGGGATAGCCTGTGATTCGGAAGGCCAATGAGGAGGGAGTTACAATAGTCAAAGCAAGATATAACAAAGGAGTGAATAAGTTGCTTAGTGGTTTCCGAGGTTAGGAACGGGCGTATCTTGGAGATGTTACGGAGGTGAAGTCTACAAGATTTGGACAGTGATTGGATTTGGACTGAAAGGACAGATGGGAGTCTAGGATTACACCCAGTACCCTGGCATGAGGGGAGAAACTGATGATTGTGTTATTGATCTTGATGGAGAAGTCAGGGGAGGGGGCACGGGCTGGGGGTTATACTAAGAGCTCAGTTTTGGAAAGATTGAGTTTGAGGAAGTGGAGTGACATCCACGCCGATATGTCGCTTAGTAGGTTAGTAATGCGAGAGGAGACTGAAGGGGTGAGGTGAGGAGGAGACTGAAGGGGTGAGGTGAGGGGTAGAGAGATAGATTTGTGTGTCATCAGCATAGAGATGGTACTTGAAGCTATGGGAGTTTATCAAGTGACCAAGGGAGGAGGTGTAGACAGAGAAGAATAATGAATCATGACAAATCCCTGTGGTGGAAACTCTAATACCAGCTGAGTTACCGCAGTCTTTGTTGGTTGGATTTCTGGAAGTGGATCCTTGCACAAATTCACCTTTTTTTTGCACTGAGCACCGTTTTATTTCATTGATCACAAAGATATGTAATGGTTTACTTATAAGTATGATTTATAGGATTTGATGAGAATTTATTTGCCACTTTCATGAATTGATTATATGTTTCACCGCTGATGAGCGACTCTTGATGAATTATGATGGTTGAATCCTCTTTAAATTTAAATGCAAAGGACAAATCTTTTTTTCGGTGAAATCTATTATATTGTACAGTATGTAGATCAGGAGAGCTCAACCTTTTGAAGAGCAAGGGCAACGTAAGTGATTTCATAATCAATCAAATACAGATTGGAAGAGAAGGAAAGAAAGAGAGAGAAACGAGGGGAAGGGATGAAATAGAAAAGTAAAGGAAATGAGAGGGTAGGGGAACATAGAGGAGAGAAGAGAGAAGAAAGATGGGAAGGGATGGAGAGAGAGAGAGAGAGAGAGAGAGAGAGAGGGGGGGGAGTGAGAGAGTGAAGGGGTAAAGAGAGGGGAAGAGAAAGAGAAAATGGCAAGAGAGAGAGAGTGAAAATTGGAGTGGAAGGAGGTTGGAGAGGAGAATAGAAATTTGAGAGGAAAAAGGGTAAAAAGAGAGAAGGAAAAACAAGAGATTGAGAGAGAGAACCTCTAATGAGATCATTACAGAGTCACTGCTGACCTTTCATTCTAAAGATTCTATGTACCTGACTGTCCTAAACAAGTCTGGTTGGTTTGCTGAGGAATAAAGAAGAAGAGATGATGAGCCCAATTCATGCAAGAAATATGGCTAAGTGGTTGACTTACTAATGTATGCATATAGGCATGTATTTCTAAACCTGGCTGAAAGATTTGTTTGAAACTTCAGTGAAACAGAAAAAGTGCTGTTAGCTCAAACAGGAATTTAGGAGCTCACTGGACTTCTGGCAGGATCAAAATGTATTTTTCTGTACAGAGACACATCAAGAGCACCACCCAGTGCAAAGGAGGAGTAACTACTTATATATGTACAAGTTACATCTCCCATGTACCAGGCAGGGGTCTTGTTCATCCATTGGGGATAGTCCAGACTTGTCATCTAAAAAAATTAAAGAAATATTGTTAGAAGAAAATAAAGAAATTATCTGTGAAATGCAAACAAGAAAATTAAATTTATAATGACAAACTGCATGTGGTCAGTTCAACAGTGGTAATATGGTGGGACAAAGAGTAATGACTACACACTCAGATCAGAAATGCTAGTGTGGCTTGCCCCTAAAAGTTTGAATTGTGGAGCTGACTACTACAAAATACATATAGGATCTTTTGATGCTTTAATTTTCTCAAGAAAGCCACATACCTGAGAAAGTTGACCATATGTGATGTTCTTTCAGATGCGCCATCACTCACCAATTTTTCTTTACTCAATGTGTATTTCTGCTCCAATGTGTAAAGAGAATTCATCGTCAAAAATCACTAGTGCCTCTTCCATGTCATCTTTGGGTGGCTCTGGAGTCATCTCCGACTGGGATTCAGAAGTGTCTATGATCAACTGGCCTGATTATTAGTGCAGCCCAATCAGTGCTGCCTTTTAGTACCTCCTCATCTGTGCTGCCTATCAGTACCTCCTCATCAGTGCCGCCTATCAGTACCCATCAGTACCGCCTATCAGTACCTGCCCCCTGGTACCTGCCTCACCACCTGCCCCCTCGACCCTATCTCCTCACAACTCCTACAACCTTCTTCCCCCTCCATCCTATGCTTCCTCACCCACATCTTTAATCTCTCCCTCTCCTCCGGCCCTTTCCCCTCCCCTCTGAAGCATGCATACATCACCCCCATACTTAAAAAGCCCTCTCTGGACCCCAGTGACCCGAACAACCTCAGACCCATCTCCCTGCTCCCATTCACATCCAAACTCCTCGAGCGCCTAGTCTACACCCACCTAAGCTCTCACCTCAATGACAACAACCTCCTCGATCCCCTACAGTCCGACTTCCATCCCCTACACTTTACCAAAACTGCCTAACTCAAACTCTCCAATGACCTGCTAACCGCCAAAGCTAATGGCCACTATTCAGTGCTCCTACTCCTTGACCTCTCCGTGGCCTTCGACACAGTCGACCACCCCCTCCTCCTTAAAAAACTACACTCCTTCGGCCTCAGAGATTCTGCTCTCTCCTGGCTCTCATCCTACCTGTCACAACGCTCCTTCAGCGTTACCTATAATGCTATCACCTCCCCCTCACTCCCCCTCTCTGTTGGGGTCCCTCAAGGCTCTGTCCTTGGGCCCCTTCTCTTCTCCATCTACACCTCCTCCCTTGGCCAACTCATACACTCTCACTCCCACGGCTTCAACTACCACCTATATGCCGACGACACACACATCTCTCAACCCCCCACCTCACCCCCTCAGTCTCTGCCCGAATTACACACCTACTGAACGACATGTCAGACTGGATGTCGCTCCACTTCCTTAAACTGAACCTCTCTAAAACCGAGTTTCTTGTCTTCCCCCCAGCCCGGACCCCACCCCCCATTGACTTCTCCATCACGTCAAACAACGCCACCATCAAACCCGCCCCGCAGCCAGAGTACTTGGTGTCATTCTGGACTCCAACCTATCCTTCCAGCCCCAAGTCCAATCTTTTAACAAACTCGTGCAGACTCCACCTCCGCAACATCGCCAAAATACGCACGTTCCTAACCCCAGAAACCACTAAACAGCTCATCCACTCCCTCATCGTATCACGACTCGATTACTGCAACTCCCTCCTTACTGGCCTGCCTCGTCGCTGGCTATCCCCGCTTCAGTCCATCCTGCCAGACTCATTCACCTTTCCAACTGCTCCGTTTACGCCACCCTCCTCTGCCAATCCCTCCACTGGCTTCCGATTGCGCAACAGATCAAATTCAAAATCCTAACACTGACGTACAAAGCTGTCTACCATACTACCCCGAACAACATCACCGACCTAATATCCAAGTACCACCCAGCACGCACACTCCACTCCTCACAAGACCTCCTTCTCTCTAGTTCCCTGGTCTCCTCCTCCCATGCCTGCCTCCAGGACTTCTCCAGGGTGTCACCCATCCTCTGGAACTCCCTGCCCCAACTCATCAGATTATCACCTACTCTCCTCTCCTTTAGGCGCACCCTGAAAACCCACCTCTTCAGGGAAGCCTACCCCACCCCCTGCTAACTTGCCGACCTCCTCCACTCTTCCTACCACTCCATCCCCCACAGCTTTCTCCTCCTGTGCCACCATCCCCTCCCTCCTAGATTGTAAGCTCGAAAGAGCAGGGCCCTCGATCCCCTCATGTTTTGCATTGTATTGGTATTGTTCTGTCACATGTTCTGTCCCCCTTTGTAATGTACAGCGCTGAGCGAACTATTGGCGCTTTATAAATACTGTATAATAATAATAATCATCAGTACCGCCTATCAGTACCCATCAGTACCTCCTTATCAGTGCCGCCTATCAATAGCATCAGTGCAGCCTCATCAGCAAACATCAGTGTAGGAAAAAAATCAATTATTTCAAAAATGTTATAACAGAAACTAAGAAAATTTTTTTTCAAAATGTTGTCTTTTTTTCATTTTTTTAGAAAAAATTAAAAACGTTGGTGATTAAATACTACCAAAAGAAAGCTGTATCTGTCTAAAAAAAGTTTCTAATGACTACAGTGTTGCAGTGCAATTGTCATTCATAGTGCGACAGGGCTGAGAGCTGAAAATTGGCCTGGGCAGGAAAGTGGGGATTCTGGTATTGAAGTGTTTTTTTTATTTTTGTATTTATTTATTTTTTAATACTTATTTGTTTTCATTTGTTTAAATCACTTTTATTGCTATCACAAAGGATGAACAAAATCCCTTGTGATAGCATGGGCAGTGACAGGTCCTCTCTACTGAGACATACGGGGTCCATTAGACCCCAGACCTCTTCTCTGCTCTTAAAAAGATCTGATCAGACTGAGATTGGTGTGATCAGATGCTTTCACAGGCTGGTAATGGATTGTTTACATTAAACCAAAACCAGAAATGACAAAATACTTGTTGCTTCCAGTTTCTTAGATCATAGAAATGATTGGGGATGTTCTGGTCTTTGATTATCTCTATAGTTGGCAGGCAAAACCTGCGAGTTCAGTGTGGAGCTCCCTGGTGGGATGGGAGAGCCCAAGAAGGCAGCGGGGGGGCCCCCTTCAGTTGCATGTGAAAGTGATCCAGTGATTCATTAGCCACTTGGATCACTTTATTTCACATGGCTGGCTGAAAAAAAAAAAAAAAGATATTGGGGTCATGACTGGAGCTCCAGCCATGACCCCAGTATACCAAATTCAACCAGAGGATGTACAGGTACGGTTCTTTTGAGGGAAGTGGATATGGAAGCCAAATGTAACCCACGGTCACCAGAGTGAAATTAATTTTTTGGGGTTAGCAAAATTTGTGTATAGCAATGGTTCCCAACCTTAGCTGTCAAGTACCCCAAGTAGGTCATGTTTTGGGAATTCACCTTTAGATATAATAGAACAAGAGATATGCCGGAAGCACATGAAGGATCTCCAAAAAGCATCCAAACATTTTATTAAATGATCACATCACACCATAACAACATCCTGGTCTCTGAGCCATGCAAGGCCCCTTCTTCAGGCATGTGACTTTTTTTTGCATAATATTTTATTGATCAGAATTTAAGAGATTACAAAATACAATACAAAGAATACAAAAATAACTGCAGACAAAAAACAAATCAACAAGACATTAAAAAAGGAAAAAAAAATCAGATAGCTGGGTTTACAATAAACAATGCAAATTAGAAGTACAAAAAGAGGGGGGAGGGGGACATAACCAGGCCTCGGCCCACAAAGGTGGCTCCAAGCAGTAATAAGAGAAGGGGATGTTCCCCTGAGGTTTTGCCAAACCTTCTACAATCAAAATGACTAGAATTGTGAAAGAGGACACGTAGCAATGCAGGGACCCCACTGACTACATACCAAAATGCATAGACAGTACTGGAGTGGGAGACGCCCTACCAAATAGACTATGCTGAGAAGGATGGACCCAACAGTAGGTCACACCCTCCCACAATAATATGGGGCCAAATAACCTAACATTGCTATTCTTATGCTGTCCATCTATATTATAAGAACTAGTAATTGTGTTCTTAGAAATAATTACATTAATTAACTTAAGAATGTTTTATAAAACAGGACATCAATGGGCCGGCACAGGGAACCAGGAAGAAGAAGTTGACCACCAATGACCTCCATTTTGAAAATGCCCAAACCCATTGATTCAGTGGGGCTCAGCATCCAAAATTATCTCCCTAAATCACATTCAGTAGGCAGTACTGTCACTGAACGTGACTTATTCAAGTGAATAGAGCTGTGCTGCAACTGCCTGTCCAACATTAGGCTTGCAGTTGAAAATACCATTGCAAATACTTCCTCAACTGTCCAAGACAGCCCAAAACATTCAGGAAGAAGCAGTATGGCCTCACGATGCCTGTCAGCTGCCCCTGTGCTTCTCTGTGAAAAGTGATCTAAGGCCTTAAAGTCTTGCCCACCCACACATTTCTTTTTTTAGATTTCTGCTAACAAGAACAATTGAGTACTGTCCTGGATACTTTTTTTATTTGCACTAACATTCAACTTTCAGGACAAGTTTTCAGGGTATATCCTCATCTTCAAGGTCCAACCAGAGATGAATGGTTCTACTTTCAACAGGAAATACAAGACAGCATACAATATCCCACCCACCCCTCCAGTTCTGATTGTGTATACTGCCAACAGGAATAAAGTGTGATGTAGGTTTTGTTTTTTTTTACCAGATGGCTGTTGGGCCAGTGGTCATTGGGATCACAGATATGTGCACTTCCCTCTTGTTTCTTTCCCCAGGCTACCCTTCATTGGTAGGTTCTTGTCCCTCCATATGGTTGTGGGAATGGCATTCCTAATGCTTACCTCATTACCTCTTTATTGAAGACTTCATGGATACGGTGTTGCTTTGGGTGTACCTTATGGGATCGCTCACACCATGTGCATTGACATATTTTTATGCACCTCTCAGGTCTCTGCATGGGTATAAAGAAAACCATTGCGTTCTATGTGTCCTGTTCACACCACAATGCTAATGTCATGTGCAGATGGTGTGGTGTGAACAGGGCACACAGAAAACAATATTTTTCATTGGGCTTTTGCAAAGACCTGCATGATTGCTAGACCAAAAAGGGGAGGACCTTTTCCATAAATCAATCCTTGAAGGACCTTAATCAGAGGAAGGAATCAGAAAAAAGAAATCTCAGCCTCAGGCCACATGCCCTCAACATTCAGGGGTGCCTTGCCAGGGGGAACCCTTAGCAAAGCACTTTATCCCTATAATACATGAGGACAAGGGTCTCTTCCCCACAACCCTGATTAGTGGTTGTTCGGTTCTGCAGATACTTATTGAAACCTGGAAACCCCCTATAAAATAAGTGGTCCTCATATGCACCCCCCCACAAACACATGGCTGAGTATTCCCAGTGAGAGCAGTGGTTTCTAAAATCCTGTGACAGTGGGAAGCTGTCATATGTAGGACTGTTAGAAATACAGCTCCTACATATGATGCTCGGGGAAAGGTTTGGGTGTTAGTTAAAGGAAAATCCAGACAAAACCTTCATCTTAACCCTAATGGATGGGAAAATAGAGGACCTCCTTAGGATAATCTAGGAAGTAAGTTCTGCCTCTGTGGCACCAGCCTTGGCAGCTGCATGTGTGGCACAATTGACAACTTGGGTCAGCACATTGGGGGGAAAAAAATTTCCTTGCAGGAGATTGTTGATAACCCTTAGCTGGCAACCAAGGCTGTGTCTTCTAAAACGGACACAACCATGAAGTCAGTAAGAGCCTCCACCAGATCAGATCCTTTTCCTAATTTGGCCAGAAGGGCCATCTGGCATAGCATGCAATACACTGGTATTTGTGACTTGGTAAAGGGCGAGATCAGTGGGCACAGCTGCTGCTGGGAATGTGGGCAAACAAGGATCAGGACTAGAAGCCAACACTGATGCTGTTACTGCTGAAACCATCAGACCCTCATGCTGTGATCCCAGGACACAGCCCAGACACAACCGTCATGGGACAATAAACTAAAAAATGGGCATGCCCTGCCAATTCGGGAACGGTTGGAAAGTATCAATCAGTGGAGCCCCTCATTTCTCCTGCTAGGTAATAGTGTAAAGTTTTCAAAATAATGTTAATAGAAAAAAAAAGAACAGAAAAATCTAAATGTGAACACTGGAACATCAAAGAAATAGAGGTTTTCCATACATGTGGGAGTAATAGCAGCAGAAGTAGTAAAGTAGTATAAAGTGATAGTAGTATCAGTAATAGTCATATTGCTGTATAAACATAATAATACAATATTAAATAAACCAGAGGTGAAGAAGCACAAGAGCACCACCCAGTGCACAGGAGGAGTAACCACAGATTAGCAAAAGTTACTACACTATGCAGCTGGGGGGGGGGGGGGGGCTTGCTGATCTCAGGCTCGGTAATGTAACATCATTCCATCAATGTATCCAAGGATTCCTCAGTCCATACTGCAATAGAGTCATTAAAGTCTTCATTTATTATGACAATATTATACTTACCATATATGCCTTGTACAGAAGGATTGCAGAACACATTCCAATACACTTGACAATGAACAAAAAAAGGGAAAAAAAAACCAACAAAATTTAAAAACCGTCAATTTGTTCTAATATAGCACACATGTTTAGGAGCTTTATTTAAATCTGTCTTTTTTCTTGCTGGCCGGGCTGGACATATGATTCACATGTGTTTCCCATCCTCATCTATCCTCCAGCAGGGAACAGGTCCTGAATGCTGCTGCAGAGAACTGGGCTCATGTGATGCGGTGAGCTTGGCTTCCTGAATCATTTCCCTGTCAGCTCACAGAAGATGTTGCATAACATTGGGTGTCAAATCCTGGAAAAGACTGAATCTGGAGCAAAGACAATATGGGGCAGCACTAGAGCTTGGGAAAGGTGAACATTGCTTGTTTTTGTAAACAGGCCCCCTCCTACCACATGAAAGAATAAAACTAGAAATGAGTTTTAAGGCCATTTAAGGAGAACAATAAAATCAATGGTGAGAAGAAGTGCAATGTAATTTCTATGTAGTATAACCATGCCATTAGCTGCTCTGTGGCCCTGGAGCAGAGGGTCCCGTAATTTGACCATATAATATTTTCTTAGGCAGGGGAATCATTGGGAGACTAAAGCCAAATAGAATGAATGTGTAATTAGTGTAGGTACCATGTAAGCATACATCGGTGTTATAGCTTTAGAATGGTATATGTTTGAATAGTGAAATTGCTTTTGAGAACTGTGGTGGAAAGAAGTGGACATGTGGTCCAATTAGATCTGTGCTTCTGTGGCTCATTATATACGGTTTTCCTACGCTATGAGTTAGTATTTCTGAAATCAGCAATTACAGTAGATAAGCAAACATGTGACCAGATACAGAAAAAGCCAGCAGTCCTAAGATTTAGACTTACCTTCCCCTAGGACATGAGACTTGTATGAGGCAACACTTGATGAGGCTCCACAATGGACATCATGCACTCTGTTATATCACATGTATGACTGTTTTCCTGGTTAGATTCTCTGGAGGCATTTTTGCTGTCCATGGCAGGTGGACATATTTTAAAATGTCCATAGCAGAACACCTCTCAGAGGCATTGAGGGCCAACAAGTCCCAGAACATCTGCCTGGCTTCCATGGAGAATTGTTGCCACTTTCCTGGTGCCAAGGTTAGGTCTTTCTTCGTTTGCCACCAAGAAAACTCCCGATACATGGGGTCATGACCCCCTGCTTCTTCCCAAGGAAATGTGCCGGTCATAACTGTGTACAACAAGACTCCAAACGCCCACACGTCAATGCTCGGGTGCAGCAGCAATTGATCCCCTTCTTTTAAGCTGCACAATTCCGGTGCAGTATATGGGATGGACCAGGACATACATGGTGCTTGAGTGCCCCGGAGCCTCGTCAGTCCAAAATCTGCTAATTTGACTTCCTTACATTCTATGTCCATGAGCAAAATGTTGTCCAGTTTAATGTCCCGATGGACCATTCCTCTGCTGTGCATAAAGTCTAAGGCACTCGCTACCTGTGGAACAAAACCCTTTACAAGATCTTCATTTAAACCAACCTGTAGGGAAAAAAGAGAGAAAATTAGTCACTAGACACAAATATAACACAATGTTACCCAACATATTGAACCCACCTTACCTCGTGTACAGGGAAAGAAACATACATTAGCTGAATACACAAGGACTAGGATTAAAGGAAACCTGTCAGCATACAAAATGGTGCCATTAATGGTGCAAGATCCATCTTAACCCATCTTACTCCATTTTAAACCTTGCTTCATATCTTGAGTGATACACATACCTTAAACAACAAGCGTATGCCAACTATACATCCTACCAACTCACTGCCCTGGGAAAGGAATCTTTAAAACTCAGAAATGCTTCAAAAGCAACTAAAACTAGAAATTGTGACTTTATAAAGATCAATACATTTTTGATACAAACTTACATTTAGCTTTACTATTGAATGAAGGTTTCCAGCTGGTGCCACCTTCTGGACAAAGACATATTCGTTGCTGGTTTGGAAAGCGATTTCATGGGTTTCGATGATATTTGGATGGCCGCTGAGACTGAGAGACATTCCGTATTCCACTAGGAAGTTGTCCATTGGAGTTTTCTCTTTACTCATCAGTTTCATAGCCACCAACTCATCTGTTAAAAAGAAAGACATAAAAAGACAATGAGTATCATAAACCCAACGTTAGAGAAATGATGAAGCTTGCTAAAAACCTGCTAAAGTTAGTTAAAAGTTTATGTAAATCTAAAAGCTCTGACTTATTAAGATCCATAACCATCACTCAAAAACTGGAAGCAAGGGGGGCTTGGAAAACTTAGAAACTTAAAAATGCTGCTCAAAAGCACTCAGAAGCACAACTGATTCTGTAAATCATTCTCTTTACATGAATTAGGCTACAAATTTACCTGAACCCCGATGTTTGGCCAAGAGGACCTTTCCGTACGATCCTGTCCCAAGCTCTTTGATGGGGTGGAAGTGGTCTGTGACTTCCATCATCGTCAGGTTTTCTGAGGTTTCGGCAATGAGCTCAAGAAGTTTCCTTGCAGTTACTTCTACAATGCTAGAAGCCATTCTGGAATCACAACATCAAAACATACAAATTAGTTTCATTTGGCACTAATCATTAGTAAGCGGCATTAATCATCTCTCTGGATATCACCCAGTTACTGTTATTAATTGTCACCTTCATTAGAGGTGGGGGGAGGGGTAGTATTGTAACTAAAGACAGTTATTTTACATTTTAAAGCTGATATATGCTTACAATTCTTATTAAATACATGTTGGGCTTATGTTGATGAGCTTTTATTCACAGCAAGTGGATATTGTTTTCCTATATAAGTCTATGGTAATGCAAAACCCACTTGAAGCCGATGAAATTCACCTGTCAATATACAGTATTATAAATTATTTTAGAAGGGTCTCAAATGGACATCAAACTGATTCTATGGACATGAACCCTTACTCTGATACATACAAGTTATATGTAAGAAGTCCAATTATTTTATAGATTCCAAAGAGAGAAAGGAGTGATGTAGAATGGCACTGGGCAAAGGACCGAGAGTGCCATCATTCCAAACCAACAAATATCTACAACAAGGTAACAAGCGGGGACTTCCTAGGATGGCAGCCAGGGATATCAATTCAAAACATAGGGATACAAATTCCAAATGTATTAGTCACATCATACAAAAGTTTTTGTATTGAACATCATGTGTGAATCTTTTAAACTTTTGCATGATATGACTAACATTTATGAAAATATCTTTTATAGCTGGGTGTTGACTTTCTGTCCTTAGGTGCCATCCTAGGAAGTCCCTGGTTTTACTTTGCTGTAATACAGTAAAATTATTTACTAAAGATATGTGACTTCCTGAGACTTCAAGCACAAATCCAACCAAAGAATTTGGACAAAAACCGAAAAGGGTTAGAACATCTTTTAACTTTTTATTGCCATTTCTGACGTCCGATCTTCCCTCACTTCATGTGTGTGGTCAGCAAAACCTCCTTTAGGAGAACACAAGTGGGGGAAGAATGAAAACCTTTATTAGGTTTTGTAAGTTTTTTTTTTCCCATGATATTTTTATTAAAGATTAATAACAGGTACATAAACAGAAGGTTTGGCAGCTATTTCCAAAGGTGACCAATATCAATTCACAATAGGAAATATTCCAGAGTCAGGTATAACTGGACAATGAAAAACTGCATTCTAGCATTATATAGTAACAGGGAAATACAAGGGGTCCCTCATCATGGACCTATACTGGTCTTGCTATGCATACACCATAGATGAGTGTTTCTCAACCTTTTCTTAGCCAACGTGCCCTTTAAAATTCCACACAAGCAAATAAAGGGGATTGGCTGGAGTTGGCCTCTAGCTACAGCCATTGTATTGAGTTGCTGGTCAGAGTTGCCAACATTCTAGTCAATGTTATGTAAGCTTGTCATTGTAACAATATAGTGGAAGAGAAAATAGAACCCCACATGTACTAAATATGACAAATGGGAATAGTGGAATTTGGAACCCGATTACTATGAAAACATTTTTTTGCTGGATTGTGCTTTCAAACCAAACTGAAAATTGCCTAACAGACAATCTAGGATGACCTAAGAAGACCGGTATAATTTTACTTCTAGGATACATGAAGAAAGAAAATCTCAATGTATGTATGAGCTTGGTTATATTCTAAAAAAATGTAATCAATACACAGACCTCTAAACAAAAGAAAATAATGTATTCATACTTGTAGGGCAATAACAGGCAATTTAGATAAAACGTAAAAAATCTAATTGAGGGAACATAAAAACGTTTGTCTATTTAACTTACTGATAAAACAGGTTCTTATTGTAAAATTTGGAAAAGCAAAGAAAATTAGGGGGGAACATAGTTGCATGTACAAAAAGACAGACAGGAATGGTGAGAAACTTTTGATGGTGAATTGTTGTTTAACACACAACTACTAATCTACAATCTCTCAGACAACCTCGGATGGAACGGTTTCATTTTATTTCAAGGGAAGATGAAGAAAACATCTGAATGTAATGCATGAGGTTGGGTAGATTGTAAAAATAAAATATTGCAAGTTAATGTGGATATTCCATCAATCTATGGATCGCTCAACAAAAGGCAATCATTTAATCCTTCTTGTAGGGTAATAACAGGCAAGGGAAATAAAGATAAAATCATCTAAATTCAGGGAACATTAAAACATTATTTTATTTAATCTTTTTGCTACGACATTTGTATTGCTGGGTTGTCATTGTAAAATATGATGAATGAGAAATATAGGAAAACAATGGAGTGTACAAAAAGACAGACAGGAATGGCAACATATGAAACAGGGAAATAAAAAATCTTTTGGTACTGAATTGTTTAGCATGCAATTGCTAATCTACAACCTACCAGACAACCTCGGATGGAACGGTTTCATTTTATTTCAAGGATACATGAAGAAAGAACATCTGAATGTAATGCATGAGGTTGGGTAGATTGTAGAAATTACATATTGCAGGATAATGTGGATATTCCATCAATCTATGGATCTCTAACCAAAGACAATCATTGAATCCCTTTTGGTGGGCAATGTAACCTTCTGCTAAGAAATATGTATTGTTAGGCTGTCATTGTAAAATATGATGACAAAGAAAATTAGGAAAACACTTGTATGTATGAAAAAGTCAGACAGGAATGGCAAAATTATAGGAATGGCAAAATTACAGGAATGGCAAAATTTTGAAATCAGTAAAAAAAACTTGATTTTGAATTGCGTTTAACAAGCAACTGCTAATCTACCATCTAACAGACAACCTGAGGAGTAATTGTTTTTTTAACTATTTCAAGTGTACATGAAGAATGAATATCTGAATGTAAAGATTAATGATGAATATATTTTAAATATTCACATGATATTGTGATCATTTATTTTTAATCAATATATCAATCTCTAAAATAAAAGGCCTAATGGTCTGACAATAAATAACAGGTAAGTGAAAAAATAGAGAACATTCTACATTTTTACTATTTAAATTTCTGCTAAGTACATCTCTTAATAGTAGAGATAAATGCTAGCTAAGGATAAAACTGAGGATTATAAAACTATGAAGTTCTATATGACTTACTTTGGAAAATGAAGGTATAGATGGTCTCCAAGTCGGTCTTCACGGAGGAAATCTATGTGGTCTTCTGATAAGCAATTCTGGCGGGAAGCAGTCAATGGAGGAAATGAATCACTTTTGCTACAAGCAAAATGAGAGTCACTGAAAGTAAGAACTGGAGGTCTGGTATATATGTGAGGAGAAAAAGGAATTTGTTAAATGAGATTCTGATTGGCCAACGCAGAGGAGCTGCTCATTAACATATGATTGGTGACTTTGGAATGGGCTCCTGAAGGGTGGAGCAGGTAGGTCCATATGAATGGGGATTGTTTATGCTGTGCCAGTGTGATGAGGGCGGGGAAATTACCCTGAAACTAATTTTAAATGATTTGATTAACCAAGGAAACCGTTTTTAGATGAAAAGTTTTATAGAGATAATGTATAAAATGTCTTAATATTCTTTTAATAATATATTTTTATTAAATTGCTCAACATAAATTTACAAAAATGCAAAATATCACATTGACCCAATTTAACCATGAAAAGTTTATGTATAAAATGTGTCTAAATAAATAAAATATAAACATGCATCCATATATAAATCATAAATATACAATCTAAAATCAACATAGAATTCCACCCACCTGAGACTATAAAGTGGGCAATATATATGAACTGACAAAGGCTGGAATGCTGAGCTGTGATTGGACCCTGAAAGGAAAGTTATTCTTTAAAGGTTTTAACAAAGATGTTCCATCACTAAAAGCTTCAAAAATCTTCTGCAGATTCTTACGATATATACTAATCTTTTACAAGCAGAGGATTTACATATAAAGTTTGAGGGCCAAAATACATTTTTCTGCTATGGGGCTTCATCACTAGTCATTTTTAGTAATGTGGAACTGCTCAGACTCAGCACTGCGCTCATACACATATATGTTCATTGGGGGGATGAAGGAACTTTCCCTGAGATGGTGAAATGTATGTCTTTATTGTCATGTTTGGTTTGTATTTGTTGTATTTTGTCTCCACAATCTACTTTACTTTTAAATGTTCACTTTGAGGTCACAAAACCGAAAGTAGAGAGTACTCCATTGTGACAAATCCAGATCACATTGGGGGCCAAATTATTTTAACTGAAAAGGTTAATAAACCCCCTGATGTTGGTAAAATCCAGATTTTCTTCTCTCCTAAGAGTAATGAAGTGTTTTTGGGGTGCCATAGTAAAGGTAAGGAGGTGGCCTCACTAGTGTGTCCCATACTTCCAGTACTTTATTGAGCAAGGCATAGGGAATCATAGACCAAATGTGGAGGAAATGCAGGAAATAAGCAGCTACTCTGCATTAGGTTGGATAGTAGAACATGCTTGATAATTACCTTCTATATTACTAGATTGCCGGATTGCCATATTCAGGAAAAGGATATTGGAAGAAATATTTGAAGCTGGTCAATTTAATAGGGATAATAGTAAACTGAAGAGGAAATTTTTTTTGCTTGTTTGATTTTATTTTTTTTTGGTTTATTTTATTAAAAAGGTAAAAAAAATCATGAATTGATAGATTTTTATTCTTTAAAAACTTGTTTTATTGTGATTTGTTTTATTGAAATGCATTGTATTTGTATGAAATTAAAGCTAAATGTAGCAGGGAGGATGTTTGGTAATGCACACATTTTAGCATCCTCATTTTTGGAAAAGGGGAACTTTGTAGAAAATGAATAAAGTGAATACAGATGTTGCAGATAAATTATAGCTTTATTTTTTTCTCTGTGCATTGTAAACTTTCTAGTGTATAAAGCTGTGTGTGGTCAGTGGACCAGAGTATGGAGTATTTTTAGGTTCTTTTGGTATAAAATACAAAACATTGTTGTTGGGGGAAATGGTAGCCATTGTCATTGTCAATTGTTTCTGCTGAGTGTCTGGGTGTTCACCTCTATTATTGTTTGTTTACTGTAATTACCAAATCCCATCACCATTGCCTTCAGTTCCTCCTCTGTGTATTGTCTGTTGGGTGTAGGCTGAAACCATTCAGGGTAGATCTTATTGTTATGGTAAATTTCTGTGCTCCAACACCTTGGGTGTACTGAATATTGTAGTCTCAGACTAATGGCTTGTCATTGTGTCATTTATTTTTCTAGCACTTATTATCTTGCATTTTTTCAACTTGTTAGTGGAGCTTTGAAATGTTTTAAGGTAATTACTTGGAAACTGTGGGCACCATCTGCTGGAAACAGCTGCCATATCTAGCATGGAAAGCTTTGTAACTAAAGCCGGCCATAGAAGGTTCGAATCTCGGATGGTTCAAGGCCAAAATGTAACCAATGTATAGACAGGCTGAATGTATCTAAGTTGATTGATTGGTAAAAATTGGGAATAACTAACCTGTCTTTTCCATGTGATCATTGCTAGAGGCTAATATAGCCGCTAGCAAAAATCAGTGTGTTCTCCCAGTGGGGATGCCTCCCCCACCCCCTATCCCCACCAAGAGAACACAATAGCTCCATGGAAGGGATTCTCTCTTCAACACTGATTGTGTTAATATGGGAATCAAGTGATTTTCTTTCCTGAAACCCGTGGTTGCAGGAAAACTTATTAACCAAATATTAGGGCATCGGAGAATGAAAAAAAAAAGAGTAAATGTAAAGGGTTTTTACCTGCTATTGTTACAGTATTATTATTGTTAAGGCCTCCCAGGAGGAAAGTCTTAAAAATTAAGAATTACAAATCTGAAGGTGACACACAACAAAGAATTGATGGCAAAAGCGAAAACTGAGCAAAATCACATCATAGGTTTACACAAAGTGGTCCCAGTCCCACCCCGGGAAAAAAGGGAAACATTACAGATTATGCACAATGCAAACTATTTCAATTTTCAATGGTCAGGCTGCCATAGCCGAGAGGTTGGGACATATTATCGCATCTGCTTCTATCTGTGCCTATGATGTAGGGAGTGGTGAGGGATGTGAGGAGTATTGGGAAGAGAAAGATACAGATCTAAATTATCCTTTTCCAGTGGATATGGAAGAAATTGCTGACCTAAAAGGTATATTAGTGTAGATGTGGAGGCGTATAAAGCAGTCATGACTCTAGGTGTCCTCATTTGGTTTGGTCAGCTTGTAGTGACCGGGTATCTATGGATCAGTATGTGTCTGTGGTTGGCTGACCTTGTCCCCGAGTTAGTGTATGGTGGCTGGGGGCCGAAGAGAAGGAACTTGTCCCATAGATACAGGGATTGTGTTTTGTTCCTGTGGTGTCTTCACGGATGGGAAGTGGTTTCTGTGAACTACATTGGTTGTGTTTTTGACCTGATCATGAATGCATTCCTTATAAATGGTCTGTATCTAACAAATTCTGTCAGGGGTATGTAAACTTATGAGCACGACCCGAATCATTCCTATGCATGAAGGCAAAATGAGTAAAGGAAATAAAATGCATGGACTGCAATTTGCCGTAAATGTGGGCCCTAGCAAAAGCCGTTTATTGCAAATTCTGAGCAGGGCCACATAATAAAAATCATTGGATGGGTCCCATGTTATGTATTTTACAGAGGGAAGAAATTAAACACCCAGTTTAACTGCTTCCTGACCACCCTATAGAAGAATTACTGCTACAGGGCGGCACGGGTGCACATAATCACATATATATACACACATACACATGATTTTGCATTTCCAGGTAGGGGCCATGGCTGTCAATCACCAGGTCCTGGCCGGTGATTACTCGCCGGCACCCGATGATTACCGAGGATCTCCGCCGGGAAGCAGAACTGTTTTTTTTACTAACAGTTCTCCTCCCTGTCAGTTCCTGTGATTACAGTGACGCACACATGCAGCCCCATAGTAAAACACTCTCAGCGTCCTTTTTTTCCCATGAATTGAGCTTTCTTTCGGTGGTATTTGATTTTATGCACGTGCCGCCCTGTAGCACTATTTCTACTATAGGGCGGTCAGGAAGCGGTTAAACTTGCTAAGATCCTTTGCTTTGATAAATGTTACCATTTGCTTTGTAGTTATCCTAAACTAACAATATATCTAAAAATCCGATACCAGAAGATTCCTGCTTATGTCTTTTCCACCTTCTAGGATTTTGCTGTGGCCGGAAAGTCACAGAACCTGAGTTCACCTTCACACACCGAACCTTCTCACCAGGAGCTCCACAGCAAAATGAAAAATGTCATTTCATATTCCAGTAGAATGGAATACTGTATATAAAGTGATCATCTATAGCCCAGCAAACGCTGATACTCCTGAACCTCAAGTCTTCCTTGTTTCTTTGTATTCATTCTCACATTCTGATTACAGTCTACAAGTGATCAGTTCAAATGCAAATTGGCAAACACAATGTTGGCTTACTTGTACAACGTATGTAAATTCCCAGGCAGCCAATCAGAATGCTTCAACTTTACAACCACCCCCCCCCATTTAAACTCCCATTTAAAGGTGACCTTCTCTTCCCTCTTTCCCTCCTCTTCAACACCAGATCTAGGGTGACATTGGAGAATAGCTGAAGATCTCACCTGGAAATCAGTGGAGCCTGATAACAGAGGAACACTTTGCAGGATACATTGAAGAGTGATCTCAACATTTCCTAAGGTAAGTCATTATATTCATACTATTATAAGGAATGTTTTGTTACTTCCTCACTATTATAGAATGACACTTGTCAATCAATACACAAATATAACTGAGCTGTATATAGTAATGTTGTAGTTTTATATCGGCCCTCAGTTGTATGTGTTTATGAAAATCAGAATTTAATTGGAGCTTTTTCTATCAATCCTATTTTCCATCTCATTCCCTACCAGCCTGTACATATAGTTGGTACAAATGAAGACTTTAAGTCAATATTTTAGTATATGTTTTATTATGTTGTGTGTTTGGTTGTATTACAAGAAGGATATTTTACATGTTATTTGGGGGGGTTGAGATGTTATTTGAATAAGGGCTAAAAACTGTTCTGTCTTTTCCAGATCAAAATGGCTTCTGCTGCCCACTATGTGAAGATCCTTCTGAAAGGACTTGTCTCCTCATCATCACAAGGTCTACAGGAGATAGACTTACAGGAGAGATTCCACCTCATAAAGGAACTTGGAAGTGGAGGACATGGTTCAGTGCTGCTGGTGGAGGACAAAGAAACAAGTAAGTGCCAGTTATACAGGATGTTTTAATTGTATACATCTCTCCATACCCATAACATGATTTAAATATATATATATGTACACAAATGCTGTGCTTAATATCAATCTAATCATGTCCTATTTACAGATCAGAAGATGGCTTTGAAGATCATGGAAAAGAAAAGAACAAGTAAAAGGCAATTTCTGATAGAGTTCAGTGTGTCCTCCTACCTTTCTCCTCATCCCAACATCATCAGGAGTTTTGGCATGGCCTTCAAGACCCAAGACCACTTTGTATTTGGCCTAGAGGCGGCACCAGTTGGTGACCTGTCCTCTATAATTGTACGCAATGTAAGTCTGATTCCAGCTGATTCCGAATTTTAGCAATTTTCTGGATCATTCTATTTCAGGGTAATAACTTTTTTTTCTGTATTCCAGGTTGGACTTCCAGAAGACAGTGTTAAAAGATGTGCCATGCAGATTTCCAGTGCTCTGGAATTTATTGCCGAGAAAGGACTGGTGCACATGGACATAAAATGTAAAAACATTTTGGTATTTGACCAGGAGTGTCGTTGTGTGAAAATCACTGACTTTGGCCTTACTCGTATGAAAGGAACAGCGATTAGATCTAAGTCTGGCAGCACCTCCTACAGGGCCCCTGAGATGTGTGAACTCACTGGACAGGAAGAACTGGCTGTAGACTCCACTCTGGATGTATGGAGTTTTGGAGTGCTCCTCTACTGCCTGATTACAGGAAAATTTCCATGGAAGGTGGCCATAGATAAAGACAAAAGATTCAGCAGATTTGTTGCTTGGCAAAACAATCCTTGTGATGACCCCCCAGCATCATGGAACAAACTGCCCACATGTCTGCAGAGAATGTTCAGATGTCTCTTAGCTGTGGACTACAGTCAGAGGAGCAAACCGACTGAAGTCTTGTGTTATATGGAGGAGAGCTGGAAAACAGATTCAACCTATTCAACAGATTGAACCTAAGTGGCATCCCTTCCAGCTAATCTACCAGATCTAATGACTCCTTCAGCCACTTCCAGTTCACTCACCAGATCTAAGAACTCTTTCAGCCATTACACAACTTGTTTAATCAACCACCTTGACAGAAGTGTTGGTTCTCACCTCCATATCTTCTGATTTCTGGATCTCAGTTCAGGCGGTTACCAAGTCAAAGGCAGGATAATACCTTATATCCAGTAATATCGATGGATGATGAAATGTCCATCAAATGTGCACACTGCTATCTGGGTCTTTGTGGATTTCTTAGGTGAAATGATGTAAGAAATGCCCATCACCAATATGTAATATGTTTATATATGATATGTTATATGGGAATAATAGGATATTTGTGACCACATAGTGATATGACTATGCAAGTAGCTGGTTTAAAGTAAGTTTGTAAACCATATGGGACAAAATGTCTTCCTGATTCTCAAAAGAACTAACCGTCCATGACTTTATTAGTATTTCAAAGCCAAATGCTAGACATTGTAATGAAGATGGCCATTTTTGTCTTTAGGGCCTGCTGAAAGGTGGTGGCCAGACACTGTGTCTCCATTTTGTTAAAGGGCTTTAGCATGATAATATGGGGCCTGTTTATCTAAAAGTCTAGGGTGATGGCAAATTTAATGAATGCATACATCCTGTAGACATCTTGTCACCAACTAGTAGGCAGAGGTGTTAACATTGG
This sequence comes from Staurois parvus, assembly GCF_062004578.1. Lineage (NCBI taxonomy): Eukaryota > Metazoa > Chordata > Amphibia > Anura > Ranidae > Staurois > Staurois parvus. Next base: position 2,091,308 of record NW_028318213.1, read on the forward strand.
ACAGCCATCACATTAAAGTAGGACTTGAGCTCCATCCAATCGCTTTCTCCAGAAAGATATGATTGTACCACTTAGAAATTCCTTGATGATGGGTAATGGAGGGAACTAGTATAAGAATAGCTAGACTGGATATTAAAGGGGGGGGGGGGAGCTTTATTGACAAGCTCTACTAGAGACTTGATGGGGGGAGCTTGACTGGGGAGTTGCCTGGAGACCTTGAGTGGAGGCTGACTATGGAGAGTGGTAATATGTGATGTACTTGCTAGCTAGATATCTTGTTGGCTAGCTAAATATATTTACTGGACTTTTGGTTTTTTTTTTGATTTGTTTCCCATGATGCAGAGGTTCTATTGCTTGAAGGTATTGGGTCATATTGCTGCTAATCCTTGCCTATGATTTATATGCCACTTGGTTATATTTCTATGTAATTAAAGTAAGATTTTCTTGTCTGCAGCAAAGCTGTTCATGTTTATTCTTTGTACAATAGAATCTTTTTCACCTACAGTGTGTGTTTCATTGCTGTCCTACCCCTGAAAGAACAGTGAGAAGTGGGTGGAGGTCAATAACAATTATAGTATTATTAATTTCTGTATTATTTGTTTAATCACACTCCCCATTTCCTTACAATGGCCCACGCAATTCTATTTCTTAAGCTACCCTTTTTATATTCTAATATTTTTATTGAATTTTTGTCTTCCTGGGGGGTCCACCTGTACAATTGTTCATTCCAAGCTTACTATACATACAGGATCCCATCACCATTGTTCATCATGTCCCCTCTGTCTATTGACTATCAGGTGTAGGCTATTCAAAGTAGACACCATTGTTATTCTAAATTATGTGTCTCAATCCTGTGTATGGAATATTCCAGTCTTAGAACATTGTGGGATACGTTTTTTTTTATTTGGTGGTGGTGTATTGTTGAATAGCTACCAAAACTTTTGAGCTTTATGGAGAAGTTGATGGACAAGATTGGCAAAGTTGAAGAAAGGACAATTTTTTGCTCTAACAATATTTCTTTACATTTTTCAGATGACAAGTCTGGACTATCCACAGTGGATGAACAAGGCCCCTGCCTGGTACATGGGGGAATGTAACTTGTAGATATATGAGTAGTTACTCCTCCTGTGCACTGGGTGGGGCTCTTGAATTTTCTCTGTACAGAAAAATGCCCATTGATCCTGCCAGAAATACTTTGAGTTCATAAATTACTTTTTGAGCTGACAACACTGCCTCTGTTGCATCTGAAATGCTAAGCAGTGTTGTCAGCCAGGTTTAGAAGGACCTGTTTAGCACTGACAGAGGTATATACTGGTATGTCAACCACTTAGCCACATGATTTAACATTTGTAACTGTGTGTACTGGTAAGTCAACCACCAAATTACTTTTTGGTGAATTGGATTCATCATTGAGGCAAATTGTAGCTTCCAGGCAACTCCTGCTTGGAGTAAACCATGATAATCATATAGTATATCCGGGTAAATAGTATCTTCAGGTTTTCTTTAAATTCACCATTTTCACCTCACTATGTGAATTGTTCTCAAAGTTTATCATATTTTTGGGGGTGCATGCGCGGCCGGCTCTGGGATTACAGCTCCGTGAAGAGAGCTCCGCATCCCCGCCAGCAATAACCCGGTACTCACCAATCCCAGCAGCGGCACTGACCTCTCCCCACGCTGATAAGGGGACGCAGGTCTCCACTGGATCCCCAGGGAATATGCCCCGATGCCGCAGATCACCAGGGAAGCCAGGAAAGCTGACAAGCTTTTTCCCAGCTCTCAGCCCCTGCAGGCAAGATGGTGCCGGCTTCTCACAGACAGATGCCTTACAGACAGAACGGAGACCAGAGCACACCACAGACCCCAGGCTCAAAGCAACATTATACCCTGGAGACCCTGGTGAGTCCTCTCCGCCCCTGTCTCCCACCACAAGTAGCCCTGCTAAGTCCAGACCTAGGCTGGACATAGAAAATCCTCCTGTCACTCAGCCTTCCTATTCTACACTCAATCCTGCTATTTCTACTCCATCCTTAATAGAAAATTCTCTTGCTTCAGACCAACCTATCACTGAACTGTTTATGAACAGTATGCTTCTCTCACTGTGACAAACATTACATGATGACCTGACGACGACATTATCGCAAATTTCAACCGCGGTACAACGACAGGACCACCGTTTCCGCCATATTGAAAATAAAATGGGGGAAATGTTCGCAGCTCACAACGACCTAATAGACGCACACACTGACCAGGGCACCGACATAGAACAGATTAACCTCAAACTAGCGGATCCTGAAGACCGCTCTAGGCGGAACAACATCAAATTCCACGCAATCCCAGAAAACATCAATTTGGACACCATAGAACCATATTTACAACAATACATGAAACACCTCATTCCTTCCCTATCAGATGTAGAGCTCGTTATAGGTCCTGTGCGCAGATTACCAAAACTATCGTTCCTACCGGCCGCAGTCCCTAGGGACATCCTGGCACATATCCACTTTTACCATGTGAAAGAAAAAATTACGATAACCACGAGAAACATTGCATGACTACCGCCAGACCAAGCAAATATAAAATTATTTGCAGACCTATCTAAAGCCACTCTTCTAAACCGCAAGAAGCTTGTCACCATAACAAAAGCGCTGTGGAACCACGGAATTGGCTACCAATGGGGTTTCCCCACAAAGGTCATTGTTAAACAACAAGGAAGGTTCTTTACAATTAAATCTCTTGAAGAAGGCATCAAACCTTTTGAAAGTTTGGAAGATCCTATCAGCGGACTCCCACCAACCCACCTCCAACCATACGCAACACATGGAAGCAGAATGGTCAAGATCCTAAGATCACCACCATCAACAACCAACCAACAAGCTGGGACCCTATAAACCACTAATGGCTGGCAGACGGCCCCATTACAACCATCATCAAACTCCAAGTTACCCGTCAATATGACTTACAATGTAAGTCATGTATGTTCAAATCCCCCCGTTACATAGTAGCAATAAGTGCTACACATACCACTTGTGTTTTCAACAAGTTTTTTTACCCCCTTACCCTCCTACCTATACCAGTCGATTGACTCAACCTCTCCACATTCCAAATAACGTCCTACAAGATGAAACATCCTCATCAAACCAGCAACCACATCCAGCATGTTACCTCTTCTTTGTGGAAACTTCTCAAAAACATAAGATATGCCATTACTCTACATTATCCATGAAATACCTCTGCTACTTCGAACAACTCGCCTACATCCAGGACTATGATTAAAATATAATCCTTAAATGTCCGTGGCCTCAACTCACCATTCACAAGATCTCTACTACAAAAAGAAGCTCGCTCGTTGCAGGCTGATGTCCTATTCCTTCAAGAATCCCACTATGCCACCAACAAAATCCACAAATTTCACTTACACCATTTTTCTCCAATCTATATGGCAACCAGCCCCAAAAAGAAGAACGGCTTCATCACAGCCATTAGAGACTCTCTCCAATACCACTGCATCTCAGAAGTCGCAGACCCTCAAGGGCGCTACCATATCCTGATATGCAAAATTAATGGAATCCTGTACACCCTGGTCAACATCTATGGTCCAAACACCAATCAACTCCAATTCTACAACAAAATCATTTCCACTATTTCCGCTCAGAAACAAGGCAGACTAATTATAGGAGAAGACTTCAACATTATCGGCAACCCACTCCTGGACTCTTCTTCAAGCAACCTCTACGACATCTGGCGATGCCATCACAGTACAGAAAAAGACTACACCTACTACTCCCCCTCTCAACTCTCCTACTCCAGAATTTACTTTTTCATCACGGACAAGTGGACTTTACAACACGCCACATCCTCCAAAATTGGTACCATAACCTGGTCAGATCACCCTCCAATCTCCATCTCCTTAGATCACAATCAACACTCAACAATCCCCTGTATCTGGAGACTTAACACAGTCTTATTGAAGAACCCGGACCACAAAAACTCATATTGGACGCTCACAATATGTTTTTTTACATAAATGACTCACCTGAAACATCGATACACACACTGGTCCACATATAAGGCATACATGAGAGGTATCCTTATACAATTAAATTCCTGAATCTCCAAACAGAGAAACCAACAAATCGACAAAATCCTCCTCAACATTAAAACAAAAGAAGAATTAAACGAAAAATCCCCAAACTCCGCAACATCTGCCCAACTCACCACTGACAGAAACAAACTTAGAACTCTCCTGCTCTACAAATCCTCAACCTTCAAAAAACAAAAACTACATTCTACTCCCTTAGCAACAAAGCCAACTCCTTACTAATCAAAATGATTAAACAACGATGACTAAGAAATAAAATATCTTCAGTTTATCATCCATCCTCTTGATCCCTAACCACAAACCCGCAGGATATAGCTAATGCCTTCTCGACCTATTACCAACAACTATACAACCTTAAAGACGACCCCAACACCATTCACCCAACACCTACGTCCATACAAGGCCTCTGCCTGGTACATGGGGGAATGTAACTTGTAGATATATTTACACCTTACTATGTGAATTGTTCTCAAAGTTTATCATATTTTTGGGGGCGCATGCGCGGCCGGCTCTGGGATTACAGCTCCGTGAAGAGAGCTCCGCATCCCGGCCAGCCATAACCCGGCACTCACCAGTCCCAGCAGCGGCACTGACCTCTCCCCACGCTAATCTCCACTGGATCCCCAGGGAATATGCCCCGATGCCGCAGATCACCAGAGAAGCCGGGAAAGCTGACAAACTTTTTCCCAGCTCTCAGCCCCTGCGGGCAAGATGGTGCCCGCTCCTCACAGACAGATGCCTTACAGACAGAATGGAGACCAGAGCACACCACAGACCAATCTTTAGTTCCATTTTGAAAATCCTTCCCTCCTGAAATGTAATCTCCCCATTGAAGTATTTAAAGGTTTAAGTCATATCCCTCCCCTGTGGATGTTTTCCTCCAGACTTGCATATTAAGTCTCTACTGATATTTTATCCCTCAGACCTTTCACCATTTTTGTTGCTCAGCGCTGGATTTATTCTATTTTATCAATACCTTTTTGTAAGTGAGATCTCTAGAACTTAACATAGTATTCCTGCCCTGAAGATACAAAAAGAAAATGTACAAAGTGAGGGAATTCCCCTCTTAGACAGTTGTCAGTGGAACAGATATTCCCATTGGACGAATTCCCCTCTAGTCCTGTTTTGATTACAACTGTAAAATTGTGGATTTCTGATCGGTTTCTGTTTTAGAGACAATGGTCACCAGGACAAATAGAGAGGGTGGATCTCCCCAGAAGTGACACATACAGAAAATCAGAACCTGATAAAAGATTTAATCCTTCACCAGTTGATGGAGAACTCAAAGATATTTTTTACCATTACATAAACTTTGGACAGGTTAGTTTCTCATTCATTTTTTTTTGTTTTGTAAATTTCTCTGCTGGTGGAATAATCTGACCAAGATCAAGTCTGGATTAATTTCAATGCGCGTTCTACAGCATAAAATGTACACTGATGGAGCAAAATCTACACGAGTGCATCACATGGATCAAAGTGCAGGGAAGTGTGTCTGCTGGATTAACATTGTAGAGTTTAGTAAAAGATGAATTTTTATCATACAGTGAGGACCCCCCCCCCCCCCATTGTCTTCATAAACAAAGAAAATTAAGTCTCCGGTGACTTTTAGTGTATGGATTGTATTATACTGGTCAGAAAATCTCTTCTGCCCAAAGCATTGGACTCCAGTTCCCAAAGCCTCCCAAAAGGCCAATTTTCCCCAACAGAGTAGATAAGTGTTGTTGTCTCAGGCTGCCCATCGATAAACCGCTTTAGTCATGGGCAAATACATCTGTGACATGCGGAGGTTTGTCATGGTTCTTGACTTTCACCCCAAATCTATTTACTTTAAGATGTAATATCTCTAAAGATATGATTTGGTAGAGTGTTCACACAACTGACTGAAAGCTTCAACACAACAACAGAAATGTATTGGTAAAAAGGTTTAAATCTAACAAACCATCAATCTATTCATTTACACAGAAATGATTAAAGTGACACTAATGTTTTGTTTTTTCTTAAAAACATCAAACATGTCATATTTATCCGCTGTGTGCAATGGTTTTGCACAGAGCAGCTGGGATTCTCTTCTTCGCGGGTCCTCCGCTGGTGCTCCTGGTCTTTCCTTTCTGTTGGGTTCCCCAATAGCAAATAGCTTGCTATGGAAAAATCTGAGCAGGCGCACTCCCAAACCATGGTTCTACGTGTCCATTCACATACAAAGCTGTGTCTGAGCCCTGCCCCTCCCTCTCCTAATTGACTCACTGGCTGTGAATTGGCTCATGCTGCTGCATCATCCAATCAAGAGTGAGGCCGCAGAAAACAGGCTGTCATGGACATCGATGGATCAAGAGGGAGCTCAGATAAGTGTTAGGGGAGCTGCATACATCGAATGCACGAAGGTAAAAAACCCTGAGACTTTACAACCACTACAAAAATTTTTTTTAATGGATTAGTATAGAGCTCTTTCCATAGACTTGCATGGTGTACTACCAATTGGTGGGTCTATCTATTCCATCTACTCAAATATTGCTCATCTTTTCAGGATTGGACAACTTCCAATATACCTTTAGTTAGCATACTGTAATAAACAAATCCTAAGCACAACCTTTTTGGAGGGAAAATTACATATAAACAGGACTGGGATTTCTAAGGTCAAATGACGCATTCCTGAAAGGATGGCCTCCCTCATTATATATCTAAACAAGGGGGATCCATTAAAGTGGATATTTTGGAGTTGGTTCCATTGGGGGAGATTTACTAAAATTGATGCGCACACAGTCCGGTGCAGCTGTACATGGGAGCCAATCAGCTTCTAGCTTCAGCTTCCTCAATTAAGCTTTTCAATAAGACCTGGAAGCTCCAGTTTTAGTAAATCTACCCCATTGTGTAGATCACTACTGAGACACGGAATCATCTGCAAGAAGCTCCTCAGCCTATTGTCAGCCTTCTCATATACAGTATCATCTGTAATGAATAGAATGAGCCCCTTGGCAGCTTCCATTCAGATCAAGCAATTCCCTTCTATCTTCAGAACCTGGGGATATCAGAAGACATATTACACACTAGATATGGGCTGCATGTTAGACTCGAACATGGGCCGTTCGTGTGTTCGCTGAACACAGCTCAGATGCATTGCTTTAACCAATCACAGTGTGTGATGATGTCACAAGGGGTAGGATGAACCCCTGCCCCCTTGTGCCATCATGACAGTATATCAGAACTGTCATCGTGGGTGCAGCTGTCAGACAGTGAAAGCCAGCATGGAGCGCGGAGTGTTTTTTTCTTTTCTTGGGTAGTGGCAGCAGCGGGCATCGTGATTGACGTTGGATCTACTTTGGGGGACATTTTTCTAATTTGCATGTTTAATAAAGGACTTGTCAAAGACTGTCTCCTGTCTTTTTTATACTACACTTTTTTTTGGCGAATGGGTAGCGGTACTATGTGCCACATACTCATTTACATGGGGGGGGGTTGGGATGTTGTAAAGGGGGCTTACATATTCTGATAAGCTCTCCACCCGCATATCCCCACAATCACAGACCACTGTTGTGGGGAAGAGGCCCTTGTCCCCATCAACATGAGGCAAGGTGCTTTGGGAAAGGGGATCCCCTGTCCTAAGTGCCCCTCAATATTGAGGACATGTAGCCTGGTATGGTTCATAAGGGGGGGGGTACTCGCTCATCTCACCCCCTTTCCTGTCCTGCTGGGCTGCATTGTCGGATAAGGGTCTGGAATGTTTTTTGAGGGAACTCCACACTATTTTTTTTACATTTCGACGTGGGACTTCCACTCAAAATCCATACCAGATCCCAAGGGCTTGGTATGAATGGTGTGTTTTTTTTTTTTTTAAAGTAATTGTCGTGAAATGCCGAAATTCCTTTTACATTCAGCTGTCAGCGGGAAACCCCACTGACAGCTCAAACATGAATGAATGTTTCACTACTAAAAAACGCATGACTTCATAACAGAACTCATGTCAGATTTTAGTAACTGAGCGATATCTCACCACATACTCAGATGCAGTCAGATACCACTCAGTTGTTCAGTTCGTGTACGAAGTTCGCGGTCAAACATTCTGTAGGTTCCAATGTTCAACCGCGAACCAAACAGGGCGGTGTTCGGCCCATCACTATTACTCACCCACATTGATCAAACTCTAACTAAAATATGTTTCTAACCACAAGATTCTTTACATCTATGAATGGAGATTTCACATAACCTCATAAATAATGGCGGGCTCGGGGCGTGGTCTGCCGCGGCTGGAAGATGGCCGCATAGAGAGAGAGCTCCCGCCGGCCGGATCCCTCTGTGTTGCTACACTACGGAACGGGGTGAGAGGGAGCTGTCACATCATGGGGAAGACTGACCGGACTTCATCCGGTACCCGATCGCGCTCCCCACGGGGCCAGGGTGTGCAGGGGAGACACATAACGGAGCTCTTCCGCTCCCAACAGCAAAGGGAGGGGCCGCAGCCATCTTCATCTCCTTCTCCTGCTGCGTCCCCCTCCGCCCCCCTCCTCCTCTCCACGGCTGCTAATGTGGTTAACCCTTCCTGCTCTGAAATGCAGGCAGCTACAGACACAGTGCCTCAGCATGATGTCCCCCCTGCCTCACAATCTCTGTCCCTGAGGGATCTTCAGGCTGTGGCTGCTGACATTAAGGCCACCCTGACAGCCACACTCACTGCAGCATTAGGGGACCTGCATAATGATCTAAGGGCCATGGGTTCACGTTTGGATCACGTGGAATCCGCATCCAGGCAAAATGGTTCCGCAATTCTTGATTTACATCATCGGTCATCGATACACGCGTCAACTATCAGAGAACTCCACAGGCATATTGAGGATTTAGATAACCGTGGCCGCAGGCGTAACATCAGGATCCGCGGTCTCCCAGAATCAGTAGAAAATACCGATATTCCCAAGGCAGCAATAGCCATATTTAATAACCTCCTTGGTCGCCCGCAAGCTACCCCAATTGACATCGAACGTGTGCACAGAGCGATCCGCCCCAGGAGGGGAGATGCAGACCCACCCAGGGATATCGTTTGCTGCCTAGTCAGCTACCCGCTCAAAGAAGATATCCTCCGCTGTGCTAGAGACAGAGGGCGCCTTTTATATGAGGGAACAGAAATACAATTGTTTCAGGATGTATCCAGCACCACCCTACGCCAGCGGCGCGCTTTACGCCCTCTTCTGGATACGCTCCGATCACGTAACATCCCGTACAGATGGAGGTTCCCCTTCTGTCTCTCTGTACAAGTTAGTGGTCGTTCCTACAACTTGCGCACCCCTGAAGAACTGCCCTCTTTTTGTGCCTCCATAGACATCCCGCTGATTGACCTGCCTGATTGGTTTAGCTCCGTGAGATTGCCGCTATCCCAGGATTTGGCGGCCGAGGATAATGCTATGGATTGGCGCGGTCAGTCCTCTCGTAGAGGGCGGATGGCCCCATCGACCCCTCCGAGACCCCTAATGGGGGACGCCACGACTACCTTTAGTCCGACGGCCTCGCCAGCACACAGGAGGCCAAGACGCGAAACCTAATGGTCCCTGTTCTTCCCTTAACATTGCTACTTTGATGCATACCCTGCTGAGTACGTTCTACTGTTACTGCACACCTTTTTTCGTCCACCCGCCTCATATGTTCTAATTGCGCACTTGCGCTCTCTGATCAATGCTCGTCGGACTCCTACTTTACCACCTTTGCCACCTTTACTGTTTATCCGTCAAGCTTGCGGCCTGTGTTTCACGGAACTCCGTCTCTGCCCTATGCGCAAATAGTGGGCCTCCACAGCTCCTTCATGCCTTACAGGGGGTTGGGAGTCGGCACCGTTCTAGCTGTCTCGTCCTCATACATGGGGGAACAGTTTCTGGGATCTGCCTTACTAATTGTCACCTAGTCCTCCGCACTCCACAGCGAGTCCTCCGCCTCCAGCTGGTTATCGATTGGTGCCTTCTCCTAGCCTTTTATTTCCTATTACCATCTGGAGGCATCCTGGGCGATGAACATCCTCCGACATCGTCTTGCTGGTATGCTCTGAACTTCGCCCTCACATCTTTGCGGACGTCCTGCTGCTCGCCTGGGGCTGTTCGGTGATGGATTGTTCGCCCCCCTCATCCTCTCCGTGGACATTGGAACGTTTGGCCTTCCCGATCCTATGGCAATGCTCCCTGCTCAATTTGTAATGTATAATTTCTGCGTACCTATGTTAGTGTCTCTAAATTTTGACCGGGAGGTGGTTTTGGGGGAGATGGTTATTGTTTGCGGGGATGGATCACTGTTTTTTTTTTTTTTCTCTCGGGGAGTGTACATGTTCTTTTAATCAGTGAATTTGACTGTGTGGACAAGCATCACCTCTTCCCGCTACTGGCTAGATACTTCAGAATGGTACCATGTCATTCTCTTCCACCCGGCTTTTACTTGGCCGAAATGGCATACCTGTGGGCCTGCGTGCCTTTGATCACTCCCATGCTCACTTCCCTCCTCCTCCTCCTCCCCACTCTTACGCCATTCCGAGAGAGGTGATGCTCGTACCCTTTGTTTCCCTGGGGACGCTAGCTACTATCTTGGTGTGGGGGGGGTAGGGGGAGGAAGGGTTTTCTATGTCTTATCTAGTCCCCTTGATACTCATATATTTGTGGGATGATGACGGGCCTTGGTCTTAGGGGGCTTCATTAGTAACAGCTGAACAGGGGCTTATTGATGTTTTATCTGATTTTGTCATGCTCATTCATGTTTTGATATTGTTGACTTGTTATGTTTGTGCCTTGTGCTGTGGTTTGCCTGTAATATATGCAGGGGTCTTCCAATATTCTCCGTTCAGTGAGGTGCCCCTTTACTATCTCACGCCCACCTTGGCGTGGGCTGCTCTTCCCAATGCGGTCACTCTGTACGTGCCTTACACTTCTTTCATACTAAGCGTAGCTAGACCCCTCGCTCGGCGACATTCCACGTGTGATACATCTACTAAAGTTGCCCAGGTCTTCTTCCTTTGCATGTCACATGTCACTTCATCTCCCATGGAAGACCGGTACCCAAACCTTTATATGCCCCACCCCTGCGGACTTCTGACATCACTTACATCTCTCGAACCCCGCTCCCTTGTTCTTGCCTTTTGTTTTATGATTTCTCATAGGGGGCTACCGGCCGGCGGATGCGCACTTCCTGGTTTCACGCCGACCTCGTTCCCCACACAGTGAGCTCAGCGAGCTTCCACTGATACTTTTCATTCGGCTTCTATCCGTATCTTTTTTCTGAGCTTCTTTTCTTTTTTCTGCTCCTCTTCCCTTTCCCCGCCCCTTTCCCCTTTTCCTGTTTTCTTTCTCTCACGTGGAACAGCGGGACTGTTCCTCTAGCCGTATACTTTCTATATTCCCCCCTTTTTTTTTTTTTTTTTTCTCTCTCCTTCCCCCCTCCTTTTTCCCATCCCCGGATCCTCGGCATACCGAAGCCCCGGACTCAGGCTCCACCTTCCTACAGCCATGCTTTCTTCCGCTTCACAGACGGGACAACTGTCTCTGAAACTTCTTTCACTTAATGTCAAAGGTTTGAACGTACCCGAAAAGCGTTCCATGCTCCTCTCTTACTTACACAAACAGAAAGCGGATGTGGTCTTTTTACAAGAAACGCATTTTCGCCAAGACTCCATTCCAAAGCTTTACAATTTCTACTTCCCCACGGTCCGCCACGCCGCCAACCCCCTGGCTAAGTCTAAGGGGGTTGCAATATTGTTCGACAGACACCTCCAGTTTAATATAAAGGATTCTATGGTGGACCCTGAGGGTAGATACCTGTTTATAAAGGGAGTATTCGCTAACAGACCTATCACATTCGCCAATGTCTATGCCCCCAATGTTCAACAGGTCTCCTTCATGCGCTCAATTGTCTCTGCCCTAGCTGCTTTCCAGGAAGGGTTACTGATACTTGGAGGCGATCTGAATGTCCCCTTAAGCCCTCTGCTAGACTCCTCCTCGGGTAGTTCTTTTCTGCCCTACAAGGCTCTCAGGCAAATACATACAGTTGTGGCCAAAATTATTCAACCCCCAATGCTGTAAAGGGGTTTAGGGACTATAGTGTACATTTGGAATTGTATTCAGAATCAAATCCTACAAGGACGTTGTAACTACCCAAATGCAACTAAAATGACATCAATTGTTTATGTAATACAGTAGTAAATGGTTCTTATGTGGTTTCTTCATTGCCACAATTATTCAACCCCTTAAAGACTACCACTCTGAAGAACAGAGGTTCATACAGGTGCTTTCCATCAGGTATTGAAATCACCTGTGGATGTCACCGAGCAGCAATCAAGCATAATAAGCACCAATTAGGCAGCTTTAAAATGACTGTGATACTCAGCTCCTTCTAGACATTTACTGGTGTGGTTACAAACATGGTGAAGGCAAGAGAATGGTCCAGGAAGACAAGAGAAGAGGTGATTTCTCTTCACAGGAAGGGCAATGGCTATAAGAAGATTGCAAAGATGTTAAACATACCAAGAGACACCTTAGGAAGCATCATTCGCAAATTCAAGGCAAAGGGCACTGTTGAAACGCTACCTGGTCGTGGCAGAAAGAAGATGCTGACTTCGACTGCTGTGCGCTACCTGAAGCGTAGAGTGGAGAGAAGTCCCCGTGTGACTGCTGAGGAACTGAGAAAAGATTTGTCAGATGTGGGTACAGAAGTTTCAGCCCAGACAATAAGACGCACACTGCGTAATGAAGGCCTCCGTGCCAGAACTCCCAGGCGTACCCCCTTGCTGTCTCCAAAGAATAAGAAGAGTCGACTGCAGTATGCCAAAAGCCATGTGGACAAACCACAAAAGTTGTGGGATAGTGTTCTGTGGACTGATGAAACAAAATTAGAACTGTTTGGGCCCATGGATCAACGCTATGTTTGGAGGAGGAAGAACAAGGCCTATGATGAAAAGAACACCTTGCCTACTGTGAAGCATGGTGGAGGGTCAATCATGCTTTGGGGCTGTTTTGCTTCTGCAGGTACAGGGAAGCTTCAGCGTGTGCAAGGTACCATGAATTCTCTTCAGTACCAGGAGATATTGGATGGAAACGTGATGCAGTCCGTCACACACCTGAGGCTTGGGAGACGTTGGACCTTTCAACAGGACAATGATCCCAAGCATACCTCCAAGTCCACTAGAGCATGGTTGCAGAGGAAAGGCTGGAACATTTTGGAGTGGCCATCGCAGTCACCAGACTTAAATCCGATTGAGAACCTCTGGTGGGACTTAAAGAAAGCAGTTGCAGTGCGCAAGCCTAAGAATGTGACTGAACTGGAGGCCTTTGCCCATGAAGAATGGGCGAAGATACCCGTAGATCGCTGCAAGACACTTGTGTCAAGCTATGCTTCACGTTTAAAAGCTGTTATAACTGTAAAAGGATGCTGTACTAAGTACTAAGATTGAATGTCACTTGGGGGTTGAATAAAACTGATAATGCTGTGAGCACAGAAAAGACATTTGTGGTTATTTCATTATAACTGTTATGTTATATTTGTCTGACCTACAAGTGCCTCTTTAATGTAAATGTAAGCAAGATGACTGAATGATCAAAAGCAATGTCAAACTGGCCAAAACACTCAATTTCAGTGGGGGTTGAATAATTTTGGCCACAACTGTATACAATTACAGCTTGTACAATTACATGACACCTGGCGTACACTTTATCCACCTGTTAAAGATTATACTTTTTTTTCCCCACCACACAATAAGTATTCTAGGATAGATTACTTTTTTTTGTCGCAACCAGATCTCCCTCTCCTATATGCGGCTACTATTGAACCGATGGTCCTTTCCGATCATCATCCTATCACCATGACGCTTCGGTTTCCCATCTCGCACCCGCGCTCCAAATACTGGCGTTTGGATGCTTCCCTTCTTACGGATGCCGCTATTGTTCAGGAGCTCCGCTCTAATATGGCTGAATATTTTTCCTTGAACAGCTCGTCAGACACCTCACCCATCACACAATGGGAGGCCCACAAGTGTGTCATATGGGGTAGCCTCATAGCCCTTGCGACAAGACGTAAGAAAGCCAAGCAGGAGCGTCTGAAGCTCCTCTCAGATAGGATCCGCTCTTTGGAGAGAGTACATAAACAGACTCTGGCTGCGTCGACACTTTCGGAACTCACGCATGCACGCACACAGCTACTCATGGAACTGGGTAAAGCGGTTAGAAAAAGATACATTCTTACACATAAGCTCTATTATGAGTTCGCAAATAAGAGCGGGAAATTTCTAGCTAGAGCTCTTCGGGAGAAACGGGCTAGTATGACGGTTCATAAAATCAGAGGCTCTGATGGCATTGAGGCTACATCTAACCCCGATATTGCCGCCCATTTTGAACGCTACTATAAATCCTTGTACAACCTCCCTCCGGAACGCCCCCCCATACATTCGGACAAATCTAGAACTACCTTGATCTCTGAATTTCTCCATCTCTACGGTTCACCCGCCCTCTCCGAGGATCTGGTGCACGCTATGGAAAATGATCTCACCCTACTTGAACTGCAATCTGCAGTAAAACAGATGAAACCGGGGAAGAGCCCGGGCCCTGATGGTTTTTCAGTAGCCTATTATAAATCCTTTTTAGATATACTGGGTACTCCATTTCTTGCTGCTTTTAACACTCTCGCTCAACCTTCAGGGCCGCCTAACCACCTGTTGGAGGCTCACATTACAGTTATCCCCAAAGACGGGAAGGATAACACCCAGGTTTCCAATTATAGACCCATTTCCTTGCTGAACGTGGACGTCAAACTATTCGCGAAGATCATTGCTAATCGTCTTCTTCCCTCGCTTCCCTCCCTGGTCGATTAGGACCAAGCAGGATTTATCCCTGGTAGAGAAGCAAGGGACAACACTATCAAGGCCCTTAATCTCCATCACTGGCTTCGCAGGTCTAACACGCCGGGTTTTTTCCTCTCCTTGGATGCAGAAAAGGCCTTTGACAGGATTGCCTGGGATTACTTGAACGCGTCTTTGGTGGCACTGGGTTTGGGTGAGAAGATGCTCAACTTTATCATGGCCCTCTATTCTTCCCCTACTGCCCGGGTCCGGGTGAACGGCCATCTGTCCAACTCCTTTCATTTACGGAACGGTACACGTCAGGGATGCCCCCTCTCCCCGCTTTTGTTTGTCCTATCCCTTGAGCCCCTGTTGCGGAAAATTCGTTTAAACCCTGATGTTAAAGGAATCACGGTGACAGATAAGGAATATAAACTTGCAGCTTATGCGGATGATATTCTTTTGTTCTTGGCGGACCCTCACATCACTCTTCCAAACCTACTGAAAGACTTTGCCCTTTTCAGATATTTGTCGAATTTTAAAATCAATTTTTCCAAATCTGCCGCCCTTAACATTACTTTGTCTGCGGAGCTAGTCTCTGCTTGTGAGGCCCAATTCCCATTTCACTGGGAAAGGGATTCCCTAACTTATCTTGGTATCCAGCTCACCAGCAACCTTGATGACCTTTACATGAAAAACTTTCTTCCCGCTCTTCGCTCTATGCAAGAAGACCTCAATAAATGGCACCGTCCTTGTTTCTCGTGGTTTGGAAGGGCAGCGATCATTAAAATGAATGTACTTCCCCGTCTCCTGTATCTCTTCCAAACATTACCAATTCACTTACCTCCTGCTTTCTTTGCTTCTTGCAAAAGACTGTGTTCACTGTTCCTTTGGAGCCACAAACGTCCGCGTATTGCCTACTCCCAATTAACCCTTTCTAAACTTAAAGGGGGTATAGGATTCCCTGATCTTTACCGCTACTATTGGGCGTGCCATCTTTCCCGGATAGTTGATTGGCACGTTCACACTGCCTCTAAAGACTGGATATCTATCGAGAATGCTTGCTCGCCCTTCCCCCTGGCATCGATTCCTTGGCTTTTGCCGAAACACACGCCACAAGTTCTTCTCACCCATCCTTTGGTGGGACCTACGTTAAAAATTTTCCGTTCGGCTTGTAGATCTGCAGCCATTTCTGACACACCCAACCCCCTGACCCCCATACGCCTCAACCCTGACTTTCCCCCTGGCATGCATAAAGACTTTTTATTGAAACATTGGCCACACAAACAGCTCTTAGTGAAACATTTTCTCCGCAAGGGCAAGGTGAAAACACTCCGAGAATTGCAAGAAAGTCTGGGTATTCGCGAATTCCCTTTCTGGGTATATTTCCAGATCAGACATTATCTGCTCTCTCATAAACCCCCTCATAACTGGCATCGCTCTCTTACCCCATTTGAATCTGCATGCGCGAAGGCTGAACCGCGGAAACATCTGATCTCGGAGATCTACCCACTTCTAGTGGAGAGCCGGTCTTATGACTCCCTCCCCGCATGTCGGGCTTGGAGGAGAGATCTTAATGCTGAGCTGTCGGACTCAGACTGGGACCTGGTCTTCCAATACTCTCATAAATGTTCCCTCAATGTCTCGACACAAGAAAACAGCTACAAAATAGCCTCTAGATGGTACCGAACTCCTTCAAGAATTCATCATTTTAACCCCGCCTTCCCCAACAGCTGCTGGAGATGCGGGACCCCGGATGGGTCCTTTCTTCACATTTGGTGGTCTTGCCCGATTCTTCAACCATTTTGGCTGGAGGTCCATAGGTTAGTAGTGTCTATAAGTTCCTTGCCCTTAGCTCTCTCTCCTGCTCAATTCCTCCTCCATCATTCTTCCCTTCCCAGGGCTCAGTACTTTAAATCATTGGCCATGCACATGATCAACGCAGCCAGACTCTGTATTCCGGTTCTGTGGGGCTCCACTCGCTCTCCCTCTATACGTGAATGGCTCACCCGAGTGGGTAAAACGGCGGACATGGAAGAACTGGTTGCGACTGCTCTCGACACTCCTACGAAATTCTCTCACGTATGGGCCTGTTGGACCCATTTTCTGACTACCCCGGAGTATCGATCCCTCATGGACCAGCCTGTCTGCACCTGATATGGACTTCCCGATAGTGTCATTTAGTAGTATTTGACCTGAGGGTGCTATTATACTCCCCCCTGTGTTACATGCTCATTCTTTCGACGCCGATGACAGCGTAGGTTCCACCCACTCCCGTTACTGTTTGTATTGAGGATAAGATATTTTTGACAGTTGTCCCCTCTCTTATTTTACCCTCCATATTTGCTTCCCTTCCTCCCTCCCCCCCTCCCCTCCTTCCCCTTTTTTTTTTTTTTTTTTTTTCTCTCTTTCTTTCTTTCCCTTTTTTCTCGCCTTCTCCTTTCTTTTCTTTTCATATGCTTACACACGTCTCGGACAATTTTTCCAATAGCACATTGAGTAGGTGGTCAGCATCACCTCTCGCAATTAATCAGCGGTTCCCACGACAATTACTCCTACATTCGCACAATTCCACCATCGTATTCTGTAGTATTGACTTCTACTTAGGTATTGTATTTGCTCGTCTCCCCCCCACAGATTTTTACCGCAAGACAATATGGTAGGAGGCCAAACGTCTCTTTCTTTTTAGCACTTGACAAGCATACCTAAATATTACAGGCACAACCCTGTCGTGGCCTAGTTCATCCACACTTTTTGGTTTTGCGTTGGACCTCATTTGCCTTTGTATGATACATGCTTTGCTGTATGTCCTATGTACACTTCATCTGTACATTTTCGTGTGATCACTTGTATCTTGTTTCAATAAACTTTGTTTTTTTTTTGGAAAAAAAAAAAGTGAAAAAAAAAAAATAATGGCGGGCTCACCTCATGAAAGGATATTGCATGTGGTATTTGGGTCACGTGACACGTTTCCCAAATATCGCATGTGATACTGAAAATGACAATTCACTATCCCTTTATCCGGTATTTACCTCAAAAAGCAGAAATACTTGGTAAACGTTAGTATATTCACTAAACACACGGCTGGTGACGGCTCTGGAAGAACCAGATGAAATTTCATACATTACTTGAATATCGCATACCTGGACCTCTACTTATTTAACATTTACATTTATTTAGTTATGTACTTTTGGTGAATCGACTTTAACACTTTCAGGAGATATTTATCTAGTTTTAGCATTTTGAAGTAAATTCCACATAAACGGATAATAAATTGACATTTCCAGTATCGCATATGATATTTGGGAAAAATGTGTCATGTGACCCAAATACCGCATGCAATATCCTTATGTGAATTGAGCCCAGAGTGCTTTGTTCATTCCTTCTTCATAGATGAGTTAGGAATCAGAAGACTTCAGTGTTTATGAACACATGTGACTCTTTGTATACACTCATAAAGCCGGGCTGTGTTCCTGTGACTCTTGTTTTCACCACATGGAGAGGTTGTAGAAGGTCGGGCTTGTAAGGATCAGGTGTTATAGTTGGGTTGTTCATGTAATTCCTGCACAGGTTACTACTGAGATAATCATGAAAAGTTGGCATTCCCTGAGGGCCACAGTTGGACATCAGGAGTCCCAACAATAGAGGTTGGTGTCCATAAACATGGTCA
This sequence comes from Staurois parvus, assembly GCF_062004578.1. NCBI lineage: Eukaryota > Metazoa > Chordata > Amphibia > Anura > Ranidae > Staurois > Staurois parvus. Next base: position 2,109,866 of record NW_028318213.1, read on the forward strand.
TTGTAATGGAAACAGTATCGGCAGTCACACCTCAGCCAGGTATTCTCCCTCCTCTTTAACATATCAATTCACAAGCCCATCACCATTGAGATGATCAGTTCTGTCCTGGGGGTAAAAGTTCTCTCTATATTCTACAGCTAGATAGTCAAAGTTTTACGCAAAACAAAGTGTATTTTAGTGAATAACACAATCTTGGTTGTTATATTTACAGAATTTTTTTAATAGTTTTTTTTAAAATAGTTGCTCATTTATTTTTTATTTTCATTTATTTTTTATTTTCATTTATTTTTTTCACTACATTTCAGATTTTTAGATTCTCCTTTTACTGGCCATTTCCATGCAGTAGGCCTCCCTGAATGAACCACAAGTGACATAAAGAGGAAGCAACATAGCATTGATTTTATATGGTTTGTTCAGGCTGGTAGAGCTATATTGGGATGAGGTGAAGTAATACAAAATTGTTAAGATGAAATCATATTCTTTGTATGTAATGAGCAATTATGAATCCCTTCTTATACACATTATTGTATGATGGTCATTGGGAAGAATGTTCCTTACATTTGAGGTCACTGCAAACCCCCCTTACAGAAAGCTAGAAAGATCATTGGTGTCAGTGGCAATATATCAATGAAGAAGAAATTGCTCCTTGCTCAAGGAATCCTCAGCAACCTCTGGAGGAACCTCAGAGTTCCATGCAATGATGGCTGAGAAAGGCTGATCTAGACAAATCCTCTTCTTAAAGAAATTCAAAGTTTTCCAGCAGTAAAGGAATGGCTATTTTGGCCAACAGGATCATTCTGTGGTGGTTTTCTATTGATAATACTATGGTTAAGGTTTCTTTAAGTATGCCAAAATCCAGTGTTATGTTATTGTTCAGAATAATTATATCTAACCCACGTTAATTGTACAATATTCAGAAGCAGCCATTTTTAAAGTTTGCTTTTGAAGGTGAAAGTTACAGATCTGGGTTCCTTGCCTCAATACTTGGCTTGTTATTCACCCAGAGCACCATGTCAGTATATTTTCCATTACTTGATATACACCTGGCTTGTTCTAGGTCACTGATCACCAAGTAGTGAAGAAATGATCAGGATGTTGGGAGATGAATCTCTATAAATAAGATCAGACATGGCAGCTCCAATATTCCTATCCTGAGAGGTCTGTTTAATCCTCATGGAAATATTTCTATGATAATTACATTTTTAAGTTCATTTAAATCTTTTTTGTCAATAAAGTATTTTTTAAGTTAAACCCATTGGTGTTCAATGTTGCTGGAAATAGGGAAAATTATAGGATCCATCAAGAGGCCACAGCCCATATTACACAGATACTTCTTTATTCAAAATAAATTCATGTTTTCAGCTCATGGAGAGGTCATAGAGGTTCTTATAGATGGAAGTGATTCTTTGCTTTGTGATGATCAGATATAACATTTGGGTTTATTCATCTCAATGACAACTCTTGTACAGATTATTATTTAAGCACTTATGTCCCTTCCTATACTAATATAATCATGCAAATTTGGCATCCACAGAGGGCCACAGTTGGGCACCACTAGTCCTAACAATGGAGGTTGGCTTCTAGAAACAAGGTCATTGTGATGGAAACAGTATCAGCAGTCACACCTCAGCCAGGTATTCTCCCTCCTCTTTAACATATCAATCCACAAGCCCATCACCATTGAGATGGCCAGTTCTGTCCTGGGGGTAAAAGTTATCTCAATATTCTGCAGATACATTGTCATTGTCAACGCAAAACCAAAGTGTATTTTAGTAAATAACACAATCTCAGTTGTATTATTACATTCATCTGAATATTTAAATTGTTTGTTTTTTTACTACATTTCAGGTTTTCAGGTCATCCTTTTAGTAGCCATCTCCACGCAGTAGTCCTCCTTGATGAACTACAGGTGACATGAAGGGGAAATAACATAGCAGGAGTATTGATTTTATAGACTAGTGGAGTTATATTGAGATGAGGTGAAGTAAAACAAAAAGTGATAAGATGGAAGCAGATTCTCCATGTGGAACGAGCAACTTTGACTCCGTCTTTGTACACATAATCTTTTCTTTTTACCTTAATTCTTAACTCCACAAAGTTACATAAAACCTGGACAGTCAATAAAAAAGCTGAAGACTCTGGAACCAGAAGACAAGGAGAAGGTGGCAATGGAGCAACTAGGTGAAACCTGGACATCATGTGAGAGAAGTCTGCCATAATGTACAAAAATGATGTGTACTTGAACATTATCGCACAAGCCCTGGATTCCCTATGTTTAGTTCCACTTTAAGCTGACCCTTAAGTCATGTCTAAACCATCATTTCTCAGATTTTTGAAAATGGTCCTCTGCAACAACTTTCAAGTCTCAGAGAACCCCTGCTAATAATTACTCTACAGTATGTACAGCTCTGTGTATGTTAGTGTGATGGTCAGTGCAAAGAATGTCCTTTGCCTTTGTGGTCAATAGGAAGAATCCCCTTTACAGATAGCTAGACAGATAACCGGAGTTAGCCTCAACTCATCAATGAGGTAGAATTTGCTCCATGGTCAAGGAACCCTTAGCAACCTCTGGAGGAACCTTAGGCTTCCATGGACCACTGATTGAGAGAAGCTGATCTAGACCAATTCTCTTATTATTGGAGCTAAGTTTCCAGCATTTAAGGAATGACAAGTGTGGGCCAATGGGGCCATTCTGCAGCAGCTTTTCATTTAGACTTATAAGGTTCAAGGAATCCTTTATGTCATGACAAACTGTAGTTTTATGCTGAATTCATTTTAAATTCATTGTTTTTTTTATTGGCAATAAAGTTTTTTTAGGTTTAGTTTTTTTTTTTTTATTAAACCCATTGGTGTGCAATGTGCTAGAAATAAGGCATAATGTATAAAAGAACCAGCAAATAATGGGTACATTTGTTTTCAATAAATGAGCTGGTTACTATTTCCTCTTGTATTATTTATTTAAATTAGAATCAGTTAAAAAAAAATAAATCTTATAAAGCAAAAATAATTTCCCATTTTATAGTTACAATGTTGAAAAGTTTAATATTAAAATTCTGTAAAGTTTCAAAGTATTTGGGTTTCATCATGTTTAATCCTTTCACCTTTTCTCAGGACACACTTTTTATATGCAAATCAGCAAGAACAATCCAGGGTTATTTACACAACATTTACATCAGGAGTCAGCCAATGGAAAGCCTTCATTCTCTGCCTTCCCCGCCCATCTCCCTTGTATAAAGAGGTCCTCTCCTTCCCCTGATCAATGACTCTACTTCCAGAGATACCGGTATACTCATCTACTACAGCCCAGCTGGAGATTTGGTGACGTTGTCCGGAGCTGATCTGCAGAGGAACCCAATACTCAAAGAAAACTAATTGGACTTCATCACAGCGGAATCCTCGCCACATTAAGGTAAGGTCACTTTCATCTAACCAATCAAAGGATCTTTATTATTTATTGAACATTCTGATAATTATCCTGCAGAGGTTTATGAGGCATATTTAATAAATATATGGAAAACTGACACAAAGGGGCAAGGAGTGGAGGTTTAGGACAGGATAATATGTAATACAATGTATACAGAAGACAGGATAGCCATTGGAGGCTTCCCATGATCAGCCTGATGAAAAAGTTGTTCGTATTACAGGATATAATAAACGTTGTGGCAGTAATTTGTGTGATGTAATACAATTTCAAACATATGTTTAGGTGTCCAAATAATGTATATTTTTTTTCTAAATCTCCTATTACAAGTATATTCCAATCTGTACAAAAAAATTGACTGAACAATGTTGAATTCTTTGCTATGAAATACTACCTCTCACCAAAACAGGAGTACAACATTCTACTTCATAATCTCACTGAAAATTCACTTCATGATGTCTGTCCTTCTGATTCTATGTGGTCTTCCTGAGAACATAAAGATGACATTTAGCAGGAAAACGCCTTAAAAGTTTTTAAGGTGCTTGAAAAGGGATGTGACAGTTGAGTGTTTGGATGATATGACATCACTCATGGTAATTGTGGATCATTCTGGGACTTCACAGTTTTGGAGAGAATGTTTTAGGGAAATGCCACTAATATCTTCTGATATCCTTTAGCATGACCTCTGCTGTCTTCTGAGTAAAAAAAGTGAGGCAACCGTTTTTTATATTTTCCTTGAGAGTTTTGATTAAATTACACTTTTTAACTGACTGAGCTCCGTGTTCATCCTCCTGAATTTATGTAATCAAAACTGGAAAGTTGGCATAGCTGGTCGGCAACAAGAGAGCAGAGTATCTGTTGTAGATTATTCTTAAGGAATGTTTAGTCTTTTCATGGAAGTATCTGCCAGAAATATGAGGGTCACCAAAACTCTTCTGGCAGCAGATACACCTTTCCATCAATGCTGACCAAAGTTTATTACATTCTCTTCCTGAAGGATACTTGGGGGTTAATGGAGCCTTCTGACCACCAATTACCGAGAGCCTCTCCCCCCGCACACAACTGCACTTATAGCTATTGGATATATTTATGTGTTGCTATATGTCTTGGCTTTTCCATTTGTTTTGCACTTGATAAAGTTATAACCTCACTTGATAATTTTCTTATATAAGGATTGCTGGCTTTCCATATTCAGCTCATTTAACTATACTCCATAAATTTCTATTGTTGTGTTCAAACTCTTACTTTAATAACTGAAACTTATTCCCGAGCCCCATTCAATAAGATGTGAAGCTTTAGGGAGCATCTCATATATATATATATATGTATATCAATGTGGGTAAGAGTATTCATATTTGAAACATTTCTATAGTTTTTCTAAAACAATTTGTTTTCTTCTTAATAATTCAACAAGTTTTCTTTTTTCGCTCTCCAGGACACTATGGCCTCCATTACTCATGGTGTTGAAGGATTTCTGAATAGAATGGTCTCCTTCTATTCACAAGAAATAAAGCAGGTAGACTTACAGGAGTACTTCACCATTATGAAGGAACTTGGAGAAGGTGGATATGGAAGAGTTTTATTGGCAAAGGACAAGATAACAGGTCAGTGAACTATTCTAAGTACCGTTTCAGTATCCTCTGCAAATATGTATGTATATGTTTGTACATTTGTACACTATAGACTTTATATTTATTAAATCTCCATAAATATATCATGTTTAAATATTTTTTCATGTTGGTAGAATGATTTAGGGAACTAAGCATTGGGCTGATTCTTGGGAGCAGTTATGCAAATATTAAAATGCCTTGATGGGTACATATCTGTCTGGAGCAGTGGACTGTATTTCCATGCAGACTGTCCTAGATAATGATCACATGTGATGCTGAGCCTCCATGATTAAAAGGACAGACATATAATGAATGAAAGGGGCAGGCCAGCAATAGTCAGGCTGGGAAGGATATGATGCTAACAATGCTGGACGTCCTCCAGCCAGGAAACGAGATGGGATCTGTATGACTTGCTGAAGCTTCCGATGCACAATGAGAGACTATCGCTGTGTTCAGTGAAATCAGAGTAGGACATTTCAGCCCAGGAAAGGTTCTTGTACAGCTGATTGATGGCTGAAATTTAGCTATGAATGAAGCATAATACATTCTCAAACATTTTAATAAGATCCGTTGCTCGAATATTGAGATTTTCAAGTGGATAGAAAAAATGATCAGCTAAAAATTTCCATTTCTTAATCAAAGTTAAATTATTTTTTTCTACAGGTCAAAGAATGGCATTGAAGACCATGGATAAAAACAGAACCAGCCAGCGGTCTTTCCTCCAGGAGTTCTGCGTTTCATACTTTCTTTCATCTCATCCCAATATCATTGGATGTAATGGCATCGCCTTCACCACCATCGACTACTTTGTGTTTGCCCAGGAACTAGCCCCTGTTGGTGATCTCTTCTCCATGATTACACCATACGTAAGTACATTAAGGTTTCAGTATGCCCTTTTTTTTTAAGTTTTGGATAAGGGAGAGTTAAAACTAATAATGCCCATCACTTTGTCTTAATGATGGAGATTGCCGGAACATTTATAAAAAGAGAATCTCTTTTGGGGGAACACAAACGGCAATAGACTCCACTCCTAGTCTAAAACTAGATCAAAAGTGATGGCCATGCTTATACTTTAACTGATTCTGAATTACTCTTTATATTCTATCTTACTGTATTTAACAACTATTGCATTTTGATTTTGTATTCCTAGGTGGGAATTCCAGAAGACTCAGTTAAGAGGTGTGCTCTTCAGATCTCCAATGCTCTCGAATTCATATCCGAGAAAGGACTGGTGCATATGGATTTGAAGCCAGAAAACATTTTGGTGTTTGACCAGGACTGTCACTTCATCAAGATCACAGACTTTGGCCTTGCGAAGGTCAGAGGGACAGTGATAACATCCAGGTGTGGTAGCAAAACCTACATGGCCCCAGAACTACGTGACATGACCATTACGGATGGACTGGTTGTAGATGGCTGCCTTGATGTGTGGGCGTTTGGTGTTACCATCTACTGCCTACTCCTAGGGGAGTATCCATGGCAGGTGGCCATGCCTGAAGATGAAGGATATAAAGGTTTTGTTGACTGGCAAAACAATTTTCATATGGACAATCCTCCTGAAGCATGGAGAAAGATTTCATCCGGAATAAGAAGGATGTTTGGTGATCTTTTGGCCATTGACTTTTCTAAAAGAAGTAAATCTACAGAAATCCTGAAATACATGAACGAAAGCTGGAAGGAAGAAATCCCAGATGCAATCACAGGACAAGAAGATGAGGATCCCATCAAAAGCAGCTCTGTACAATCTGAGGTAACCTCCATTTCTCACCTGAACACCTCACAGCGTAGTGTTACTAACAAGTCCTTGTCTTACTTTTTGACCACAGACACTTCTGGATCTCAGTCTGAGATGACTCCATTGCCCCAGAAGGATGACATGGAAGAAGCACTGATCATATTCGATGATGAGTTCTCCTTACTTGTTGGTGCAGAGGTAAACATTGGATGAAGAAGAATCATGAGTGATGGTGCGTCCGAAAGAACATCACATATGGCCAACTTCCCCAGGTATGTACCTTTCTCAATTCACAATTTAATCTTTTAGGGCCATGTCACACTAGCAGTTCAGCACTAAGTCATCACTTTTTCCACCACAATATCCATCACTGATTTTGCATTGATACTAAAGCAATCCAGTTTCAGTCAATAAATAGCCACCACCTTATCTTCCTTTAGAGGGATTATCCTCTTTTAGGAGCTGTCTGTACCTCTTCTGATCTGCAGATCTCTATAAAATGTACTACTGAGCTACCAAGAATGTTGTAACACACTAAACCTTTCATCCCAACTCTTCATTTTTGTAAGAATGGCAGGGGTGCAGTCTATACCTACATACTGGCATTATGCAGCCTTCACTTTCATCTCAGATGGTTGGGGGGGGGGGGGTATGTCAGTGATAGAACTCTTGTTAGCAACTCACAAAGGGGTTGGGTTAGGCCTTGTAGTTCGGAAGTTTAACCCCTTCACGCCTAAGGGTAAAACAAATCTAAATGCCTAAGCACAATTCTGCACCGTTGACATGTGATAGCAAAACCGTACATATCATCACAACTACTTTGCACATCCAGGTGGATTATACCTTGATTTTTTCAGGACAAATTGGGCTTTCATTTAGTGGTAAATGGTAATGGATATCTCCTTATTTTTTTTTATTATCAAAGGAAAACTGGCCAAAAATAGTAAAAAAAATCCTTTTTTTTTTATTTAGCTATGTGTTTCTTGTTATGACCATAACCTACCACCAAACAGCAACCCAAAATAAATTCTCCAGCTCTTGACGATCGCAGCGATACCATATATGTGTATGTTATTTGTTGTTTGTACCCGTAGTATAGCCCAGAAACCATAGTGAGCATTTTGTTTTTGTCTTTTTTTTTTTTTTTTTACCTAAAACACACTAACACTAACTGACACTGACATTAACACTAACTGACACTGATACCAATTTTTTTTAAATCCTGACCTTGACCTTTGACCCTGACCTAAACACTAACCCTGGCACTGAACTAGATCAAACCTTGATCTAGGTATTTTTTTTTATTTTTTATTTATTTTTTTTAATATTTATTTATTTATCTTTTTTTTTTTTTTAAAAACTTTTTTTTTTCTTCTCTCTGACAGGAGTTCGAGAGATACAATGTATCTCTCTTCTCCATTCATAGAGAGAGAGAGAAAAAAAAACAAGGGGGCCGGGCTGCACAGTGACTGATCACTGTGATAGCCAATCAGAGGCTATCACAGCGATCATGTGACCCGGGACCGGGAGTCCCGGGTCCCGATCGTTAGAACGGGACCCGGGGCTCTCAGTGACACCGCGGTCTCGGTGCTGGAAGCGCGCTGAGGGGCGCGCTCCCAACACAAAGACAGGTACGCAAATATGCGGCCCCACGGAAAAAAGCCCAGGTCCGTGAGGCTGCATATTTGTGTTACGTCGGCGTCAAGGGGTTAAAGTGAAGCTTGAAGCAAAGGGGCCGATACTAAAGTCCTTCTAGCTAACACTGGTAATAACAGGACTATTGTTGGATATGATATTAGAAGTTTGCGGTAAAATATTTGAAATTGTTAGTATTTTATTATGGCATTGCCAAGACCATTTATAGTACATTATGAGAGAGCCTTAGACATTCATTTTATTTATGAATCTAGAGCAGTCAGATCAGTGAAGGATGGTTGCTTATTGGTTGCTGTAGGTCTCTATCCTTTTTTATTTTGTCTTTTTGACTAGATTTGTCTACTCTGTGGATAGTTTGTAATTTACACAACCACAATCTGCCATATAACCTCTTGGAGGAACCTTTTAAACATTTTTGTAACCTTTTTAACTGAACCACAACCGGTGATTTCATTTATTACTCCAGGATACTCAGTTTTTCTATATAGATATTCAGAACTGACCACATGCATTTTGTCCTGTTACATTCCCTGTTCATGTTTGCATTTCACAGATCATTTCTATATTTTGCTCTAACAATATTTCTTTACATTTTTCAGATGACAAGTCTGGACTATCCCCAGTGGATGAACAAGGCCCCTGCCTGGTACATGGGGGAATGTAACTTGTAGATATATGAGTAGTTACTCCTCCTGTGCACTGGGTGGGGCTCTTGAATTTTCTCTGTACAGAAAAATACCCATTGATCCTGCCAGAAATCATTTGAGTTCCTAAATTACTTTTTGAGCTTACACCATTGCCTCTGTTGCATCTGAAATGCTAAGCAGTGTTGTCAGCCAGGTTTAGAAGGACCTGTTTAGCACTGACAGAGGTATATACTGGTAGGTCAACCACTTTGCCACATGATTTAACATTTGTAACTGTGTGTACTGGTAAGTCAACCACCAAATTACTTTTTGGTGAATTGGATTCATCATTGAGGCAAATTGTAGCTTCCAGGCAACTCCTGTTTGGAGTAAACCATGATAATCATATAGTATATCCGGGTAAATAGCATCTTTAGGTTTTCTTTAAATTCACCATTTTCACCTCATTATGTGAATTGTTCTCAAAGTTTATCATATTTTTGGGGGCGCATGCGCGGCTGGCTCTGGGATTACAGCTCCGTGAAGAGAGCTCCGCATCCCGGCCAGCCTAAACCCGGCACTCACCAATCCCACAGCGGCAGTGACCTCTCCCCACGCTGATAAGGGGACACAGGTCTCCACTGGATCCCCAGGGAATATGCCCCGATGCCGCAGATCACCAGGGAAGACAGGAAAGCTGACAAACTTTTACCCAGCTCTCAGCCCCTGCAGGCAAGATGGTGCCGGCTCCTCACAGACAGATGCCTTACAGACAGAACGGAGACCAGAGCACACCACAGACCCCAGGCTCAAAGCAACATTATACCCTGGAGACCCTGGTGAGTCCTCTCCGCCCCTGTCTCCCACCACAAGTAGCCCTGCTAAGTCCAGACCTAGGCTGGACATAGAAAATCCTCCTGTCACTCAGCCTTCCTATTCTACACTCAATCCTGCTATTTCTACTCCATCCTTAATAGAAAATTTTCCTGCTTCAGACCAACCTATCACTGAACTGTCTATGAACAGTATGCTTCTCTCACTGTGACAAACATTACATGATGACCTGACGACGACACTATCGCAAATTTCAACCGCGGTACAACGAGAGGACCACCGTATCTGCCATATTGAAAATAAAATGAGGGAAATGTTCGCAGCTCACAATGGCCTAATAGACGCATACACCGACCAGGGCACCGACATAGAACAGATTAACCTCTAGCTAGCGGATCCTGAAGACCACTCTAGGCGGAACAACATAAAATTCCACGCAATCCCATAAAACATCAATTCGGACGCCATAGTACCATATTTACAACAATACATGAAATACCGCATTCCTTCCCTATCATATGTAGAGCTCGCTATAGATCGTGCGCACAGATTACCAAAACCATCGTTCCTACCGGCCGCAGTACCTAGGCACATCCTGGCACACATCCACTTTTACCATGTGAAAGAAAAAATTATGATAGCCACGAGAAACATTACATCACTACCGCCAGACCAAGCAAATATAAAATTATTTGCAGACCTACCTAAAGCCACTCTTCTAAACCTCAAGAATCTTGTCACCATAACAAAAGCGCTGCGGAACCACGGAATTGGCTACCAATGGGGTATCCCCACAAAGGTCATTGTTAAACAACAAGGAAGGTTCTTTACAATTAAATCTAGTGAAGCAGGCATCGACCTCTTGAAAGTCTGGAAGATCCTATCAGCGGACTCCCACCAACCCACCTCCAACCATACGCAACACATGGAAGCAGAATGGTCCAGATCCTAAGATCACCACCATCAACAACCAACCAACAAGCTGGGACCCTATCAACCACTAATGGCTGGCATATGGCCCCATTATGACCATCATCGAACCCCAAGTTACTCGTCAACATGACTTACCATGTAAGTCATGTATGTTCAAATCCCCCCGTTAGATAGTAGCAATAAGTGCTACACATACCACTTGTGTTTTCAACAAGTTTTTTTTACCCCCTTACCCTCCTACCTATACCAGTCGATTGACTCAACCTCTCCACATTCAAAATAACGTCCTACAAGATGAAACATCCTCATCAAACCAGCGACCACATCCAGCAAGTTACCTCTTCTTTGTGGAAACTTCTCAAAAACAACAAAAAGATATGCCATTACTCTACATTATCCATGAAATACCTCTGCTACTTCGAACAACTCGCCTACATCCAGGACTATGATTAAAATATCATCCTTAAATGTCCGTGGCCTCAACTCACCATTCTCAAGATCTCTACTACAAAAAGAAGCTCGTTCGTTGCAGGCTGATGTCCTATTCCTTCAAGAATCCCACTTTGCCACCAACAAAATCCCCAAATTTCACTTACACCATTTTTCTCCAATCTATATGGCAACCAGCCAAAAGAAGACCGGTGTCATCACAGCCATTAGAGACTCTCTCCAATACCACTGCATCTCAGAAGTCGCAGACCCTCAAGGGCGCTATCATATCCTGATATGCAAAATTAATGGAATCCTGTACACCCTGGTCAACATCTATGGTCCAAACACCAATCAACTCCAATTCTACAACAAAATCAATTCCACTATTTCCGCTCAGAAACAAGGCAGACTAATTATAGGAGAAGACTTCAACATTACTGGCAACCCACTCCTGGACTCTTCTTCTAGCAACCACTCCTCCAAACAATCGTTTAACGTCTTTCTACACAAAAATGACCCTTACGACATCTGGCGATGCCATCACAGTACAGAAAAAGACTACACCTATTACTCCCCCTCTCAGCTCTCCTACTACAGAATTTACTTTTTCATCACAGACAAGTAGACTTTACAACACGCCACATCCTCCAAAATTGGTACCATAACCTGGTCAGATCACCCTCCAATCTCCATCTCCTTAGATCACAATCAACACTCAACAATCCCCTGTATCTGGAGACTTAACACATTCTTATTGAAGAACCTGGACCACAAAAAACTCATATTGGACGCTCACAATATGTTTTTTTACATAAATGACTCACCTGAAACATCGATACACACACTATGGTCCACATATAAGGCATACATGAGAGGTATCCTTATACAATTAAATTCCCGAATCTCCAAACAGAGAAACTAACAAATCGAAAATATCCTCCTCTCCATTAAAACAAAAGAAGAATTAAACAAAAAATCCCCAAACTCCGCAACATCTGCCCAACTCACCGCTGACAGAAACAAACTTAGAACCCTCCTGCTCTACAAATCCTCAACCTTCAAAAAATGACATTCTACTCCCTTAGCAACAAAGCCAACTCCTTACTAATCAAAATGATTAAACAACGACGACTAAGAAATAAAATATCTTCAGTTTATCATCCATCCTCACGATCCCTAACCACAAACCCGCAGGATATAGCTAATGCCTTCTCGACCTATTACCAACAACTATAAAACCTTAAAGACGACCCCAACACTATTCAACCAACACCTACGTCCATACAACAATTCCTCCACACAATTAAACTCCCTCAACTTTCCTCAACCCAACTTGATGACATATCAACTCCGATCACTACCACTGAAATAGAATCCACCATTAAAACACTTCCTCTTAACAAGTCTCCAGGAAATGACGGTTATATAAACGAGTACTACAAACAATCTACCCCTAACCTATCGCCATATCTGACTAGACTCTTTAACCATGCGGCCACCACTGGCACATTCCCCAAGGACATGCTACAATCAACAATAACCACAATACCAAAGCCTGCCAAAGATCCACAGTTTGTCCAAAATTATAGACCAATTTCCCTACTTAACACAGACGTCAAACTCTATGCAAAAATTATAGCGTGAAGACTACTCCCCTATCTCCCCACTTTGATACACCCAGACCAAGTAGGATTCATACCAGGCTGCCAGGCACCTGACGCTACTAGAAGACTCATATCCCTCATCCATCACTTAGAACACACCAAACAACCCTCATTGCTTTTATCATTGGACGTTAAAAAAATGTACGACCGCATACACTGGCTATTTTTGCAAATGACCTTACAAAAATTTGGCATCACAGGTTGGATGTTAACAGCCATTTTAGCACTATACTCCCTCCCATCACCCAGAGTATTAACTGACGGAACACTATCAGACCCCTTTGATATTACCAATGGCACCAGACAAGGTTTCCCCCTATCTCCTGTCATATTTGCATTACTTATTGAACCCCTAGCCTCTAAACTTCAAGACGACCCGATGTTCACTGGCATACGACACCTTAACACTGAGCACAACATTTTCCTATTCGCAGACAACATCATACTGATGATTATCAACCCAACCAAATCCCTCCAAACAATACATACCCATCTTCAACAATATACGATGGTCTCCTATTATAAACTAAACAAGCCCAAATCCTCAATTCTAAACCTCCACACACCATATATCACTCAACTATTCCTTTGCTTAACAATTTCCCTTCACTTGGGAAAAAAATAATATCCCATATTTAGGAATCAAACTCTCGGCCACAACAGACCAGCTATTTACCTTGAACCACAAAAAATTACTTGAAAATGTACCCCAAGAAATTGCCAACCTTCGTACCTCAGAACAAAGTGAGGAAATTCCCCTCTTAGACAGGTGTCAGTGGAACAGGTATTCCCATTGGATGAATTCCCCTCTAGTCCTGTTTTGGTTACAACTGTAAAATTGTGGATTTCTGATCGGTTTCTGTTTTAGAGACAATGGTCACCAGGACAAATAGAGAGGGTGGATCTCCCCAAAAATGACACATACAGAAAATCAGAACCTGACAAAAGATATAATTCTTCACCAGTTGATGGAGAACTCAAAAATATTTTTTACCATTACATAAACTTTGGACAGGTTAGTTTCTCATTCATTTTTTTTGTTTTGTAAATTTCTCTGCTGGTGGAATAATCTGACCAAGATCAAGTCTGGATTAATTTCAATGCACGTTCTACTGTCTAAAATGTACACTGATGGAGCAAAATCTACACGAGTGCATCACATGGATCAAAGTGCAGGGAAGTGTGTCTGCTGGATTAACATTGTAGAGTTTAGGAAAAGATGAATTTTTATCATGAAGTGAGGACCCCCTCCCCCAATTTTCTTCATAAGCAAAGAAAATTAAGTCTCTGGTGACTTTTAGTGTATGGATTGTATTATACGGGTCAGAAAATCTCTTCTGCCCAAAGCATTGGACTCCAGTCCCCAAAGCCTCCCAAAAGGCCAATTTCCCCCAACAGAGTAGATAAGTGTTGTTGTCTCAGGCTGCCCATCGATAAACCGCTTTAGTCATGGGCAAATACATCTGTGACATGCAGAGGTTTGTCATGGTTCTTGACTTTCACCCCAAATCTATTTACTTTAAGATTTAATATCTCTAAAGATATGATTTGGTAGAGTGTTCACACAACTGACTGAAAGCTTCAACACAACAACAGAAATGTATTGGTAAAAAGGTTTAAATCTAACAAACCATCAATCTATTCATTTACACAGAAATGATTAAAGTGACACTAATGTTTTGTTTTTTCTTAAAAACATCAAACATGTCATACTTATCCGCTGTGTGCAATGGTTTTGCACAGAGCAGATGGGATTCTGCTCTTCGTGGGTCCTCTGCTGGTGCTCCTGGTCTTTCCCTTCTGTTGGGTGCCCCAATAGCAAATAGCTTGCTATGGGAAAATCTGAGCAGGTGTACTCCCAAACCATGGTTCTACGTGTCCATTCACATACAAAGCTGTGTCTCAGCCCTGCCCCTTCCTCTCCTAATTGACTCACTGGCTGTGAATTGGCTCATGCTGCTGCATCATCCAATCAAGAGTGAGGCCGCAGAAAACAGGCTGTCATGGACATCGATGGATCAAGAGGGAGCTCAGATAAGTGTTGGGGGAGCTGCATACATAGAATGCACGAAGGTAAAAAACCCTGAGACTTGACAACCACTACAAAACTATTTTTTAATGGATTAGTATAGAGCTCTTTCCATAGACTTGCATGGTGTACTACCAATTGGTGGGTCTATCTATTCCATCTACTCAAATATTGCTCATCTTTTCAGGATTGGACAACTTCCAATATACCTTTAGTTAGCATACTGTAATAAACAAATCCTAAGCACAACCTTTTTGGAGGGAAAATTACATATAAACAGGACTGGGATTTCAAAGGTCAAATGACGCATTCCTGAAAGGATGGCCTCCTTCATTACATATCTAAACAAGGGGGATCCATTAAAGTTGATATTTTGGAGTTGGTTCCATTGGGGGAGATTTACTAAAATTGATGCGCACACAGTCCGGTGCAGCTGTACATGGGAGCCAATCAGCTTCTAGCTTCAGCTTCCTCAATTAAGCTTTTCAATAAGACCTGGAAGCTCCAGTTTTAGTAAATCTACCCCATTGTGTACATCACTACTGAGACACGGAATCATCTGCAAGAAGCTCCTCAGCCTATTGTCAGCCTTCTCATATACAGTATCATCTGTAATGAATAGAATGAGCCCCTTGGCAGCTTCCATTCAGATCAAGCAATTCCCTTCTATCTTCAGAACCTGGGGATATCCAGACATATTACACACTAGATATGGGCTGCATGTTAGACTCGAACATGGGCCGTTCGTGTGTTCGCTGAACACAGGTCAGATGCATTGCTTTAACCAATCACAGTGTGTGATGATGTCACAAGCGGTAGGATGAACCCCCGCCCCCTTGTGCCATCATGACAGTATATCAGAACTGTCATCGTGGGCGCAGCTGTCAGACAGTGAGAGCCAGCATGGAGTGCAGAGTGTTTTTTTTTCTTTTTTTGGGTAGTGGCAGCAGCGGGCATCGGGATTGATGTTGGATCTACTTTGGGGGACATTTTTTTAATTTATGTTTTTAATAAAGGACTTGTCAAAGACTGTCTCCTGTCTTTTACACTACACTTTTTCTTTGCGAATGGGTAGCGGTACCATGTATCGCATACTCATTTACATAGGTGGGTTGGGATCTGGGGGCCCCCTTGTAAAGGGGGATTCCATATTCCGATAAGCCCTCTGCCCGCATATCCCCACAATCACAGACTACTGTTGTGGAGAAGAGGCCCTTGTCCCCATCAACATGAGGCAAGGTGCTTTGGGCAAGGGGATCCCCTGCCCTAAGTGACCCTCAATATTGAGGACATGTAGCCTGGCATGGTTCATAAGGGGGGGTACTCACTCATCTCATCCCCTTTTCTGATCTGCTGGGCTCCATCGTCGGATAAGGGTCTGGAATGTTTTTTGGGGGAACCCCCACACCATTTTTTTTTACGTTTTGGCATGGAAGTTCCCCTCAAAATCCATACCAGATCCCAATGGCTTGGTATGAATGGGAGGGGGGACCCCACGCTGTTTTTTTTTTTTTTTAAGTAATTGTCGTGAAATGCCGACAATTCCTTTTACATTCAGTTGTCAGCAGGAAACCCCACTGACAGCTGAAACATGAATGAATGTTTCACTACTAAAAAACACATGACTTCAGAACAGAACTCATGTCAGATTTTAGTAACTGAGCGGGATCTCACCACATACTCAGATGCAGTCAGATACCACTCAGTTGTTCAGTTCATGTACGAAGTTTGCGGTCAAACATTCTGTAGGTTCCAATGTTCAACCGCGAACCAAACAGGGCGGTGTTCGGCCCATCACTATTACTCACCCACATTGATCAAACTCTAACTAAAATATATTTCTAACCACAAGATTCTTTACATCTATGAATGGAGATTTCACATAACCTCATAAATAATGGCGGGCTCACTTCATGAAAGGATATTGCATGTGGTATTTGGGTCACATGACACGTTTCCCAAATATCGCATGTGATACTGAAAATGATAATTCACAATCACTTTATCCGGTATTTACCTCAAAAAGCAGAAATACTTGGTAAACGTTAGTCTATTCACTAAACACACGGCTGGTGACGGCTCTGGAAGAACCAGCTGAAATTTCATACATTACTTGACTATCGCATACCTGGACCTCTACTTATTTAACATTTACATTTATTTAGTTATGTACTTTTGGTGAATCGACTTTAACGCTTTCAGGAGATATTTATCGAGTTTTAGCATTTTGAAGTAAATTCCACATAAACGGATAATACATTGACATTTCCAGTATCGCATATGATATTTGGGAAAAATGTGTCATGTGACCCAAATACCGCATGCAATATCCTTATGTGAATTGAGCCCAGAGTGCTTTGTTCATTCCTTCTTCATAGATGAGTTAGGAATCAGAAGACTTCAGTGTTTATGAAGACATGTGACTCTTTGTATACACTCATAAAGCCGGGCTGTGTTCCTGTGACTCTTGTTTTCACCACATGGAGAGGTTGTAGAAGGTCGGGCTTGTAAGGATCAGGTGTAATAGTTGGGTTGTTCATGTAATTCCTGCACAGGTTACTACTGAGATAATCATGAAAAGTTGGCATTCCCTGAGGGCCACAGTTGGACATCAGGAGTCCCAACAATAGAGGTTGGTGTCCATAAACATGGTCATTGTAATGGAAACAGTATAGGCAGTCACACCTCAGCCAGGTATTCTCCCTCCTCTTTAACATATCAATTCACAAACCCATCACCATGGAGATGGCCAGTTCTGGGGGTAAAAGTTCTCTCTATATTTTACAGCTAGATAGTCAAAGTTTTACGCAAAATAAAGTGTATTTTAGTGAATAACACAATCTTGGTTGTTATATTTACAGAATTTTTTAAATAGTTGCTAATTTATATTTTTCACTACATTTCAGATTTTCAGATTCTCCTTTTACTGGCCATTTCCATGCAGTAGGCCTCCCTGAATGAACCACAAGTGACATAAAGAGGAAGCAACATAGCATTGATTGTATATGGTCTGTTCAGGCTGGTAGATCTATATTGGGATGAGGTGAAGTAATACAAAATTGTTAAGATGAAATCATATTCTTTGTATGTAATGAGCAATTATGAATCCCTTCTTATACACATTATTGTATGATAGTCATTGGGAAGAATGTTCCTTACATTTGAGGTCACTGCAAACCCCCCTTACAGAAAGCTAGAAAGATCATTGGTGTCAGTGGCAATATATCAATGAGGCAGAAATTGCTCCTTGCTCAAGGAATCCTCAGCAACCTCTGGAGGAACCTCAGTGTTCCATGCAATGATGGCTGAGAAAGGCTGATCTAGACAAATCCTCTTCTTAAAGAAATTCAAAGTTTTCCAGCAGTAAAGGAAAGGCTATTTTGGCCAACAGGATCATTCTGTGGTGGTTTTCTATGGATAATACTATGGTTAAGGTTTCTTTAAGTATGCCAAAATCCAGTGTTGTGTTATTGTTCAGAATAATTATATCTAACCCACGTTAATTGTACAATATTCAGAAGCAGCCATTTTTAAAGTTTGCTTTTGAAGGTGAAAGTTACAGATCTGGGTTCCTTGCCTCAATACTTAGCTTGTTATTCACCCAGAACATCATGTCAGTATGATATTTTCCATGACTTGATATACACCTGGCTTGTTCTAGGTCACTGATCACCAAGTAGTGAAGAAATGATCAGGATGTTTGGAGATGAATCTCTATAAATAAGATCAGACATGGCAGCTCCAATATTCCTATCCTGAGAGGTCTGTTTAATCCTCATGAAAATATTTCTATGCTAATTACATTTTTTAAGTTCATTTAAATCTTTTTTGTCAATAAAGGATTTTTTAAGTTAAACTCATTGGTGTTCAATGTTGCTGGAAATGGGGAAAATGGCATAAGATCCATCAAGAGGCCACAGCCCATATTACACCGATACTTCTTTATTCAAAATAAATTCCTGTTTTCACCTCATGGAGAGGTCATAGAGGTTCTTATAGATGGAAGTGATTCTTTGCTTTGTGAGGATCAGATATAACATTTGGGATTATTCATATCAATTTCAACTCTTGTACAGATTATTATTTAAGCACTTATGTCCCTTCCTATACTAATATAATCATGCAAATTTGGCATCCACAGAGGGCCACAGTTGGGCACCACTAGTCCTAACAATGGAGGTTGGCTTCCATAAACAAGGTCATTGTGATGGAAACAGTATCGGCAGTCACACCTCAGCCAGGTATTCTACTTCCTCTTTAACATATCAATCCACAAGCCCATCACCATTGAGATGGCCAGTTCTGTCCTGGGGGTAAAAGTTCTCTCAATATTCTGCAGATACATTGTCATTGTCAACACAAAACCAAAGTGTGTTTTAGTGAATAACACAATCTCAGTTGTATTATTACATTTATCTGAATATTTAAATTGTTTGTTTTTTTTAACCACATTTCAGGTTTTCAGGTCCTTCTTTTAGTGGCCATCTCCATGCAGTAGTCCTCCTTGATGAACTACAGGTGACATGAAGGGGAAATAACATAGCAGGAGTATTGATTTTATAGACTAGTGGAGTTATATTGAGATGAGGTGAAGTAAAACAAAAAGTGATAAGATGGAAGCAGATTCTCCATGTGGAACGAGCAACTTTGACTCCGTCTTTGTACACATAATCTTTTCTTTTTACCTTAATGCTTAACTCCACAAAGTTACATAAAACCTGGCCAGTCAATAAAAAAGCTGAAGACTCTGGAACCAGAAGACCAGGAGAAGGTGGCAATGGAACAACTAGGTGAAATCTGGACATCATGTGAGGGAAGTCTGCCATAATGTACAAAAATGATGTGTACTTGAACATTATCGCACGAGCCCTGGATACCCTATGTTTAGTTCCACTTTAAGCCGTCCCTTAAGTCATGTCTAAACCATCATTTCTCAGATTTTTGAAAATGGTCCTCTGCAACAACATTCAAGTCTCAGAGAACCCCTGCTAATAATTACTCTACAGTATGTACAGCTCTGTGTATGTTAGTGTGATGGTCAGTGCAAAGAATGTCCTTTGCCTTTGTGGTCAATAGGAAGAATCCCCTTTACAGATAGCTAGACAGATAACTGGTGTTATCCTCAACTCATCAATGAGGTAGAATTTGCTCCATGGTCAAGGAACCCTTAGCAACCTCTGGAGGAACCTTAGGCTTCCATGGAACACTGATTGAGAGAAGCTGATCTAGACCAATTCTCTTATTATTGGAGCTAAGTTTCCAGCATTTAAGGAATGACAAGTGTGGGCCAATGGGGCCATTCTGCAGCAGCTTTTCATTTAGACTTATAAGGTTCAAGGAATCCTTTATGCCATGACAAACTCTAGTTTTATGCTGAATTCATTTTAAATTCATTGTTTTTTTTATTGGCAATAAAGTTTTTTTAGGTTTAGTTTTTTTTTTTTTATTAAACCCATTGGTGTGCAATGTGCTAGAAATAAGGCATAATGTATAAAAGAACCAGCAAATAATGGGTACATTTGTTTTCAATAAATGAGCTGGTTACTATTTCCTCTTGTATTATTTATTTAAATTAGAATCAGTTAAAAAAAAATAAATCTTATAAAGCAAAAATAATTTCCCATTTTATAGTTACAATGTTGAAAAGTTTAATATTAAAACTCTGTTAATTTTCAAAGTATTTGGGTTTCATCATGTTTAATCCTATCACCTTTTCTCAGGACACACTTTTTATATGCAAATCAGCAAGAACAATCCGGGGTTATTTACACAACATTTACATCAGGAGTCAGCCAATGGAAAGCCTTCATTCTCTGCCTTCCCCGCCCATCTCCCTTGTATAAAGAGGTCCTCTCCTTCCCCTATTCAATGACTCTACTTCCAGAGATACCGGTATACTCATCTATTACAGCCCAGCTGGAGATTTGGTGACGTTGTCCGGAGCTGATCTGCAGAGGAACAGAATACTCAAGAAAACTAATTGGACTTCATCACAGCGGAATCCTCACCACATTAAGGTAAGGTCACTTTCATCTAACCAATCAAGGGATCTTTATTATTTAATGAACATTCTGATAATTATCCTGCAGAGGTTTATGAGGCATATTTAATAAATATATGGAAAACTGACACAAAGGGGCAAGGAGTGGAGGTTTAGGACAGGAAATTGACTGAACAATGTTGAATTCTTTGCTATGAAATACTACCTCTCACCAAAACAGGAGTACAATATTCTACTTCATAATCTCACTGAAAATTCACTTCATGATGTCTGTCCTTCTGATGCTATGTGGTCTTCCTGAGAACATAAAGATGACATTTAGCAGGAAAACGCCTTAAATGTTTTTAAGGTGCTTGAAAAGGGATGTGACAGTTGAGTGTTTGGATGATATGACATCACTCATGGTAATTGTGGATCATTCTGGGACTTCACAGTTTTGGAGAGAATGTTTTAGGGAAATGCCACTAATATCTTCTGATATCCTTTAGCATGACCTCTGCTGTCTTCTGAGTACAAAAAGTGAGGCAACCGTTTTTTATATTTTCCTTGAGAGTTTTGATTAAATTACACTTTTTAACTGACTGAGCTCTGTGTTCATCCCCCTGAATTTATGTAATCAAAACTGGAAAGTTGGCATAGCTGGTCGGCAACAAGAGAGCAGAGTATCTGTTGTAGATTATTCTTAAGGAATGTTTAATCTTTTCATGGAAGTATCTGCCAGAAATATGAGGGTCACCAAAACTCTTCTGGCAGCAGATACACCTTTCCATCAATGATGACCAAAGTTTATTACATTCTCTTCCTGAAAGATACTTGGGGGTTAAATGAGTCTTCTGACCACCAATTACCAATAGCCTCTCCCCCCGCACACAACTGCACTTATAGCTATTGGATATATTTATGTGTTGCTATGTCTTGGCTTTTCCATTTGTTTTGCACTTGATAAAGTTATAACCTTACTTGATAATTTTCTTATATAAGGATTGCTGGCTTTCCATATTCAGCTCATTTAACTATACTCCATAAATTTCTATTGTTGTGTTCAAACTCTTACTTTAATAACTGAAACTTATTCCCGAGCCCCATTCAGTAAGATGTGAAGCTTTAGTGAGCATCTCATATATATATATGTATATCAATGTGGGTAATAGTATTCATATTTGAAACATTTCTATAGTTTTTCTATAACAATTTGTTTTCTTCTTAATAATTCAACAAGTTTTCTTTTTTCGCTCTCCAGGACACTATGGCCTCCATTACTCATGGTGTTTGAAGGATTTCTGAATAGAATGGTCTCCTTCTATTCACAAGAAATAAAGCAGGTAGACTTACAGGAGTACTTCACCATTATGAAGGAACTTGGAGAAGGTGGATATGGAAGAGTTTTATTGGCAAAGGACAAGATAACAGTTCAGTGAACTATTCTAAGTACCGTTTCAGTATCCTCTGCAAATATGTATGTATATGTTTGTACATTTGTACACTATAGACTTTATATTTATTAAATCTCCATAATATATCATGTTTAAATATTTTTTCATGTTGGTAGAATGATTTCGGGAAGTAAGCATTGGGCTGATTCTTGGGAGCAGTTAAAATATTAAAATGCCTTGATGGGTACATATCTGTCTGGAGCAGTGGACTGTATTTCCATGCAGACTGTCCTAGATAATGATCACATGTGATGCTGAGCCTCCATGATTAAAAGGACAGAGATATAATGAATGAAAGGGGCAGGCCAGCAATAGTCAGGCTGGGAAGGATATGATGCTAACAATGCTGGACGTCCTCCAGCCAGGAAACGAGATGGGATCTGTATGACTTGCTGAAGCTTCCGATGCACAATGAGAGACTATCGCTGTGTTCAGTGAAATCAGAGTAGGACATTTGAGCCCAGGAAAGGTTCTTGTACAGCTGATTGATGGCTGAAATTTAGCTATGAATGAAGCATAATACATTCTCAAACATTTTAATAAGATCCGTTGCTCGAATATTGAGATTTTCAAGTGGCTAGAAAAATGATCAGCTAAAAATGTCCATTTCTTAATCAAAGTTAAATTATTTTTTTCTACAGGTCAAAGAATGGCATTGAAGACCATGGATAAAAACAGAACCAGCCAGCGGTCTTTCCTCCAGGAGTTCTGCGTTTCATACTTTCTTTCATCTCATCCCAATGTCATTGGATGTAATGGCATCGCCTTCACCACCATCGACTACTTTGTGTTTGCCCAGGAACTAGCCCCTGTTGGTGATCTCTTCTCCATGATTACACCATACGTAAGTACATTAAGGTTTCAGTATGCACTTTTTTTTAAAGTTTTGGATAAGGGAGAGTTAAAACTAATAATGCCCATCACTTTGTCTTAATGATGGAGATTGCCGGAACATTTATAAAAAGAGAATCTCTTTTGGGGGAAAACAAACGGTAATAGACTCCACTCCTAGTCTAAAACTAGATCAAAAGTGATGGCCATGCTTATACTTTAACTGATTCTGAATTACTCTTTATATTCTATCTTACTGTATTTAACAACTATTATATTTTGATTTTGTATTCCTAGGTGGGAATTCCAGAAGACTCAGTTAAGAGGTGTGCTCTTCAGATCTCCAATGCTCTCGAATTCATATCCGAGAAAGGACTGGTGCATATGGATTTGAAGCCAGAAGACATTTTGGTGTTTGACCAGGACTGTCACTTCATCAAGATCACAGACTTTGGCCTTGCGAAGGTCAGAGGGACAGTGATAACATCCAGGTGTGGTAGCAAAACCTACATGGCCCCAGAACTACGTGACATGACCATTACGGATGGACTGGTTGTAGATGGCTGCCTTGATGTGTGGGCGTTTGGTGTTACCATCTACTGCCTACTTCTAGGGGAGTATCCATGGCAGGTGGCCATGCCTGAAGATGAAGGTTATAGAGGTTTTGTTGACTGGCAAAACAATTTTCATATGGACAATCCTCCTGAAGCATGGAGAAAGATTTCAACTGGAATAAGAAGGATGTTTGGTGATCTTTTGGCCATTGACTTTTCTAAAAGAAGTAAATCTACAGAAATCCTGAAATACATGAACGAAAGCTGGAAGGAAGAAATCCCAGATGCAATCACAGGACAAGAAGATGAGGATCCCATCAAAAGCAGCTCTGTACAATTTGAGGTAACCTCCATTTCTCACCTGAACACCTCACAGCGTAGTGTTACTAACACGTCCTTGTCTTACTTTTTGACCACAGACACTTCTGTATCTCAGTCTGAGATGACTCCATTGCCCCAGAAGGATGACATGGAAGAAGCACTGATCATATTCGATGATGAGTTCTCCTTACTTGTTGGTGCAGAGGTAAACATTGGATGAAGAAGAATCATGAGTGATGGTGCGTCTGAAAGAACATCACATATGGCCAACTTCCCCAGGTATGTGCCTTTCTCAATTCACAATTTAATCTTTTAGGGCCATGTCACACTAGCAGTTCAGCACTAAGTCATCACTTTTTCCACCACAATATCCATCACTGATTTTGCTTTGATACTAAAGCAATCCAGTTTCAGTCAATTAATAGCCGCCACCTTATCTTCCTATAGAGGGATTATATTCTTTTAGAGGCTCTCTGTACCTCTTCTGATCTGCAGATCTCTATAAAATGTATTACCAATCTACCAAGAATGTTGTAACACACTAAACCTTTCATCCCAACTCTACATTTTTGTAAGAATGGCAGGGGTGCAGTCTATACCTACATACTTGCATTATGCAGCCTTCACTTTCATCTCAGATGGTTGGGGGGGGGGGGGGTACGTCAGTGATAGAACTCTTGTTAGCAACTCACAAAGGGGTTGGGTTAGGCCTTGTAGTTCAGAAGTTTAAAGTGAAGCTTGAATCAAAGGGGCCGATACTAAAGTCCTTCTAGCTAGCAATGGTAATAACAGGACTATTGTTGGATATGATATTAGAAGTTTGCGGTAAAATATTTGAAATTGTTAGTATTTTATTATGGCATTGCCAAGACCATTTATAGTACATTATGAGAGAGCCTTCGTCATTCATTTTATTTATGAATCTAGAGCAGTCAGATCAGTGAAGGATGGTTGCTTTTTGGTTGATGTAGGTCTCTATCCATTTTTATTTTGTCTTTTTGACTAGATTTGTCTACTCTGTGGATAGTTTGTAATTTACACAACCACAATCTGTCATATAACCTCTTGGCGGAACATTTTAAACAATTTTGTAACGTTTTTAACTGAACCACAACCGGTGATTTCATTTATTACTCCAGGATACTCAGTTTTTATATATAGATATTCAGAACTGACCACATGCATTTTGTCCTGTTACATTCCCTGTTCATGTTTGCATTTCACAGATCATTTCTATATTTTGCTCTAACAATATTTCTTTATATTTTTCAGATGACATGTCTGGACTATCCCCAGTGATTGAACAAGGCCCCTGCCTGGTACATGGGGGAATGTAACTTGTAGATATATGAGTAGTTACTCCTCCTGTGCACTGGGTGGGGCTCTTGAATTTTCTCTGTACAGAAAAATGCCCATTGATCCTGCCAGAAATACTTTGAGTTCATAAATTACTTTTTGAGCTGACAACACTGCCTCTGTTTCATCTGAAATGCTAAGCAGTGTTGTCAGCCAGGTTTAGAAGGACCTGTTTAGCACTGACAGAGGTATATACTGGTATGTCAACCACTTTGCCACATGATTTAACATTTGTAACTGTGTGTACTGGTAAGTCAACCACCAAATTACTTTTTGGTGAATTGGATTCATCATTGAGGCAAATTGTAGCTTCCAGGCAACTCCTGCTTGGAGTAAACCATGAGAATCATATAGTATATCCGGGTAAATAGTATCTTCAGGTTTTCTTTAAATTCACCATTTTCACCTCACTATGTGAATTATTCTCAAAGTTTATCATATTTTTGGGGGCGTATGTGCGGCCGGCTCTGGGATTACAGCTCTGTGAAGAGAGCTCCGCATCCCCGCCAGCAATAACCCGGCACTCACCAATCCCAGCAGCGGCACTGACCTCTCCCCACGCTGATAAGGGGACGCAGGTCTCCACTGGATCCCCAGGGAATATGCCCCGATGCCGCAGATCACCAGGGAAGCCAGGAAAGCTGACAAGCTTTTTCCCAGCTCTCAGCCCCCTGCAGGCAAGTAGCCCTGCTAAGTCCAGACCTAGGCTGGACATAGAAAATCCTCCTGTCACTCAGCCTTCCTATTCTACACTCAATTCTGCTATTTCTACTCCATCCTTAATAGAAAATTTTCCTGCTTCAGACCAACCTATCACTGAACTGTCTATGAACAGTATGCTTCTCTCACTGTGACAAACATTACATGATGACCTGACGACGACACTATCGCAAATTTCAACCGTGGTACAACGACAGGACCACCGTATCCGCCATATTGAAAAAAAAAATGGGGGAAATGTTCGCAGCTCACAACGACCTAATAGATGCATACACCGACCAGGACACCGACATAGAACAGATTAACCTCAAACTAGCGGATCCTGGGGCGCATGCGTGGCCAGGGACGATGGCGGCTGCATTCTAGCTGAACTCCGCTCATCCCCGGGTAGCGCGGACTCACCTGCTATACGCCACTGCTTCCCTGCTAATAAGGGTGAGTCCCACCCACTTGGCACCCTGCCCGGCTCCAGGGAGAAACCTGTATGGGGAAGATAGGGCGCTGGAAGCCCCCCTCCCCGCAGCCACCGGATTCGCGGCCCTCGCCGCTCCGGCGGTTCCTGTCCAGGCCGCAATCCCCGGCCTCCAGTATGCCCAGGAACCCAGGGAGAGATCCCGGCCCCCCGGTGGTCCCGGAGGGTACTGCATCTTCATGTATGTCAACTTCCATGCCTGCCTCTGCCCTGACTCAGCCCCAGATGGAGGACTCTGATCCCCATAATATAACTGGGGATTCCCAGCATATAACTGGGGGGGCAGCAGAATACTCTGCATCGGGAAATCATCCTCCCTCCACCCAGATATCTCAGCAAACCATACCGTCTCCTTCCCTCACACTTTCAGCGCTAGATGACAAGTTGCAAATTTTTCTGCGCAATATTACCGCATCCATATCCGCTGAAATTGGAAAGCTGGCATTAGATCTCAGAGGGGAAATAACTCAGATTGGAGACCGCACGGATAAATTGGAGACTGAGTTTGATGATTTGGTGCAATACATTCATGTTTTGGAAGAGGATAACGCATATTTGAAGCATTCCATGTCCCAAATGCAACTCCAGCAAGAGGATTTAGAAAACCGGGAATGGCGCCAAAATATCCGTATACGCGGTATGTCCGAATCTATCGCTGATGCGCAATTGCACCGTCACCTTCTGTCCCTCTTTAGCGCAACTGCTCCATTGGTTCCGGAAACGGATTGGCGAATGGATAGGGCTCATCGCTCACTGGGCCCAAAACCTGTCGAAGGCACCAGACCACGCGACGTCATAGTTCGCTTCCACTTTTTTCAGAGCAAAGAAGCCTTATTATCAGCTGCTCGCCACAAATCATCTCTGGAATTTAAAGGTGACAGACTCCAACTCTTCTGCGATTTGTCTCCGACTACCTTGGCCAAGAGACGAGCCCTGAAGCCGCTCACCACACACCTCCAACAACATCATGTCCTTTACCGATGGGGGTTTCCTTTCCGGTTGGTCGTGACTAGGGATAATTCCCAAGTCGTGCTTCGTGATCTTCAAGAGGTGGATTCCTTCTTAAAGCGCCTGGGACTTCCACCTTTGCCTGAAGATGTGTCCCCTCTGCCACCAACTCCGTCTCGTCCATCCGCCACCCCCAACAAGATCTGGACTCCAGTCCGCGGAGGTCGGAAGAGACTCACACGTACCCCACAGCGTCCACGTCACCCTCAGTAGATCAATCCATCTGTATGATGATTCTCTGGGGTGCCCTTCCGATGTGTTTCCGGTGATGATCCTTCCTTCCTGGGTTTTTTTTTACATAATATTTTTTTCTTTTTGGGTTTCTCTTTTCTGTCCGGCCGAACCATTGTTGGGTGCATTTTCTCACTTCTGTTTTACCTGGCCGGGCATGACGATTTTTCTGATGTCTTGGTTGTCGTGCTGCTCCCGAATTTGTCTAGCCATAGGCCTAGACGACTTGGGCCAATTGGTTGTTCCCGAGTTTATATCCTCATGGATACTTATGTCAATTTCTATGTTTACACTTTTCTGTGTTACTTTATTGTTTTTTTTTCTATTGCATCGATGGTATTTCATTTCTTTTTTAGGCTAACACATTTGCTTCAATTTTTGTTATTTTATAATGGCTTTGCGGTTTATGTCGTATAATGTCAAGGGCCTCAACTCCATTCAAAAAAGGTGGATGGCTTTGAGGGAATTTCGATCCTCAGGAGCAGACATTATTTTTGTTCAAGAGACCCATTTCAAATCAGCTGGCTCCTTTCGTTTTGCCTCAAGATTTTTTCCCCAAGCCTATTCGGCCTTTGATCCCTCCGGGAAGGCTGGGGTGGCAGTTTTGATTGGGTCGCACTGCTCCCTTCGGATTGTTTCCTCCAGAGTTGACCAAAAAGGTTGTTTCATTATTCTGGAATGTATGCTGGGTAACACTCCCCTTGTTCTGCTGAATTTATACGCCCCCAATACGGGTCAATTGCAATTTCTTTCCCAAACACTCGCCGCTTTAGACTCTTTTTCCACTTCACATGTGATTGTTGGGGGTGATTTTAATTTGATTTTATCCCCCCATAAGGACAGGAAAGTTCTTTTTGAGTCCACACCCTCAAAGCGGCAATGCTCCGCTTCAAAATCCTTTCGTAGACTGATAAGGGAACATCGTCTCTTCGACGCCTGGCGGATTAAACACCCCACCCATAAACAATTTACTTTCTACTCCACCCCCCACCGTAGCTTCTCCCGCTTAGATCATTTTTTCATCTCTGCCCCATTGCTTTCACTCTTGGTCTCTTCTGAAATTAACCCCATTACCTGGTCTGACCACGCCTCTCTGACTTTAAACCTTTTCTTTCCTCCCGCTCTACCCAAACCATGTTATTGGCGCCTTAATGAGACCTTCCTCTCCACAGATCATCTTAGGGATGAATTGTCTCGGGGACTTGATACCTATTTTACCCTCAATGTTGGCTCCGTAGCCTCTTCCTCTATTTTATGGGAGGCCCATAAGGCGGTATTTCGGGGACTCTGTATTTCTATGGGTTCTCGTTTAAAGAAATCTGCGGCACGTGCTAAGGCCTCTCTTGTACATCAACTATTTTCGGCGGAACGACGGTTGATGGCCAAGCCTTCCATTTCTGGGCTCCGGAAGGTAACATTTTTACGTGACCGAATTAAAGCCCTCGACTCCAGTAAGGCTGCACAATCCCTGCTGTGGGTTAAACAGAAATTTTATGAATTTTCCAACAAACCCCATCGTATGTTAGTCAATCGACTTAAAGCTCAGTCTCCTTCCACGATACCTGATCTTTTAATCCAACCAAACGGCAGTCCTACCTATGATCCTCAGGTCATGGCAACCCTTTTTGGCTCCTACTATGAGAAACTGTATAACTGTTTGATCCCAGACCTCCACCCGCCTCTCACACAGTTATCCTTTGACAATTTTTTTGATTCCTTGTCATTTCCGAGACTATCTCCCTCAGACATTGCCATTCTTAATGCTGACATTACGATAGAGGAATTAAACATCTCCCTTCTCGTAAGGCCCCGGGTCCGGATGGTTTACCCTACACCTATTATAAATCCTTTATTGGTATCCTGGCTCCCCATCTCCTTTCTCTTTACAGAGATCTTTTTAAGGGGGTCACACCCCAGACTGAATTTTCACGAGCCTATATCTCGGTTATCCCTAAACCCGATAAGGATCCCTCTATTGTAGACAACTACCGTCCGATTGCCCTACTTAATTCCGATTACAAGATTTTCACAAAAAGTTTAGCCAACCGACTGTCCGGAATTATTTCCAAACTCATACATAGGGACCAAGTGGGCTTTGTGCCTTCCAGACATGCTGCGGATAACACCAGGAGAACTATTGATCTGGTTGATCTGGTTAATCGATCCTCCACCCCTGCTGTGTTGCTGAGCTTGGACGCTCAAAAAGCTTTCGACCGGTTAAGTTGGCCCTACATGTTTCTGGTTTTGGAGAAGTTTGGTTTCCGGGGTCCATTTGTAGCAGCCTTGAAGGCCCTTTATTCTTCCCCATTTTCGCAGGTCAGATTAGCATCTTTTCTTTCACTCCCTTTTCAGATGTCAAATGGCACACGTCAGGGTTGTCCACTCTCCCCTCTGCTGTTTATTCTTTGCCTGGAGCCACTGGCCACAGCCATTAGGTCGAATCCGGATATTCGCGGGATACATTCCCATACCCATGAGTACAAATTATCGCTGTTTGCAGACGACATCCTCCTCACACTCACGAGTCCCTATACTTCTTTACCGATTTTGCATCAGATCTTGAAACGATTTGGGGCTATTTCAGGTTACAAAGTTAATACGTCTAAAACTGAGGCACTCCCAATTCACGTCCCACCTGTCACATTATCCTCGCTTCAGGAAGCCTTTCCCTATCGGTGGTGTACCCATTCTTTAAAATATTTAGGTACTAATCTTACTTCCTCTTACCAATCCATATACGAGGCCAATTTCCCTCCACTATTCATAGCAATTTCTCGCTCTCTGAAACGATGGGATGCCTTGCCCATTTCTTTCCTAGGACGCATTAACGTATTAAAAATGACAGTGTTGCCTAAACTTTTGTACCTGTTTGTGACCCTCCCCGTTCCCATTCCTATGTCCAAACTTCACTCTCTTCAGAAATCTTTCCTGCATTTTATTTGGCACAATAGGCGGCACAGGATTGCACGTTCCGTTTTGCTTTCCCCAAGATCTAGGGGGGCTTGGGGGCCCCGGATATTATAACATATTACTACGCAACTCATCTTCATTTTCTCATGTCATGGTCTTCCCATCATCCTCCCAACACATGGACTGAGCTCGAATCTTTGCAATTGTCCCCAGCTCATCCATGCTCTCTCCTTTGGTCGACCTCAGCAGTGGATGTCTCCTCCTTTCGCCATTTATTTCTGGGACCTATGTACTTTTCTCTGACTGTTTGGCGGAAATGTAGGACTAAATTTACATTGGCCTCTGATTGCTCCCCACTGACAAATGTCCTCTATAACCCTAATCTCCCAGACAATATGGCCATGTCCCGGATGTCGCATTGGGTTGTAGCTAACCTTTTTCAACTGCGTCACTTGGTACATCCGGTGACTCGTAAGTTACACTCATTGCCAGTCCTCCAGAAAAAAGCCCTTTTACCTCCTCAACACCTATATATTTATCTTCAAATACGCCACTTTTTTTCCACTTTATCTCCCTCATTGACTCTGGGGAAACCTACTCCCTTTGAAAGTTTATGTATGCAGGGTCCCCACCATAGGGGTATAATCTCTAATACTTATAAACTTCTTATGGAAGCCCCCTCCTTATCCAATGATACTCACCTTTACATGCATAGGTGGTCTCAATTCATACAACGTGACATTGATTTATTAACATGGAAGAAAATTTGGGAAAATGCATCTAGATCTTCTGTCTGTGTGGTTTTTAAGGAAAATATTTACAAGATTATGATGTTATGGTATAAAACACCTGAGGTTCTGCATGCTTATAATCCGAGTGCTTCTCCTGATTGCTGGTGCTGTAGTAGAGACCCTGGTTCTCTCTATCATATTTTTTTGGACATGCAGCTCCATTACCCCTTTCTGGCAGGATGTTCTTTCCTTGTTGAATTCATTGCTGCATGTCTCTCTCCCACTTGATCCCTTACATTTTTTACTGGGTCTACCATTCCCAGGATTACCTAAATTATCCAGGAAACTCGCTGTCCATGTGCTGACCGCGGCCAGGAGAAGCATTCCTATGTGTTGGTTATCCTCTACTCCTCCTTCAATGTCAATTTTGTACAAACTCATTGCTGATGTGAGACAGATGGAATATTTGACTGCACTACATAGTTGTTCGTTTGCTGTATTTGAGATGATTTGGCTCCCATGGGATACTTTCACCTCTTCTATGCCAGTCCACGTTGCAAGGCCCTGATATCCTTTACATTGATATTTATGACTCCGCTGGTCCTGACAATATTTAATTTTGCCATCGATGTATCTTTCTGTTATGTTTATTTTCTCTTCTTAACCTTTTGAAATATACTGTTTTTGTATTTCATGAAAACCAATAAAAATTGTTAATACAAAAAAAAAAAAAACAACTAGCGGATCCTGAAGACCGCTCTAGGCGAAACAACATCAAATTCCACGCAATCCTAGAAAACATCAATTTGGACACCATAGAACCATATTTACAACAATACATGAAACACCTCATTCCTTCCCTATCAGATGTAGAGCTCGCTATAGGTCCTGTGCGCAGATTACCAAAACTATCGTTCCTACCGGCCGCAGTCCCTAGGGACATCCTGGCACGTATCCACTTTTACCATGTGAAAGAAAAAATTACGATAACCACGAGAAACATTACATGACTACCGCCAGACCAAGCAAATATAAAATTATTTGCAGACCTATCTAAAGCCACTCTTCTAAACCTCAAGAAGCTTGTCACCATAACAAAAGCGCTGTGGAACCACGGAATTGGCTACCAATGGGGTTTCCCCACAAAGGTCATTGTTAAACAACAAGGAAGGTTCTTTACAATTAAATCTCTTGAAGAAGGCATCGAACCTTTTGAAAGTTTGGAAGATCCTATCAGCGGACTCCCACCAACCCACCTCCAACCATGCGCAACACATGGAAGCAGAATGGTCCAGATCCTAAGATCACCACCATCAACAACCAACCAACCAACAAGCTGGGACCCTATCAACCACTAATGGCTGGCAGACAGCCCCATTACGACCATCATCGAACCCCAAGTTACTTGTCAACATGACAAACCATGTAAGTCGTGTATGTTCAAATCCCCCTGTTACATAGTAGCAATAAGTGCTACACATACCACTTGTGTTTTCAACAAGTTTTTTTTTACCCCCTTACCCTCCTACCTATACCAGTCGATTGACTCAACCTCTCCACATTCGAAATAACGTCCTACAAGATGAAACATCCTCATCAAACCAGCGACCACATCCAGCACATTACCTCTTCTTTGTGGAAACTTCTCAAAAACAACAAAAAGATATGCCATTACTCTACATTATCCATGAAATACCTCTGCTACTTCGAACAACTCGCCTACATCCAGGACTATGATTAAAATATCATTCTTAAATGTCCGTGGCCTCAACTCACCGTTCACAAGATCTCTACTACAAAAAGAATCTCGCTCGTTGCGGGCTGATGTCCTATTCCTTCAAGAATCCCACTTTGCCACCAACAAAACCCCTAAATTTCACTTACACCATTTTTCTCCAATCTATATGGCAACCAGCCCCAAAAAGAAAAACGGCTTCATCACAGCCATTAGAAACTCTCTCCAATACCACTGCATCTCAGAAGTCGCAGACCCTCAAGGGTGCTACCATATCCTGATATGCAAAATAATGGAATCCTGTACACCCTGGTCAACATCTATGGTCCAAACACCAATCAACTCCAATTCTACAACAAAATCAATTCCATTATTTCCGCTCAGAAACAAGGCAGACTAATTATAGGAGAAGACTTCAACATTATCGGCAACCCACTCCTGGACTCTTCTTCTAGCAAACGCTCCTCCAAACAATCGTTTAACGTCTTTCTACACAAAAATGACCTCTACGACATCTGGCAATGCCATCACAGTACAGAAAAAGACTACACCTACTACTCCCCCTCTCAGCTCTCCTACTCCAGAATTTACTTGTTCATCACAGACAAGTGGACTTTACAACACGCCACATCCTCCAAAATTGGTACCATAACCTGGTCAGATCACGCTCCAATCTCCATCTCCTTAGATCACAATCAACACTCAACAATCCCCTGTATCTGGAGACTTAACACAGTCTTATTGAAGAACCCGGACCACAAAAAACTCATATTGGACGCTCACAATATGTTTTTTTACATAAATGACTCATCTGAAACATCGATACACACACTGGTCCACATATAAGGCATACATGAGAGGTATCCTTATACAAATAAATTCCTGAATCTCCAAACAGAGAAACCAACAAATTGACAAAATCCTCCTCTCCATTAAAACAAAAGAAGAATTAAACAAAAAATCCCCAAACTCCGCAACATCTGCCCAACTCACCGCTGTCAGAAGCAAACTTAGAACCCTCCTGCTCTACAAATCCTCAACCTTCAAAAAACAAAAACTACATTCTACTCCCTTAGCAACAAAGCCAACTCCTTACTAATCAAAATGATTAAACAACAACAACTAAGAAATAAAATATCTTCAGTTTATCATCCATCCTCACGATCCCTAACCACAAACCCGCAGGATATAGCTAATGGCTTCTCTACCTATTACTAACAACTATAAAACCTTAAAGTCTACCCCAACACCATTCAACCAACACCTACGTCCATACAACAATTCCTCCACACAATTAAACTCCCTCAACTTTCCTCAACCCAATTTGACGACATATCAACTCCGATCACTACCACTGAAATAGAATCCACCATTAAAACACTTCCTCTTAACAAGTCTCCAGGAAATGACGGTTATATAAACGAGTACTACAAACAATCTGCCCCTAACCTATCGCCATATCTGACTAGACTCTTCAACCATGCGGCCACCACTGGCACATTCCCCAAGGAAATGCTACAATCAACAATAACCACAATACCAAAGCCTGCCAAAGATCCACAGTTTGTCCAAAATTATAGACCAATTTCCCTACTTAACACAGACGTCAAACTCTATGCAAAAATTATAGCAGACTACTCCCCTATCTCCCCACTTTGATACACCCAGACCAGGTGGGATTCATACCAGGCTGCCAGGCACCTGACGCTACTAGAAGACTCATATCCCTCATCCATCACTTAGAATGCTCCAAACAACCCGAATTGCTTTTATCATTGGACGCTGAAAAAATGTACGACCGCATACACTGGCTATTCTTGCAAATGAACTTACAAAAATTTATCATCACAGGTTGGATGTTAACAGCCATTTTAGCACTATACTCCCTCCCATCAGCGAGAGTATTAACGGACGGAACACTATCAGACCCCTTTGATATTACCAATGGCACCAGACAAGGTTGCCCCCTATCTCCTGTCATATTTGCATTACTTATTGAACCCCTAGCCTCTAAACTTCAAGACGACCCGATGTTCACTGGCATACGACACCTTAACACTGAGCCCAAAATTAACCTATTCGCAGACAACATCATACTGATGATTACCAACCCAACCAAATCCCTCCAAACAATACATACCCATCTTCAACAATATACGATGGTATCCTACTATAAACTAAACAAGCCCAAATCCTCAATTCTAAACCTCCACACTCCATATTTCACTCAACTATTCCTTTGCTAAACAATTTCCCTTCACTTGGGAAAAAAATAATATCCCATATTTAGGAATCAAACTCTC
Organism: Staurois parvus; assembly: GCF_062004578.1. Lineage (NCBI taxonomy): Eukaryota > Metazoa > Chordata > Amphibia > Anura > Ranidae > Staurois > Staurois parvus. The sequence continues at coordinate 2,145,412 of NW_028318213.1, forward strand.
GGCCACAACAGACCAGCTATTTACCTTGAACCACAAAAAATTACTTGAAAATGTACCCCAAGAAATTGCCAACCTTCGTACCTCAGAACAAAGTGAGGGAATTCCCCTCTTAGACAGGTGTCAGTGGAACAGGTATTCCCATTGGATGAATTCCCCTCTAGTCCTGTTTTGGTTACAACTGTAAAATTGTGGATTTCTGCTCGGTTTCTGTTTTAGAGGCAATGGTCACCAGGACAAATAGAGAGGGTGGATCTCCCCAGAAGTGACACATACAGAAAATCAGAACCTGACAAAAGATATAATCCTTCACCAGTTGATGGAAAACTCAAAAATATTTTTTACCATTACATAAACTTTGGACAGGTTAGTTTCTCATTAATTTTTTTTGTTTTGTAAATTTTTCACCCCAAATCTATTTACATTAAGATGTAATATCTCTAAAGATATGATTTGGTAGAGTGTTCACACAACTAACTGAAAGAAATGTATTGGTAAAAAGGTTTAATTCTAACAAACCATCAATCTATTAATTTACACAGAAATGATTAAAGTGACACTAATGTTTTGTTTTTTCTTAAAAACATCAAACATGTCATACTTATCCGCTGTTTGCAATGGTTTTGCACAGAGCAGCTGGGATTCTCCTCTTCACGGGTCCTCCACTGGTGCTCCTGGTCTTTCCCTTCTGTCGGGTGCCCCAATAGCAAATAGCTTGCTATGGGAAAATCTGAGCAGGCGCAGTCCCAAACCATGGTTCTACGTATCCATTCACATACAAAGCTGTGTCTCAGCCCTGCCCCTCCCTCTCCTAATTGACTCACTGGCTGTGAATTGGCTCACGCTGCTGCATCATCCAATCAAGAGTGAGGTCCCAGAAAACAGAGGCTGTCATGGACATTGATGGATCAAGAGGGAGCTCAGATAAGTGTTGGGGGAGCTGCATACATAGAATGCATGAAGGTAAAAAACCCTGAGACTTTACAACCACTACAAAAAGAAAATTAAATGGATTGGTATAGAGCTCTTTCCATAGACTTGCATGGTGTACTACCAATTGGTGGGTCTATCTATTCCATCTACTCAAATATTACTCATCTTTTCAGGATTGGACAACTTCCAATATACCTTTAGTTAGCATACTGTAATAAATCCTAAGCACAACCTTTTTGGAGGGAAAATTAGATATAAACAGGACTGGGACTTCAAAGGTCAAATGACACATTCCTGAAAGGATGGCCTCCTTCATTACATATCTAAACAAGGGGGATTCATTAAAGTGGATATTTTGGAGTTGGTTTCTTTGGGGGAGATTTACTAAAATTGATGCGCACACAGTCCGGTGCAGCTGTACATGGGAGCCAATCGGCTTCTAGCTTCAGCTTCCTCAATTAAGCTTTTCAATAAGACCTGGAAGCTCCAGTTTTAGTAAATCTACCCCATTGTGTAGATCACTACTGAGACACGGAATCATCTGAAAGAAGCTCCTCAGCCTATTGTCAGCCTTCTCATATACAGTATCATCTGTAATGAATAGAATGTGCCCCTTGGCAGCTTCCATTCAGATCACACAATTCCTTTCTATCTTCAGAACCTGGGGATATCAGAAGACATATTACACACTAGATATGGGCTGTATGTTCGACTCGAACATGGGCCGTTCGTGTGTTCACTGAACACAGCTCAGATGCATTGCTTTAACCAATCACAGTGTGTGATGATGTCACAAGGGGTAGGATGAACCCCCGCCCCCTTGTGCCATAATGACAGTATATCAGAACTGTCATGGTGGGTGCAGCTGTCAGACAGTGAGAGCCAGCATGGAGCGCGGAGTGTTTTTTTCTTTTTTTGGGTAGTGGCAGCAGCGGGCATCGTGATTGATGTTGGATCTACTTTGGGGGACATTTTTCTAATTTGTATGTTTAATAAAGGACTTGTAAAAACTGTCTCCTGTCTTTTTTACACTACACTTTTTCTTTGCGAATGGGTAGCGGTACTATGTGCCGCATACTCATTTACATGGGGGGGGGTGGTTAGGATCTTGTAAAGGGGGCTTCCATATTCTAATAAGCTCTCCACCCGCATATCCCCACAATCACAGACCACTGTTGTGGGGAAGAGGCCCTTGTCCCCATCAACATGAGGCAAGGTGCTTTGGGAAAGGGGATCCCCTGCCCTAAGTGCCCCTCAATATTGAGGACATGTAGCCTGGTATGGTTCATAAGGGGAGGTACTCGCTCATCTCACCCCCTTTCCTGTCCTGCCGGGCTCCATTGTCGGATAACAAACAAGAGATCCCTGTGCTCAAATCCATACAGCTAGTGCATGCATTTATCCATCAGGTGCTAAAGGGGTGTAACCACATTAACTCTAGAAATTCTGAAGGACCCTCTGCACACTGGTATATACCCTATCAAGCAAACTTTGCAACAAATAGGGATATTTGGTTCACACATATTGCAATACATGTTTAAGCTGGCCAACTGCGTCAAAGTAATCCCTCTATGGCCAGTCCTACTCTGCCCTGCCTACGCAAGTGCTACTGTGGACACAATGCTAACATAGGGGAAAAGACACAATGGGGAGAGCTACAAGGTTCAGGTCTGGCTACTGACCCAACAATACAACAAACAAGAGATCCCTGTGCTCAAATCCATACAGCTAGTGCATGCATTTATCCATCAGGTGCTAAAGGGGTGTAACCACATTAACTCTAGAAATTCTGAAGGACCCTCTGCACACTGGTATATACCCTTTCTTTTCCCCTATGTTAGCATTGTGTCCACAGTAGCACTTGCGTAGGCAGGGCAGAGTAGGACTGGCCATAGAGGGATTACTTTGACGCAGTTGGCCAGCTTAAACATGTATTGCAATATGTGTGAACCAAATATCCCTATTTGTTGCATAGTTTGCTTGAAAGGGTATATACCAGTGTGCAGAGGGTCCTTCAGAATTTCCATTGTCGGATAAGGGACTGGAATTTTTTTGGCGGAACCCCCACACCATTTTTTTTTACTTTTTGGCGTGGGACTTCCCCTCAAAATCCATATCAGATCCCAAGGGCTTGGTATGAATGGGAGGGGGGACCCCACGCTGTTTTTTTTTAAAAGTAATTGTCGTGAAATGCCAACAATTCTGTTTACATTCACCTGTCAGCAGGAAACCCCACTGACAGCTGAAACATGAATGAATGTTTCACTACTAAAAAACACATGACTTCATAACAGAACTCATGTCAGATTTTAGTAACTGAGCGATATCTCACCACATACTCAGATGCAGTCAGATACCACTCAGTTGTTCAGTTCGTGTACGAAGTTCGCGGTCAAACATTCTGTAGGTTCCAATGTTCAACCGCGAACCAAACAGGGCGGTGTTCGGCCCATCACTATTACACACCCACATTGATCAAACTCTAACTAAAATATATTTCTAACCACAAGATTCTTTACATCTATGAATGGAGATTTCACATAACCTCATAAATAATGGCGGGCTCAACTCATGAACGGATATTGCATGTGGTATTTGGGTCACATGACACATCTTTCACAAATATCACATGTGATACTGAAAATGACAATTCACTATCCCTTTATCCGGTATTTACCTCAAAAAGCAGAAATACTTGGTAAACGTCAGTCTATTCACTAAACACAAGGCTGGTGACGGCTCTGGAAGAACCAGCTGAAATTTCATACATTACTTGAATATCGCATACCTGGACCTCTACTTATTTAACATTTACATTTATTTAGTTATGTACTTTTGGTGAATCGACTTTAACACTTTTAGGAAATATTTATCGAGTTTTAGCATTTTGAAGTAAATTCCACATAAACGGATAATAAATTGACATTTCCAGTATTGCATATTATATTTGTGAAAAATGTGTCATGTGACCCGAATATCACATGCAATATCCTTATGTGAATTGAGCCCAGAGTGCTTTGTTCGTTCCTTCTTCATAGATGAGTTAGGAATCAGAAGACTTCAGTGTTTATGAAGGCCTGTGACTCTTTGTATACACTCATAAAGCCGGGCTGTGTTCCTGTGACTCTTGTTTTCACCACATGGAGAGGTTGTAGAAGGTCAGGCTTGTAAGGATCAGGTGTAATAGTTGGGTTGTTAATGTAATTCCTGCACAGGTTACTACTGAGATAATCATGAAAAGTTGGCATTCCCTGAGGGCCACAGTTGGACATCAGGAGTCCCAACAATAGAGGTTGGTGTCCATAAACATGGTCATTGTAATGGAAACAGTATCTGCAGTCACACCTCAGCCAGGTATTCTCCCTCCTCTTTAACATATCAATTCAGAAACCCATCACCATGGAAATGGCCAGTTCTGTCCTGGGGGTAAAAGTTCTCTCTATATTCTACAGCTAGATAGTCAAAGTTTTACGCAAAACAAAGTGTATTTTAGTGAATAACACAATCTCGGTTGTTATATTTACAGAATTTTTTAAATAGTTGCTCATTTATTTTTTTCACTACATTTCAGATTTTCAGATTCTTCTTTTACTGGCCATTTCCATGCAGTAGGCCTCCCTGAATGAACCACAAGTGACATAAAGGGGAAGCAACATAGCATTGATTTTATATGGTCTGTTCAGGCTGGTAGAGCTATATTGGGATGAGGTGAAGTAATACAAAATTGTTAAGATGAAATCATATTCTCTGTATGTAATGAGCAATTATGAATCCCTTCTTATACACATTATTGTATGATAGTCATTGGGAAGAATGTTCCTTACATTTGAGGTCACTGCAAACCCCCCTTACAGATATCTAGAAAGATCATTGGTGTCAGTGGCAATATATCAATGAAGCAGAAATTGCTCCTTGCTCAAGGAATCCTCAGCAACCTCTGGAGGAACCTCGGTGTTCCATGCAATGATGGCTGAGAAAGGCTGATCTAGACAAATCCTCTTCTTAAAAAAAATCAAAGTTTTCCAGCATTAAAGGAATGGCTATTTTGGCCAACAGGATCATTCTGTGGTGGTTTTCTATTGATAATACTATGGTTAAGGTTTCTTTAAGTATGCCAAAATCCAGTGTTGTGTTATTGTTCAGAATAATTATATCTAACCCACGTTAATTGTACAATATTCAGAAGCAGACATTTTTAAAGTTTGCTTTTGAAGGTGAAAGTTACAGATCTGGGTTCCTTGCCTCAATACTTGGCTTGTTATTCACCCAGAACATCATGTCAGTATGTTTTCCATGACTTGATATACACCTGGCTTGTTCTAGGTCACTGATCACCAAGTAGTGAAGAAATGATCAGGATGTTTGGAGATGAATCTCTATAAATAAGATCAGACATGGCAGCTCCAATATTCCTATCCTGAGAGGTCTGTTTAATCCTCATGAAATATTTCTATGCTAATTACATTTTTTAAGTTCATTTAAATCTTTTTTTGTCAATAAAGTATTTTTTAAGTTAAACCCATTGGTGTTCAATGTTGCTGGAAATGGGGAAAATGGTATAAGATCCATCAAGAGGCCACAGCCCATATTACACCGATACTTCTTTATTCAAAATAAATTCCTGTTTTCACCTCATGGAGAGGTCATAGAGGTTCTTATAAATGGAAGTGATTCTTTGCTTTGTGATGATCAGATATAAAATTTGGGTTTATTCATCTCAATGACAACTCTTGTACAGATTATTATTTAAGCACTTATGTCCCTTCCTATACTAATATAATCATGCAAATTTGGCAACCACAGAGGGCCACAGTTGGGCACCACTAGTCCTAACAATGGAGGTTGGCTTCCAGAAACATGGTCATTGTGATGGAAACAGTATGGGCAGTCACACCTCAGCCAGGTATTCTACTTCCTCTTTAACATATCAATCCACAAGCCCATCACCATTGAGATGGCCAGTTCTGTCCTGGGGGTAAAAGTTCTCTCAATATTCTGCAGGTACATTGTCATGTCAACACAAAACCAAAGTGTATTTTAGTGAATAACACAATCTCAGTTGTATTATTACATTCATCTGAATATTTAAATTGTTTGTTTTTTCACTACATTTCAGGTTTTCAGGTCATCCTTTTAGTAGCCATCTCCAGGCAGTAGTCCTCCTTGATGAACTACAGGTGACATGAAGGGGAAATAACATAGCAGGAGTATTGATTTTATAGACTAGTGGAGTTATATTGAGATGAGGTGAAGTAAAACAAAAAGTGATAAGATGGAAGCAGATTCTCCATGTGGAACGAGCAACTTTGACTCCGTCTTTGTACACATAATCTTTTCTTTTTACCTTAATGCTTAACTCCACAAAATTACATAAAACCTGGCCAGCCAATAAAAAAGCTGAAGACTCTGGAATCAGAAGACCAGGAGAAGGTGGCAATGGAGCAACTAGGTGAAACCTGGACATCATGTGAGGGAAGTCTGCCATAATGTACAAAAATGATGTGTACTTGAACATTATCGCACGAGCCCTGGATACCCTATGTTTAGTTCCACTTTAAGCCGTCCCTTAAGTCATGTCTAAACCATCATTTCTCAGATTTTTGAAAATGGTCCTCTGCAATAACTTTCAAGTCTAAGAGAACCCCTGCTAATAATTACTCTACAGTATCTACAGCTCTGTGTATGTTAGTGTGATGGTCAGTGCAAAGAATGTCCTTTGCCTTTGTGGTCAATAGGAAGAATCCCCTTTACAGATAGCTAGACAGATAACTGGTGTTAGCCTCAACTCATCTATGAGGTAGAATTTGCTCCATGGTCAAGGAACCCTTAGCAACCTCTGGAGGAACCTTAGGCTTCCATGGAACACTGATTGAGAGAAGCTGATCTAGACCAATTCTCTTATTATTGGAGCTAAGTTTCCAGCAGTTAAGGAATGACAAGTTTTGGGGCCAATGGGGCCATTCTGCAGCAGCTTTTCATTTAGACTTATAAGGTTCAAGGCATCCTTTATGTCATGACAAACTGTAGTTTTATGATGAATTCATTTTAAATTCATTGTTTTTTTTATTGGCAATAAAGTTTTTTAGGTTTAGTTTTTTTTTTTTATTAAACCCAGAACCAGCAAAGAACCAGCAAAAAATGGGTACATTTGTTTTCAATAAATGAGCTGGTTACTATTTCCTCTTGTATTATTTATTTAAATTAGAATCAGGTAAAAAAATATAAATCTTATAAAGCAAAAATAATTTCCCATTTTATAGTTACAATGTTGAAAAGTTTAATATTAAAACTCTGTAAAGTTTCAAAGTATTTGGGTTTCATCATGTTTAATCCTATCACCTTTTCTCAGGATACACTTTTTATATGCAAATCAGCAAGAACAATCCGGGGTTATTTACACAACATTTACATCAGGAGTCAGCCAATGGAAAGCCTTCATTCTCTGCCTTCCCCGCCCATCTCCCTTGTATAAAGAGGTCCTCTCCTTCCCCTGATCAATGACTCCACTTCCAGAGATACCGGTATACTCATCTACTACAGCCCAGCTGGAGATTTGGTGACGTTGTCCGGAGCTGATCTGCAGAGGAACCCAATACTCAAAGAAAACTAATTGGACTTCATCACAGCGGAATCCTCACCACATTAAGGTAAGGTCACTTTCATCTAACCAATCAATGGATCTTTATTATTTAATGAACATTTTTTTAAAAATCCTGCAGAGGTTTATGAGGCATATTTAATAAATATATGGAAAACTGACACAAAGGGGCAATGAGTGGAGGTTTAGGACAGGATAATATGTAATACAATGTATACAGAAGACAGGATAGCCATTGGAGGCTTCCCATGATCAGCCTGATGAAAAAGTTGTTCGTATTACAGGATATAATAAACATTGTGGCAGTAATTTGTGTGATGTAATACAATTTCCAACATATGTTTAGGTGGCCAAATAATTTATAATTGTTTTCTAAATCTCCTATTACAAGTATATTCCAATCTGTACAAAAACAATTGACTGAACAATGTTGAATTCTTTGCTATGAAATACTACCTCTCACCAAAACAGGAGTACAACATTATACTTCATAATCTCACTGAAAATTCACTTTATGATGTCTGTCCTTCTGATTCTATGTGGTCTGCCTGAGAACATAAAGATGACATTTAGCAGGAAAATGCCTTGAAAATGTTTTTAAGATGCCTGAAAAGGGATGTGACAGTTGAGTGTTTGGATGATATGACATCACTCATGGTTATTGTGGATCATTCTGGGACGTCACAGTTTTGGAGAGAATGTTTTAGGGAAATGCCACTAATATCTTCTGATATCCTTTAGCATGACCTCTGCTGTCTTCTGAGTACAAAAAGTGAGGCAACCCTTTTCTATATTTTCCTTGAGAGTTTTGATTAAATTACGCTTTTTAACTGACTGAGCTCCGTGTTCATCCTCCTGAATTTATGTAACCAAAACTGGAAAGTTGTCATAGCTGGTCGGCAACAAGAGAGCAGAGTATCTGTTGTAGATTATTCTTAAGGAATGTTTACTCTTTTCATAGAAGTATCTGCCAGAAATATGAGGGTCACCAAAACTCTTCTGGCAGCAGATACACCTTTCCATCAATGCTGACGAAAGTTTATTACATTCTCTTCCTGAAGGAGACTTGGGGGTTAAATGAGTCTTCTGACCACCAATTACTGAGAGCCTCTCCCCCCGAACACAACTGCACTTATAGCTATTGGTTATATTTATGTGTTGCTATGTCTTGGCTTTTCCATTTTGTTTTTGCACTTGATAAAGTTATAACCTTACTTGATAATTTTCTTATATAAGGATTGCTGGCTTTCCATATTCAGGTCATTTAACTATACTCCATAAATTTCTATTCCCGAGCCCCATTCAATAAGATGTGAAGCTTTAGTGAGCATCTCATATATATATATATATATATATATATGTATATCAATGTGGGTAATAGTATTCATATTTGAAACATTTCTATAGTTTTTCTAAAACAATTTGTTTTCTTCTTTATAATTCAACGTTTTCTTTTTCGCTCTCCAGGACACTATGGCCTCCGTTACTCATGGTGTTGAAGGATTTCTGAATAGAATGGTCTCCTTCTATTCACAAGAAATAAAGCAGGTAGACTTACAGGAGTACTTCACCATTATGAAGGAACTTGGAGAAGGTGGATATGGAAGAGTTTTATTGGCAAAGGACAAGATAACAGGTCAGTGAACTATTCTAAGTACCGTTTCAGTATCCTCTGCAAATATGTATGTATATGTTTGTACATTTGTACACTATAGACTTTATATTTATTAAATCTCCATAAATATATCATGCTTAAATATTTTTTCATGTTGGTAGAATGATTTAGGGAAATAAGCATTGGGCTGATTCTTGGGAGCAGTTATGCAAATATTAAAATGCCTTGATGGGTACATATCTGTCTGGAGCAGTGGACTGTATTTCCATGCAGACTGTCCTAGATAATGATCACATGTGATGCTGAGCCTCCATGATTAAAAGGACAGACATATAATGAATGAAAGGGGCAGGCCAGGAATAGTCAGGCTGGGAAGGATATGATGCTAACAATGCTGGACGTCCTCCAGCCAGGAAATGAGATGGGGTTTGTCTGACTTGCTGAAGCTTCTGATGCACAATGAGAGACTATCGCTGTGTTCAGTGAAATCAGAGTAGGACATTTCAGCCCAGGAAAGGTTCTTGTACAGCTGATTGATGGTAAAGCTGAAATTTAGCTATGAATGAAGCATAATACATTCTCAAACATTTTAATAAAACCCGTTGCTCGAAGATTGAGATTTTCAAGTGGATAGAAAAAATGATCAGCTAAAAATTTCCATTTCTTAATCAAATTTAAATTATTTTTTTTTACAGGTCAAAGAATGGCATTGAAGACCATGGATAAAAACGGAACCAGCCAGCGGTCTTTCCTCCAGGAGTTCTGCGTTTCATACTTTCTTTCATCTCATCCCAATATCATTGGATGTAATGGCATCGCCTTCACCACCATCGACTACTTTGTGTTTGCCCAGGAACTAGCCCCTGTTGGTGATCTCTTCTCCATGATTACACCATACGTAAGTACATTAAGGTTTCAGTATGCCCTTTTTTTTTAAAGTTTTGGATAAGGGAGGGATAAAACTAATGTTTTGAATTGTCCATCACTTTGTCTTAATAATGGAGATCACCGGAACATTTAGAAAAAGAGAATCTCTTGGGGGAACACAAACGGCAATAGACTCCACTCCTAGTCTAAAACTAGATCAAAAGTGATGGCCATGCTTATACTTTAACTGATTCTGAATTACTCTTTATATTCTATCTTACTGTATTTAACAACTATTGTATTTTGATTTTGTATTCCTAGGTGGGAATTCCAGAAGACTCAGTTAAGAGGTGTGCTCTTCAGATCTCCAATGCTCTTGAATTCATATCCGAGAAAGGACTGGTGCATATGGATTTGAAGCCAGAAAACATTTTGGTGTTTGACCAGGACTGTCACTTCATCAAGATCACAGACTTTGGCCTTGCGAAGGTCAGAGGGACAGTGATAACATCCAGGTGTGGTAGCAAAACCTACATGGCCCCAGAACTACGTGACATGACCATTACGGATGGACTGGTTGTAGATGGCTGCCTTGATGTGTGGGCGTTTGGTGTTACCATCTACTGCCTACTCCTAGGGGAGTATCCGTGGCAGGTGGCCATGCCTGAAGATGAAGGATATAGAGGTTTTGTTGACTGGCAAAACAATTTTCATATGGACAATCCTCCTGAAGCATGGAGAAAGATTTCATCCAGAATAAGAAGGATGTTTGGTGATCTTTTGGCCATTGACTTTTCTAAAAGAAGTAAATCTACAGAAATCCTGAAATACATGAACGAAAGCTGGAAGGAAGAAATCCCAGATGCAATCACAGGACAAGAAGATGAGGATCCCATCAAAAGCAGCTCTGTACAATCTGAGGTAACCTCCATTTCTCACCTGAACACCTCACAGCGTAGTGTTACTAACACATCCTTGTCTTACTTTTTGACCACAGACACTTCTGTATCTCAGTCTGAGATGACTCCATTGCCCCAGAAGGATGACATGGAAGAAGCACTGATCATATTCGATGATGAGTTCTCCTTACTTGTTGGTGCAGAGGTAAACATTGGATGAAGAAGAATCATGAGTGATGGTGCGTCTGAAAGAACATCACATATGGCCAACTTCCCCAGGTATGTGCCTTTCTCAATTCACAATTTAATCTTTTAGGGCCATGTCACACTAGCAGTTCAGCACTAAGTCATCACTTTTTCCACCACAATATCCATCACTGATTTTGCTTTGATACTAAAGCAATCCAGTTTCAGTCAATAAATAGCCGCCACCTTATCTTCCTATAGAGGGATTATATTCTTTTAGAGGCTCTCTGTACCTCTTCTGATCTGCAGATCTCTATAAAATGTATTACCAATCTACCAAGAATGTTGTAACTCACTAAACCTTTCATCCCAACTCTACATTTTTGTAAGAATGGCAGGGGTGCAGTATATACCTACATACTTGCATTATGCAGCCTTCACTTTCATCTCAGATGGTTGTGGGGGGGGGTACGTCAGTGATAGAACTCTTGTTAGCAACTCACAAAGGGGTTGGGTTAGGCCTTGTAGTTCAGAAGTTTAAAGTGAAGCTTGAATCAAAGGGGCCGATACTAAAGTCCTTCTAGCTAACAATGGTAATAACAGGACTATTGTTGGATATGATATTAGAAGTTTGCGGTAAAATATTTGAAATTGTTAGTATTTTATTATGGCATTGCCAAGACCATTTATAGTACATTTAGAGAGAGCCTTCGTCATTCATTTTATTTATGAATCTAGAGCAGTCAGATCAGTGAAGGATGGTTGCTTTTTGGTTGCTGTATGTCTCTATCCATTTTTATTTTGTCTTTTTGACTAGATTTGTCTACTCTGTGGATAGTTTGTAATTTACACAACCACAATCTGTCATATAACCTCTTGGAGGAACCTTTTAAACATTTTTGTAACCTTTTTAACTGAACCACAATCGGTGATTTCATTTATTACTCCAGGATACTCAGTTTTTCTATATAGATATTCAGAACTGACCACATGCATTTTGTCCTGTTACATTCCCTATTCTTGTTTGCATTTCACAGATCATTTCTATATTTTGCTCTAACAATATTTCTTTACATTTTTCAGATGACAAGTCTGGACTATCCACAGTGGAAGAACAAGGCCCCTGCCTGGTACATGGGGGAATGTAACTTGTAGATATATGAGTAGTTACTCCTCCTGTGCACTGGGTGGGGCTCTTGAATTTTCTCTGTACAGAAAAATGCCCATTGATCCTGCCAGAAATCCTTTGAGTTCATAAATTACTCTTTGAGCTGACAACACTGCCTCTGTTGCATCTGAAATGCAGAGGTATATACTGGTATGTCAACCACTTTGCCACATGATTTAACATTTGTAACTGTCTGTACTGGTAAGTCAACCACCAAATTACTTTTTGGTGAATTGGATTCATCATTGAGGCAAATTGTAGCTTCCAGGCAACTCCTGCTTGGAGTAAACCATGAGAATCATATAGTATATCCGGGTAAATAGTATCTTCAGGTTTTCTTTAAATTCACCATTTTCACCTCACTATGTGAATTATTCTCAAAGTTTATCATATTTTTGGGGGCGCATGCGCGGCCGGCTCTGGGATTACAGCTCCGTGAAGAGAGCTCCGCATCCCCGCCAGCAATAACCCGGCACTCACCAATCCCAGCAGCGGCACTGACCTCTCCCCACGCTGATAAGGGGACGCAGGTCTCCACTGGATCCCCAGGGAATATGCCCCGATGCCGCAGATCACCAGGGAAGCCAGGAAAGCTGACAAGCTTTTTCCCAGCTCTCAGCCCCTGCAGGCAAGATGGTGCTGGCTTCTCACAGACAGATGCCTTACAGACAGAATGGAGACCAGTGCACACCACAGACCCCAGGCTCAAAGCAACATTATACCCTGGAGACCCTGGTGAGTCCTCTCCGCCCCTGTCTCCCACCACAAGTAGCCCTGCTAAGTCCAGACCTAGGCTGGACATAGAAAATCCTCCTGTCACTCAGCCTTCCTATTCTGCACTCAATTCTGCTATTTCTACTCCATCCTTAATAGAAAATTTTCCTGCTTCAGACCAACCTATCACTGAACTGTCTATGAACAGTATGCTTCTCTCACTGTGACAAATATTACATGATGACCTGACGACGACACTATCGCAAATTTCAACCGCAGTACAACGACAGGACCACCGTATCTGCCATATTGAAAATAAAATGGGGGAAATGTTCGCAGCTCACAACGACCTAATAGACGCATACACCGACCAGGGCACCGACATAGAACAGATTATCCTCAAACTAGCGGATCCTGAAGACCGATCTAGGCGGAACAACATCAAATTCCACGCAATCCTAGAAAACATCAATTTGGTAACCATAGAACCATATTTACAACAATACATGAAACACCTCATTCCTTCCCTATCATATGTAGAGCTCGTTATAGATCGTGTGCACAGATTACCAAAACCATCGTTCCTACCGGCCGCAGTCCCTAGGGACATCCTGGCACGCATCCACTTTTACCATGTGAAAGAAAAAATTACGATAACCACGAGAAACATTGCATGACTACCGCCAGACCAAGCAAATATAAAATTATTTGCAGACCTATCTAAAGCCACTCTTCTAAACCTCAAGAAGCTTGTCACCATAACAAAAGCGCTGTGGAACCACGGAATTGGCTACCAATGGGGTTTCCCCACAAAGGTCATTGTTAAACAACAAGGAAGGTTCTTTACAATTAAATCTTTTGAAGAAGGCATCGAACCTTTTGAAAGTTTGGAAGATCCTATCAGCGGACTCCCACCAACCCACCTCCAACCATACGCAACACATGGAAGCAGAATGGTCCAGATCCTAAGATCACCACCATCAACAACCAACCAACCAACAAGCTGGGACCCTATCAACCACTAATGGCTGGCAGACTGCCCCATTACGACCATCATCGAACCTCAAGTTACTCGTCAACATGACTTACAATGTAAGTCATGTATGTTCAAATCCCCCTGTTACATAGTATCAATAAGTGCTACACATACCACTTGTGTTTTCAACAAGTTTTTTTTACCCCCTTACCCTCCTACCTATACCAGTCGATTGACTCAACCTCTCCACATTCGAAATAGCGTCCTACAAGATGAAACATCCTCATCAAACCAGCGACCACATCCAGCAAGTTACCTCTTCTTTGTGGAAACTTCTCAAAAACAACAAAAAGATATGCCATTACTCTACATTATCCATGAAATACCTCTGCTACTTCGAACAACTCGCCAACATCCAGGACTATGATTAAAATATCATTCTTAAATGTCCGTGGCCTCAACTCACCGTTCACAAGATCTCTACTACAAAAAGAAGCTCGCTCGTTGCAGGCTGATGTCCTATTCCTTCAAGAATCCCACTTTGCCACCAACAAAACCCCTAAATTTCACTTACACCATTTTTCTCTAATCTATATGGCAACCAGCCCCAAAAAGAACGGCGTCATCACAGCCATTAGAAACTCTCTCCAATACCACTGCATCTCAGCAGTCGCAGACCCTCAAGGGCGCTACCATATCCTGATATGCAAAATTAATGGAATCCTGTACACCCTGGTCAACATCTATGGTCCAAACACCAATCAACTCCAATTCTACAACAAAATCAATTCCACTATTTCCGCTCAGAAACAAGGCAGACTAATTATACGAGAAGACTTCAACATTACTGGCAACCCACTCCTGGACTCTTCTTCTAGCAAACGCTCCTCCAAACAATCGTTTAACGTCTTTCTACACAAAAATGACCTCTACGACATCTGGCGATGCCATCACAGTACAGAAAAAGACTACACCTACTACTCCCCCTCTCAGCTCTCCTACTCCAGAATTTACTTGTTCATCACGGACAAGTGGACTTTAGAATACACCACATCCTCCAAAATTGGTACCATAACCTGGTCAGATCACCCTCCAATCTCCATCTCCTTAGATCACAATCAACACTCAACAATCCCCTGTATCTGGAGACTTAACACATTCTTATTGAAGAACCCGGACCACAAAAAACTCATATTGGACGCTCACAATATGTTTTTTTACATAAATGACTCATCTGAAACATCGATACACACACTGGTCCACATATAAGGCATACATGAGAGGTATCCTTATACAATTAAATTCCCGAATCTCCAAACAGAGAAACCAACAAATCGACAAAATCCTCCTCTCCATTAAAACAAAAGAAGAATTAAACAAAAAATCCCCAAACTCCGCAACATCTGCCCAACTCACCGCTGTCAGAAACAAACATAGAACCCTCCTGCTCTACAAATCCTCAACCTTCAAAAAACAAAAACTACATTCTACTCCCTTAGCAACAAAGCCAACTCCTTACTAATCAAAATGATTAAACAACAACAACTAAGAAATAAAATATCTTCAGTTTATTATCCATCCTCACGATCCCTAACCACAAACCCGCAGGATATAGCTAATGGCTTCTCTACCTATTACCAACAACTATAAAACCTTAAAAACGACCCCAACACCATTCAACCAACACCTACGTCCATACAACAATTCCTCCACACAATTAAACTCCCTCAACTTTCCTCAACCCAATTTGACGACATATCAACTCCGATCACTACCACTGAAATAGAATCCACCATTAAAACACTTCCTCTTAACAAGTCTCCAGGAAATGACGGTTATATAAACGAGTACTACAAACAATCTGCCCCTAACCTATCGCCATATCTGACTAGACTCTTCAACCATGCGGCCACCACTGGCACATTCCCCAAGGACATGCTACAATCAACAATAACCACAATACCAAAGCCTGCCAAAGATTCACAGTTTGTCCAAAATTATAGACCAATTTCCCTACTTAACACAGATGTCAAACTCTATGCAAAAATTATAGCAGAGTACTCCCTTATCTCCCCACTTTGATACACCCAGACCAGGTGGGATTCATACCAGGCTGCCAGGCACCTGACGCTACTAGAAGACTCATATCCCTCATCCATCACTTAGAATGCTCTAAACAACCCGAATTGCTTTTATCATTGGACGCTGAAAAAATGTACGACCGCATACACTGGCTATTCTTGCAAATGACCTTACAAAAATTTATCATCACAGGTTGGATGTTAACAGCCATTTTAGCACTATACACCCTCCCATCACCCAGAGTATTAACTGACGGAACACTATCAGACCCCTTTGATATTACCAATGGCACCAGACAAGTTTTCCCCTATCTCCTGTCATATTTGCATTACTTATTGAACCCCTAGCCTCTAAACTTCAAGATGACCCGATGTTCACTGGCATACGACACCTTAACACTGAGCACAACATTTTCCTATTCGCAGACAACATCATACTGATGATTACCAACCCAACCAAATCCCTCCAAACAATACATACCCATCTTCAACAATATACGATGGTATCCTACTATAAACTAAACAAGCCCAAATCCTCAATTCTAAACCTCCACACACCATATATCACTCAACTATTCCTTTGCTTAACAATTTCCCTTCACTTGGGAAAAAAATAATATCCCATATTTAGGAATCAAACTCTCGGCCACAACAGACCAGCTATTTACCTTGAACCACAAAAAATTACTTGAAAATGTACCCCAAGAAATTGCCAACCTTCGTACCTCAGAACAAAGTGAGGGAATTCCCCTCTTAGACAGGTGTCAGTGGAACAGGTATTCCCATTGGATGAATTCCCCTCTAGTCCTGTTTTGGTTACAACTGTAAAATTGTGGATTTCTGATCGGTTTCTGTTTTAGAGACAATGGTCACCAGGACAAATAGAGAGGGTGGATCTCCCCAGAAGTGACACATACAGAAAATCAGAACCTGACAAAAGATATAATCCTTCACCAGTTGATGGAGAACTCAAAAATATTTTTTACCATTACATAAACTTTGGACAGGTTAGTTTCTCATTCATTTTTTTTGTTTTGTAAATTTTCCACCCCAAATCTATTTACGTTAAGATGTAATATCTCTAAAGATATGATTTGGTAGAGTGTTCACACAACTAACTGAAAGAAATGTATTGGTAAAAAGGCTTAAATCTAACAAACCATTAATCTATTAATTTACACAGAAATGATTAAAGTGACACTAATGTTTTGTTTTTTCTTAAAAACATCAAACATGTCATACTTATCCGCTGTGTGCAATGGTTTTGCACAGAGCAGCTGGGATTCTCCTCTTCGCGGGTCCTCCGCTGGTGCTCCTGGTCTTTCCCTTCTGTCGGGTGCCCCAATAGCAAATAGCTTGCTATGGGAAAATCTGAGCAGGCGCACTCCCAAACCATGGTTCTACGTATCCATTCACATACAAAGCTGTGTCTGAGCCCTGCCCCTCCCTCTCCTAATCGACTCAATGGCTGTGAATTGGCTCACGCTGCATCATCCAATCAAGAGTGAGGTCCCAGAAAACAGAGGCTGCAATGGACATCGATGGATCAAGAGGGAGCTCAGATAAGTGTTGGGGGAGCTGCATACATAGAATGCATGAAGGTAAAAAACCCTGAGACTTTACAACCACTACAAAAAGAAAATTAAATGGATTGGTATAGAGCTCTTTCCATAGACTTGCATGGTGTACTACCAATTGGTGGGCCTATCTATTCCATCTACTCAAATATTACTCATCTTTTCAGGATTGGACAACTTCCAATATACCTTTAGTTAGCATACTGTAATAAATCCTAAGCACAACCTTTTTGGAGGGAAAATTAGATATAAACAGGACTGGGCTTCAAAGGTCAAATGACACATTCCTGAAAGGATGGCCTCCTTCATTACATATCTAAACAAGGGGGATTCATTAAAGTGGATATTTTGGAGTTGGTTTCTTTGGGGGAGATTTACTAAAATTGATGCGCACACAGTCCGGTGCAGCTGTACATGGGAGCCAATCGGCTTCTAGCTTCAGCTTACTCAATTAAGCTTTTCAATAAGACCTGGCAGCTCCAGTTTTAGTAAATCTACCCCATTGTGTAGATCACTACTGAGACACGGAATCATCTGAAAGAAGCTCCTCAGCCTATTGTCAGCCTTCTCATATACAGTATCATCTGTAATGAATAGAATGTGCCCCTTGGCAGCTTCCATTCAGATCACACAATTCCCTTCTATCTTCAGAACCTGGGGATATCAGAAGACATATTACACACTAGATATGGGCTGTATGTTCGACTCGAACATGGGCCGTTCGTGTGTTCACTGAACACAGCTCAGATGCATTGCTTTAACCAATCACAGTGTGTGATGATGTCACAAGGGGTAGGATGAACCCCCGCCCCCTTGTGCCATAATGGCAGTATATCAGAACTGTCATGGTGGGTGCAGCTGTCAGACAGTGAGAGCCAGCATGGAGCGCGGAGTGTTTTTTTCTTTTTTTGGGTAGTGGCAGCAGCGGGCATCGTGATTGATGTTGGATCTACTTTGGGGGACATTTTTCTAATTTGTATGTTTAATAAAGGACTTGTCAAAAACTGTCTCCTGTCTTTTTTACACTACACTTTTTCTTTGCGAATGGGTAGCGGTACTATGTGCCGCATACTCATTTACATGGGGGGGGTGGTTAGGATCTTGTAAAGGGGGCTTCCATATTCTGATAAGCTCTCCACCCGCATATCCCCACAATCACAGACCACTGTTGTGGGGAAGAGGCCCTTGTCCCCATCAACATGAGGCAAGGTGCTTTGGGAAAGGGGATCCCCTGCCCTAAGTGCCCCTCAATATTGAGGACATGTAGCCTGGTATGGTTCATAAGGGGAGGTACTCGCTCATCTCACCCCCTTTCCTGTCCTGCCGGGCTCCATTGTCGGATAAGGGTCTGGAATTTTTTTGGCGGAACCCCCACACCATTTTTTTTTACTTTTTGGCGTGGGACTTCCCCTCAAAATCCATATCAGATCCCAAGGGCTTGGTATGAATGGGAGGGGGGACCCCACGCTGTTTTTTTTTAAAGTAATTGTCGTGAAATGCCAACAATTCTGTTTACATTCACCTGTCAGCAGGGAACCCCACTGACAGCTGAAACATGAATGAATGTTTCACTACTAAAAAACACATGACTTTATAACAGAACTCATGTCAGATTTTAGTAACTGAGCGATATCTCACCACATACTCAGATGCAGTCAGATACCACTCAGTTGTTCAGTTCGTGTACGAAGTTCACGGTCAAACATTCTGTAGGTTCCAATGTTCAACCGCGAACCAAACAGGGCGGTGTTCGGCCCATCACTACTACACACCCACATTGATCAAACTCTAACTAAAATATATTTCTAACCACAAGATTATTTACATCTATGAATGGAGATTTCACATAACCTCATAAATAATGGCGGGCTCACCTCATGAAAGGATATTGCATGTGGTATTTGGGTCACATGACACATTTCCCAAATATCGCATGTGATACTGAAAATGATAATTCACTATCCCTTTATCCGGTATTTACCTCAAAAAGCAGAAATACTTAGTAAACTTTAGTCTATTCACTAAACATACGGCTGGTGACGGCTCTGGAAGAACCAGCTGAAATTTCATACATTACTTGACTATCGCATACCTGGACCTCTACTTATTTAACATTTACATTTATTTAGTTATGTACTTTTGGTGAATCGACTTTAACACTTTTAGGAAATATTTATCTAGTTTTAGCATTTTGAAGTAAATTCCACATAAACGGATAATAAATTGACATTTCCAGTATCGCATATGATATTTGGGAAAAATGTGTCATGTGACCCAAATACCGCATGCAATATCCTTATGTGAATTGAGCCCAGAGTGCTTTGTTCATTCCTTCTTCATAGATGAGTTAGGAATCAGAAGACTTCAGTGTTTATGAAGGCCTGTGACTCTTTGTATACACTCATAAAGCCGGGCTGTGTTCCTGTGACTCTTGTTTTCACCACATGGAGAGGTTGTAGAAGGCCGGGCTTGTAAGGATCAGGTGTAATAGTTGGGTTGTTCATGTAATTCTTGGACAGGTTACTACTGAGATAATCATGAAAAGTTGGCATTCCCTGAGGGCCACAGTTGGACATCAGGAGTCCCAACAATAGAGGTTGGTGTCCATAAACATGGTCATTGTAATGGAAACCATATCGGCAGTCACACCTCAGCCAGGTATTCTCCCTCCTCTTTAACATATCAATTCACAAGCCCATCACCATTGAGATGATCAGTTCTGTCCTGGGGATAAAAGTTCTCTTTATATTCTACAGCTAGATAGTCAAAGTTTTACACAAAACAAAGTGTATTTGAGTGAATAACACAATCTTGGTTGTTATATTTACAGAATTTTTTAAATAGTTTTTTTTTAAATAGTTGCTCATTTATTTTTTATTTTCATTTATTTTTTATTTTCATTTATTTTTTTCACTACATTTCACATTTTCAGATTCTCCTTTTACTGGCCATTTCCATGCAGTAGGCCTCCCTGAATGAACCACAAGTGACATAAAGAGGAAGCAACATAGCATTGATTTTATATGGTCTGTTCAGGCTGGTAGAGCTATATTGGGATGAGGTGAAGTAATACAAAATTGTTAAGATGAAATCATATTCTCTGTATGTAATGAGCAATTATGAATCCCTTCTTATACACATTATTGTATGATGGTCATTGGGAAGAATGTTCCTTACATTTGAGGTCACTGCAAACCCCCCTTACAGAAAGCTAGAAAGATCATTGGTGTCAGTGGCAATATATCAATGAGGCAGAAATTGCTCCTTGCTCAAGGAATCCTCAGCAACCTCTGGAGGAACCTCCGTGTTCCATGCAATGATGGCTGAGAAAGGCTGATCTAGACAAATCCTCTTCTTAAAAAAATTCAAAGTTTTCCAGCAGTAAAGGAAAGGCTATTTTGGCCAACAGGATCATTCTGTGGTGGTTTTCTATTGATAATACTATGGTTAAGGTTTCTTTAAGTATGCCAAAATCCAGTGTTGTGTTATTGTTCAGAATAATTATATCTAACCCACGTTAATTGTACAATATTCAGAAGCAGCCATTTTTAAAGTTTGCTTTTGAAGGTGAAAGTTACAGATGTGGGTTCCTTGCCTCAATACTTGGCTTGTCATTCACCCAGAACATCATGTCATTATATTTTCCATTACTTGATATACACCTGGCTTGTTCTAGGTCACTGATCACCAAGTAGTGAAGAAATGATCAGGATGTTTGGAGATGAATCTCTATAAATAAGATCAGACATGGCAGCTCCAATATTCCTATTCTGACAGGTCTGTTTAATCCTCATGAAATATTTCTATGCTAATTACATTTTTTAAGTTAATTTAAATCTTTTTTGTCAATAAAGTATTTTTTATGTTAAACCCATTGGTGTTCAATGTTGCTGGAAATAGGGAAAATTGTATAAGATCCATCAAGAGGCCACAGCCCATATTACACCGATACTTCTTTATTCAAAATACATTCCTGTTTTCACCTCATGGAGAGGTCATAGAGGTTCTTATAGATGGAAGTGATTCTTTGCTTTGTGAGGATCAGATATAACATTTGGGTTTATTCATCTCAATTTCAACTCTTGTACAGATTATTATTTAAGCACTTATGTCCCTTCCTATACTAATATAATCATGCAAATTTGGCATCCACAGAGGGCCACAGTTGGGCACCACTAGTCCTAACAATGGAGGTTGGCTTCCATAAACAAGGTCATTGTGATGGAAACAGTATCTGCAGTCACACCTCAGCCAGGTATTCTACTTCCTCTTTACCATATCAATCCACAAGCCCATCACCATTGAGATGGCCATTTCTGTCCTGGAGGTAAAAGTTATCTCAATATTCTGCAGGTACATTGTCATTGTCAACGCAAAACCAAAGTGTATTTTAGTACGTTACACAATCTCAGTTGTATTATTACATTCATCTGAATATTTAAATTGTGTTTGTTTTTTTACTACATTTCAGGTTTTCAGGTCCTTCTTTTAGTAGCCATCTCCATGCAGTAGTCCTCCCTGATGAACTACAGGTGACATGAAGGGGAAATAACATAGCAGGAGTATTGATTTTATAGACTAGTGGAGTTATATTGAGATGAGGTGAAGTAAAACAAAAAGTGATAAGATGGAAGCAGATTCTCCATGTGGAACGAGCAACTTAGACTCCGTCTTTGTACACATAATCTTTTCTTTTTACCTTAATGCTTAACTCCACAAAGTTACATAAAACCTGGCCAGCCAATAAAAAAGCTGAAGACTCTGGAACCAGAAGACCGGGAGAAGGTGGCAATGGAGCAACTAGGTGAAACCTGGACATCATGTGAGGGAAGTCTGCCATAATGTACAAAAATGATGTGTGTACTTGAACATTATCGCACGAGCCCTGGATACCCTATGTTTAGTTTCACTTTTAGCTGGCCCTTAAGTCATGTCTAAACCATCATTTCTCAGATTTTTGAAAATGGTCCTCTGCAATAACTTTCAAGTCTCAGAGAACCCCTGCTAATAATTACTCTACAGTATGTACAGCTCTGTGTATGTTAGTGTGATGGTCAGTGCAAAGAATGTCCTTTCCCTTTTGGTCAATAGGAAGAATCCCCTTTACAGATAGCTAGACAGATAACTGGTGTTAGCCTCAACTCATCAATGAGGTAGAATTTGCTCCATGGTCAAGGAACCCTTAGCAACCTCTGGAGGAACCTTAAGCTTCCATGGAACCCTGATTGAGAGAAGCTGATCTAGACCAATTCTCTTATTATTGGAGCTAAGTTTCCAGCAGTTAAGGAATGACAAGTTTTGGGGCCAATGGGGCCATTCTGCAGCAGTTTTTCATTTAGACTTATAAGGTTCAAGGCATCCTTTATGCCATGACAAACTCTAGTTTTATGCTGAATTCATTTTAAATTCATTGTTTTTTTTTATTGGCAATAAAGTTTTTTAGGTTTAGTTTTTTTTTATTAAACCCATTGGTGTGCAATGTGCTAGAAATAAGGCATAATGTATAAAAGAACCAGCAAATAATGGGTACATTTGTTTTCAATAAATGAGCTGGTTACTATTTCCTCTTGTATTATTTATTTAAATTAGAATCAGGTAAAAAAAAAATTAATCTTATAAAGCAAAAATAATTTCCCATTTTATAGTTACAATGTTGAAAAGTTTAATATTAAAACTCTGTAAAGTTTCAAAGTATTTGGGTTTCATCATGTTTAATCCTATCACCTTTTCTCAGGACACACTTTTTATATGCAAATCAGCAAGAACAATCCGGGGTTATTTACACAACATTTACATTAGGAGTCAGCCAATGGAAAGCCTTCATTCTCTGCCTTCCCCACCCATCTCCCTTGTATAAAGAGGTCCTCTCCCTCCTCTGATCAATGACTCTACTTCCAGAGATACCGGTATACTCATCTACTACAGCCCAGCTGGAGATTTGGTGACGTTGTCTGGAGCTGATCTGCAGAGGAACCCAATACTCAAAGAAAACTAATTGGACTTCATCACAGCGGAATCCTCACCACATTAAGGTAAGGTCACTTTCATCTAACCAATCAATGGATCTTTATTATTTAATGAACATTTTTTTAAAAATCCTGCAGAGGTTTATGAGGCATATTTAATAAATATATGGAAAACTGACACAAAGGGGCAATGAGTGGAGGTTTAGGACAGGATAATATGTAATACAATGTATACAGAAGACAGGATAGCCATTGGAGGCTTCCCATGATCAGCCTGATGAAAAAGTTGTTCGTATTACAGGATATAATAAACGTTGTGGCAGTAATTTGTGTGATGTAATACAATTTCAAACATATGTTTAGGTGGCCAAATAATTTATAATTGTTTTCTAAATCTCCTATTACAAGTATATTCCAATCTGTACAAAAACAATTGAATGAACAATGTTGAATTCTTTGCTATGAAATACTACCTCTCACCAAAAAAGGAGTACAACATTATACTTCATAATGTCACTGAAAATTCACTTCATGATGTCTGTCCTTCTGATTCTATGTGGTCTTCCTGAGAACATAAAGATGACATTTAGCAGGAAAACGCCTTGAAAATGTTTTTAAGATGCCTGAAAAGGGATGTGACAGTTGAGTGTTTGGATGATATGACATCACTCATGGTAATTGTGGATCATTCTGGGACTTCACAGTTTTGGAGAGAATGTTTTAGGGAAATGCCACTAATATCTTCTGATATCCTTTAGCATGACCTCTGCTGTCTTCTGAGTACAAAAAGTGAGGCAACCCTTTTCTATATTTTCCTTGAGAGTTTTGATTAAAATACGCTTTTTAACTGACTGAGCTCCGTGTTCATCCCCCTGAATTTATGTAACCAAAACTGGAAAGTTGTATAAGGTAAAATATACAGTAAGCGCTCGTCAATGGTGATAGCAGCTGAACATAAAGGAAAACTCATATAAAGTCCCACAATGCATGTATATAAAAATGCAGCGCTTAAGAAGAAAGGTGATGTTAAGACACAGTCCAGTGAAAAAAAGTGCTCCGTGTTCCTAGTGCGGATGGTAAAGATTTACACTAACCAGATAGCGTAATATTATACGCATGTGTACATATATCCTGTAGAATCCCCTTCTGCACTCAGATCTGGTCAAATAGATAGCTGGAAAGGATAGACGTCCTGCGCCCTCTTGTGGTGAAAGAGTGGTCCAGCAAGTCAGAACGATGCCAATCAGAGTAAGCCTTCCCCCTTCACTGAAGATGACCAGGAGATCCCTTGGGGCTGTAAAAGTTGAGGAAGCTCCTCACAGGGAACACAGGGAAGTGCTCATAGTGTAGTAGATAGGCTTTTATTATAAAAACATAGGTGCACAATAAAACGGGTGTAGACAGGTATGCATGAATACACTGACCCCTTGTAATTTAAAGATGGCCGCCGGGCCTCCTCGTGGCACCGGCGGCTTAGTGTCAACGGCGTCCCAGGTCCACCTGACGCGTTTCGTGCGCACGCACTTCTTCAGAGGTGGAACAAGGACCGCCGTGACCGTCTCCTCTAACGTTTATACCGAATCTGGCGCATGCGCACTGATGCGGCGCCATCTTGCCGAAGTCCGGGCGTCCGCAATTCACAAGTGCGCATGCGCGGATGCCATTTTACCATGGGCCAAAGTAGATGCAAGTCTCTAGACAGCGGCTCCGTACTAGTGGAGTCCGGGCGTCCGTGTTGCGCAACTGCGCATGTGCGGGCACCATTATGTCATGTGCCAAAAGGTAGAATACCCAGCGCTAACTGAAGCGTTATTGTGGGTACCGGACGTGATATGCACTGTAATAAATAGCAAACTAAATAATATTATGTGGGGAACCCCTTCAGAGGACATCCAATGAAAAATAATATTAAGGGGAGAAGAAATTAAACATGTTCCCAGAGACTCCACTAGTACGGAGCCGCTGTCTAGAGACTTGCATCTACTTTGGCCCATGGTAAAATGGCATCCGCGCATGCGCACTTGTGAATTGCGGACGCCCGGACTTCGGCAAGATGGCGCCGCATCAGTGCGCATGCGCCAGATTCGGTATAAACGTTAGAGGAGACGGTCACGGCGGTCCTTGTTCCACCTCTGAAGAAGTGCGTGCGCACGAAACGTGCGCACTTCCCTGTGAGGAGCTTCCTCAACTTTTACAGCCCCAAGGGATCTCCTGGTCATCTTCAGTGAAGGGGGAAGGCTTACTCTGATTGGCATCGTTCTGACTTGCTGGACCACTCTTTCACCACAAGAGGGCGCAGGACGTCTATCCTTTCCAGCTATCTATTTGACCAGATCTGAGTGCAGAAGGGGATTCTACAGGATATATGTACACATGCGTATAATATTACGCTATCTGGTTAGTGTAAATCTTTACCATCCGCACTAGGAACACGGAGCACTTTTTTTCACTGGACTGTGTCTTATCATCACCTTTCTTCTTAAGCGCTGCATTTTTATATACATGCATTGTGGGACTTTATATGAGTTTTCCTTTATGTTCAGCTGCTATCACCATTGACGAGCGCTTACTGTATATTTTACCTTATACCTGTTTGTAACCATATTTATTAGTATAGCGGCTCTCTACCATACTTTCCTAATGGGGGACATCTTTGATATTAGAGCCTCTAGATCTCTAATACCGGACGATATATTCACACAAGTTAACGAAACAGATGATCTGAGGGGGTTGTTCATTCATCTGCACAATCTCACCACCTCTGAAATCAAGACCATCTGGGATATCTCCTTTTTGGAGAAATATGTTAAAGATCTAATGGTCCCCAGATCTCTTAGATGGGATATTTCTCCTGACACTGATGACACTTCATCATTATTGGAATGGTACCATTATTTCAATACGGTTGGGATTGACATGCTTAAATTCTTAATTGCCAGAAAAAAGAAAAAGCTGATCTACCTTGATAAGGAGATTAACTTGGTAAGGGATAAACTTACCCCTTACAAAACCAATGATGACTATATCACTGAATCCAATAAGTTAAAAAAACACCTAGAAAATGTGGATTTGGAGCAAAAAAACAAAAAAAGAAAGAAATACAGTAGAGATTTGACTGACTACCAAACACAGCAGGTGTTCAAATGGCAAACTCAGGACACCACTAATATGACAGGTAGTAGTGGTTCCCATCCACCCTCTACCCCGGTTCATAAACAAGGTCAGCAAAATCCCACTAATTCACAGAGTAAGATGAGACCTTACAATTCAAACAAAGTAAGTTATAACATCACTACCCAGAACAAATTCCAACCACTAGCGGAATTATCAGATAGAAATATCGGGTCTAGGGACAATAGATGGCATCCTAATGCTCACCCGAAACAAAGAAATTCTGCTCCATATAACACCCAGCAGAAATCTAATAAACCCAATAAACGCAAAAACCACTATAAGAACAATCATCATCAGGGCCCTTCTTACCCGCAGAGGAATTCTTTTGATAACCGAAATGATTATCACTATTACAATTCTCCACAACAAGGGTATTACAGAGACCAGTACCCCCATGATTACCAAAACCAATATTGGAGACCACCATATGATGAGTATTATGCTCCTCCTACCCCCAGAACTCCAGATACCCGCACTAATAATGGCCATCATTTTTTAGAGAGAGGCAGGGTACGAAAACGAAGCGACAACATAGAGGTAAAAGGGGAGGAAGGAGAATCAATAGATCCAACAAAACGAAGGAGAACGTGATAGGGAAGGGCATTTTTAATCTTAGCGCAACTCCCCTTTCTGATAATGAACTCATTCTCCTTGATAAGGGCTTGAAGTTTGCTCCTGCTAGACCCATGAATAAATTTCAGGCCTTTATTGATATTCAGAAATTCGCAAGAAAGTTATCCATCAAAAGATATTTTCTGAATAATCCCATCTTTAAACAACCTTCCAGTCATTACACCTCCCTTGCCAATGCATCCACTTTCAATCCCCCACCACAGAATAATTCTGCTGTTGGTTTGTTCAAAGACCAGGTATTGAAAGATCTGAAAAATCTCCCGCCCAAGAGAATATATAAGGACCTTAAGACTGATGCAGCTATTAAATCTCTTTTGGATAAAAAAGACCTTGTAGTTAGACCAGCGGATAAGGGCGGAGGGGTTGTGATTATGAATAAAAGCGATTACACAGCAGAAGTGTATAATATTCTTGGGGATGCGTCAACTTACCAATTGCTTCAACAAGATCCCTTGCCTGGGTATAAACGCACCCTTAAGACCATTATTAAAAATGGGTATGATAGTTCCATTATTAATAAGAAAGAGAAGGAATTTCTGTGCCCTAAGGCTCCCCGCCTTCCGGTTCTATACATCTTGCCAAAGGTTCATAAGAATCCATTAAAACCACCCGGTAGGCCGATAGTGAGTGGTATCGACTCACTCTGTTCAAGAATAGGCGCCTATATTGACCAGCATTTACAACCTTTAGTACTTCACACTCCATCCTACTTAAGAGACACGAAGCATGTTCTCAATTCTATTAAAGATCTTTGTATTCCTCCATCCGCTTTTTTGGTCACAGCGGATGTTGAGGCGCTGTATAGCAACATCAATCATAAAGATGGGATGATTGTCGCTAAACATTATCTCACACATGAAAGTTCGTTACTTTCTCCACACATTGATTTTATACTAGAACTTCTGGACTTTGCCATGTCAAAAAATTATATGTGGTTTGATAGTAAATACTACGTGCAGGTCAAGGGTGTTGCTATGGGGGCAAAGTTTGCCCCCAGCCTAGCAAACCTGTTTATGTCCTTTTGGGAGGAGGACAATATCTATGCTATGGACTGGCCCGAGTTACTTTTCTATAAACGGTACATCGATGACATACTTTTATTTTGGCATGGCACGGAGCAGTCCCTTATCAACTTTTTTGCCTCTCTCAATAACAACAAGGTTAATATAAAATTGTCATATAACTACAGCAACACAGAAATCGATTTCTTAGACCTCACTTTACTAAACCTAGAGGGGAATATTGCTACAAAATCCTTTTTCAAGCCCACCGACCGCAACAGCTTTATTCCTCTGGGAAGCTGTCACCATCCCAGTTGGTTAGCAGGAATACCGAAAGGGCAATTCCTCAGACTCAGGAGAAACTGTACCAGTATCGATGCCTTTTACACGCAGGCTAATATCCTAAAGGATAGATTCCTTGAAAAAGGTTATGACAAAGCGATGTTGGATGGCACTATGGAAGTAATCGCCAATACAGACAGACAGGAATTATTGAGTATCCAAACTAAACCATCCAAAACTTTGGTCTGCCCATTTATTACTATTTTCTCGGCTCAGTACAGATCCATAAAACACATTATCACGAAAAATTGGGGGATCTTGAAGGCTGATTCCACGCTCTCTAAGATACTTCCGGATAAACCTGAAGTTATCTTCCACAGGTCTTCCACTCTGAGGGATAAAATAGCTCCTAATGTGGTCTCTTTGCCTACACCACCCCCCTCTCTGTTCAGCTATACCGGTTTCTATCCCTGCAACAAATGCATTGCTTGTAAGTGCAATGGAGTGAGGAAGAAAAAGCTAGACACGTTTTCCTCTAACCAGACTAATAAATGCTACAATATTGATAAATTCATCTGTTGCAATAGTAGGTACGTTGTATACTTATTAGAATGCCACTGTTCCAAACAATACATTGGGAGGACGACTAGGCGACTTAGGGATCGCCTCCGGGAACATGTCAATAACATTAAAAAGGGATACAAGGAACACTCCCTGTCCCTCCATTACAGGAAATATCACCATAGGGACCCCTCCAGTCTGAGATTTGTTGGTATTGATGCAGTAACCGCACATTGGAGAGGAACTTTTAAGACCAGGGCGGTCTCACAGATGGAGACTAAATATATTTTTGAATTAGAGACTTTGCACCCTGCAGGCTTGAATATTGAACTTGATGTCAACTGCTACATCGATAATAGTTGAACCTACTAGGGTCTATAGCAGGATATTGACACGAGAATCCACGTTGACTATACTTTAGGTCAACGGTGAGTCATTATACACTTAACCTCATTTTAATTTCTATTTTAACCACTTGTGTATGGTAATTAGCATAAACCCATTTCCACACACGCTCATTTGAACTGGACCATATCTATCCTTACGCCCGGACTTCGGCAAGATGGCGCCGCATCAGTGCGCATGCGCCAGATTCGGTATAAACGTTAGAGGAGACGGTCACGGCGGTCCTTGTTCCACCTCTGAAGAAGTGCGTGCGCACGAAACGCGTCAGGTGGACCTGGGACGCCGTTGACACTAAGCCGCCGGTGCCACGAGGAGGCCCGGCGGCCATCTTTAAATTACAAGGGGTCAGTGTATTCATGCATACCTGTCTACACCCGTTTTATTGTGCACCTATGTTTTTATAATAAAAGCCTATCTACTACACTATGAGCACTTCCCTGTGTTCCCTGTGAGGAGCTTCCTCAACTTTTACAGCCCCAAGGGATCTCCTGGTCATCTTCAGTGAAGGGGGAAGGCTTACTCTGATTGGCATCGTTCTGACTTGCTGGACCACTCTTTCACCACAAGAGGGCGCAGGACGTCTATCCTTTCCAGCTATCTATTTGACCAGATCTGAGTGCAGAAGGGGATTCTACAGGATATATGTACACATGCGTATAATATTACGCTATCTGGTTAGTGTAAATCTTTACCATCAAAACTGGAAAGTTGGCATAGCTGGTCGGCAACAAGAGAGCAGAGTATCTCCTGTAGATTATTCTTATGGAATGTTTACTCTTTTCATGGAAGTATCTGCCAGAAATATGAGGGTCACCAAAACTCTTCTGGCAGCAGATACACCTTTCCATCAATGATGACCAAAGTTTATTACATTCTCTTCCTGAAGGAGACTTGGGGGTTAAATGAGTCTTCTGACCACCAATTACTGAGAGCCTCTCCCCCCGCACACAACTGCACTTATAGCTATTGGATATATTTATGTGTTGCTATGTCTTGGCTTTTCCATTTGTTTTGCACTTGATAAAGTTATAACCTTACTTGATAATTTTCTTATAGAAGGATTGCTGGCTTTCCATATTCAGCTCATTTAACTATACTCCATAAATTTCTATTCCCGAGCCCCATTCAATAAGATGTGAAGCTTTAGGGAGCATCTCATATATATATATATGTATATCAATGTGGGTAATAGTATTCATATTTGAAACATTTCTATAGTTTTTCTAAAACAATTTGTTTTCTTCTTAATAATTCAACGTTTTCTTTTTTCGCTCTCCAAGACACTATGGCCTCCATTACTCATGGTGTTGAAGGATTTCTGAATAGAATGATCTCGTTCTATTCACAAGAAATAAAGCAGGTAGACTTACAGGAGTACTTCACCATTATGAAGGAACTTGGAGAAGGTGGATATGGAAGAGTTTTATTGGCAAAGGACAAGATAACAGGTCAGTGAACTATTCTAAGTACCGTTTCAGTATCCTCTGCAAATATTTATGTATATGTTTGTACATTTGTACACTATAGACTTTATATTTATTAAATCTCCATAAATATATCATGTTTAAATATTTTTTCATGTTGGTAGAATGATTTAGGGAACTAAGCATTGGGCTGATTCTTGGGAGCAGTTATGCAAATAATAAAATGCCTTGATGGGTACATATCTGTCTGGAGCAGTGGACTGTATTTCCATGCAGACTGTCCTAGATAATGATCACATGTGATGCTGAGCCTCCATGATTAAAAGGACAGACATATAATGAATGAAAGGGGCAGGCCAGGAATAGTCAGGCTGGGAAGGATATGATGCTAACAATGCTGGACGTCCTCCAGCCAGGAAACGAGATGGGATCTGTATGACTTGCTGAAGCTTCTGATGCACAATGAGAGACTATCGCTGTGTTCAGTGAAATCAGAGTAGGACATTTCAGCCCAGGAAAGGTTCTTGTTCAGCTGATTGATGGCTGAAATTTAGCTATGAATGAAGCATAATACATTCTCAAA
This sequence comes from Staurois parvus, assembly GCF_062004578.1. Lineage (NCBI taxonomy): Eukaryota > Metazoa > Chordata > Amphibia > Anura > Ranidae > Staurois > Staurois parvus. Next base: position 2,177,052 of record NW_028318213.1, read on the forward strand.
CATTTTAATAAGATCCGTTGCTCGAATATTGAGATTTTCAAGTGGATAGAAAAAATGATCAGCTAAAAATTTCCATTTCTTAATCAAAGTTAAATAATTTTTTTCTACAGGTCAAAGAATGGCATTGAAGACCATGGATAAAAACAGAACCAGCCAGCGGTCTTTCCTCCAGGAGTTCTGCGTTTCATACTTTCTTTCATCTCATCCCAATATCATTGGATGTATTGGCATCGCCTTCACCACCATCGACTACTTTGTGTTTGCCCAGGAACTAGCCCCTGTTGGTGATCTCTTCTCCATGATTACACCATACGTAAGTACATTAAGGTTTCAGTATGACCTTTTTTTTAAAGTTTTGGATAAGGGAGAGTTAAAACTAATAATGCCCATCACTTTGTCTTAATGATGGAGATTGCCGGAACATTTATAAAAAGAGAATCTCTTTTGGGGGAAAACAAACGGCAATAGACTCCACTCCTAGTCTAAAACTAGATCAAAAGTGATGGCCATGCTTATACTTTAACTTATTCTGAATTGCTCTTTATATTCTATCTTACTGTATTTAAGAACTATTGTATTTTGATTTTGTATTCCTAGGTGGGAATTCCAGAAGACTCAGTTAAGAGGTGTGCTCTTCAGATCTCCAATGCTCTCGAATTCATATCCGAGAAAGGACTGGTGCATATGGATTTGAAGCCAGAAAACATTTTGGTGTTTGACCAGGACTGTCACTTCATCAAGATCACAGACTTTGGCCTTGCGAAGGTCAGAGGGACAGTGATAACATCCAGGTGTGGTAGCAAAACCTACATGGCCCCAGAACTACGTGACATGACCATTACGGATGGACTGGTTGTAGATGGCTGCCTTGATGTGTGGGTGTTTGGTGTTACCATCTACTGCCTACTTCTAGGGGAGTATCCATGGCAGGTGGCCATGCCTGAAGATGAAGGATATAGAGGTTTTGTTGACTGGCAAAACAATTTTCATATGGACAATCCTCCTGAAGCATGGAGAAAGATTTCATCCAGAATAAGAAGGATGTTTGGTGATCTTTTGGCCATTGACTTTTCTAAAAGAAGTAAATCTACAGAAATCCTGAAATACATGAACGAAAGCTGGAAGGAAGAAATCCCAGATGCAATCACAGGACAAGAAGATGAGGACCCCATCAAAAGCAGCTCTGTACAATCTGAGGTAACCTCCATTTCTCACCTGAACACCTCACAGCGTAGTGTTACTAACAAGTCCTTGTCTTACTTTTTGACCACAGACACTTCTGGATCTCAGTCTGAGATGACTCCATTGACCCAGAAGGATGACATGGAAGAAGCACTGATCATATTCGATGATGAGTTCTCCTTACTTGTTGGTGCAGAGGTAAACATTGGATGAAGAAGAATCATGAGTGATGGTGCGTCCGAAAGAACATCACATATGGCCAACTTCCCCAGGTATGTGCCTTTCTCAATTCACAATTTAATCTTTTAGGGCCATGTCACACTAGCAGTTCAGCACTAAGTCATCACTTTTTCCACCACAATATCCATCACTGATTTTGCATTGATACTAAAGCAATCCAGTTTCAGTCAATAAATAGCCGCCACCTTATCTTCCTTTAGAGGGATTATCCTCTTTTAGGAGCTCTCTGTACCTCTTCTGATCTGCAGATCTCTATAAAATGTACTACTGAGCTACCAAGAATGTTGTAACACACTAAACCTTTCATCCCAACTCTTCATTTTTGTAAGAGTGGCATGGGTGCAGTCTATGCCTACATACTTGCATTATGCGTCCTTCACTTTCATCTCAGATGGTTGGGGGGGGGGGGGTACGTCAGTGATAGAACTCTTGTTAGCAACTCAGAAAGGGGTTGGGTTAGGCCTTGTAGTTCGGAAGTTTAAAGTGAAGCTTGAATCAAAGGGGCCGATACTAAAGTCCTTCTAGCTAACAATGGTAATAACAGGACTATTGTTGGATATGATATTAGAAGTTTGCGGTAAAATATTTGAAATTGTTAGTATTTTATTATGGCATTGCCAAGACCATTTATAGTACATTATGAGAGAGCCTTCGTCATTATTTTTATATGAATCTAGAGCAGTCAGACCAGTTAAGGATGGTTGCTTATTGGTTGCTGTAGGTCTCTATCCTTTTTTATTTTGTCTTTTTGACTAGATTTGTCTACTCTGTGGATAGTTTGTAATTTACACAACCACAATCTGTCATATAACCTCTTGGAGGAACCTTTTAAACATTTTTGTAACCTTTTTAACTGAACCACAACCGGTGATTTCATTTATTACTCCAGGATACTCAGTTTTTCTATATAGATATTCAGAACTGACCACATGCATTTTGTCCTGTTACATTCCCTATTCTTGTTTGCATTTCACAGATCATTTCTATATTTTGCTCTAACAATATTTCTTTACATTTTTCAGATGACAAGTCTGGACTATCCCCAGTGGATGAACAAGGCCCCTGCCTGATACATGGGGGAATGTAACTTGTAGATATATGAGTAGTTACTCCTCCTGTGCACTGGGTGGGGCTCTTGAATTTTCTCTGTACAGAAAAATACCCATTGATCCTGCCAGAAATCATTTGAGTTCCTAAATTACTTTTTGAGCTGACAACACTGCCTCTGTTGCATCTGAAATGCTAAGCAGTGTTGTCAGCCAGGTTTAGAAGGACCTGTTTAGCACTGACAGAGGTATATACTGGTATGTCAACCACTTTGCCACATGATTTAACATTTGTAACTGTGTGTACTTGTAAGTCAACCACCAAATTACTTTTTGGTGAATTGGATTCATCATTGAGGCAAATTGTAGCTTCCAGGCAACTCTTGTTTGGAGCAAACCATGATAATCATATAGTATATCCGGGTAAATAGCATCTTTAGGTTTTCTTTAAATTCACCATTTTCACCTCACTATGTGAATTGTTCTCAAAGTTTATCATATATTTGGGGGCGCATGCGCTGCTGGCTCTGGGATTACAGCTACGTGAAGAGAGCTCTGCATCCCGGCCAGCCTAAACCCGGCACTCACCAATCCCACAGCGGCACTGACCTCTACCCACGCTGATAAGGGGACACATTTCTCCACTGGATCCCCAGGGAATATGCCCCGATGCCGCAGATCACCAGGGAAGACAGGAAAGCTGACAAACTTTTTCCCAGCTCTCAGCCCCTGCAGGCAAGATGGTGCCGACTCCTCACAGACAGATGCCTTACAGACAGAACGGAGACCAGAGCACACCACAGACCCCAGGCTCAAAGCAACATTATACCCTGGAGACCCTGGTGAGTCCTCTCCGCCCCTGTCTCCCACCACAAGTAGCCCTGCTAAGTCCAGACCTAGGCTGGACATAGAAAATCCTCCTGTCACTCAGCCTTCCTATTCTACACTCAATCCTGCTATTTCTACTCCATCCTTAATAGAAAATTTTCCTGCTTCAGACCAACCTATCACTGAACTGTCTATGAACAGTATGCTTCTCTCACTGTGACAAACATTACATGATGACCTGACGACGACACTATTGCAAATTTCAACCGCGGTACAACGAGAGGACCACCATATCAGCCATATTGAAAATAAAATGAGGGAAATGTTCGCAGCTCACAACGACCTAATAGACGCATACAACAACCAGGGCACCGACGTAGAGCAGATTAACCTCAAACTAGTGGATCCTGAAGACCGCTCTAGGCGGAACAACATCAAATTCCACGCAATCCCATAAAACATCAATTCGGACGCCATAGTACCATATTTACAACAATACATGAAACACCTCATTCCTTCCCTATCATATGTAGAGCTCGCTATAGATCGTGCGCACAGATTACCAAAACCATCGTTCCTACTGGCCGCAGTACCTAGGCACATCCTGGCACGCATCCACTTTTACCATGTGAAAGAAAAAATTATGATAGCCACGAGAAACATTACATCACTACCGCCAGAGCAAGGAAATATAAAATTATTTGCAGACCTACCTAAAGCCACTCTTCTAAACCGCAAGAAGCTTGTCACCATAACAAAAGCTCTGCGGAACCACGGAATTGGCTACCAATGGGGTTTCCCCACAAATCATTGTTAAACAACAAGGAAGGTTCTTTACAATTAAATCTCTTGAAGCAGGCATCGACCTCTTGAAAGTCTGGAAGATCCTATCAGCGGACTCCCACCAACCCACCTCCAACCATACGCAACACATGGAAGCAGAATGGTCCAGATCCTAAGATCACCACCATCAACAACCAACCAACCAACAATCTGGGACCCTATCAACCACTAATGGCTGGCATATGCCCCATTATGACCATCATCGAACCCCAAGTTACTCGTCAACATGACTTACCATGTAAGTCATGTATGTTCAAATCCCCCCGTTAGATAGTAGCAATAAGTGCTACACATACCACTTGTGTTTTCAACAAGTTTTTTTTACCCCCTTACCCTCCTACCTATACCAGTCGATTGACTCAACCTCTCCACATTCAAAATAACGTCCTACAAGATGAAACATCCTCATCAAACCAGCGACCACATCCAGCAAGTTACCTCTTCTTTGTGGAAACTTCTCAAAAACAACAAAAAGATATGCCATTACTCTACATTATCCATGAAATACCTCTGCTACTTCGAACAACTCGCCTACATCCAGGACTATGATTAAAATATCATCCTTAAATGTCCGTGGCCTCAACTCACCATTCACAAGATCTCTACTACAAAAAGAAGCTCGTTCGTTGCAGGCTGATGTCCTATTCCTTTAAGAATCCCACTTTGCCACCAACAAAATCCCCAAATTTCACTTACACCATTTTTCTCCAATCTATATGGCAACCAGCCAAAAGAAGACCGGTGTCATCACAGCCATTAGAGACTCTCTCCAATACCACTGCATCTCAGAAGTCGCAGACCCTCAAGGGCGCTACCATATCCTGATATGCAAAATTAATGGAATCCTGTACACCCTGGTCAACATCTATGGTCCAAACACCAATCAACTCCAATTCTACAACAAAATCAATTCCACTATTTCGGCTCAGAAACAAGGCAGACTAATTATAGGAGAAGACTTCAACATTACTGGCAACCCACTCCTGGACTCTTCTTCTAGCAACCGCTCCTCCAAACAATCGTTTAACGTCTTTCTACACAAAAATGACCTCTATGACATCTGGCGATGCCATCACAGTACAGAAAAAGACTACACCTACTACTCCCCCTCTCAGCTCTCCTACTCCAGAATTTACTTTTTCATCACAGACAAGTAGACTTTACAACACGCCACATCCTCCAAAATTGGTACCATAACCTGGTCAGATCACCCTCCAATCTCCATCTCCTTAGATCACAATCAACACTCAACAATCCCCTGTATCTGGAGACTTAACACATTCTTATTGAAGAACCTGGACCACAAAAAACTCATATTGGACTCTCACAATATGTTTTTTTACATAAATGACTCACCTGAAACATCGATACACACACTATGGTCCACATATAAGGCATACATGAGAGGTATCCTTATACAATTAAATTCCCCAATCTCCAAGCAGAGAAACTAACAAATCGAAAATATCCTCCTCTCCATTAAAACAAAAGAAGAATTAAACAAAAAATCCCCAAACTCCGCAACATCTGCCCAACTCACCGCTGACAGAAACAAACTTAGAACCCTCCTGCTCTACAAATCCTCAACCTTCAAAAAACTACATTCTACTCCCTTAGCAACAAAGCCAACTCCTTACTAATCAAAATGATTAAACAACAACGACTAAGAAATAAAATATCTTCAGTTTATCATCCATCCTCACGATCCCTAACCACAAACCCGCAGGATATAGCTAATGCCTTCTCGACCTATTACCAACAACTATAAAACCTTAAAGACGACCCCAACACCATTCAACCAACACCTACGTCCATACAACAATTCCTCCACACAATTAAACTCCCTCAACTTTCCTCAACCCAACTTGATGACATATCAACTCCGATCACTACCACTGAAATAGAATCCACCATTAAAACACTTCCTCTTAACAAGTCTCCAGGAAATGACGGTTATATAAACGAGTACTACAAACAATCTGCCCCTAACCTATCGCCATATCTGACTAGACTCTTTAACCATGCGGCCACCACTGGCACATTCCCCAAGGACATGCTACAATCAACAATAACCACAATATCAAAGCCTGCCAAAGATCCACAGTTTGTCCAAAATTATAGACCAATTTCCCTACTTAACACAGACGTCAAACTCTATGCAAAAATTATAGCGTGAAGACTACTCCCCTATCTCCCCACTTTGATACACCCAGACCAAGTAGGATTCATACCAGGCTGCCAGGCACCTGACGCTACTAGAAGACTCATATCCCTCATCCATCACTTAGAATGCTCCAAACAACCCTCATTGCTTTTATCATTGGACGCTGAAAAAATGTACGACCGCATACACTGGCTATTTTTGCAAATGACCTTACAAAAATTTGGCATCACAGGTTGGATGTTAACAGCCATTTTAGCACTATACTCCCTCCCATCACCCAGAGTATTGACTGACGGAACACTATCAGACCCCTTTGATATTACCAATGGCACCAGACAAGGTTTCCCCCTATCTCCTGTCATATTTGCATTACTTATTGAACCCCTAGCCTCTAAACTTCAAGACGACCCGATGTTCACTGGCATACGACACCTTAACACTGAGCACAACATTTTCCTATTCGCAGACAACATCATACTGATGATTATCAACCCAACCAAATCCCTCCAAACAATACATACCCATCTTCAACAATATACGATGGTCTCCTATTATAAACTAAACAAGCCCAAATCCTCAATTCTAAACCTCCACACACCATATATCACTCAACTATTCCTTTGCTTAACAATTTCCCTTCACTTGGGAAAAAAATAATATCCCATATTTAGGAATCAAACTCTCGGCCACAACAGACCAGCTATTTACCTTGAACCACAAAAAATTACTTGAAAATGTACCCCAAGAAATTGCCAACCTTCGTACCTCAGAACAAAGTGAGGAAATTCCCCTCTTAGACAGGTGTCAGTGGAACAGATATTCCCATTGGATGAATTCCCCTCTAGTCCTGTTTTGGTTACAACTGTAAAATTGTGGATTTCTGATCGGTTTCTGTTTTAGAGACAATGGTCACCAGGACAAATAGAGAGGGTGGATCTCCCCAAAAATGACACATACAGAAAATCAGAACCTGACAAAAGATATAATTCTTCACCAGTTGATGGAGAACTCAAAAATATTTTTTTACCATTACATAAACTTTGGACAGGTTAGTTTCTCATTCATTTTTTTTGTTTTGTAAATTTCTCTGCTGGTCGAATAATCTGACCAATATCAAGTCTGGATTAATTTCAATGCAGGTTCTACTGTCTAAAATGTACACTGATGGAGCAAAATCTACACGAGTGCATCACATGGATCAAAGTGCAGGGAAGTGTGTCTGCTGGATTAATATTGTAGAGTTTAGGAAAAGATGAATTTTTATCATACAGTGAGGACCCCCCCCCAATTTTCTTCATAAGCAAAGAAAATTAAGTCTCTGGTGACTTTTAGTGTATGGATTGTATTATACGGGTCAGAAAATCTCTTCTGCCCAAAGCATTGGACTCCAGTTCCCAAAGCCTCCCAAAAGGCCAATTTCCCCCAAGAGAGTAGATAAGTGTTGTTGTCTCAGGCTGCCCATCGATAAACCGCTTTAGTCATGGGCAAATACATCTGTGACATGCAGAGGTTTGTCATGGTTCTTGACTTTCACCCCAAATCTTGGGATTCTGCTCTTCGTGGTTCCTCTGCTGGTGCTCCTGGTCTTTCCCTTCTGTTGGGTGCCCCAATAGCAAATAGCTTGCTATGGGAAAATCTGAGCAGGCACACTCCCAAACCATGGTTCTACGTGTCCATTCACATACAAAGCTGTGTCTCAGCCCTGCCCCTTCCTCTCCTAATTGACTCACTGGCTGTGAATTGGCTCATGCTGCTGCATCATCCAATCAAGAGTGAGGCCGCAGAAAACAGGCTGTCATGGACATCGATGGATCAAGAGGGAGCTCAGATAAGTGTTGGGGGAGCTGCATACATTGAATGCACAAAGGTAAAAAACCCTGAGACTTTACAACCACTACAAAAATTTTTTTAATGGATTAGTATAGAGCTCTTTCCATAGACTTGCATGGTGTACTACCAATTGGTGGGTCTATCTATTCCATCTACTCAAATATTGCTCATCTTTTCAGGATTGGACAGCTTCCAATATACCTTTAGTTAGCATACTGTAATAAACAAATCCTAAGCACAACCTTTTTGGAGGGAAAATTACATATAAACAGGACTGGGATTTCAAAGGTCAAATGACACATTCCTGAAAGGATGGCCTCCTTCATTACATATCTAAACAAGGGGGATCCATTAAAGTGGTTATTTTGGAGTTGGTTCCATTGGGGGAGATTTACTAAAATTGATGCGCACACAGTCCGGTGCAGCTGTACATGGGAGCCAATCAGCTTCTAGCTTCAGCTTCCTCAATTAAGCTTTTCAATAAGACCTGGAAGCTCCAGTTTTAGTAAATCTACCCCATTGTGTACATCACTACTGAGACACGGAATCATCTGCAAGAAGCTCCTCAGCCTATTGTCAGCCTTCTCATATACAGTATCATCTGTAATGAATAGAATGAGCCCCTTGGCAGCTTCCATTCAGATCAAGCAATTCCCTTCTATCTTCAGAACCTGGGGATATCCAAAGACATATTACACACTAGATATGGGCTGCATGTTAGACTCGAACATGGGCCGTTTGTGTGTTCGCTGAACACAGGTCAGATGCATTGCTTTAACCAATCACAGTGTGTGATGATGTCACAAGAGGTAGGATGAACCCCTGACCCCTTGTGCCATCATGACAGTATATCAGAACTGTCATCGTGGGCGCAGCTGTCAGACAGTGAGAGCCAGCATGGAGTGCAGAGTGTTTTTTTTCTTTTTTTGGGTAGTGGCAGCAGCAGTGGGCATCGTGATTGACATTAGATCTACTTCGGGGGACTTTTTAAATTTGTATTTTTAATAAAGGACTTGCCAAAGACTGTCTCCTGTCTTTTACACTACACTTTTTCTTTGCGAATGGGTAGCGGTACCATGTGCCGCATATTCATTTACATGGGGGGGTTGGGATCTGGGGGCCCCCTTGTAAAGGGGGCTTCCATATTCCGATAAGCCCTCCGCCCGCATATCCCCACAATCACAGACCACTGTTGTGGGGAAGAGGCCCTTGTCCCCATCAACATGAGGCAAGGTGCTTTGGGAAAGGGGATCCCCTGCCCTAAGTGCCCCTCAATATTGAGAACATGTAGCATGGCATGGTTCATAAGGGGGGGTACTCACTCATCTCACCCCCTTTCCTGTCCTGCCGTGCTCCATTGTCGGATAAGGGTCTGGAATGTTTTTTGGGGGAACCCCCACACCATTTTTGTTTACATTTTGGCATGGAAGTTCCTCTCAAAATCCATACCAGATCCCAATGGCTTGGTATGAATGGGAGGGGGGACCCCACGCTGTTTTTTTTTTTTTTTTTTTAAGTAATTGTCGTGAAATGCCGACAATTCCTTTTACATTCAGTTGTCAGCAGGAAACCCCACTGACAGCTGAAACATGAATGAATGTTTCACTACTAAAAAACACATGACTTCAGAACAGAACTCATGTCAGATTTTAGTAACTGAGCGGGATCTCACCACATACTCAGATGCAGTCAGATACCACTCAGTTGTTCAGTTCGTGTACGAAGTTTGCGGTCAAACATTCTGTAGGTTCCAATGCTCAACCGCGAACCAAACAGGGCGGTGTTCGGCCCATCACTATTACTCACCCACATTGATCAAACTCTAACTAAAATATATTTCTAACCACAAGATTATTTACATCTATGAATGGAGATTTCACATAACCTCAAATAATGGCGGGCTCACCTCATGAAAGGATATTGCATGTGGTATTTGGGTCACGTGACACATTTCCCAAATATCGCATGTGATACTGAAAATGATAATTCACTATCCCTTTATCCGGTATTTACCTCAAAAAGCAGAAATACTTGGTAAACGTTAGTCTATTCACTAAACACACGGCTGGTGACGGCTTTGGAAGAACCAGATGAAACTTCATACATTACTTGAATATCGCATACCTGGACCTCTACTTATTTAACATTTACATTTATTTAGTTATGTACTTTTGGTGAATCGACTTTAACACTTTTAGGAAATATTTATCTAGTTTTAGCATTTTGAAGTAAATTCCACATAAAAGGATAATAAATTGGCATTTCCAGTATCGCATATGATATTTGGGAAAAATGTGTCATGTGACCCAAATATCACATGCAATATCCTTATGTGAATTGAGCCCAGAGTGCTTTGTTCATTCCTTCTTCATAGATGAGTTAGGAATCAGAAGACTTCAGTGTTTATGAAGGTCTGTGACTCTCTGTATACACTCATAAAGCCGGGCTGTGTTCCTGTGACTCTTGTTTTCACCACATGGAGAGGTTGTAGAAGGTCGGGCTTGTAAGGATCAGGTGTAATAGTTGGGTTGTTCATGTAATTCCTGCACAGGTTACTACTGGGATAATCATGAAAAGTTGGCATTCCCTGAGGGCCACAGTTGGACATCAGGAGTCCCAACAATAGAGGTTGGTGTCCATAAACAAGGTCATTGTGATGGAAACAGTATCAGCAGTCACACCTCAGCCAGGTATTCTCCCTCCTCTTTAACATATCAATTCACAAACCCATCACCATGGAGATGATCAGTTCTGTCCTGGGGGTAAAAGTTCTCTTTATATTCTACAGCTAGATAGTCAAAGGTTTACGCAAAACAAAGTGTATTTGAGTGAATAACACAATCTTGGTTGTTATATTTACAGAATTTTTTAAATAGTTTTTTTTTTAAATAGTTGCTCATTTATTTTTTATTTTCATTTATTTTTTATTTTCATTTATTTTTTTCACTACATTTCACATTTTCAGATTCTCCTTTTACTGGCCATTTCCATGCAGTAGGCCTCCCTGAATGAACCACAAGTGACATAAAGGGGAAGCAACATAGCATTGATTGTATATGGTCTGTTCAGGCTGGTAGATCTATATTGGGATGAGGTGAAGTAATACAAAATTGTTAAGATGAAATCATATTCTTTGTATGTAATGAGCAATTATGAATCCCTTCTTATACACATTATTGTATGATAGTCATTGGGAAGAATGTTCCTTACATTTGAGGTCACAGCAAACCCCCCTTACAGAAAGCTAGAAAGATCATTGGTGTCAGTGGCAATATATCAATGAAGCAGAAATTGCTCCTTGCTCAAGGAATCCTCAGCAACCTCTGGAGGAACCTCGGTGTTCCATGCAATGATGGCTGAGAAAGGCTGATCTAGACAAATCCTCTTCTTAAATAAATTCAAAGTTTTCCAGCAGTAAAGGAATGGCTATTTTGTCCAACAGGATCATTCTGTGGTGGTTTTCTATTGATAATACTATGGTTAAGGTTTCTTTAAGTATGCCAAAATCCAGTGTTGTGTTATTGTTCAGAATAATTATATCTAACCCACGTTAATTGTACAATATTCAGAAGCAGCCATTTTTAAAGTTTGCTTTTGAAGGTGAAAGTTACAGATCTGGGTTCCTTGCCTCAATACTTGGCTTGTCATTCACCCAGAACATCATGTCAGTATATTTTCCATGACTTGATATACACCTGGCTTGTTCTAGGTCAGTGATCACCAAGTAGAGAAGAAATGATCAGGATGTTTGGAGATGAATCTCTAAAAATAAGCTCAGACATGGCAGCTCCAATATTCCTATCCTGACAGGTCTGTTTAATCCTCATGAAAATATTTCTATGCTAATTACATTTTTTAAGTTAATTTAAATCTTTTTTGTCAATAAAGTATTTTTTATGTTAAACCCATTGGTGTTCAATGTTGCTGGAAATGGGGAAAATGGTATAAGATCCATCAAGAGGCCACAGCCCATATTACACCGATACTTCTTTATTCAAAATAAATTCCTGTTTTCACCTCATGGAGAGGTCATAGAGGTTCTAATAGATGGAAGTGATTCTTTGCTTTGTGATGATCAGATATAACATTTGGGTTTATTCATCTCAATGACAACTCTTGTACAGATTATTATTTAAGCACTTATGTCCCTTCCTATACTAATATAATCATGCAAATTTGGCATCCACAGAGGGCCACAGTTGGGCACCACTAGTCCTAACAATGGAGGTTGGCTTCTAGAAACAAGGTCATTGTGATGGAAACAGTATCAGCAGTCACACCTCAGCCAGGTATTCTACTTCCTCTTTACCATATCAATCCACAAGCCCATCACCATTGAGATGGCCAGTTCTGTCCTGGGGGTAAAAGTTCTCTCAATATTCTGCAGATACATTGTCATTGTCAACGCAAAACCAAAGTGTATTTTAGTAAATAACACAATCTCAGTTGTATTATTACATTCATATGAATATTTAAATTGTTTTTTTTTTTTTACTACATTTCAGGTTTTCAGGTGCTTCTTTTAGTGACCATCTCCACGCAGTAGTCCTCCCTGATGAACTACAGGTAACATGAAGGGGAAATAACATAGCAGGAGTATTGATTTTATAGACTAGTGGAGTTATATTGAGATGAGGTGAAGTAAAACAAAAAGTGATAAGATGGAAGCAGATTCTCCATGTGGAACGAGCAACTTTGACTCCGTCTTTGTACACATAATCTTTTCATTTTACCTTAATTCTTAACTCCACAAAGTTACATAAAACCTGGTCAGTCAATAAAAAAGTTGAAGACTCTGGAATCAGAAGACCAGGAGAAGGTGGCAATGGAGCAACTAGGTGAAACCTGGACATCAAGTGAGCGAAGTCTGCCATAATGTACAAAAATGATGTGTGTACTTGAACATTATCGCACGAGCCCTGGATACCCACTTTAAGCTGACCCTTAAGTCATGTCTAAACCATCATTTCTCAGATTTTTGAAAATGGTCCTCTAACTTTCAAGTCTCAGAGAACCCCTGCTAATAATTACTCTACAGTATGTACAGCTCTGTGTATGTTAGTGTGACGGTCAGTGCAAAGAATGTCCTTTGCCTTTGTGGTCAATAGGAAGAATCCCCTTTACAGATAGCTAGACAGATAACTGGTGTTAGCCTCAACTCATCAATGAGGCAGAATTTGCTCCATGGTCAAGGAACCCTTAGCAACCTCTGGAGGAACCTTAGGCTTCCATGGAACACTGATTGAGAGAAGCTGATCTAGACCAATTCTCTTTGGAGCTAAGTTTCCAGCCATTAATGAATGACAAGTTTTGGCTAATGGGGCCTTTCTGCAGCAGTTTTTCAAAACTCTAGTTTTATGCTGAATTCATTTTAAATTCATTGTTTTTTTTATTGGCAATAAAGTTTTTTTAGGTTTAGTTTTTTTTTTATTAAACCCATTGGTGTGCAATGTTGCTAGAAATAAGGCATAATGTATAAAAGAACCAGCAAGAAATGGGTACATTTCTTTTTAATAAATGAGCTGGTTACTATTTCCTCTTGTATTATTTATTTAAATTAGAATCAGGTAAAATAAAATAAATCTTATAAAGCAAAAATAACTTCCCATTTTATAGTTACAATGTTGAAAAGTTTAATATTAAAACTCTGTAAAGTTTCAAAGTATTTGGGTTTCATCATGTTTAATCCTATCACCTATTCTCAGGAAAAACTTTTTATATGCAAATCAGCAAGAACAATCCGGGGTTATTTACACAACATTTACATCAGGAGTCAGCCAATGGAAAGCCTTCATTCTCTGCCTTCCCCGCCCATCTCCCTTGTATAAAGAGGTCCTCTCCTTCCCCTGATCAATGACTCTACTTCCAGAGATAACTATATACTCATCTATTACAGCCCAGCTGGAGATTTGGTGACGTTGTCCGGAGCTGAACTGCAGAGGAACCCAATACTCAAAGAAAACTAATTCGACTTCATCACAGCGGAATCCTCACCACATTAAGGTAAGGTCACTTTCATCTAACCAATCAATGGATCTTTATTATTTAATGAGCTTTCTGATAATTATCCTGCAGAGGTTTATGAGACATATTTAATAAATATATGGAAAACTGAAACATTGGGGCAATGAGTGGAGGTTTAGGACAGAATAATATGTAATACAATGTATACAGAAGACAGGATAGCCATTGGAGGCTTCCCATGATCAGCCTGATGAAAAAGTTGTTCGTATTACAGGATATAATAAACATTGTGGCAGTAATTTGTGTGATGTAATACAATTTCAAACATATGTTTAGATGTCCAAATAATGTATATTTGTTTTCTAAATCTCCTATTACAAGTATATTCCAATCTGTACAAAAAAAATTGACTGAACAATGTTGAATTCTTTGCTATGAAATACTACCTCCCACCAAGACAGGAGTACAACATTCTACTTCATAATCTCACTGAAAATTCACTTCATGATGTCTGTCCTTCTGATGCTATGAGATCTTGCTGAGAACATAAAGATGACATTTAGCAGGAAAACGCCTTGAAAATGTTTTTAAGATGCCTGAAAAGGGATGTGACAGTTGAGTGTTTGGATGATATGACATCACTCATGGTAATTGTGGATCATTCTGGGACTTCACAGTTTTGGAGAGAATGTTTTAGGGAAATGCCACTAATATCTTCTGATATCCTTTAGCATGACCTCTGCTGTCTTCTGAGTACAAAAAGTGAGGCAACCCTTTTCTATATTTTCCTTGAGAGTTTTGATTTAATTACACTTTTTAACTGACTGAGCTCCGTGTTCATCCTCCTGAATTTATGTAACCAAAACTGGAAAGTTGGCATAGCTGGTCGGCAACAAGAGAGCAGAGTATCTGTTGTAGATTATTCTTATAGAAGGTTTAATCTTTTCATGGAAGTATCTGCCAGAAATATGAGGGTCACCAAAACTCTTCTGGCAGCAGATACACCTTTCCATCAATGCTGACCAAAGTTTATTACATTCTCTTCCTGAAGGAGACTTGGGGGTTAAATGAGTCTTCTGACCACCAATTACCGAGAGCCCCCCCCCCCTCGCACACAACTGCACTTATAGCTATTGGATATATTTATGTGTTGCTATGTCTTGGCTTTTCCATTTTGTTTTTGCACTTGATAAAGTTATAACCTTACTTGATAATTTTCTTATATAAGGATTGCTGGCTTTCCATATTCAGCTCATTTAACTCTACTCCATAAATTTCTATTGTTGTGTTCAAACTCTTACCTTAATAACTGAACCTTATTCCCGAGCCCCATTCAATAAGATGTGGAGCTTTAGTGAGCATCTCATATATATATATATATATGTATATCAATGTGGGTAATAGTATTCATATTTGAAACATTCTATAGTTTTTCTAAAACAATTTGTTTTCTTCTTAATAATTCAACGTTTTCTTTTTTCGCTCTCCAGGACACTATGGCCTCCATTACTCATGGTGTTGAAGGATTTCTGAATAGAATGGTCTCCTTCTATTCACAAGAAATAAAGCAGGTAGACTTACAGGAGTACTTCACCATTATGAAGGAACTTGGAGAAGGTGGATATGGAAGAGTTTTATTGGCAAAGGACAAGATAACAGGTCAGTGAACTATTCTAAGTACCGTTTCAGTATCCTCTGCAAATATGTACAGTTGTGACCAAAATTATTCAACCCCCAATGCTGTAAAGGGGTTTAGGGACTATAGTGTACATTTGGAATTGTATTCAGAATCAAATCCTACAAGGACGTTGTAACTACCCAAATGCAACTAAAATGACATCAATTGTTTATGTAATACAGTAGTAAATGGTTCTTATGTGGTTTCTTCATTGCCACAATTATTCAACCCCTTAAAGACTACCACTCTGAAGAACAGAGGTTCATACAGGTGCTTTCCATCAGGTATTGAAAACACCTGTGGATGTCACCGAGCAGCAATCAAGCATAATAAGCACCAATTAGGCAGCTTTAAAATGACTGTGATACTCAGCTCCTTCTAGACATTTACTGGTGTGGTTACAAACATGGTGAAGGCAAGAGAATGGTCCAGGAAGACAAGAGAAGAGGTGATTTCTCTTCACAGGAAGGGCAATGGCTATAAGAAGATTGCAAAGATGTTAAACATACCAAGAGACACCTTAGGAAGCATCATTCGCAAATTCAAGGCAAAGGGCACTGTTGAAACGCTACCTGGTCGTGGCAGAAAGAAGATGCTGACTTCGACTGCTGTGCGCTACCTGAAGCGTAGAGTGGAGAGAAGTCCCCGTGTGACTGCTGAGGAACTGAGAAAAGATTTGTCAGATGTGGGTACAGAAGTTTCAGCCCAGACAATAAGACGCACACTGCGTAATGAAGGCCTCCGTGCCAGAACTCCCAGGCGTACCCCCTTGCTGTCTCCAAAGAATAAGAAGAGTCGACTGCAGTATGCCAAAAGCCATGTGGACAAACCACAAAAGTTGTGGGATAGTGTTCTGTGGACTGATGAAACAAAATTAGAACTGTTTGGGCCCATGGATCAACGCTATGTTTGGAGGAGGAAGAACAAGGCCTATGATGAAAAGAACACCTTGCCTACTGTGAAGCATGGTGGAGGGTCAATCATGCTTTGGGGCTGTTTTGCTTCTGCAGGTACAGGGAAGCTTCAGCGTGTGCAAGGTACCATGAATTCTCTTCAGTACCAGGAGATATTGGATGGAAACGTGATGCAGTCCGTCACACACCTGAGGCTTGGGAGACGTTGGACCTTTCAACAGGACAATGATCCCAAGCATACCTCCAAGTCCACTAGAGCATGGTTGCAGAGGAAAGGCTGGAACATTTTGGAGTGGCCATCGCAGTCACCAGACTTAAATCCGATTGAGAACCTCTGGTGGGACTTAAAGAAAGCAGTTGCAGTGCGCAAGCCTAAGAATGTGACTGAACTGGAGGCCTTTGCCCATGAAGAATGGGCGAAGATACCCGTAGATCGCTGCAAGACACTTGTGTCAAGCTATGCTTCACGTTTAAAAGCTGTTATAACTGTAAAAGGATGCTGTACTAAGTACTAAGATTGAATGTCACTTGGGGGTTGAATAAAACTGATAATGCTGTGAGCACAGAAAAGACATTTGTGGTTATTTCATTATAACTGTTATGTTATATTTGTCTGACCTACAAGTGCCTCTTTAATGTAAATGTAAGCAAGATGACTGAATGATCAAAAGCAATGTCAAACTGGCCAAAACACTCAATTTCAGTGGGGGTTGAATAATTTTGGTCACAACTGTATGTATATGTTTGTACATTTGTACACTATAGACTTTATATTTATTAAATCTCCATAAATATATCATGTTTAAATATTTTTTCATGTTGGTAGAATGATTTAGGGAACTAAGCATTGGGCTGATTCTTGGGAGCAGTTATGCAAATAATAAAATGCCTTGATGGGTACATATCTGTCTGGAGCAGTGGACTGTATTTCCATGCAGACTGTCCTAGATAATGATCACATGTGATGCTGAGCCTCCATGATTAAAAGGACAGACATATAATGAATGAAAGGGACAGGCCAGGAATAGTCAGGCTGGGAAGGATATGATGCTAACAATGCTGGACGTCCTCCAGCCAGGAAACAAGATGGGGTTTGTCTGACTTGCTGAAGCTTCTGATGCACAATGAGAGACTATCGCTGTGTTCAGTGAAATCAGAGTAGGACATTTCAGCCCAGGAAAGGTTCTTGTACAGCTGATTGATGGTAAAGCTGAAATTTAGCTATGAATGAAGCATAATACATTCTCAAACATTTTAATAAGATCCGTTGCCCGAAGATGGAGATTTTCAAGTGGATAGAAAAAATGATCAGATAAAAATTTCCATTTCTTAATCAAAGTTAAATTATTTTTTTTTACAGGTCAAAGAATGGCATTGAAGACCATGGATAAAAACAGAACCAGCCAGCGGTCTTTCCTCCAGGAGTTCTGCGTTTCATACTTTCTTTCATCTCATCCCAACATCATTGGATGTAATGGCATCGTCTTCACCACCATCGACTACTTTGTGTTTGCCCAGGAACTAGCCCCTGTTGGTGATCTGTTCTCCATGATTACACCATACGTAAGTACATTAAGGTTTCAGTATGCCCTTTTTTTAAAGTTTTGGATAAGGGAGAGTTAAAACTAATGTTTTGCATTTCTCAACACTTTGTCTTAATGATGGAGATCACCGGGACATTTATAAAAAGAGAATCTCTTTTGGAGGAACACAAACGGCAATAGACTCCACTCCTAGTCTAAAACTAGATCAAAAGTGATGGCCATGCTTATACTTTAACTGATTCTGAATTACTCTTTATATTCTATCTTACTGTATTTAACAACTATTGTATTTTGATTTTGTTTTCCTAGGTGGGAATTCCAGAAGACTCAGTTAAGAGGTGTGCTCTTCAGATCTCCAATGCTCTCGAATTCATATCCGAGAAAGGACTGGTGCATATGGATTTGAAGCCAGAAAACATTTTGGTGTTTGACCAGGACTGTCACTTCATCAAGATCACAGACTTTGGCCTTGCGAAGGTCAGAGGGACAGTGATAACATTCAGGTGTGGTAGCAAAACCTACATGGCCCCAGAACTACGTGACATGACCATTACGGATGGACTGGTTGTAGATGGCAGCCTTGATGTGTGGGCGTTTGGTGTTACCATCTACTGCCTACTCCTAGGGGAGTATCCGTGGCAGGTGGCCATGCCTGAAGATGAAGGATATAGAGGTTTTGTTGACTGGCAAAACAATTTTCATATGGACAATCCTCCTGAAGCATGGAGAAAGATTTCAACTGGAATAAGAAGGATGTTTGGTGATCTTTTGGCCATTGACTTTTCTAAAAGAAGTAAATCTACAGAAATCCTGAAATACATGAACGAAAGCTGGAAGGAAGAAATCCCAGATGCAATCACAGGACAAGAAGATGAGGATCCCATCAAAAGCAGCTCTGTACAATCTGAGGTAACCTCCATTTCTCACCTGAACACCTCACAGTGTAGTGTTACTAACAAGTCCTTGTCTTACTTTTTGACAACAGACACTTCTGTATCTCAGTCTGAGATGACTCCATTGCCCCAGAAGGATGACATGGAAGAAGCACTGATCATATTCGATCATGAGTTCTCCTTACTTGTTGGTGCAGAGGTAAACATTGGATGAAGAAGAATCATGAGTGATGGTGCGTCCGAAAAAACATCACATATGGCCAACTTCCCCAGGTATGTACCTTTCTCAATTCACAATTTAATCTTTTAGGGCCATGTCACACTAGCAGTTCAGCACTAAGTCATCACTTTTTCCACCACAATATCCATCACTGATTTTGCTTTGATACTAAAGCAATCCAGTTTCAGTCAATAAATAGACGCCACCTTATCTTCCTATAGAGGGATTATCCTCTTTTAGAGGCTCTCTGTACCTCTTCTGATCTGCAGATCTCTATAAAATGTATTACCAATCTACCAAGAATGTTGTAACACACTAAACCTTTCATCCCAACTCTTCATTTTTGTAAGAGTTGCAGGGGTGCAGTCTATGCCTACATACTTGCATTATGCGTCCTTCACTTTCATCTCAGATGGTTGGGGGGGGGTATGTCAGCGATAGAACTCTTGTTAGCAACTCACAAAGGGGTTGGGTTAGGCCTTGTAGTTCGGAAGTTTAAAGTGAAGCTTGAATCAAAGGGGCCGATACTAAAGTCCTTCTAGCTAACAATGGTAATAACAGGACTCTTGTTGGATATGATATTAGAAATTTGCAGTAAAATATTTGAAATTGTTACTATTTTATTATGGCATTGCCAAGACCATTTATAGTACATTATGAGAGAGCCTTCGTCATTATTTTTATATTAATCTAGAGCTGTCAGACCAGTGAAGGATGGTTGCTTATTGGTTGCTGTAGGTCTCTATCCATTTTTATTTTGTCTTTTTGACTAGATTTGTCTACTTTGTGGATAGTTTGTAATTTACACAACCACAATCTGCCATATAACCTCTTGGAGGAACCTTTTAAACATTTTTGTAATCTTTTTAACTGAGCCACAACCGGTAATTTCATTTATTACTCCAGGATACTCAGTTTTTCTATATAGATATTCAGAACTGACCACATGCATTTTGTCCTGTTACATTTCCTGTTCATGTTTGCATTTCACAGATCATTTCTATATTTTGCTCTAACAATATTACTTTACATTTTTCAGATGACAAGTCTGGACTATCCCCAGTGGATGAACAAGGCCCCTGCCTGGTACATGGGGGAATGTAACTTGTAGATATATGAGTAGTTACTCCTCCTGTGCACTGGGTGGGGCTCTTGAATTTTTTCTGTACAGAAAAACACCCATTGATCCTGACAAAAATCCTTTGAGTTCATAAGTTACTTTTTGAGCTTATACCACTGCCTCTGTTGCATCTGAAACGCTAAGCAGTGTTGTCAGCCAGGTTTAGAAGGACCTGTTTAGCACTGACAGAGGTATATACTGGTATGTCAACCACTTTGCCACATGATTTAACATTTGTAACTGTGTGTACTGGTAAGTCAACCACCAAATTACTTTTTGGTGAATTGGATTCATCATTGAGGCAAATTGTAGCTTCCAGGCAACTCCTGCTTGGAGTAAACCATGAGAATCATATAGTATATCCGGGTAAATAGCATCTTCAGGTTTTCTTTAAATTCACCATTTTCACCTCACTATGTGAATTGTTCTCAAAGTTTATCATATTTTTGGGGGCGCATGCGCGGCCGGCTCTGGGATTACAGCTCCGTGAAGAGAGCTCCGCATCCCCGGCAGCCATAACCCGGCACTCAGCAATCCCACAGCGGCACTGACCTCTCCCCACGCTGATAAGGGGACACAGGTCTTCACTGGATCCCCAGGGAATATGCCCCGATGCCGCAGATCACCAGGGAAGCCAGGAAAGCTGACAAGCTTTTTCCCAGCTCTCAGCCCCTGCAGGCAAGATGGTGCCGGCTCCTTACAGACAGATGCCTTACAGACAGAACGGAGACCAGAGCACACCACAGACCCCAGGCTCAAAGCAACATTATACCCTGGAGACCCTGGTGAGTCCTCTACACCCCTGTCTCCCACCACAAGTAGCCCTGCTAAGTCCAGACCTAGGCTGGACATAGAAAATCCTCCTGTCACTCAGCCTTCCTATTCTACACTCAATCCTGCTATTTCTACTCCATCCTTAATAGAAAATTTTCCTGCTTCAGACCAACCTATCACTGAACTGTCTATGAACAGTATGCTTCTCTCACTGTGACAAACATTACATGATGACCTGACGATGACACTATCGCAAATTTCAACCGCGGTACAACGACAGGACCACCGTATCTGCCATATTGAAAATAAAATGGGGGAAATGTTCGCAGCTCACAACGACCTAATAGACGCATACACCGACCAGGGCACCGACATAGAACAGATTAACCTCAAACTAGCGGATCCTGAAGACCGCTCTAGGCGGAACAACTTCAAATTCCACGCAATCCTAGAAAACATCAATTCGGACGTCATAGTACTATATTTACAACAATACATGAAACACCTCATTCCTTCCCTATCAAATGTAGAGCACGCTATAGGTCCTGCGCGCAGATTACCAAAACCATCGTTCCGACCGGCCGCAGTCCCTAGGGACATCCTGTCACGCATCCACTTTTACCATGTGAAAGAAAAAATTTTGATAGCCGTGAGAAACATTACATCACTACCGCCAGACCAAGCAAATATAAAATTATTTGCAGACCTACCTAAAGCCACTCTTCTAAACCGCAAGAAGCTTGTCACCATAACAAAAGCGCTGTGGAACCACGGAATTGGCTACCAATGGGGTTTCCCCACAAAGCTCATTGTTAAACAATTAGGAAAGTTCTTTACAATTAAATCTCTTGAAGCAGGCATTGACCTCTTGAAAGTTTGGAAGATTCTATCAGCGGACTCCCACCAACCCACCTCCAACCATACACAACACATGGAAGCAGAATGGTCCAGATCCTAAGATCACCACCATCAACAACCAACCAACAAGCTGGGACCCTATCAACCACTAATGGCCGGCATACGGCCCCATTATGACCATCATCGAACCCCAAGTTACTCGTCAACATGACTTACCATGTAAGTCATGTATGTTCAAATCCCCCCGTTAGATAGTAGCAATAAGTGCTACACATACCACTTGTGTTTTCAACAAGTTTTTTTACTCCCTTACCCTCCTACCTATACCAGTCGATTAACTCAACCTCTCCACATTCGAAATAACATCCTACAAGATGAAACATCCTCATCAAACCAGCAACCACATCCAGCACGTTACCTCTTCTTTGGGGAAACTTCTCAAAAACAACAAAAAGATATGCCATTATTCTACATTATCCATGAAATACCTCTGCTACTTCAAACAACTCGCCTACATCCAGGACTATGATTAAAATATCATCCTTAAATGTCCGTGGCCTCAACTCACCGTTCACAAGATCTCTACTACAAAAAGAAGCTCGTTCGTTGCAGGCTGATGTCCTATTCCTTCAAGAATCCCACTTTGCCACCAACAAAACCCCTAAATTTCACTTACACCATTTTTCTCCAATCTATATGGCAACCAGCCCCAAAAAGAACGGCGTCATCACAGCCATTAGAAACTCTCTCCAATACCACTGCATCTCAGAAGTCGCAGACCCTCAAGGGCGCTACCATATCCTGATATGCAAAATTAATGGAATCCTGTACACCCTGGTCAACATCTATGGTCCAAACACCAATCAACTCCAATTCTACAACAAAATCAATTCCATTATTTCCGCTCAGAAACAAGGCAGACTAATTATAGGAGAAGACTTCAACATTATCGGCAACCCACTCCTGGACTCTTCTTCTAGCAAACGCTCCTCCAAACAATCGTTTAACGTCTTTCTACACAAAAATGACCTCTACGACATCTGGCGATGCCATCACAGTACAGAAAAAGACTACACCTACTACTCCCCCTCTCAGCTCTCCTACTCCAGAATTAATCTCCACAGGTGTCAGTGGCAGAAATTGTTTCTTTCTCATAAAATGATGTCACCAACAAAAACACAAACCTAAGAAACTGAAGTAAGTTGAGCACATTTTTAAACATATCAAATTAAACCCAAAAATGCCTTCTGATATCCTCCCCATTCAATTGAATTGTTTTTGATGGTTCTTCCAACATATTTATGGGATATCTAAATATCTACAGATCTGGGTTCCTTGCCTCAACACTTGGTTTGTCATTCACCCAGAACATCATGTCAGTATGATATTTTCCATTACTTGATCTACACATGGCTTGTTCTAGGTCACTGACCCACCAAGTAGTGAAGAAATGATGAGGATGTTTGGAGATGAATCTCTAGAAATAAACTCAGATATGGAAGCTCCAATATTTCTATCCTGACAGGTACTTTTAATCCTGCAAACTAGTTTTCTATTGATTACAGTTTATAGTCATTTATTTTTTATTTTTAATCAAGTCATTTTTAAACTAACCCCATTGGTGTACAATGCTGCCAGAAATAAGACCTAATGGTATAAAAGAACAGTAAGAACCTACAGCCATTGTGACAATGAGATTTGTTTCATTTTTTTCATATTTCATTATCTGGTTAATACTCACTCTTGCATTAGTTATTTTAAAATTCTAAGTTCTTCTAAAAATATAAATCTTATAAAATAAAACTAATTTTCCATTTCATTGTTAATATGGTGGAAAGTTTAATTTTAAAATTCAGTAAAGTTTCAACATTCTTGGGTTTCATCATGTTTAATTGTATCGCCTATTCTCTAGAAAACCTTTTAATATGCAAATCAGCAACAACAGTGCAGGTTTATTTACACAACATTTCTATTAGAAGTCAGCCAATCAAAAACCTCCCTTCTCTGCCTTTCCCGCCCATCTCCCTTGTATAAAGCGGGCCTCTCCCTCCTCTAATCAGTGACTCTACTTCCAGAGATTCCGGTATACTCATCTACTACAGCCCAGCTGGAGATTTGGTGACGTTGTCCGGAGCTGATCTGCAGAGGAACCCAATACTCAAAGAAAACTAATTTGACTTCATCACAGCGGAATCTTCACCACATTAAGGTAAGGTCACTTTCATCCTTTTCTTTTTTTTCTCTCCAGGACACTATGGCCTCCAGTGCTTATTATGTGGAACGTCTTTTGGATAGAAAGGTCTCCTTTTATTCCCGAGGATTAAAGAAGATAGACTTAGAGAAGCACGTCCACATTGTGAAGAAACTTGGAGAAGGTGGATTTGGGAAAGTATTCTTGGCAAACGACAGGAAAACAGGTCAGTGAATAATTCTATCCACCATTTCAATATCCTCTATAAATATTTATGTATATGCATGTAAATACGATCTGCAACACATAGACTTTTTTTCAAGAGCTCACTGATTTTAGATGTACTCTAAAAGCAGAAGTAAAGTAGAATTCCCATGTAACACTTTAAATGAAGAATATCAGGAATATGGAGTGAACCTATATGGCCCAATGATAGAATTTATGACATCTTTATGAAAGGAATACTTCAGGGTGCAAGAGATCTTATTAGAATGATTTTCAAGTAAAATATTCAGAAATTACCGGCTTAAAATGTCCAGTTATTGATCTAAGGTAAATTTTTTTTTTGCACAGGTGGAAGAATGGCATTGAAGGTCACAGAAAAAAACCGAACCATTCAGCGGTCTTTCCTCTGGGAATTCAGTATTTCGTGTATACTTTCAATCCATCCCAACATCATCAGATGCTATGGCAACGCCTTCACCACCACTGACCACTTTGGATTTATCCAAGAATTGGCACCTTTTGGTGATCTGCTCTCCATGATTATACCAAATGTAAGTACATTAAGATTGAAGTATAGAGAATTATTTTTTCTTTGGTTTGCATATAGTTAAGGAGAATTACAACTCCTGTCAAGTTATTTTATGTTGTCTGTATCCTTTTGGAAAGATTTCCTTTCACTTCCTCGCCTAGAGATGCAACAGGAAGTGAGAGGAAACTCTTTTAGTTGACATTAGTAGAGGTGTCCATGTTGAAAGATTTTCACTTGCCTTTTGTTCTGACTACTCGTACTTGTTCTGAGCACATACAGACATACTTATGACAAAATAATCCATCCCTAGTCTAAAACTAAATATGTTGTAGCTATACATATCATTTAATTGTTTCTGGATAAATACTCTATATTTCCAATCTCTGGATAAGTAATCTGAAGTTCCCCTTTATTTTTTTAGGTGGGAATTCCAGAAGATGCAGTAAAGAGGTGTTCTGTGCAAATTTCAAGTGCCCTTGAATTCATGTCAGAAAAAGGACTGGTGCACATGGATGTGAAGCCAGAGAATGTTTTAGTCTTTGACCGGGACTGCCATTCCATCAAGCTCACAGACTTTGGCCTTGCTAAGGTCAAAGGAACAGTGATTCGAGGCAAGTGTGGCACCGCGTCCTACATGGCTCCAGAAATGTTCCAAATTGACACTTCAGATTGCCTGGTTGTAGGTGGCAGCCTTGATGTGTGGGCGTTTGGAGTAGTCATCTGTTGTCTACTTACAGGAGAGCTTCCATGGGAGGATGCCATTCCGGACGATGAAAAATATCAAGGTTTTGTTGACTGGCAAAACAATGTCAAGAGTGAGAATCCTCCGGAAGCACTGACCAAGGTCGCCTCTGGGATACAAAGGATGATTAGTGATCTTTTGGCCATTGACCATACTAAAAGAAGTCGGACTACGGAAGTGCTGAAATACACAAAGGAAAGCTGGAAAGCAGAAAGCCCAGGTTTAGCCACAAGGCAAAAGGATGAAGATGCCATAGAAATCTATTCGTCTTTGGAATCTGATGAACCCTTGTGTGAGGCCTCCCACCAGAGCAGCAAATCCATTGTGTCAAGTTTCAGCTCCACATCTGGCCAGTTGATCATAGACACTTCTGAATCCCAGTCGGAGATGACTCCAGATCCACCCAAAGATGACATGGAAGAGGCACTAGTGATTTTTGACGATGAATTCTCTTTACACATTGGAGCAGAAATACACATTGAGTAAAGAAGAATTGGTGAGTGATGGCGCATCTGAAAGAACATCACATATGGTCAATTTTGTCAGGTATGTGGCTTTCTTGAGAAAATTAAAGCATCAAAAGATCCTATATGTATTTTGTAGTAGTCAGCTGCACAATTCAAACTTTTAGGGACAAGCCACACTAGCATTTCTGATCTAAGTGTGTAGTCATTACTCTTTGTCCCACCATATTACCACTGTTGAACTGACCACATGCAGTTTGTCATTATAAATTTAATTTTCTTGTTTGCATTTCACAGATAATTTCTATATTTTCTTCTAAAAATATTGCTTTAATTTTTTTAGCTGACAAGTCTTGACTATCCCCAATGGATGAACAAGACCCCTGCCTGGTACATGGGAGATGTAACTTGTACATATATAAGTAGTTACTCCTCCTTTGCACCGGGTGGTGCTCTTGATGTGTCTCTGTACAGAAAAATACAGTTTGATCCTGCCAGAAGTCCAGTGAGCTCCTAAATTCCTGTTTGAGCTAACAACACTTTTTCTGTTGCACTGAAATTTCAAGCAAATCTTTCAGCCAGGTTTAGAAATACATGCCTATATGCATACATTAGTAAGTCAACCACTTAGCCATATTTCTTGCATGAATTGGGCTCATCATCTCTTCATCTTTAATCCTCAGCAAACCAACCAGACTTGTTTAGGACAGTCAGGTACATAGAATCTTTAGAATGAAAGGTCAGCAGTGACTCTGTAATGATTTCATTAGAGGTTCTCTCTCTCAATCCCTTGTTTTTCCTTCTCTCTTTTTACCCCTTTTCCTCTCAAATTTCTATTGTCCTCTCCATCCTCCTTCCACTCCAATTTCCTGCTCTCTCTTTCCATTTTCTCTTTCTCTTCCCCTCTCTTTACCCCCCCCCTTCACTCTCTCACTTTCCTCCACCCTCTCTCTCTCTCTCTCTCTCTCTCTCTCTCTTTCCATCCCTTCCAATCTTTCTCCTCCTTTCTTTCACCCATCCTGTCCCCTTTCCTTTCTCTCTTTGCCTTCCCTACCCACCATTCTCGCTTCCTCTCTTTTCCATTCTTTCTTCCTCATTTCTACTCCTTCTCTCTCTCATCCTCCTCCCTTGTTCTCTCTCTCTTTCCCAATCTCTACCCTTCTCTCCTCTCCTCTCCTTTCCTCTCCTCGGATTTTTATAATCATAGTGGTATTAACCATTAAGAGGGTCCAATTATACTGTTTTCAAATATTACATACTTTCTATACATCAGGTATTTATACAGGGCAGGCGGCTTGCCCCCCCCCCAATTTGTGGGGTCTCCTCATTGCCTGGCCTCTCATGGTATGCCCGGATGCTCCCTCCCATTGCCTTTGTGCAGATGCATGTATCTTAAGGTATTTTAGTTGTCCAACTGGTCTGATATGTATTTTTTGCAGACCTGTGTAATAGTTGCGTTGTTGATGTTTATGGCAACTCTTGCAATGGTTGCTAATGTAAGCAGTTGTCTCCCTTCCAATACTAAGATTATCATGCAAAATTGGCATTCCTGAGGGCCACAGTTGGACACCCCTAGTCCCAACAATGGAGGGTGGCTTCCATAAACATGACCATTGTGATCGGAACAGTATCATCAGTCACACCTCAGCCAGGTGTTCTACATCCTCTTTACCATATCAGTTCACAAGTCCATCACCATTATTATGGTCAGTTCTGTCCTGGGGGTAAAAGTTCTCTCTATATTTAGCAACTACATTTTGCTATGAAGCAAAACCAAAGTGTATTTTAGTGAATATCACAATCTCTATTGTATTGTTACATTTACCTAAATTGTTACATTATTTGTTTTATATTTTTCACTACATTTCAGATTTTAGGTGCTTCTTTTAGTGACCATCTCCATGCAGTAGGCCTCCTTGATGAACAACAGCTGACATGAGGGGGAAGCTACACAGCAAGTGTATTGATTGTATTCAGTCTGTTCAGACAGGTAGAACAATAATGAGAAGAGGTGAATTACAACAAATATGATAAGATGGAATCAGATTCTCCTTATAATGAGCCAATATGACTACCTTCCTGCACCCCGGTCTATTGTTATGTCATACAGTATCACCTGTAATTAATAGAATATCGCCCCTTGGCAGCTTACATTTAAATCAAACAATTCCCTTCTATCTTCAGAACCCGGACATACAATATAAGACGTATTACACAACCACATTGATCAAACTCTAGCTAGTATATATTTCTCAGTACAAGAATGTAGTGGATTGTGATAGACAGTCCACGTTTTATTAGATGATCAGTAAAATGACAATTTTATAGTCTTGCTACTGTCTGTATCTTGCTCTTTAAATTCCTTACTCTCTTAAGTAAACAATCAGATATAGGTTGACAGAACAATGATGATAATTAAGATGGCGCCTTCATCCGGAGTCTCACCCTTGGTTACTCATTAGGAGAAAAGTATCTTTTAATGTAAACAACCCCCATAAAAAGGGAATGAGTCTCTTTGGGGACAATGATTGGAAGGTATCAACACGGATGGACGAACACGCAGAAACCCAGTGGACTTTTCACCCAATCAATGTATATGCTTTGCCTGCATCATATGCCCTATAAATGATACTGTTAGTTCCTCAATAAAACAGAATTTTAGGAACTTGGCATTACTGCGAAGTGTCAGTGTCTTACTTCCACGTGCACGTATTCTCATATTAATTTGGCTCACTGGTAGATCACGGTAAATGGTCTGTAAGTGACCTAGTCCAGGACATTTGGCGCCCAACGTGGGGCCCGGGTTCTGAACACCGGCTCAGCCCGACCCAGAGTGGATGAGGGGGACCGTGGAGCATTCCAGACGCGGAGACTGATCACCTCCGAAAGCGGTAAGTGAATTTTTATGTCTAATAATTCCTTACCTGCGTAGTCTGGAATTGCCCAGCGGGACTACTCACCCGTCTGGCTGTCCGTTGATCAGCAAAGTGACAGGTATACTTGCCCGGGGCTCCTTTGAACCCACCTGTCAGTGTAACGTCATCTACCAGTGTGATATGTCTTGTCTTTTGTGTTGTCTGTGTGTACCAGTGTGATTGGTTGGGTTGTTGTTGATGCGCCTGTGAGGGAGGGGAGAATTACGGCAAAATATTCCTCGTCAGGAGTGGACAGGATACACTCTGATTTGAGAGAGGGTGCCGGGCACTCGCAGTCGCGGTGATGGTGACTGTCGAGGGGAAACTCGTAGTCGCAGTAATGGTGACTCGAGGGAAAAAATAACCACAGCCAGGGATTGGCTTGTGGGGGAAAAAGAAAACTAAAAAAAAAAAAAAAAAACATTTTACTCCCGACAGTCGTGTCTGAAATACTATGTCATGATCACACTGTGTATGTGGATTAATGTTTGGTGTACACCGCGAAAGAGTGAGGATTGGTGCAAAGAAGTACAGTGACAATCGTAGCTCCTGATATATTGGTTTACAGGGTTAATGTACATTATTCTCAGTGTAGCTGAAAAATAGGGAAGTTACTGGAGGAGAAGCAGGGGGGGCAAGTGCTGCGCTTAAACGTCTCACGACACAGCACTTTCAGAACAAGAGAGAGTGACGGCTTTGGGGATTACCTTAGGGTCCCCAGGAGGGAAGTAAAACAAAATGGGACAGAAACTTATAAAGCCAGAGAACAGTTCGTTTGCTTGTGAACTGGTGGAGGAGAGAGAGGGACCAGAGTATGTAAAAAAGTTAAAACAGTTAAACAAGCTGGGTGGAACATGTAAGAACGGTGGGAGGTTGCAGGCGGAGGACTGGAGAAAGCTGTGTAAAGAGAAGAAAGGGCTTCTACTGAAATATAACATGTTAAAGACAGCAGAAACTTGGTTTAATGTGGCCCGCACCCTACACCAGGAGGGGTGGGTGGAGCAAAAACTGAATCAGGACAGGGGAGTTGTATATGTATATTACAGGAAAGGAGATGCGCCCGGCAAGGCGCCGCCCCCCTATGATGACGGCCCGTCCTGGAGGTGCGAGGCATGTGGAAATACAGGAAGGCCCCACCCCGAGAGTCCAGATTTTTGCATACCGTGTAGTCAGAACCTCCGGATATGTAAGGGGTGTTCAGTTAAGAATCCGGGGTGGGAGGAGATTTGCAAGGGATGTGACCGGAAGCTGACTATGCAACATCCGATGCTTCCAACTCCGTCACCTCCATTTCCGCCTCCGGCCCCCTGCCCCTTCCGCTTCCGCCCTCTTCAAAGATGGCGGCGCCCAGTGAGGCCACCGGAAGCCATGTTGACTCTGGGCTTAGTACACCGATACACCATACACACCTCATACCAGCTACCACCTTGTGCCCAGTGCTTACTGTCTCTGGCTCCCAACCACCTTCGGCCCTCCACACACCCCTAATGCCTGTAGTACCACCACCACCAAAACAAACAGAGGCTTCAGCCCAAGTTGAACTGAAGACACCCACAGAATGGCAGGGCTGGAATTTTACAGATGTGGTAACCCCTATCTCTCTGCCAGACAGAAGAGGATGGGCTCAAGAAAAGACAGTGGCTGCGGCAGTCCGCCAGGGTACCCGAGAGGATGATGCTGTTTCCATTTGTTCCCAACAGAATGATCCGTTCTCAGAAGGCCATGGTCCAGAAAGCAATCCACTCGTTCAACTTCCCCCAACCACACAACCCCATCGTCAAAAATTATCTATGTATGAGTCTGGAATGGGAGCAGACTCAGCACCTCATCCCTTTTCTTCCACTTACCACAATCCTGTCTATCGCCCCCAAGGATCTGAAGAAGACCATCCCCGCCCGGTGCCCAACCTACCTGATGCTCCTATCATGTATGTGGCCTTCACTCCGTCCCAAGCCTCCGCACTAGTCACAACTCTCCCGGACCCGGAGAAACACTCGATGCCTTTTTACCGGCGCATAGCCCAGATCCACAAGACCTATTCCACAGCCTGGAGGGATTTGGTCAGTCTGTGTGAGATCAAGGCTGGGGATGCATATTGGCCTATAATGGAAAAGGATCTCACCAGAGTAAAGCCAAATGAGGACACCACTTATGCCTCGGGAATTTCTTTCTGTGACCAGTTGCAGCAGTGGGCCAGAGAGAGACTGGCGGACCAGGCAACCACATTGCAGGACATTACCCAAGACAAGACTGAGTCGGTGGAAAAGTTCCATACCAGACTAACACAGGTGTTTACAGACCTGGGATTCAGTGTCCATAACAAGGTACATACTCAAATGCTGGCCTCTGCATTTGTATCAGGACTAAAGGAGTCTGTTCGCAAGGGTTTGATCACTGCCCGTCCAGAGTACCGTACCCTCCACCTGGATATACTGCTATTGGTGGCAAAAGGTCTAGAGACCGCCCAGGTGGCCCGGAAGCCGACACCACTCATGCTGTCGGCTGGAGAGCAGGTCTCCAGAAGAAACCCACTTATCTGCTTCAACTGTGGAAAACCGGGACATTTCAGAAGGGAATGCAGAGCTCCCAGACGTTCACGACGACCCAATGACTACAACTCAGGGTGGGAAGAGTCTGCAATGCCACCACCTCCACCGCTTCCAGGACCCCCACACACAGGTCCTACCCAAGAACATCTAAACCTTCTCCAATAGGACAGGGGCAAACCTGTGTCCACTCCCCTTATGACAGTTTCTTCTCATGGATATTGTGCTAGTGGGCCCCTAGCACAGGTCAATGTCCCCATCGAGGGACATCCTACACAATTCTTAGTGGACACAGGTGCAGCCAGAAGCGTTTTGCGGAGAGAAGATTTACCCAATGAAACATACCTCTCAAACATTGATGTTTCCTGCGTTGGAGTAGACGGCTGCCCACAACGCAGTTGGCTTACAAAACCTCTACATATCGGCACCTTACCCAATCTTATGTCTCGTTTTGTGGTGTCAAATACTTGCCCGTTGAATCTGCTGGGAGCTGATGTCTTGTCCAGGTTGCAAGCAACTATATCCTACCAACCAGATGGCACCATTCAGCTCTCCACCCCCTTGGGAGAGGAAGACACCTCGGCTCTATGTTCATTACCACTGATGATGTCTCTACAAGAAGTTTCAGGCCACCCCTTGCCAGACCATGTAGAACAGGCCTTACAGGAGCTGCCACTCACTCTTTGGTCCACCGGCCCTGAGGATATTGGCCATCTGAAAGTTGCTCCAGTGTTAGTCCAGCTTAAGCCTGGAGCACCATTGCCACGGAAGCCTCAATACCCTCTGAAGCAAGCCCAGATGGACGCCATCTCCAAACAAGTCAATATACTTCTGGAAAATGGGGCATTAATTCCCTGTGTGTCCCCATGCAATACACCCCTTTTCCCAGTGAAGAAAAGAACTCCAAAAGGTGAGCCCACCAAATATCGCATGGTTCAAGATCTGAGGGCAGTCAATGAGGCAACTATTTTGGAAACCCCCATTGTACCAAACCCCCACACCCTGCTTGCAGGGGTACCTCCCACAGCCCAAGTGTTCACAGTTATTGACTTGGCAAATGCCTTCTTCAGTGTTCCGCTGGACCCCTCTTGCATGTATCTCTTCGCCTTTACCCATGCTGGCCGACAGTATACCTGGAGAGTTATGCCCCAAGGGGCCCAAAATTCGCCAAGCCAATTTACAAAGGCCATGACAACTATCCTCAGCACCTGGCAACAGTCAC
This sequence comes from Staurois parvus, assembly GCF_062004578.1. Classification (NCBI taxonomy): domain Eukaryota; kingdom Metazoa; phylum Chordata; class Amphibia; order Anura; family Ranidae; genus Staurois; species Staurois parvus. The sequence goes on from NW_028318213.1 coordinate 2,209,984, forward strand.
ACCCGGAAGTCATAGTGCTCCAATATGTGGATGACTTGCTCCAATGTGCCACCAACCATTCTGAAGGAAAAATCGCCTCTCTGAGCCTCCTCCACCACCTGGCTGAACAGGGCTGCAAGGTTTCTAAGGACAAGTTACAGTGGTGCCAAACTTCTGTCATTTTCTTGGGACATTGCATTTCCCAAGCCACTCGTCACCTCACACCGGATAGAGTACGGGCTATCCAGAATGTCCCAATACCTCAGGGACCAAAAACCCTGCATGCTTTTCTAGGGTTGGTTTCCTATTGTCGTTCCTGGATCCCAGAAGCTTCCGTCTTGATGCAGTCCCTTTATGATGCCCTGAAATCTGAACCCTTTTCCCTGACAGAAGAAGCTGTACTTGATTTCCATCGCCTGAAAAAAGCCGTCTCCACTGCACCTGCATTAGGTCTACCAGATTATGATGAGCCCTTCAAGCTTTTTGTGGCTGAGAGACAGGGTCATGCAACAGGAGTTCTGGCACAACGCCATGGGGGTCGCCTCCGGCCTCTGGGTTATTACTCCTGCAGGCTAGACCCGGTTGCACGAGGTGGTCCCTCCTGTCTGAGGGCTGTTTTTGCTGCTCATCTTCTTCTGGATAAAATGGCAGATTTGGTCTTAGGACATCCACTCACACTTCTGGCCCCCCATGACATTACCGCAATACTGAACCAAACCCAACCAAAACATCTATCTGCCGCCAGGCATCTGCGACTGCAAGGCTCCCTTCTTTTACCTGATCATGTCACCCTGGTCAGATGCACCCAGATAAACCCTGCAACTCTTCTCCCTCTTCCGGGGGGGGGGGTAGACGAAGTAGAAGAAGACACCAAAGACATGGCACCAGAGGATGTGGTACATGACTGTTTGGAACTTATGCAGGCAGAAACTACACACCTACCAACAGTCCATGATACGCCCCTATCAAATCCTGACCTAATACTTTTTGTGGATGGATCCCGTTTTGCAGATAATGCTGGCACCTACCACACTGGATATGCTGTGACTACCGACACAATGGTACTGCAAGCTAGACCTCTTCCACCTTTCATGTCTGCGCAAGAGGCTGAACTAAGGGCCCTCACCAAAGCCTGTGAATTAACAAAAGGACAGACAGCTAACATTTACACGGACTCCAGATATGCACTGGGGGTTGCACTGGATTTTGGCCTAATCTGGAAAATGAGGGGCTTTCTCACGGCAGCTGGGACTCCTGTAAAGCATGGAAAGGCGATCAACCACCTTATGGAAGCACTTTTACTACCAGCCCAAGTAGCCATACTGAAGGTGAAGGCCCACGGTAAATTGACCACTATGGAAGCAAAAGGAAATCATCTGGCAGACATGGCTGCTAAGCAAGCTGCGGTCAGGGAGCAGGAAGAGGGTGAAGAGATGTGCAGTGAGGTGATGTCTGTGTTAATTCATCAGCCCAAGGACAACCAACTCCAGGAAGCCCAGGATAATGCTTCAGAAGAAGAAAGGAAGGAATGGATGCAGAAAGGAGCAGTTGAGGACAAAGGATTTTGGGTGGTGGGGAAGAAGGTTTTGCTCCCCCGATCCTTATATCCGGCAACAGTGCAGTGGGCACATGGAGCGTCACACCTGTCCAAGATGCTAATGAACTCTTTGATCAGTAAATACTATGTAGCACCCGGAATTACGGCTTACACAGACAGATTCTGTAAGTCTTGTGTTGTATGTGCCAAGTGCAATCCTGGAAGACCTGAGAAACCTCCAAGCAAGCATCTGGCTAGGGCACTATATCCATTTCAGAGGATCCAGATAGATCATATCCAGATGCCAAAAAGTGGACGATTTGAATATGCCCTAGTGGTGGTGGATATGTTCTCAGGATGGCCAGAGGCATTCGCAGTAACCAACCAGACGGCAAGAACCACTGCCAAGAAGCTGCTCACGGAGATAGTCTGCAGATATGGAGTGCCCGAGGTGGTTGAAAGCGATCAGGGACCGGCTTTTACTGCCAATGTCACGAAAGAGATCTGGGGGGCTCTGGGGGTCACACTTGCGTTTCACACACCCTATCATCCCCAGAGTAGTGGGAAGGTAGAGCGCCTAAATGGGGTCCTGAAGTCAAGAATGTTAAAAATGGCCCAAGAGGTAGGCATGGGATGGCCGGACAGCTTGCCTATTGCACTTTTCAGCGTTAGATACACACCAAGGGGAAGTCATGGGTTGTCTCCCTATGAGATTTTGTTTGCGTCCGCCCCTAGACTGGGTACCTACTATCCTCAACAATTACAGTTGCAGTCTGACTCGTTGACAAAGTATGTGATATCTTTGGCACGTGTGTTGACTAATATCCATGCGCAAGTTTTCTCCTCCATTCCAGATCCTGAGGCGGACACTGGAACGCACACTTTGCAACCTGGAGACTGGGTCTTGGTCAAGAAGTTTCTGCGGAAACACACATTGGAACCCAGATATGACAGTCCTTTCCAGGTGCTTCTGGTGACGGCCACCTCAGTGAAGCTAGAAGGAAAGAGTACCTGGATCCACGCCTCTCACTGCAAGAAAGTTGCACCCCCAGAAGACAACTAGAAACATGAGACTATACACATATATCCTTTTGTATGTGCTTTCGGGAATGGGTAGGGGACAAAGAGTGGCAATCACAAGGGAAGGTGGGACACCCGAACAGAGTGGCCTGATAACATTTTGGTACAATTCTTCCAACACCCGTGTGGCCACTTTTGCCTTTGACTTCTGCTTCATAGCACCTTGTCCGAAACAACCTTGGCAGTGTACTACATATCAGGATCACTCCAGTAGTATATATATATGTGTGACGGATGACTATTGGGGAGACAAATGCAGATACTGGGGCTCAGTAGGATGGAATACGGGGCCTGACTGGGGGTATAAACCGCTAAGTGCCTTAAACCGCAAAGATAAAAATGGGAAGAGCCTAATTGATAGATTGACTATATTTAAAAAAGGCACATGTTCATATGAAAACCCAACAGGGAGAACTATGCCACTCACCCTCACCATAGAGAACCCCAGCCCAGGAGATGAGGGGCTTTACTGGTTGGGATACTGGGGACATGGGGGAGTGATGGGACAATTCCGGATAAGGGATATGTATAGATCAAACCGATGGAAATCTTCCAGAGATACTGCTCCCACCTATAACCCACTTATGCCAAAGATCAAAACATTGGCAGAGATGGTGGCCATAGCAAACCCTACATACGAAGATACTATAGCAGTAGAAACCGGCCTCTCAGACACTAATCTGTGGTTAGAATGGATGAGATACAATGCAAACTCGCATAATAAGTCCAACTGCTATGTGTGTGGGCATGCCAGACCACATCTGGGGACGGTGCCACTAACCCTACCAGATTCCATAGAGGAGTGTGTCTTAAGCCTGTATACTAACGTCTCTACGAACCAGTCTTTATGTGAGGACTGGAAGAAGCGTTACCCCTTAATCCAAGGAGACGAAAAGGCCCCAAATGGTTTAACTATATATCCTGGTAATTATACCTGCTATGCCAACTATGAGGGAGGAGGAAGGTTTCTGGGGAACTTCACAAAGGGATTCTGTGCTGCTTATAGTACAGCCCGGTCAGATCTCACCCAGAACCAGGTCATGTCATTGGGGGATATATTCTGGATCTGCGGTGATCAGAAGATTAGGACCCGACTGATAGGGAAATGGAGAGGGGAATGTACCCTTGCCAATGCCATAATGCCATTGCACATCCTCTCAGATCCATTACTTAAGGGGCCGCCTAACCCCCCCATGCAACCAAGCACAAACGAAGTGCCCCACAAGGGAGTTTTGACCCCCATGTCTATATAGATGCGATAGGAGTCCCAAGGGGGGTACCCGATGAATTCAAGGCCAGAGACCAGGTGGCCACGGGATTTGAATCCCTATTCCTCTTCATCACTGAGAACAAGAATGTAGATTGGATAAACTACATCTACTATAATCAACAACGGTTTGTAAACTACACACGAGATGCCCTAAAGGGGATAGCAGAGCAGTTGGAGGCTACTTCTAACATGGTCTTTCAAAATCGTATGACACTCGATATGTTATTAGCTGAAAAAGGGGGGGTCTGTAAAATGATACCAAAGACCATGACCTGCTGTACGTATATCCCAGATAACACAGGCCCAAATGGGAAGGTGACACTGGCCATCAAGAGGTTGGAGGACCTGTCAAATGAGCTTAAGGAAAACTCTGGTATTACACATCCCTGGGATCAGTGGTTTGGATGGCTGAGTGGCTGGCAGAAAGCCCTCGCCCAAGCAGGGGTGGTTATCCTGGGTATTATCATTCTAATGGCAATAGTCGCCTGCTGTGTGATCCCTTGCATTAAGAGGCTAATAGGAAAAGCTGTGAATGAGATCTCTCCTACATTCCTGAACTATAACAATGTTGAACTCCCCCGTGAAGAAAGGGAATCCTATACTCCCTTACAGACTATGGCCCCTGATCATCATATTTCAGACTTATAAAAAAAAGGGAATGCTACAAATTTCACCCCCCTAACAGGCAACTATAAGCAGGGAAAGACAGTGCCTGACTGTGGCCTTCTCAGGACGTATCGAGACTCTAGGGATGGATTAGCCACTCAGGGGCTCTATATGCGTCTTAAAAGAGTTCCAGAGGGAGGGCCACCAGGCAGTTAGGACATCAGAAGATATAGGGACAGTCAGGAATAAAATAGCCATTTTAAGGGGGGATTGTAGTGGATTGTGATTGACAGTCCACGTTTTATTAGATGATCAGTAAAATGACAATTTTATAGTCTTGCTACTGTCTGTATCTTGCTCTTTAAATTCCTTACTCTCTTAAGTAAACAATCAGATATAGGTTGACAGAACAATGATGATAATTAAGATGGCGCCTTCATCCGGAGTCTCACCCTTGGTGACTCATTAGGAGAAAAGTATCTTTTAATGTAAACAACCCCCATAAAAGGGAATGAGTCTCTTTGGGGACAATGATTGGAAGGTATCAACACGGATGGACGAACACGCAGAAACCCAGTGGACTTTTCACCCAATCAATGTATATGCTTTGCCTGCATCATATGCCCTATAAATGATACTGTTAGTTCCTCAATAAAACAGAATTTTAGGAAGTTGGCATTACTGCGAAGTGTCAGTGTCTTACTTCCACGTGCACGTATTCTCATATTAATTTGGCTCACTGGTAGATCACGGTAAATGGTCTGTAAGTGACCTAGTCCAGGACAAGAACTATTGATATCTACCAATGGAGATTTCACATAAACTCCTATTGTAACAGTCACCCCCTTGTAGCCAGTAAAACCAGACCACACATGTAATAATGGTTTATATGCAATCTCCTTTACGATTTATAGTTTTGCCTTTGTATTCTGAAGACTCTTTAAGCACAAAATGAAGTCTACTGACCCATTGGACCCCTTTGGAAGGCAGCAGGGAGGGGGACTAGACCCCATAGCCAGGCAGAATGGAGGCAGATTGGACCCCATTGGCAGCCAGCATGGAGGTAGACTCCAGTACAGCTCTGTGATCTCTTTTCCATAGATCTGGATCTCAATATCTGTAGTCCATCATTTGCTCTGGATGAACTAAATTCATAATCACAAAAGAAAAAAAAAATCACAGATCACAGTTCTCAGCAGTCCAATAATAAATAAGTCTGAAATGCGATCTGATCATGTTGCATTTTTTTCTTGAACATCCTTCCATAAAGATTTTAATTTGGTATAGCTGACTTAGTTAAGTCCTTTGGATCAGCTTTCTTGACTTCCTGAAATTATACTTTTTTAGTGTGAGCACAAATTATTATTATTATACAGGATTTATATAGCGCCAGCAGTTTGCTCAGCGCTTTACAATATAACGGGAGACAATACAGCAACAATACAGTTCAATACAAGAGGGATAGGAGGCCCTGGTATCCAAAGATACTCAGTCAAAGTTCTTCTTTTTGAACCTTTAAATATTCACATTGCTCAACCATCCAACAGCAGCAAATGTTAGCCTTGTCTTTCCATCACATTTACTGAATTTTATCGATAAGCCTTAATTTCACATCCTCCTGTGTCTGGTGCCATGGGCTTCCTTCATTACTTTTATCATTTCAGTCCTTTCTTCAACTTTACCAATCTTGTCCATCAACTTCTCCATAAAGCTCAAAATTTTTAGTAGCTATTCAACAGTACACCACCACCAAATAAAAAAAAACGTATCCCACAATGTTCTAAGACTGGAATATTCCATAGAAAGGATTGAGGCACAAAATTTAGAATAACAATGGTGTCTACTTTGAATAGCCAACACCTGATAGTCAATAGACAGAGGGGACATGATGAACAATGGTGATGGGATCCTGTATGTACAGTAAGCATGGAATGAACAATAGTACAGGTGGACCCCCCAGGAAGACAATAGAAACAGTAAACATTGGCAGTGTTATGCTAATAACTACCACAACCCATTCAACAGCCAATGTTAGGGGGGCAGTACACCTCAAAAGTCATCCTCAACTTATAATAATGTATTCTAGATGTAACAGATATTAAAAACACAATCCAACAAATACGTATCTGCTAAACTGACCACACACACACAGCTCCATACTCTAGAATGTTTTTTAGCCTTGCACAGAAAGACCAAAACTCATCTATTTAAAATAATTGGAAGTAATGAATTAATTTCCACTTTCCCAGCAATGAGAATGCTTAAAACATTAAAATCATCTCCATAAGTTTCTTCTAGTTTCACTTTCCTGCAAAATGCAATGGGGTTGATTTAGTAAAACTGGAGAGTGCAAAATCTGGTGCATCCCTGCATAGAAACCAATCAGCTTCCAGGTTTTTTTGTCAAAGCTTAACTGAACGAGCTGAAGTTAAAAGCTGATTGGCTGCCATGCAAAGTTGCACCAGATTTTTCACTTTCCAGTTTTAATAAATCAACCCCAATGCATTTAGGTGACACAAAATTTCAATAATGAAAAAACTGTTAATGCTTTTATTAAAAAAAGTCAAGCTTTTTTGCCTTATAAAAAAAAAAAACCATACTGAGAAAAAAATAAGTAAAAACTTTAACAAAAAAAAAACAATCTTTCTGTTCCTTCTTAATAAAAATATGTCACCAACAAAAACACAAACCCAAGAAACTGAAGTAAGTTGAGCACATTTTAACCAAATCAAATTAAACACAAAAATTCCCTCTACTGGTATCCTCCCCATTAAATTGAACTGTGTTTAATGGTTCTTCCAATATATTTATGGGAGATCTAAATATTGAAAAACAATTCTGTGGTGTATCCTCCCTGTTTGTTTTGGAGGTCTTCTAATACCCACTATGTTGCACTGAAACCCTCAGTTGAGTGTTCTGACAAGTGGTCACAAATTAAGTTACCCAATCGATATACTTTACTAAATTATACCACTAGAGATAATAGATCCCAGAGAGTTCATTGTCTCAGCAACCTTTCAGCACATTTTTTTGGAGAAAGAATTACAGGGTCTCCAATGGTCAAGTTAAGCATTCCTGGAAGGCTGGACACCCTTATTGCATATCTAACCAAGAGGATCCTTTGAAATGGATATCTGGAAAACAAAGATTTGGATCCCATTGTCTAGATAACTACCCAGGCACTGGATAGTCTCCACCTATTGTCACACTTTCAGGCATACAGTATCACCTGTAATTAATAATAGAATATCAAACAATTCCCATCTTTCTTCAGAACTTGGACAGATAAGACAACATATTACACAACCACATCCATCAAACTCTAAATAAAATATATTTCTTGTTATCAGATTATTTACATCTGTCAATGGAGATGTCACATAAACGTAGATTGTAACTCATGGGGACCATTATGTGTAATTCCACTTTAAGCTGAACATTGTCATATACAAATCTAAATGATTTACATTTTGTAGAAAGAGTGTCTATGCCATCCATTCTCAACTTTTTCAACAAGGAGGAACCTTTGACATAACTTCCAAGTCTCAGAGAACCTCTGCTAATAATAGATAGAGCTTCATCTCCGTGTAGATCAGTGTGATGGTCAGTGGGAAGAATGTTCCTTACATTTGTGGTCAATGGAAGAAAATGCCCCCTAGAGATAGCTTGAAAAGATCACTGGTGTCAGTGGCAGAAATTGCTTCTTTCTCATAAAATGACGTCACCAGCAAAAACACAAACCTAAGAAACTGAAGTAAGTTGAGCACATTTTTAAACATATCAAATTAAACCCAAAAATGCCTTCTGATATCCTCCCCATTCAATTGAATTGTTTTTGATGGCTCTTCCAACATATTTATGGGATATCTAAATATCTACAGATCTGGGTTCCTTGCCTCAACACTTGGTTTGTCATTCACCCAGAACATCATGTCAGTATGATATTTTCCATTACTTGATCTACACATGGCTTGTTCTAGGTCACTGACCCACCAAGTAGTTAAGAAATGATGAGGATGTTTGGAGATGAATCTATAGAAATAAACTCAGATATGGAAGCTCCAATATTTCTATCCTGACAGGTCATTTTAATCCTGCAAACTAGTTTTCTATTGATTACAGTTTATAGTCATTTTTTTTTTATTTTCAATCAAGTCATTTTTAAACTAACCCCATTGGTGTACAATGCTGCCAGAAATAAGACCTAATGGTATAAAAGAACAGTAAGAACCTACAGCCATTGTGACAATGAGATTTGTTTCGTTTTTTTCATATTTCATTATCTGGTTAGTACTCACTCTTGCATTAGTTATTTTAAAATTCTAAGTTCTTCTAAAAATATAAATCTTATAAAATAAAACTAATTTTCCATTTCATTGTTAATATGGTGGAAAGTTTCATTTTAAAATTCAGTAAAGTTTCAACATTCTTGGGTTTCATCATGTTTAATTGTATCACCTATTCTCTAGAAAACCTTTTAATATGCAAATCAGCAACAACAGTCCGGGTTTATTTACACAACATTTCTATTAGAAGTCAACCAATCAAAAACCTCCCTTCTCTGCCTTTCCCGCCCATCTCCCTTGTATAAAGCGGGCCTCTCCCTCCTCTCATCAGTGACTCTACTTCCAGAGATTCCGGTATACTCATCTACTACAGCCCAGCTGGAGATTTGGTGACCTTGTCCGGAGCTGATCTGCAGAGGAACCCAATACTCAAAGAAAACTGATTTGACTTCATCACAGCGGAATCTTCACCACATTAAGGTAAGGTCACTTTCATCCTTTTCTTTTTTTTCTCTCCAGGACACTATGGCCTCCAGTGCTTATTATGTGGAACGTCTTCTGGATAGAAAGGTCTCCTTCTATTCCCGAGGATTAAAGAGGATAGACTTAGAGAAGCACGTCCACATTGTGAAGAAACTTGGAGAAGGTGGATTTGGGAAAGTATTCTTGGCAAACGACAGGAAAACAGGTCAGTGAATAATTCTATCCACCATTTCAATATCCTCTATAAATATTTATGTATATGCATGTAAATACGATCTGCAACACATAGACTTTTTTTTCAAAAGCTCACTGATTTGTAGATGTACTCTAAAATATAAGCAGAAGTAAAGTAGAATTCCCATGTAACACTTTAAATGAAGAATAGCAGGAATATGGAGTGAACCTATATGGCCCAATGATAGAATTTATGACATCTTTATGAAAGGAATACATCTGGGTGCAAGAGATCTTTTTAGAATGATTTTCAAGTAAAATATCCAGAAATTACCGGCTTAAAATGTCCAGTTATTGATCTAAGGTAAATTTATTTTTTTTGCACAGGTGGAAGAATGGCATTGAAGGTCACAGAAAAAAACCGAACCACTCAGCGGTCTTTCCTCTGGGAATTCAGTATTTCGTGCTTACTTTCCATTCATCCTAACATCATCAGATGCTATGGCAACGCCTTCACCACCACCGACCACTTTGGATTTATTCAAGAATTGGCACCTTTTGGTGATCTGCTCTCCATGATTATACCAAATGTAAGTACATTAAGATTGAAGTATAGAGAATTATTTTTTCTTTGGTTTGCATAGAGTTAAGAAGAGTTACAACTCCTGTCAAGTTATTTTATGTTGTCTGTATCCTTTTGGAAAGATTTCCTTTCACTTCCTTGCCTAGAGATGCAACAGGAAGTGAGGGAAACTCTCTTATTTGACATTAGTAGAGGTGTCCATGTTGAAAGATTTTCACTTGCCTTTTGTTCTGACTACTCGTACTTGTTCTGAGCACATACGGACATACTTATGACAAAAGAATCCATCCCTAGTCTAAAACTAAAAATGTTGCAGCTATACATATCATTTAATTGTTTCTGGATAAATACTCTATATTTCCAATCTCTGGATAATTAATCTGAAGTTCCCCTTTATTTTTTTAGGTGGGAATTCCAGAAGATGCAGTAAAGAGGTGTTCTGTGCAAATTTCAAGTGCCCTTGAATTCATGTCAGAAAAAGGACTGGTGCACATGGATGTGAAGCCAGAGAATGTTTTAGTCTTTGACCGGGACTGCTATTCCATCAAGCTCACAGACTTTGGCCTTGCTAAGGTCAAAGGCACAGTGATTCGAGGCAAGTGTGGCACCATGTCCTTCATGGCTCCAGAAATGTTCCAAATTGACACTTCAGATGGCCTGGTTGTAGGTGGCAGCCTTGATGTGTGGGCGTTTGGAGTAGTCATCTGTTGTCTACTTACAGGAGAGCTTCCATGGGAGGATGCCATTCCGGACGATGAAAAATATCAAGGTTTTGTTGACTGGCAAAACAATGTCAAGAGTGAGAATCCTCCGGAAGCATTGACCAAGGTCGCCTCTGGGATACAAAGGATGATTAGTGATCTTCTGGCCATTGACCATACTAAAAGAAGTCGGACTACGGAAGTGCTGAAATACACAAAGGAAAGCTGGAAAGCAGAAAGCCCAGGTTTAGCCACAAGGCAAAAGGATGAAGATGCCATAGAAATCTATTCGTCTTTGGAATCTGATGAACCCTTGTGTGAGGCCTCCCACCAGAGCAGCAAATCCATTGTGTCAAGTTTCAGCTCCACATCTGGCCAGTTGATCATAGACACTTCTGAATCCCAGTCGGAGATGACTCCAGATCCACCCAAAGATGACATGGAAGAGGCACTAGTGATTTTTGACGATGAATTCTCTTTACACATTGGAGCAGAAATACACATTGAGTAAAGAAGAATTGGTGAGTGATGGCACATCTGAAAGAACATCACATATGGTCAACTTTCTCAGGTATGTGGCTTTCTTGAGAAAATTAAAGCATCAAAAGATCCTATATGTATTTTGTAGTAGTCAGCTCCACAATTCAAACTTTTAGGGACAAGCCACACTAGCATTTCTGATCTAAGTGTGTAGTCATTACTCTTTGTCTCACCATATTACCACTGTTGAACTGACCACATGCAGTTTGTCATTATAAATTTAATTTTCTTGTTTGCATTTCACAGATCATTTCTTTATTTTCTTCTAACAATATTTCTTTAATTTTTTTAGATGACAAGTCTGGACTATCCCCAATGGATGAACAAGACCCCTGCCTGGTACATGGGAGATGTAACTTGTACATATATAAGTAGTTACTCCTCCTTGGACCGGGTGGTGCTCTTGATGTGTCTCTGTACAGAAAAATACAGTTTGATCCTGCCAGAAGTCCAGTGAGCTCCTAAATTCCTGTTTGAGCTAACAACACTTTTTCTGTTGCACTGAAATTTCAAGCAAATCTTTCAGCCAGGTTTAGAAATACATGCCTATATGCATACATTAGCAGTCAACCACTTAGCCATATTTCTTGCATGAATTGGGTTCATCATCTCTTCATCTTTAATCCTCAGCAAAACAACCAGACTTGTTTAGGACAGTCAGGTACATAGAATCTTTAGAATGAAAGGTCAGCAGTGACTCTGTAATGATCTCATTAGAGGTTCTCTCTCTCACTCCCTTGTTTTTCCTTCTCTCTTTTTATCCATTTTCCTCTCAACTTTCTATTCTCCTCTCCATCCTCCTTCCACTCCAATTTCCTGCTCTCTCTCTCTTTCCATTTTCTCTATCTATTCCCTTTTCTTTACCCCCCCCCCCTTCACTCTCTCACTTTCCTCCACCCTCTCTCTCTCTCTCTTTCCATCCCTTCCAATCTTTCTCCTCTCTTTTCTCTCTTCCCCTCCTTTCTTTCACCCATCCTGTCCCCTTTCCTTTCTCTCTTTGCCTTCCCTACCCACCATTCTCACTTCCTCTCTTTTCCATTCTTTCTTCCTCATTTCTACTCCTTCTCTCTCTCATCCTCGTCCCCTGTTCTCTCTCCCTTTCCCAATCTCTACCCTTCTCTCCTCTCCTCTCCTCGGATTTTTATAATCATAGTGGTATTAACCATTAAGAGGGTCCAATTATACTGTTTTCAAATATTACATACTTTCTATACATCAGGTATTTACACAGGGCAGGCGGCTTGCCCCCCCCCCCAACTTTGTGGGGTCCCCTCATTGACTGGCCTCTCATGGTATGCCCGGATGCTCCCTCCCATTGCCTTTGTGCAGATGCATGTATCTTAAGGTATTTTAGTTGTCCAACTGGTCTGATATGTATTTTTTGCAGACCTGTGTAATAGTTGCGTTGTTGATGTTTATGGCAACTCTTGCAATGGTTGCTAATGTAAGCAGTTGTGTCCCTTCCAATACTAAGATTATCATGCAAAATTGGCAGTCCTGAGGGCCACAGTTGGACACCCCTAGTCCCAACAATGGAGGGTGGCTTCCATAAACATGTCCATTGTGATGGGAACAGTATCATCAGTCACACCTCAGCCAGGTGTTCTACCTCCTCTTTACCATATCAGTTCACAAGTCCATCACCATTATTATGGTCAGTTCAGTCCTGGGGGTAAAAGTTCTCTCTATATTTAGCAACTACATTTTGCTATGAAGCAAAACCAAAGTGTATTTTAGTGAATATCACAATCTCTATTGTATTGTTACATTTACCTAAATTGTTACATTATGTGTTTTATATTTTTCACTACATTTCAGGTTTTAGGTGCTTCTTTTAGTGACCATCTCCATGCAGTAGGCCTCCTTGATGAACAACAGCTGACATGAGGGGGAAGCTACACAGCAAGTGTATTGATTGTATTCAGTCTGTTCAGACAGGTAGAACAATAATGAGAAGAGGTGAATTACAACAAATATGATAATATGGAATCAGATTCTCCTTATAATGAGCCAATATGACTACCTTCCTGCACCCCGGTCTATTGTTATGTCATACAGTATCACCTGTAATTAATAGAATATCGCCCCTTGGCAGCTTACATTTAAATCAAACAATTCCCTTCTATCTTCAGAACCCGGACATACAATATAAGACGTATTACACAACCACATTGATCAAACTCTAGCTAATATATATTTCTCAGTACAAGAACTATTGATATCTACCAATGGAGATTTCACATAAACTCATATTGTAACAGTCACCCCCTTGTAGCCAGTAAAACCAGACCACACATGTAATAATGGTTTATATGCAATCTCCTTTACGATTTATAGTTTTGCCTTTGTATTCTGAAGACTCTTTAAGCACAAAATGATGTCTACTGACACATTGGACCCCTTTGGAAGGCAGCAGGGAGGGGGACTAGGCCCCATAGGCAGGCAGCAGGGAGGGGGACTAGACCCCATAGCCAGGCAGAATGGAGGCAGATTGGACCCCATTGGCAGGCAGCATGGAGGTAGACTCCAGTACAGCTCTGTGATCTCTCTTCCATAGATCTGGATCTCAATATCTGTAGTTCATCATTTGCTCTGGATGTACTAAGTTCATAATCACAAAAGAAAAAAAAAAAAATCACAGATTACAGTTCTCAGTAGTCCAATAATAAATAAGTCTGAAATGCGATCTGATCATGTTGCACTTTTTTCTTGAACATCCTTCCATAAAGATTTTAATTTGGTATAGCTGACTTAGTTAAGTCCTTTGGATCAGCTTTCTTGACTTCCTGAAATTATACTTTATTAGTGTGAGCAGAAATTATTATTATTATTATACAGGATTTATATAGCGCCAGCAGTTTGCTCAGCGCTTTACAATATAACGGGAGACAATACAGCAACAATACAGTTCAATGCAAGAGGGATAGGATGCCCGGGTATCCAAAAGATACTCATTCAAAGTTCTTCTTTTTGAACCTTTAAATATTCACATTGCTCAACCAACCAACAGCAGCAAATGTTAGCCTAGTCTTTCCATCACATTTACTGAATTTGTCTGGTGCCATGGGCTTCCTTCATTACTTTTATCATTTCAGTCCTTTCTTCAACTTTACCAGTCTTGTCCATCAACTTCTCCATAAAGCTCAAAATTTTTAGTAGCTATTCAACGGTACACCACCACCAAATAAAAAAAAAACGTATCCCACAATGTTCTAAGACTGGAATATTCCATAGAAAGGATTGAGGCACAAAATTTAGAATAACAATGGTGTCTACTTTGAATAGCCAACACCTGATAGTCAATAGACAGAGGGGACATGATGAACAATGGTGATGGGATCCTGTATGTACAGTAAGCATGGAATGAACAATAGTACATGTGGACCCCCCAGGAGGACAATAGGAACAGTAAACATTGGCAGTGTTATGCTAATAACTACCACAAGCAATTCACCAGCCAATGTTAGGGGGGCAGTACACCTCAAAAGTCAACCTCAACTTATAATAATGTATTCTAGATGTAACAGATATTAAAAACACAATCCAACAAATACGTATCTGCTAAACTGACCACACATACACAGCTCCATACCCTAGAACGTGTTTTAGCCTTGCACAGAAAGACCAAAACTCATCTATTTAAAATAATTGGAAGTAATGAATTAATTTCCACTTTCCCAGCAATGAGAATGCTTAAAACATTAAAATCATCTCCATAAGTTTCTCCTAGTTTCACTTTCCTGCAAAATACAATGGGGTTGATTTAGTAAAACTGGAGAGTGCAAAATCTGGTGCATCCCTGCATAGAAACCAATCAGCTTCCAGGTTTTTTTGTCAAAGCTTAACTGAACGAGCTGAAGTTAGAAGCTGATTGGCTGCCATGCAAAGTTGCACCAGATTTTTCACTCTCCAGTTTTAATAAATCAACCCCAATGCATTTAGGTGACACAAAATTTAAATAATGAAAAAACTGTTAATGCTTTTATTTAAAAAAGTCAAGCTTTTTTGCCTTATAAAAAAAAAAAAAAAAAAAAAACAACATACTGAGAAAAAAATACGTAAAAACTTTAACAAAAAAAAAAACAATCTTTCTGTTCCTTCTTAATAAAAATATGTCACCAACAAAAACACAAACCCAAGAAACTGAAGTAAGTTGAGCACATTTTAAACAAATCAAATTAAACCCAAAAATTCCCTCTACTGGTATCCTCCCCATTAAATTGAACTGTGTTTAATGGTTCTTCCAATATATTTATGGGAGATCTAAATATTGAAAAACAATTCTGTGGTGTATCCTCCCTGTTTGTTTTGGAGGTCTTCTAATACCCACTATGTTGCACTGAAACCCTCAGTTGAGTGTTCTGACAAGTGGTCACAAATTAAGTTACCCAATCAATATACTTTACTAAATTATACCACTAGAGATAATAGATCTCAGAGAGTTTATAGTCTTATAGTCATGAGTTGCAGGAAACAAAAATTGCTTGATTCACTCACCAACACCAGTCAGTGTTGATGGGGGAATCCTTCCCATGGAGCTATTGTGTTCCCCTGGTGGAGATAGGTGGCATGGGGAGTCTATATTAGCTGCTAGCAATAATTACATAGAAAACCCAACAGGTTGGTTGTACTTAATTTAATCGATTAATCAACTTAGGTACATTCACCACACCTATACATAGTTTAAATCTTGGCAGGTCTCTGCTGAACCGTCCAAAATTTGAACCTTCTATGGTGGGCTTTAGTTACAAAGCTTTCCATACTAGACATGGCAGCCATTTCCAGCAGATGGTGCCCACAGTTTCAAGTAATTACCTTAAAACTTTTCAGAGTTCTGCTAACAAGTTGAGAAAATAAGTGATAAACAAATAAAATGTTTTTTGGTTTTCTTTGTGTTATTTATTTTTCTAAGTCATTAGTCTGAGACTACAATATTCAGTACAC
The DNA here is from genome assembly GCF_062004578.1 of Staurois parvus. Classification (NCBI taxonomy): domain Eukaryota; kingdom Metazoa; phylum Chordata; class Amphibia; order Anura; family Ranidae; genus Staurois; species Staurois parvus. The sequence goes on from NW_028318213.1 coordinate 2,226,167, forward strand.
CCAAGGTGTTGGAGCACAGAAATTTACCATAACAATAAGATCTACCCTGAATGGTTTCAGCCTACACCCAACAGACAATACAGAGGAGGAACTGAAGGCAATGGTGATGGGATTTGGTAATTACAGTAAACAAACAATAGTAGAGGTGAACACCCAGACACTCAGCAGAAACAATTGACAATGACAATGGCTACCATTTCCCCCCAACAACAATGTTTTGTATTTTATACCAAAAGAACCTAAAAATACTCCATACTCTGGTCCACTGACCACACACAGCTTTATACACTAGAAAGTTTTTACAATGCACAGAGAAAAAAATAAAACTATAATTTATCTGCAACATCTGTATTCACTTTATTCATTTTCTACAAAGTTCCCCTTTTCCAAAAATGAGGAACCTAAAATGTGTGCATTACCAAACATCCTCCCTGCTACATTTAGCTTTAATTTCATACAAATACAACGCATTTCAATAAAACAAATCACAATAAACTAAAACAAGTTTTAAAAAAATAAAAATCTGTCAATTCATGATTTTTTACCTTAATAATAAAATAAACAAAAAAAATAAATAAAATAAAACAAAATAATATTTCCTCTTCAGTTTACTATTATCCCTATTAAATTGACCGGCTTCAGTTGGTTCTTCCAATATCCTTTTCCTGAATATGGCAATCCTGCAATCTAGTAATATAGAAGGTAATTATCAAGCATGTTCTACTATCCAACCTAATGCAGAGTAGCTGCTTATTTCCTGCATTTCCTCCACATTTGGTCTATGATTCCCTATGCCTTGCTCAATAAACTACTGGAAGTATGGGGCACACTGGTGAGGCCACCTCCTTACCTTTACTATGGCACCCCAAAAACACTTCATTACCCTTGGAGAAGATAATCTGGATTTTACCAACATCAGGGGGTTTATTAACCTTTTCAGTTAAAATAATTTGGCCCCCAATGTGATCTGGACTTGTCACAATGGAGTACTCTCTATTTTTTGTTTGGTGACCTCAAAGTGAACATTTAAAGTAAAGTAGATTGTGGAGACAAAATACAACAAATACAAACCAGACATGACAATAAAGACATTGGCCCTCAAACTTTATATGTAAATCCTCTGCTTGTAAAAGATTAGTATATATCATAAGAATCTGCAGAAGATGTTTGAAGCTTTTAGTGATGGAACATCTTTGTTAAAACCTTTAAGGAATAACTTTCCTTTCAGGGTCCAATCACAGCTCAGCATTCCAGCCTTTGTCAGTTCATATATATTGCCCACTTTATAGTCTCAGGTGGGTGGAATTCTATGTTGATTTTAGATTGTGTATTTATGATTTATATATGGATGCATGTTTAGATTTTATTTATTTAGACAGATATTTTATACATAAACTTTTCATGGTTAAATTGGGTCAATGTGATATTTTGCATTTTTGTAAATTTATGTTGAGCAATTTAATAAAAATATATTAAAAGAATATTAAGACATTTTATACATTATCTCTATAAAACTTTTCATCTAAAAATGGTTTCCTTGGTTAATTAAATAATTTAAAATTAGTTTCAGGGTAATTTCCCCGCCCTCATCACACTGGCACAGCATAAACAATCCCCATTCATATGGACCTACCTGCTCCACCCTTCAGGAGCCCATTCCAAAGTCACCAATCATATGTTAATGAGCAGCTCCTCTGCGTTGGCCAATCAGAATCTCATTTAAGAAATTCCTTTATCTCCCCACATATATACCAGACCTCCAGTTCTTACTTTCAGTGACTCTCATTTTGCTTGTAGCAAAAGTGATTCATTTCCTCCATTGACTGCTTCCCGCCAGAATTGCTTTTCAGAAGACCACATAGATTTCCTTCGTGAAGACCGACTTGGAGACCATCTATACCTTCATTTTCCAAAGTAAGTCATATAGAACTTCATAGTTTTATAATCCTCAGTTTTATCCTTAGCTAGCATTTTTCTCTACAATTAAGAGATGTACTTCGCAGAAATTTAAATAGTAAAAATGTAGAATGTTCTCTATTTTTTCACTTACCTGTTATTTATTGTCAGACAAATAGGCCTTTTATTTTAGAGATTGATATATTGATTAAATATTCACATGATATTGTGATCATTTATTTTTAAAATATATTCATCATTAATCTTTACATTCAGATATTCATTCTTCATGTACACTTGAAATAGTTAAAAAAAACAATTACTCCTCAGGTTGTCTGTTAGATGGTAGATTAGCAGTTGCTTGTTAAACACAATTCAAAATCAAGTTTTTTTTACTGAGTTCAAAATTTTGCCATTCCTGTAATTTTGCCATTCCTGTCTGACTTTTTCATACATACAAGTGTTTTCCTAATTTTCTTTGTCATCATATTTTACAATTAGAGATGAGCGAATCGAACCAGGCGAAGTGGAATTCGATTCGAATTTCAGGAAAAATTTGATTTGCGTCGAATCCGAATATTAGCCTACTTCGGGTGCGCGAATCGGATTTTTCCCGATCAGCCGGCAAAAGTGTCCCTGCAGAGAGCTCCGCTATTTCTGACAGTTCTCTGACAGTTCCTTCACATGTACAGCGGTTGAAACACTGTATCTATTTGTTTCCATTTAGGATACAGATGTTTTTATTCGGAAACAGATACAATGTTTCAACCGCTGTAAATGTGAAAGTCAGAGAACTGTCAGAAATAGAGGAGCTCTGCAGATACACTTAGCGGAGCTCTGCAGATACACTTTTTGCCGGTTTGGAATTCTTCTTATTTTCATCCTACTTCTTCTTCTTCCTCATCCTCAGAGGATGAGGATGAGGATGATGAAGAAGAAGAAGTAGGATGAAAATAAGAAGAATTCCAAGCCGGCAAAAAGTGTATCTGCAGAGCTCCGCTATTTCTGACAGTTCTGTGACATTCCCTCCATACAGCGGTTCAAACATTGTATCTATTTGTTTCCTTCTCCTTCTCATCCTTCTCCTTCTCATCCTTCTCATGCTTCTCCTCCTTCTCCTTCTTCTCATCCTTCTCCTTCTCCTTCTCATCCTTCTCCATCTTCTCATCCTTCTCCTTCTCCTTCTTCTCATCCTTCTTCTTCTCCTCCTTCTCATCCTTCACCTTCTTCTCATCCTTCTTATCATCCTTCTTCTCATCCTTCTCCTTCTCATCCTTCTTCTCATCCTTCTCCTTCTCATCCTTCTCCTTCTTATCCTTCTCCTTCTTCTCATCCTTCTTCTCCATCTTCTCATCCTTCTCATCCTTCTTCTTCTCATCCTTCTCCTTCCTCATCTCCAAGGGCATTTAAATTAAAGGTACAGTGTTCTGCACTAATTTAAAGGCTCTCTGAAGCCTAGAAACCCTTTTAATAAGTTAAATTCGTAGCGAATTAATTTGCATCGAATCAAATTTCTTCCTCAAATTCGGCGAATCAGCCGAATCGAATTTTTGAATAATTCGCTCATCTCTATTTACAATGACAGCCTAACAATACAGATTTCTTAGCAGAAGGTTACATTGCCCACCAAAAGGGATTCAATGATTGTCTTTGGTTAGAGATCCATAGATTGATGGAATATCCATATTATCCTGCAATATGTAATTTCTACAATCTACCCAACCTCATGCATTACATTCAGATGTTCTTTCTTCATGTATCCTTGAAATAAAATGAAACCGTTCCATCCTAGGTTGTCTGGTAGGTTGTAGATTAGCAATTGCATGCTAAACAATTCAGTACCAGAAGATTTTTTATTTCCCTAAGTTTCATATGTTGCCATTCCTGTCTGTCTTTTTGTACACGCCATTGTTTTCCTATATTTCTCATTCATCATATTTTACAATGACAACCCAGCAATACAAATGTCGTAGCAAAAAGATTAAATAAAAGAATGTTTTAATGTTCCCTGAATTTAGATGATTTTATCTTTATTTCCCTTGCCTGTTATTATCCTACAAGAAGGATTAAATGATTGCCTTTTGTTGAGCGATCCATAGATTGATGGAATATCCACATTAACTTGCAATATTTTATCTACCCAACCTCATGCATTACATTCAGATGTTCTTTCTTCATCTTCCCTTGAAATAAAATGAAACCGTTCCATCCTAGGTTGTCTGAGAGATTGTAGATTAGTAGTTGTGTGTTAAACAACAATTTACCATCAAAAGTTTCTCACCATTCCTGTCTATCTTTTTGTACATGAAACTTTGTTTCCCCCCTAATTTTCTTTGCTTTTCCAAATTTTCCAATAAGAACCTGTTTTATCAGTAAGTTAAATAGACAAACGTTTTTATGTTCCCTCAATTAGATTTTTTACCTTTTATCTAAATTGCCTGTTATTGCCCTACAAGTATGAATACAATATTCTCTTTTGTTTAGAGGTCTGTGTATTGATTACATTTTTTTAGAATATAACCAACCTCATACATACATTGAGATTTTCTTTCTTCATGTATCCTAGAAGTAAAATTATACCGGTCTTCTTAGGTCATCCTAGATTGTCTGTTAGGCAATTTTCAGTTTGGTTTGAAAGCACAATCCTGCAAAAAAATGTTTTCATAGTAATCAGGTTCCAAATTCCACTATTCCCATTTGTCATATTTAGTACATGTGGGGTTCTATGTTCTCTTCCACTATATTGTTACAATGACAAGCTTACATAACATTGACTAGAATGTTGGCAACTCTGACCAGCAACTCAATACAACGGCTGTAGCTAGAGGCCAATTCCAACCAATCCCATTTATTTGCTTGTGTGGAATTTTAAAGGGCACGTTGGCTAAGAAAAGGTTGAGAAACACTCATCTATGGTGTATGCATAGCAAGACCAGTATAGGTCCATGATGAGGGACCCCTTGTATTTCCCTGTTACTATATCATGCTAGAATGCAGTTTCTCATTGTCCAGTTATACCTGACTCTGGTATATTTCCTATTGTGAATTGATATTGGTCACCTTTGGAAATAGCTGCCAAACCTTCTGTTTATGTACCTGTTATTAATCTTTAATAAAAATATCATGGGACAAAAAAAATTACAAAACCTAATAAAAGTTTTCATTCTTCCCCCACTTGTGTTCTCCTAAAGAAGGTTTTGCTGACCACACACATGAAGTGAGGGAAGATCGGACTCAGAAATGGCAATAAAAAGATGTTCTAACCCTTTTCGGTTTTTGTCCAAATTCTTTGGTTGGATTTGTGCTTGAAGTCTCAGGAAGTCACATATCTTTAGTAAATCATTTACTGTATTACAGCAAAGTAAAACCAGGGACTTCCTAGGATGGCATCTAAGGACAGAAAGTCAACACCCAGCTATAAAAGATATTTTCATAAATGTTAGTCATATCATGCAAAAGTTTAAAAGATTCACACATGATGTTCAATACAAAAACTTTTGTATGATGTGACTAATACATTTGGAATTTGTATCCCTATGTTTTGAATTGATATCCCTGGCTGCCATCCTAGGAAGTCCCCGCTTGTTACCTTGTTGTAGACATTTGTTGGTTTGGAATGATGGCACTCTCGGTCCTTTGCCCAGTGCCATTCTACATCACTCCTTTCTCTCTTTGGAATCTATAAAATAATTGGACTTCTTACATATAACTTGTATGTATCAGAGTAAGGGTTCATGTCCATAGAATCAGTTTGATGTCCATTTGAGACCCTTCTAAAATAATTTATAATACTGTATATTGACAGGTGAATTTGATCGGCTTCAAGTGGGTTTTGCATTACCATAGACTTATATAGGAAAACAATATCCACTTGCTGTGAATAAAAGCTCATCAACATAAGCCCAACATGTATTTAATAAGAATTGTAAGCATATATCAGCTTTAAAATGTAAAATAACTGTCTTTAGTTACAATACTACCCCTCCCCCCACCTCTAATGAAGGTGACAATTAATAACAGTAACTGGGTGATATCCAGAGAGATGATTAATGCCGCTTACTAATGATTAGTGCCAAATGAAACTAATTTGTATGTTTTGATGTGATTCCAGAATGGCTTCTAGCATTGTAGAAGTAACCAAGAACACTGCAAGGAAACTTCTTGAGCTCATTCCTGAAACCTCAGAAAACCTGACGATGATGGAAGTCACAGACCACTTCCACCCCATCAAAGAGCTCGGGACAGGATCGTATGGAAAGGTTCTCTTGGCCAAACATCGGGGTTCAGGTAAATTTGTAGCCTAATTCATGTAAAGAGAATGATTTACAGAATCAGTTGTGCTTCTGAATGAGTGGAAATAAACTAAGGAAAAGAGTAACTAGCAGGTAAAGGTTCTTCGGTTGCATGGTGCAACAAGGGGGATCATACTGTAGATATTGCATCACCAGAGGAGGGGAGACTATAATGAGCAAGTCTGCCATAATATACAAGTCTGATATTTACATATTCTAGTTAATGCTCTGGGTGCCCTCTGCAGATTTAGTTCTATTTACAGCTCAGATGTCTAAAGGATCTTTACTTCTAAACTGAGATATGAGTGTGACATCCAAGATCTAAGAATCAACAGAATGCTTCGGCTGCAGAACATTTCCAAAGCTTTGAACAGCATTTTTTAAGTTTCTAAGTTTTCCAAGCCCCCCTTGCTTCCAGTTTTTGAGTGATGATTATGGATCTTAATAAGTCAGAGCTTTTAGATTTACAGAAACTTTTGACTAACTTTAGTAGGTTTTTAGCAAGCTTCATCATTTCTCTAATGTTGGGTTTATGATACTCATTGTCTTTTTTTGTCTCTCTTTTCAACAGATGAGTTGGTGGCTATGAAACTGATGAGTAAAGAGACAACTCCAATGGACAACTTTCTAGTGGAATACGGAATGTCTTAGTCTCAGCGGCCATCCAAATATCATCGCAACCCATGAAATCGCTTTCCAAACCAGCAACGACTATGTCTTCGTCCAGAAGGTGGCACCAGCTGGAAATCTTCAGTCAATAGTAAAGTCAAATGTAAGTTTGTATCAAAACTTTAAAACTAGAAATCGTGATTTAAAAAGATCAATAGTTACTTTAAAGCATTTCTGAGTTTTAAAGATTCCTTTCCCTGGGCAGTGAGTTGGTAGGATGTATAGTTGGCATACGCTTGTTGTTTTAGGTATGTGTATCATTCAAGTTATGAAGCAAGGTTTAAAATGGAGTAAGATGGGTTAAGATGGATCTTGCACCATTAATGGCAACATTTTGTATGCTGACAGGTTTCCTTTAATCATACTCCTTGTGTATTCAGCTAATGTATGTTTGTTTCCCTGTACAAGAGGTAAGGTGGGTTCAGTATGTTGGGTAACATTGTGCTATATTTGTGTCTGGTGAATAATTTTCTCTTTTTTTTTTTTCTACAGGTTGGTTTAAATGAAGATGTTATAAAGGGTTTTGTTCCACAGATAGCGAGTGCCTTAGACTTTATGCACAGCAGAGGAATGGTCCATCGGGACATTAAACTGGACAACATTTTGCTCATGGACATTGAATGTAAGGAAGTCAAATTAGCAGATTTTGGACTGACGAGGCTCCGGGGCACTCGAGCACCATGTATGTCCTGGTCCATCCCATATACTGCTCCGGAATTGTGCAGCTTAAAAGAAGGGGATCAATTGCTGCTGCACCCGAGCATTGACGTGTGGGCGTTTGGAGTCCTGTTGTACACAGCTATGACCGGCTCATTTCCTTGGGAAGAAGCAGGGAGTCATGACCCCATGTATCGGGAGTTTGCTTGGTGGCAAACAAATAAAGATCTGACCTTGGCACCAGGAAAGTGGCAACAATTCTCCATTGAAGCCAGGCAGATGTTCTGGGACTTGTTGTCCCTCAATGCTTCTGAGAGGTGTTCTGCTATGGACATTTTAAAATATGTCCACCTGCCATGGAAAGTAAAAATGCCTCCAGAGAATCTAACCAGGAAAACGGTCATACATGTGATATAACAGAGTGCATGATGTCCATTGTGGAGCCTCATCATTTGCTGCCTCATACAAGACTCATGTCCTAGGGGAAGGTAAGTCTAAATCTTAGGACTGCTGGCTTTTTCTGTAGCTGGTCACATGTTTGCTTATCTACTGTAATTGCTGATTTCAGGAATACTAACTCATAGCATAGGAAAACCGTATATAATGAGCCACAGAAGCACAGATCTAATTGGACCACATGTCCACTTCTTTCCACCACAGTTCTCAAAAGCAATTTCACTATTCAAACATATACCATTCTAAAGCTATAACACCGATGTATGCTTACATGGTACCTACACTAATTACACATTCATTCTGTTTGGCTTTAGTCTCCCAATGCTTCCCCTGCCTAAGAAAATATTATATGGTCAAATTACGGGACCCTCTGCTCCAGGGCCACAGAGCAGCTAATGGCATGGTTATACTACATAGAAATTACATTGCACTTCTTCTCACCATTGATTTTATTGTTCTCCTTAAATGGCCTTAAAACTCATTTCCAGTTTTATTCTTTCATGTGGTAGGAGGGGGGCCTGTTTACAAAAACAAGCAATGTTCACCCTCCTCAAGCTCTAGTGCTGCCCCATATTGTCTTTGCTCCAGATTCGGTCTTTTCCAGGATTTGACACCCAATGTTATGCAACATCTTCTGTGAGCTGACAGGGAAATGATTCAGAGAGCCAAGCTCACCTCATCACATGAGCCCAGTTCTCTGCAGCAGCATTCAGGACCTGTTCCCTGCTGGAGGATAGATGAGGATGGGAAACACATGTCAATCATATGTCCAGCAAGAAAAAGACAGATTTAAATAAAGCTCCTAAACATGTGTACTATATTAGAACAAATTGATGGTTTTTAAATTTTGTTGGTTTTCTTTTCCCTTTTTTTGTTCATTGTCAAGTGTATTGGAATGTGTTCTGCAATCCTTCTGTACAAGGCATATATGGTAAGTATTATATTGTCATAATAAATGAAGACTTTAATGACTCTATTGCAGTATGGACTGCGGAATTAGACCAATTTGAGTCTAAAATTAAAATTTCCAAAGCATATAAAGTGATATTTGAAGTAGAAAATCAGGAAGACTGCTATGATTAAAGCTTTTGTAAAGAAATGTAAGTACCTTGACCCAACATTAGCCATAGCACAGGAATGACAAAATCTGAACCAGATAGCAAGTTTCATTGATAAAATTAGGAGACAGTTGAAACAATCTCATTTATGAGGTAACCATGATTCAATGTGACAAAACAAAAAAAAGGCAGCAGTAATGTCAGGAACTACAGGTCCCAGTAAGAATGACAACAGGTGCTGGTGAGTCAAAGAGTCTACCACATGTTTTTACCATCATGGACCAAGCCATGTGAGAAGACAGTGCTGGAAATTAAAAAAAAAAAAAAACACACACTATGGAAATCGGAAATTAAAAAGCAGCTTTTGTACAACCTGCTCTGTCATGATAAAAAAAAAAAAAGTTTGACTGAATTGCTGTACGCCTCAGATTAGTAATTTGATTAGCAACTAGTCAGACAATATGGCGAAAAGGAAAGAACAAAGGGAAACAGGTGTAGCACATTACCATAAAAAAAGTGTGAAATAAAATAGGTGTTGTACTCACAAAGGAGAATAAAGTCAAGGCACATCATAAAATAACAGCTGGGTCAACACCGCACTGAGTAAGTCTGCAATGGGGAGTGTAGACATCCAATAGGGTGACACGTTTCAAGGACTTGCCTCTTCCTCAGAGCCTGGCTCTTTGTTCTTTCCTCATTCAGTATATTTGGATTCCCCCGGTCCATTTGAGGGCAGCAAGGTGTGCATGTTCCAGGACATTCTTAATGTGGTTGTAGCCTGCATAGAGTCCATCCCCAAGCGCAGGAGCATTTGTGTTTGCTGGTTCAAGGTGGTGAAAAGGGCTGTCACTAACCGATAGTTTATTACCATTGCCAAAATTAGAAACGCACTGAGATTCATCCCCAATACCATTGGAATATGTTGCTCCAATTGTATTGGATGACATTGGAAGACCATATGTACAAGGTTTACTAAATGGTAAAAAGATGACATTTTTGGTTGATAGTGGATCTGAGATTAGTCTAACCAGAGAAATCATACCTGTGAAACCTAACTCACCCATGTGTAATATAAAGGGTTTATTACAGGTCATTCCACCGCTAGACGGGTGTCTAATGTAACATTAGAAGTACCTGGGCTAGTGACAACTAACACTGACATCTGGTTTTGTCACGGTGCAGAGAATATTCTTGGCATTGATGTAATCAATATTAGTGTTAATTGATCCCTCTGTATACAGTAATGTTTCCATGACTAATAAGTCTACAACGCAAAAATGGCCTGATACTGATGGTAATTGTGCTTTAAAAAGGAAGTGGTACAAAAAGTTTTCCAAGTTTGTGCTCAAAGTTTACAAATGACATAACTTTCAAAATACAGAATTGAATATTGGAGGGAAAAGCACCAATACCTCTTAGTCAGTATGAGTTACCACTAGAATCAATTGGACCGCTTTCTGCCATTATTCAAGAGTTTGTACAACTTGGCATTTTAAAGAAAGCACAATCAGTGGTAAATAACTGTATTTGGCCTATCAAAAACACTGACCATTCATATTGTCCATTGACTTCAGGACACTGAATATATATTACAAATAAAAAGCAATTGTTCCCGATCATTCTAATATGAAGTTACATTTGGATGCCGAGGCCAAAGTGTTCTCAGTACTGGAAGTTGCTAACAGCCATTCTTCCATCCCCTTAGCTAACAGTTGTCAGTACAAGCTAGCTTTCAAGTTCCAGAAAGACCTATACATTCACTCGATTAATAGCTGGCCTAGCTTTCAGCGATGGTGTAGTCCATGAGTCTATAGCAAAAATACTATCAAAGTCAGAATGTATTTTTCAGCATGTAGATAGGATTATGCTGAGTATGCAGAACATTGATGAACATATTGCTCTTTTGTCTGCGTTGTTTAAGGCCCAAAATTAAACACAGAAAGATCAACAACTGTTGAAAAACCTTCACATGCAGATTAGTCAAGGAAAGAGACAATTGTAAGAAACAGTCAGCTCCATCACTTCCATTCCAACAACTCAAAGCATTGCAGCAATTTTTGAATAAAATAAATCATTGCAAAGAGTTAATACATGGGTTTTGCTAAGAAAGTTAAACCATTTAATATTTTGAGGAGTAAAGATAATATAGTTGACCACAATTGTCCAAATAAGGTTTTAGAACTCTTGAGAAAAAAAAAAATGATGATTTGCAGAAGGCTCCAGCATTAGATACAATAGGTTTGTTCTGAAGCCCCTTTTTTTGAAAACTCATGCATCTGAATGCAATTTCAGTAACTGTCTCAATTAAAAAAGTAATGAAAAAATAATTAGCTACTTCTCCAGAGTGATCATTGGAAAAAACTTGTGTCAAATGTACAACAACTGCTAAGTGTTTATTATGCAATCAAAGCATCAGAGCTTAGTGAAGTCAAACAGGATTATATTGCAGACTGACTGCTCATCAAGGAGGAATTTGTGAGAAATACAATTTCAGAAAATGTCATGAAAGGTATTCTATGTCAGCCAAACACATAGAGATAGATGTAACAGGAAGACATTTTCAGGAAGAAAAAAACACAAACAAAAAAAAACACAACCCACACACTGACATATTTGTGTGGCTGTATCAGAAAAGTCTTTACCTCACATTTTTAGCACAAGAACTGAAGGTGGTGTGGAACCAGTCAGTATTACTGCAGAACAGTCCAACACCAGAATAATGACATCAGCACAGAAAACAGTTACGCATATTTCAAATTTTTATAGAGAAGACATAGTCCATTGTCATCTCTGGGGTGATACAAAACCTGTTTGCAAAAACTGTTTTGAGTCATGTCCAAAAAAGATGTTGCGTCCCGTCATACCTAGATTTCACACTTTTGTAGTTTAGGTCATCTTAGACAGGACAAGGACAGTACTTTGATATATAGAAGTTTTCTGTGAAAAGAAATGTTGCTTCACATAGTGTTCCAAATTCATAAAACTATTGTCCCATAATTAACATTTGTTAAAAATAATAATATACCAGGATAATGTAAACGATTTTGTTTTAGATGTCATTTCTGGCAAAGAAATGCAGTATCATTACTTTGGCACAAACATGGAGAAACATCAAACGCAAAGAAGAAATATTGATAACATCAGAACAGAAAGTATAAACAATTAAAAAAAAAAAAAGGGAGAACATTTGTGATCACAGGACTCTCTCATTGACATTATTTATAAAAATGTATGACTTTTTCCAGCCCAGCAGAGAACAAGTCTAAGACCCTACAAAAGACTTGCTTTTATCCAGAAATTTTCCAAGATAGTGACACTGACAGCAGTAGACTTGTATAGGTTATGGAGCTACTTGTATGCAACTATTTTTTTCATAGTAACTATTGGAATACAAGCTAGTATAGAATCCAAAACATTTACAAAAATGTCAAGAATATTTAATATGGAATTGGGTATGGATAAATGGTTTGGAACCAATATTAAAAAACAGGAATAAGCGAGGTATCGTAGAAGGAATTCTAGGAGGAGTTAGTACTATTGGAAGTATTACCAATAGTATGGATTTTAATACATTGATAGATGACATTGATCAGGAAACAGCAGGCTTAGTAGGAAGTAAAAATAAAGTTAAGAAATTTAAATCAAATATTAGAAAATTTTAAGAAAGCTACGGTTATAGGACCATCTGTGTTCCATTTACAAGATGTTACTTTAAATTTAATGGACAGAGAACATTCCCACATAGCCAGGACATGTCTAGAGAGTATTCTACCAATTTTAAAATAATTGCACAAGCATTCCAAAGTGGAACGCCCAAGTGTTTTGCAACGTTTACCCAATTAATATGTATTTGCAAAAAAAAAAAACCCCATACAGATTTATGGGTAATAACCTGGGAAACAACAAATATTAGTTCCAATTACAGTCTGTAGCTGATCCTATAACTGACTATTACTAACTGGCAGTCTTTAGTTTGCAGACTTTGCTTTGGATACCAATAGATCTGATCTAGAACTAGATGTGTTTACATTTCCTATCCAAAAGTAATTTGTTTGCCTAAACAGGACAAAAAGGTATTTTTCATTCTTGGTTCCATCACTCATTATGTACAGCAAGAATAGATAAAGTGACTTCATTTGACTTAGTCACTCTTGTAGGTAAAAGGAAGGTCTGTTTTCAAGTCATGAGACACTGAAAGCTTTCTTCCCATCCTGCACACAGATATCCTGAGTGAGGCCTTGTATTGTATAGAAGGAGATCTTACAGGAATCAGGAGAAATGGGATTAGAGTAAATTTAACTAATATGTTTATGAAAAATGTAAGTGTTCCACCGATACAATATAATATCTCAAGTAGAGGAGTTTCCATGGAAAGAATGGGCAGACATACAAAACGATAAGGGATAAATGTTTTGCCTGAATAACTTCAGAAAGCAGAAATTATATTCAAGCATGAACAGGGAAATCTACTAGAGATAAAACATTGGTCTGAATTTTCCGGTCATCATGGTGGTCAAAGTTTAAAAATACTGTATCAATGTGGGGGGAAAAACCTCAGTAACAGCAGCTCCTGGAAATATATTACTACATCAATTAATTATATTTATTATGATTTTATTTCAAATCTGTATTGTGATTAGAATGAAGCTATTTTACAAATGGATCAAGAAACTAATGAACGGTGAAGAAATCAGGTCAGGTATTTGTAGGCAGAGAATTCTCTGGCTTAATGGACCTGGTTATGGAAAGTGGTGCATCTGGAACAACTGATTCAGAGCATGTGTAGTTGGGCCATGAATGTATAGAATACTTTATATTTAGGGGAATATTGTAGAATATAATTAAAAATTTCGCTCATAACAGACATCTGTATTCTTTAATATTTCCGACTCCCCAAAGCCACATTGAAACTCAGCGTTAGCTAGCTTAAAATGAACCGTGCGTGTGAATGGCTCTGTAAGCCGGTGTTCAAGTGTACCATAGTATGTGATGGCTAAGAGATCAGCAGGTCATTGACTTCACATCCTAAAATAGATCATCCTTGGAGACTTCAACATCCCAACTCATCCACTTAACCTCTTCTTCTGCACTCGCACAGTGTATACAGTCCACCACCCACTCCGACAGGAACACCCTGGACCTTGTCCTCTCATTTGCACTCCCCACAACCTCACAAACACCCCCTTTGCTCTCTCTGATCACAACCTCATTATCTTCTCCATCTCCTCTTCCTCAAACACCTACCCTTCCAAACATCAAACTATCACCAACAGAATCCTCCGCAACTTGAACCCTGCCCCTTCCACTCTGCAGCTGACCAACTTTACGACAGTATCCTTCCCCTGTCCTGCCCTGACCATTACTGTTTATAACAACTCGCTATCAGCCGCCCTAGACTCGCTAACACCCCCAACAAGAAGCATCAGACCCCCACCGCTACAACCCTGGCAAACTGACCATACCAAAAATCTCAAACGATGCAGTCGTGCGCTGGAGCAACTATGGCGCAAAACCAGATCCCAACAAGCTGTCAGGGATCGCCACGGCGCTGGTCCCGGAACATGCGCATTAGGCCATCTCAGGAGGGGATGCGGGCGCTAGGACCCTGCCCGCTACGGCAAAGTTTGCGCGTGCGCTAGTGCACGCTTGGCACCAATGACAGCACAGGGTGCGGTATTTAAATCGCCCTGTGCTGTCACTTGTTGCCAAATGGTCTATGATTCCTGTTACCTGTGTTTGAGTACTACTACCCGGAGTGTTTTTACCTCTGCTGCCTTCTCCCTGTCCTGACCTCTGGCTTGTCTAACTTCGCTCCTGGATGTTCCCCTTTAGATCTGATTTCCTGTTATTGACCTGGCATGTGACCCGACCATTCTTTGCCTGCTGCTTTGTACCGCAATATGCTTCCAAATTAAGGCGGTGATGGGGGACACACTGGAATGACGCTGCTCTGCGTTACCAATTATGGGTCGGACTCTCGGAGGCCCTGAAAGACGAATTGGCCCGAGTGGGCCTACCAGAGTCCCTGGAAGATCTGATCGGCCTGGCAATCCAGATCGATCACAGGTTGCAGGAACGCAGGTTCGGGAGGTCTGGCCAGGGTCAGGGAATGACATGGGCCCCGGTCAGAGGGGCAGGTCAGCCTGTTTCAAGATAACCGATCTCCTGTTCCTGTGGACACCCAGGAGCCCATGCAGTTGGGTCTGGCTCGGCATGCCGTGTCTCCCGAGGAACGCCAACGAAGACTATAAAAAAAAAAAAAAATCTTACTGTGGAGAAGCCGGTCACATGGTACGGTCCTGTCCTCTGAAGGCGCGCAAGTCGACCTCTTTATTTAATTCTTGTTCTATTGGGAATACTAGTCAGTCCAGTTACTTAGCTGTACCCCTCTTCCAGCTCCCAGGAAGAACCGTGGAAACGATGGCTATAATTGACTCAGGGGCATGCAGTTTTTTGGATCTTGACTTCGCACAACAGCAGGAAATTCCTCTACAGCTCAGAACGTGGGGTCTTAATTTCTAGCTGATGGTTCCCAGATTAGATCAGGGGTAGTTGATCAGGAAACCCCTCCTATCCTTACCACCATAGCAGGTCAACACCGGGAACTTTTACGTTTTGACGCCATCACGTCACCCCTTTTCCCAGTTATCTTGGGGCTTCCATGGCTACAGGCCCACATCCCCAAAGTCGACTGGGAGACCGGGTCAATAAGGTTCCTTTCAACATATTGTTAGGAACACTGTCATGCTCCGGAACCCCCTAGATCCTCCTGTGCTCAGAAGAAGACCCCAGTCTAAGACAAGTCATTCCGGCAGCCTACCATGGCTACCTGGATGTCTTTAGCAAGCGTGGTGCGGACATTTTGCCTCCCCACCACCCATACGACTGTCCCATTGATCTGTTACCCGGTTCAGAAATTCCTTTCGGCTAAATCTTCCCCCTGTCTGAATTGGAGTTGGGGGTTCTCAAAAAGTATATTGATGAGAATCTTCAAAAGGGGTTCATCCGCCCTTCCACCTCACCAGCAGGGGCAGGAATTTTCTTCATGGAAAAGAAAGATAAATCCCTAAGACCTTGTGTCGACTACCACGAATTGAATAGAATCATGATTAAGAATCACTATCCCTTGCCTCTGGTCCCAGAGCTTTTTCAAAGTTTAAAGTCCGCAGCCTGCTTTCCCAAGTTAGACCTGAGGGGGGCATATAATCTGGTTCGCATAAGGGAGAGGGGAGTGGAAGACGGCATTTCGCACTCGTTTTGGCCACTACGAATACTTGGTCATGCCTTTCGGACTCTGCAATGCCCCGGCCACTTTCCAACATTTTGTCAATGACATATTCAGAGACTACCTTGACATTTTAGTCATTGTGTACCTGGACAACATATTGATTTTCTCACCCTCACTGGAGGGTCATAGGGATCATGTGACAAGGGTCCTGGAACGCTTACGCCTGCACAGCCTGTACGTCAAGGCTGACAAATGCAGCTTCGAACAACGCAGTATCTCCTTTCTGGGTTTGATCATCTCCACCGTGGGGGTGCGATGGATCCCCAAAAAGTCTCAGCAATTCTCGATTGGCCAATTCCTACCGATAAGGGCGTCCAGCGGTTCATTGGATTTGCCAAGTTCTATAGGAATTTTATCAGGAACTTTTCAGGTCTGGTCTCCCCCATTACGCAAAGAACCAAACAAGGAATCTGCTTTAATGGACGCTGGAGGCCTAGGCGGCCTTCGAGTCCCTAAAGAGCTTGTTCACCACGGCACCCATTTTGGGCCATCCAGACAATGCACTACCTTATGTCCTAGAAGTAGACTCATCTGAGATTGCAGTAGGGTCGATCCTGTCCCAGAGGAAGGGCGCAAAGGAACTTCTGCACCCAGTGGCACTCTTTTCAAGGAAGCTTACTCCAGCCGAAAGAAATTATGACATTGGTGACCGAGAATTATTGGCCATCAAGACAGCTTTGGAGGAATGGAGATATTTGTTAGAAGGGGCCATGCACCCAATCTTGATTTTCACAGACCATAAAAACTTGGAGTACTTGAGAACGGCAAAGCACCTACGACCACGCCAGGCGAGATGGGCACTCTTCTCCAGATTCTCATTCCACATCACCTACAGACCAGGCTCCAAGAACACGAAGCCTGATGCCCTCTCGCGCATGTTTGAGGACCCTAAGGAAGAACCAAGGCCCAATACCATCCTTTCATCTCTCCAGACAGAACTATGCTCTAAGCTGCAGGATGCATTAGTAACTATGCCCACTCCACCTGGGGTACCACTCTTGAACAAAGGGGGACTGATATGGAAAGAGGGGTTGATCGTGGTGCCAGAGGAAGTCCAGACGCTGGTCCTGGGACATTGTCATGATCATCCGATGGCAGGACACTTCAGACTAGCAAAGACCCTTGAGCTGCTCAGACGCACCTTTTGGTGGCCCAACATGGCCAGAGACTGAGAACGGTACGTCAAGTCATGTACTACTTGCCAAAGGAACAAGCCACCTAGAAGCAAAGCCTGGGGGCTACTACACCCACTACCTATACCCGTTCGACCGTGGCAAATGATTGCTATGGACTTCATAGTTGAACTTTCTCCCTCCCTGGACCACACATGGCGATATTCGTGATCATTGACAGCCTGTCAAAAATGGCCCATTTCATACCCCTGAAGAGTACCCCATCGGCGCCTGAAACCGCTCAGATTTTCATTCGAAAAGTGGTTAGGTTACACGGAGTCCCGGAAGATATCGTTTCAGATCGGGGAGTTCAATTTATCTCCAAATTCTGGAAGGCATTATGTAAGGCACTTGGTCTGTGGATGAAATGCAGAGGAGAGAGACAATTTGATACCAACGGGCAGACAAAGGACCAACCAGACTTTAGAATATTTAAGAGGTTACACGTCCTTCCTACAGGAGGATTGGGTGATGCTTCTGCCTTTGGCAGAATTCTCCTATAATAATGTGAACCATTCAACCACAGGATAATCCCTGTTTTTTGCAGATTATGGGTTTCACCCCACCTTCTTGCCCTATCTGGTTGCTGAGAGTGCAGTCTCAGCTACCCAAAGCACTATCAGTGTTTTTCCAGACAATAAATTGCTTCAGGAAGCCATGGCTAAGGCCCAGGAAGACAACAAGAAGGCCTTTGACAAGACGCGAAGGGGGGAGGGGGGGGAACTGGTGCTGCAACCGGGGGGATAAGGTCTGGTTGGCAACAACATATCTGAAGATGTTGTGTCCTTCAAAGAAACTAGGACCCAAATTTTTGGGCCCTTTCCATGTGAAACGCATGATTAACAAGGTGGCATACAAACTCATCCTTCCGGAAACCTTTAAGATTCACCCGGTATTTCATGTTTCTCTGCTTAAACCAGTTGTACCAGACCCATTCCCGGACCGAGAATCCAGACCTCCTGAAGCCAATCACTATTGAGGAACAAGAGGAATTCAAAGTGGAAGCAATTGTAAATTGCTGAAAGGGGGGGGGGGGCCAGACCCAGTTCTTGATCAAATGGAAAGGCTATGGTCCAGAGGAGAACTCTTGGCTATGAAAAAACTCCCGGACAAGTCTCGGGGCATGGACATTTTGGGCTGGTTCCCATCTGCAGTGGAGAGATCAGTTGGGCATCCGGAGGTTGCCCGGGGGGGGGGGGGGGGGGATGTCAGGGATCACCGCGGTGCTGGTCCTGGCGCATGCATATTAGGCAGTCTCAGGCGGGGATGCGGGCGCTAGGGCCCACCCCGCCCCAGCGAAGTTTGCACATGCACACTAGCGTACGCTAGTGCACGCCTGGCACCAATGACAGCGCAGGGTGCGGTATTTAAATCGCCCTGTGCTGTCACTGATGCTGACTCCATTCTATCACAGCACTCCTTCAGTGTTACCTATAATGCTGCCACCTCCTCTCTCCCCCTCTGTTGGGGTCCCTCAAGGTTCTGTCCTTGGGCCCCTTTTCTCCATCAACACCTCCACCCTTAGCCAATTGACACATTCTCGCGGCTTCAACCACCATCTCTATGCCGACGGCAAATCTCTACCCCTCACCCCTTCAGTCTCTTCCTGTATCACAAGCCTACTGAGACATATTGGATTGGATGTCACTCCACTTCCTCAAACTAAATCTATCCAAAACTGAGCTAGTTCTCCCCCCAGCCTGCACCCCCCCCCCCCAGCTTCTCTATCAAGACCAACACCATCAGACCCACCCCTCAAGCCAGAGTACTAGGTGTCATCCTAGACTCCAATCTGTCCTTCCAGCCCCAATTGCTGACAATCTCATGTAGACTTAACCTCCGCAACATCTCCAAAATACATCCGTTCCTAACCCTGGAAACCGCTAAGCAACTCATTCACTCCATTATATATCACGCCTTGACTACTGTAACTCCCTCATCGGCTTACCTCACTGCAGGCTATCCCCGCTTCAGTCCATCTTGAATTCTGCGGCCAGACTCATCCACCTTACTAACCACTCCGTATCTGCCACCCCCCTCTGCCAATCCCTACACTGGCTCCCGATTGCCCAACGGATAAAATTCAAAATGATAACATTGACGTATAAAGCTGTTCATAATACTGCCCCAAACGAAATCACTGATCTGGTATCCAAATACCACCCAAAACGTACTCTGCTCCTCACAAGACCTACTCTCTAGTTCCCTGGTCTCCTCCCATGCTCGTCTCCAGGACTTCACCCCCCCCATCCTCTGGAACTCCCTACCCCAATCCATCACCTACTCTGCTCACCTTTAGGCGCACTCTGAAAACCTACCCCACCCTCAGCTAATTACTGAACTCCTCCACTCTTCCTACCACTCCATCCCCCACAGCTATTTCCTCCTGTACCACTATCCCCTCCCCCCTAGATTGTAAGTTCCAAGGAGCAGGGCCCTCGAACCCTCGTGTATTGAATTGTTACTGTACTGTCTCCCATTATAATGTACAGTGCTGAGCAAACTGTTGGCGCTATGTAAATACTTTATAAAAGACATATTGCTTGGCTCTTTACTGCATTCCAAGTGATCTTATTTTATTATAAAGAAAATAACCAACTATATTATATCTTCGAAATTTCATATAGTTAGTTAGGAATAGTGTGATAGTATATTCTCAATTATGTTTATGCATGCTGTCCTTAAATTGAAGGTTGAACCGGTTTTAAAAAGAATGAAGTTATGTGATGGAAGATCACAGATCAGTCTAACATAACAGTATTGTGTATTTGTCAACCAAAATATTTTGCAAATGACAGCCAAGAACCATACATATGTTTACAACACTTACAAATACGGCTATTACATATTTAGCCCACACTAAATTAGGAATTGGCTGTATAGTGGGCTGACTTTGGCACAAACAATTTAAGGCCTACAAAAGCAGTTTTATAGTGTGCCAGGAAGTGCCTCATCCACCAGTGGGAGGGGATGTCCATTGAGGACTGATCCTCAGTTTACCTTGGACTTTAGGGGGAAGGGGAGACCCTCAAACTCTCTCCTTACTCTCCCTTGCGTGTCTTTGTGCTTTAAACAAAGCTTCGGGCCTGTGATCAAACAAAGTCCCAGAAAAGACAATGGGGGATCTGATGTTGGTTAGTCTAAGACCTGGCAGATATAGGTTTCCTAAACAAATGCCATGGTCTATGGAAAGCTAGGAGATACTTCAATGGCAGGAAACCCCATTATAGGTAGTCAGACACTACTATTTGGACTTCTGCAGGTGAACATATATGAGGTATGGAAGTGACAATAGGGTAACCAAACCTGATTGAGAGCTCACACAACCTTGGAAGTGTGGATTCCCAGAGGAGACTTCTTGAAATGTGACAATACACTATTATCCACTGAGGTAAAAATATAACTGGCTGTTTACACTAGCTCCCACACAATCAACAGGTAAACAGAGGGTCTTTCCTATTCATGGGAACATCATTCCTTAAGCAAAAAGGTGAAGCTTAGGTCATCTAAAGCTAAGAACTTGATATCTACCCACAGAGACATTATCAAAGGCATATTACTAACAATTTTTATCTAGGTAAAGATTTGAGAAAGTTAGGTATTGCATACCACTCAATTAAGTGTGAAATGATGAAGATTATTTGTGAATTGGTGTCAATTATACATTTCCAAAAGAAATCAAATGTTTCAAAACAGTTAAATATCAGGGAAATGAGGAACCAAATGTACGTACATCTTTGTGGTTCTCATTCAAGAGTAACAACAACTATACTTGAATAGGATACATATATATTTGATACCTAAACACATGTTATTTCAATCAAAGGATGAGTCATTACAACAAATTGTTTTCTGATCCCTAGCTGCACCCAGTGGACAGGTGAGAGATCTTATGTACACACCTCGACCGGCCCAACAAGCCTGTTGGGAGGGTCTTTTAAAACAAAGGGTTGGAGGATATAAAAAGCCATGCACCTCACAAAAAAAAAAAAAAAAAAAAAAAAATCAAGCTGAAATAGAGAAAAATCTTGAAAGCGTGAGATCTTGGGGAAAAAAAAAAAAAATCTGAAGCTGAAATCTGAACCATCTGAGAAACTTAAAGATCTAAATCTTTTGAAACTTCTGCTAAAATTCTGAACCTCTGAACTTCTACACTTCTGATCTATTTTGCTCATAATAACTACACTCTAAACACTACAATCCAGACTGCACTCGCTTGCTACCTGCGGCCATTTTGCTGAAGGAGTCCAGCTGCCATTTTGTCTTGAGGACCATTTGAAGGCCCAACTGCATTCCACTGGGGGAGGCCTCAAAATCAAGGTTCTAGGAGTGGTGAGATTGCTAGGATATTGTATTTGATTTTTCCAAAGACTGATAGCATTTGTATTGTGTGTTTAGAAATATTAGGATCTATATATAAATTATCGCTAAAAACTGTTTGATATTGATATTGAAATTGATTTTGATATGGAAATTAGATATCACATAGTAACTGATTGTAGTTTTGTTATAGTGCAATTTATCAGAGAATACTTTAACATTTCTAGAAGGTTACAACTTACACAAATTTGATTTTTTCCTTCTCTTTACTATTATCTATATCTATTGTTGGATCATAGAAATTAGCCTGTTGTATTACTTGTACATAAAATCAAAATATATTTATCACCAGTATTTTGAGTTTGTATTAATTTTGATAAATTTATGTACAAAATTTATATACAAGATAATTTGTGTATATGGTACGAAATCATACTGGCTAAAAAGGACTCAAGGTATAATAAGTGGTGATCAAATTATTAAGGTGTCCAAATTATTGGTTCATTAAATATTTGCCGTATTTTACCGGCTGGAGGCACTGCGATATTTTGTTTAAGGGAGAGGACACCGCCCTACGTATTTAAAATAAATGACTACATAAACCACTACATGGTCCGGGGAATTTGCTGTGCACATCACACTGCTGAGTGAATGTATTTATTGTACGATTGGAACTGTATTGTCATGTGGTGCATTAAGCTCTGCATCCAGTACAGGTGAGATACTCCAACTAAAGGATCTTTTATATACTTATGTAAAAAATAAGTATTAAAGAAAAAAAATAAAAATCTGCTGATATTCACGCTGTTAGTGGGCCAATGCCATTGACAGTTTTTCGTACATCTTCTCATTTTTCTTATCGGTCATGCTGGAAAGTCCATGAAAAAAAAACATCCGTTTTTCATAAGCATTGGTGGCAACAACTGATTGTTTATCGGCCGACAATTCAGCCTATAAATGGCCCGTCTATGGCCAGCTTTAGTGCTTATCTGAACAATGGATTCCTTTAAGCAGATATCTGGAGTTGGTTCCTATTGTTTGGATAAACTATCCTGGCACCAGATTGCCCTCAGCCTATTGTCATGCCATTCAACAGTATTACCCGTAATGAATAGATTACCCTGCTTGGCAGCTTTACAGCCAAATCATGTTCTGGGGATAGTTGGAAATGGATTGAACAGATAAGGCAAGACATTACACAGCCACATTCAAACAAAAAATATTTCTAATTACAAGAAATACATCTGTTAATGGAGATTTCAGATCACCTTATGGTCTGAGACTAGGACACAATGGTTTATACGTCGTCTCCTTTAACATTTGGAGCTTTTGGTAGTGTATTCTGAAAAGACCCTTTAAGCACCTAATGATCTGTACAGACCAGATCTCTGGATCTCAGTATCTGACGTCCATTACTGGCTCTAAGTTTAACAAGTTATAAAAAGGATCCTCAACAGTCCAATAATAATGAATTCCAAAATGCTGATCTGATCATGCTGCACCAGCTTCTGGATCAACCTTCCATTTCAAGTTTTAATTTGGTACAGCCAATTCAATAATAACCTTTGGATCAGCTTTCCTGAATTATAGGTTTGGTCACTGTATGGGAAAAAGGGGAGTTGGTAGGATTAAATGGATGTCCCCGATGACAAGAAACACTGAAGAACATATCTTCCTTCTGATTTCTTGGTTTTCTATAATGGAGCATGGTGGTCACTCCAACAGTGTTTCTGGGCTCCTATAGACAACAAGTATTGAAAATAGAATGTTTGATGGAAAAGTGAGATATAATGGGATGGTAATTGTATATACATTCTAGGATATTGTGACAGGACAGCTATGCTGCAGAGATCCAGGTCTTCCCCTTTCATCCCCTCCATGTCAGACCTTTGGCAATCACCAAGCTTTGGATATACATATGACATTTGTAAAAAAAAAAAAAAAAAAAAAATTAGGATATGAGGAGTTTTACTGTAGGTATGGATTATAATATTTGGGGGTTTACTAAAAGCTGGAGTACACAATATGGAGCAGCTCTGCATAGAGACCAATCAGCTTCCAGGTTTTATCAAAGCTTTAGTGAACAAGTTGAAGAAAGAAGCTGATTGGTGATGCACAGCTGCACCAGAAATGGTATGCACCAGTTTTAGTAAATCTCCCCCATTTTTTTAATTTTAGATCTTACCCTCATATATGAATATACACTGATTGCTCAAAAAAAGTGGAAGTTTTTTTTTTTTGTTTTTTTTAGAGTCTAGCATCAAGTCAATTAAACTCATGATATATTGATCTGGTCAGGTACTCGAACGTTGTGCTTAAAAGTTTACATACCATGGGAGAAATTGTGAGACATGAAAGGGTCTGGAGAAGCCATTGAGAAGGTTATGCTGCCTGTAACATCCATTATGACCGTTTTTGTGGTGGGTCATTGATGGTCTGGGGAGGCATATCCATGGGATGCAGACCTCTACAGGTGAGACCGTGGCACCGACTGCCATTCGGTATTGGGATGATATCCTTGGACCAATGGTCAGACCCTAAACTGGTGCAGTGGGTCCCTCCTGGTGCATGACAATGCCTGGCCTCATGTGGTGGGAGTATGCAGGCAGTTCCTGGAGGATGAAGGAATTGATACCATTGAATGGCCCACACACTCACCTGTCCTAAATCCAATAGAACATTTCTGGGATATGTTTAGGTCCAACTAAAGCTGCCAGGTTGCACCTCAGACTGGCCAAGAGCTCAGTGATGCCCTGGTCCAGATCTGGGAGGAACACCCCAAGACACCATCTCAGAAGCATACCCAGATATGGTCAGGCATGCATACAAGCATGTGGGTGGATTAACTGTCATATTGCAATTATTTCAAGAACTGACCAGTTGGGAAGTTTACAAAGATTAGTGAAGACTGACTGAAGCCATCTGTACCTGCTGTCAAACATCTGTGGTAGTGAGCTCTTGTCAATGGCCAACTCAAGGTTCCCCAGGATGCAGAGCCTAAGCCCCAGCCTGCTTCTTCACCAGGGCCCCTGATGGTGGGGATGGACTTGCAGCAAGCTGGAACCAGGTCGCAGCCCCCAGGTACACCCAGCCGAGGATGCAGAGACCACTCACGTGAGCAGAGTACAACAGCAGGACACAGGAAATCCAATAGACAAGCTGAGGTCAGGACAGGCAGAAAAGCACAGACCATGGACAAAGCCTGGATCCTTGCATGGGAAGTCAGCCACCCAGGCAATCAGAACTGATCAGAACTGCAGTGCAACACACTGCACTGAACAAACGAATGGGAGTGATCCAGGAATTAATAGAAGACAAAAGGGCATAAATCCACAGTAGAGCAGGTGACACCCATAGATAAACAGAGAAGCCAGCAGCACATGTGAATTAAATCAGATTTAGCAGAACCACTGCAGCAAGGAGGTAAGAAATACAAACCAAACTCTGCAGGATAGACCAGGACACCTTCATTTTCTGAGGGTACCTAAACACATTTAAAGAACAGTTTTCCTTTAAATCTAGTAGTCTACTCTTTTTGGAAGAGATAAGCTAGTTAAATGGACAAACCATTTAATGTTCCTTATATTTAGGGTGTTTGATTTCTTGCCATTTGTTTACCATCCACATTATCTTCCTAAACTTCCATTTTTAGAAAAAAAAACAAAAAAACACAACTTTATACATGGAGATTAGAGATGAGCGAATTTCTCAAAAATTTGATTCGGCAAATTCCAGTATGAAATTCGATTCAATGCGAATTAATGCGCTACGAATTTAACTTATTAAAAGGGTTTCTAGGCTTCAGAGAGCCTTTAAATTAGTGCAGAACAATGTACCTTTAATTTAAATGCCCTTGGAGATGAAAACAAATGGAAACAAATAGATACAATGTTTCAACCGCTGTATGGAGTGAGTGTCCCAGAACTGTCATAAATAGTCTATTTCTGACAGTTATGGGACATTCACTCCATACAGCGGTTGAAACATTGTATCTATTTTTTTCCATAAATGACATTCTGCAGATACACTTTTTGCCGGCTTGGAATTATTCTTATTTTCATCCTACTTCTTCTTCTTCTTCATCCTCATCCTCTTCTTCTTCTGAGGATGAGGATGAAGAAGAAGAAGAAGAAGTAGGATGAAAATAAGATTAATTCCAAGCCAGCAAAAAGTGTATGTGCAGAGTTCCTCTATTTCTGACAGTTCTCTGACAGCTTCTTCACATGTACAGCGGTTGAAACATCTGTATCCTAAATGGAAACTAATAGATACAATGTTTCAACCGCTAAACATGTGTTCCTTCTGTCAGAGAACTGTCAGAAATAGCGGAGCTCACTGCAGGGACACTTGCCGGCTGATCGGGAAATATTCGATTCGCGCACCCGAAGTAGGCAA
The DNA here is from genome assembly GCF_062004578.1 of Staurois parvus. NCBI lineage: Eukaryota > Metazoa > Chordata > Amphibia > Anura > Ranidae > Staurois > Staurois parvus. The sequence goes on from NW_028318213.1 coordinate 2,252,370, forward strand.
AATTTCGGATTCGACGCGAATCGAATATTTCCTGAAATTCGACTCGAATTCCGGTTCGCCTGGTTCGATTCACTCATCTCTAATGGAGATATTCTGTCTTCACATATCTATAGAAGTAAAATCAAACTGTGCCATCTCCATGATCCAACACTTGGATGTGACAGTACAATCCAATCATTTAACAGTAGCTTGGGTTCCAAATTCCACCATTCCTTTCTATTTTTAATTTATATGAAAGCATTATTTAATCTCCTGCCATATATTTTTTCACAATGACCATAACACATTAGCACCTCTATTTCTGGCTAGAATGTTGATCATTTTGACCAGAAACTCTACAAGTGCTGTAGTATACAGACCGGCTCCAACTAAGCCCATTTCTGGTTTGTGACCTTTGTCAGATGTTAATAACTTGGATAAGTATACTTCTAAAAACCTGCCCCTAGATGCTGAGAGATATTCAAAGGGATGTTTAATGTGTACCATAATTACAATGTCAAGAGAAACTAATATTCTTTGCCATGATTTCAGAATGGCTTCTAACATCCAGAAAGTGACCAAATACAGCACAAGGCAAGTAAACCCCTCTCCCAGACCTCAAAACCTGAAGATGGAGATGGTTATACTTTGACCCCATCCAAGAACTTGGGACAGGTTCATATGGAAAGGTTCTCCTATCCAAACATTGGGGGTCAGGTAAATGTAGCTTAATCCAAGTAAACATCACATTTGTAGCATTACCCTCTTGAGGGCTGCTGGATTTGTTTGGATTGCCCTAAGCTCTGCATGGCCAGGCAACATGCATTTTCCACATATCCACACCAAGTCTGTAAAACAGTACTAGAGCTGGGGTTTAGCTTTTCTTAAGAGTTAACAACTTTGATGGGGTCTAGGGGGTATATGGGATGCCCAAGGAGCTGAAAACTTGGACACTTTGCAATCTGTACAGTGTACAAAGATGGGGGTCCAGAGAAATGGCATAGCACTGTCTTAGGAGCACTATAGTCCCCTTGCTGTACCTCCTCAGACCCCAGATGAATCCTTCCTTTTCACCCAGCTGCACTGAGGGTATACCTGGGCAAGGAATTTAAAGACCAATGAAGTAGTCCTGGATGAGAACTAGCTGGGTATTGCACCTGACCACCCTCTCCCTCCATCTGTTGCAGGGGGTGCAGAGGTGCTCACTGTCTAGTCAGCATGGTGGGTTAGTAGCCACTTTTAGGCCTCACTAGGCTGGCTCATTTGCTGCTGCACAGGATGTCCTTCCCAAGAGACCTTTGGCAGTGGAGATACTCATTTCCAGCATACTGTATGTAGGCTCCCCTCCCTGGGGCCTCCTCCAAGGCTCCACACTCCAGCCTTCTGTCCATCTTCCACCTGACTTCCCTGCTGCATAGTGTCACATTTAAAGACTGTCCTTGGCCAATCCCCAGATGGGCTTAGCATGGTGACAAAGTTCCCTCAAACATGCAGATTTGGTCTTTCTCCCCTCCACCCCTCTTTCAGAAAGTTCTCTGGGTTTCTGGAGGGGTGGGAGGGCCCCAGAAGCCCTGAACTGTAAAGCCTCCCAGCCTCTCCTGAGGTAAACTCACTACCTCACTCCCAAGCTGAGAGTGCCACATATACATACACCTGCCATGGAAAGCACAAATGCTTTCTAAAACCTTACAAGTATTGTTATACATATAGCATACAGAGCAAATGTTGCCCATTCCAAAGCTACAGCAAGTGCTGCCGCATGTCTTCTACCTGACCTCATGTAAATCTTAGAACAGATTTTTTTGCTCACATTATTTCTTATGTACAGTATTTTCTTGAACTACAGATGAAACCATCATGAACATTTAAGACAATTATGTTTCAGAAACAAAAAAGATAAATCAGTATAGGCAAAAATCAGTGTAGGCAAAAAGTGTCAGCCTCAATCTTTTCAATACAGAGGAACCCTTGAAATATCTCTGATCTCAGGGAACCTCTGCTAAAAAATGACCATCTACAATTCATGATGATATGTTAGGTAGGGTAGACCCCAACTTCCAGACCAAGAATAACTAAACATTGTTTTGGTGGTTTACAGAAACTCTGAACTGAGGATATTTGGCTGGAATGTCCCCACCAAATGTCCTCCAATGTATTGCTTGAGCTGTCATTAGCCAAGGTCACACTTGACCTCTAGTCAGGTGCAAGATATTGGCCAATGTTGGGTCACAGTAAAGTATCAGCCCACACACCATAAAAGGCCGACTTCACAGCAGTGTGTTGGTGAATTTAGCGTGAGTGAAGGACAGCTGACATTTGTAAAAAGGAAAGACAGTTTAGGGTAGTGTGCTGTCAGTGCGGTGCTATAAGTTGTATTCAGTGCTATATTGTGTGCTGTGTATTTTTGTATCAATGTTTTTGCAGCATCTGTGGCTAGGAAGAATGGAGTATAAGCCCTTGTATTCACTGATTTAATGAGACCCAACAATTTTTAGGACTCTAATTGGGGGGGGGTTCCTTTTCTTAATAGTAGGTGGTTTGGTTTAGGGTTTTAGGATGGGATCAGAGAATGCATATCAGATGTTTGGCTCACAGAAATGTGCATGGGTGCAGAAATCACTACAGAATGGTGACCTGGAGAGAACAGGACTACCCACAGGGGCACAATCAGTGCATGTTGGCACCAGGCAGGCTATTTAAGGATGCTTCTGCTCATGCTTAAGTGCTGACTGGTCTTCCAGCTATTCCCAGCTTGTTCCCTTGATGATCCGGCTTGCCTGTCCTGAACTTGGATTCTGCCTTGTCACCAGTTTGACCCTGGATCCATTCCTGACCACATCTCTGCCTTATGATTCTGTACCTCACTGCCAACTTGCAGCTGACGTTGGCTATCCCGGTGACCATTCTTCTGTTCCTTGCTCTGTTCTGGCATCTGGTTAGAGTGCCTACCTGGCTGTTATCTGTATCAGCTCTGATCACCAGTGCGTTCTTGTCTCAAATCTGCTGTAAACTGACAAGGCTCACACCTGGAACCAGCACCTATGTGGAGTGCCCCTTTAACTTCAGTTGGATCTTCAAACCACAAATTTGTCCAGGAGGTGGCACCAACTGAAACACTTTACTCCCTAATAAAGCCAAATGTAAGTTTGTATGAAAAAAAAAAAAAAAAAACCACCACACACAATGTGTGAAGCAATGTTATGGACAATAGTTCTAGATCTTGCACCATCAATGGTGACTAATATGTCTACTCTATATGATGGATAAGACAGGCGTATTTGATTACATGTTCCCATGTTGGTGTCTAGTGACTAATTGTTGTGATTTTTTTAGTTTGTTTGAAAGACTGTACTGTAAAGCGATGCGTTCCTCACATAGTGAGTGCGTTGGAATATATGCACAGCAACGGGATGGTCCACCGTGACACCAAGCTGGACAATATTCTGCTAATGGACTTTGAATGTAATATGATCCTGTCAGGAGGAGCTCGTCATCTCATGTGTGCCATCATGCAAGATTTCCCAGAAACAGTTACTGCCAAGTGTAACTAGTATTTTATCTGTTCACTTTAGACATTTTATAAAGTTCCACTTTTTAAAAAGGATGTTAAAAATGTATTAAAAGCTGTAAGTAGCAGGGAGGTTTTCTATTTCATACAAATAGAAAACGCATTTAAAAAAAAAAAAAAAAAAAAAAACACACAAACACCCCACACATAATTAAAATCTGGCAACTCGCAATTTTTTTTTTAGCTTATCAGAAAATAAATAAAAGCAAAAAACATTTCCACATTCATATTAAATTGACCAGCTTTGATTGGTTCTTCCAATATGCTTTTCTGAAAATGGTAATCTGGCAATCTAGCGATATACAAGGTAATTATCGAACATGTTATGCTGTCCAACCTAATGCAGAGTAGCTGGTCATTTCCTGCATTTCCTCCACATTTGCTCTATGATTCCCTATGCCTTGCTCAATAAGGTACATGAAGTATGGGGCACACTGGTGAGGCCACCTCCTTACCTTTACTATGGCACCCCAAAAACACTTTCCATTAGAGTAGGGGGAAGGATTTTGGGGGGTTGATTAATCTTTTCAGTTAAACAGTAATTTGGCCCCCCAATGTGGTCTGGGTCATTAGAGGCACAAAGTTTTGTGACATCGAAGTGAACATTTAAAGTAAATTAGATTGTGGAAATAAAAAAAAATAAATAAATATGACAAGATAGACATTTCTCCATTTCAAGGAAAGTTCCTTTCCATCTCTCCAATGAATATATATGTATGAGTGCAGTGCTGAGTGAGCAGTTCAATATTAATAAAAAAAAAAAATTGTATTTAGCATCTCCTATGCCTTATATGTAAATGCAAATTCTTGTTGTGTATAATCTTTTACAAGCTGAGTAAAGGATCAACAACTGATAGCAGGACTGTGTGATGGGCACTTACACTTGGGAGAACTAATTGTTATTGACATCCCCAGTGGCATCAATACAGTGATCAGGGATTTAAAAAAAAAAAAAAAAAAAAAAAAAAAAAAAATGCACCGACGGTACTATGGCACTGGGCAGGAAGGGGTTTACATCTAAGGTGATCATAGGGTTAACTGTGTGCAGCACATTATCTGCTGTGTGTGCACTTCACCTTCATACAGTTCTCCCCCCCCCCCCCCAGTCGATATTACTCGGCGATCACCGAGTGCTGGAGAGTAATTACTGGCTGGGACCTGGTGATTGACAGCTGAGGCTACAAATGGCAGTGCAGGTAGGGCAACTGACAATCTTGTGTACCCGTGCCGCCCTGTAGCTGTATATCTGCTGTAGGGTGGTTGGGAAACTTAAAGCTCAGCTCCAGCCAAAACTCATTTATTGGTTTGTCATCTATGTCCGCTCTTAATTTGTTATATAGGTCTCCCAGTTAAGGAGATATAACACCTACAACATGTTAGCTCCCCAACTGGGACAAATATTCCTACATAAACCTGACCCTAGATGGTGGGCAATATCCAGAGGGATGTTTAATGCGGTTTGTAACAATGTCAAGAGGAACTGTATTTCCCTTTTGTTGCGATTCCAGAACAGCTTCTCACATCCAGGTGGTGACTAAAACTAGAGATGAGCGAATCGAACATGACGAAGTGGAATTCGTTTCGAAGATTAGGAAAAATTCGATTCGCGCCGAATCTGAAAATTAGCAAACTTCGGATGCACGAATCGAATTTTTCCAAAAATGGCGGCGACATGTGTGGCGACGGAGCGGGGATCTCTGGGAAGGCGCGCAGACAAGGCGCGCTGACCCATAATGCATTCATTCATGACATGTGATCGCATTAGCCAATCAGCAGCCAGCACTGTGTAATGGTGGAGCTATAAATCGCGGCCATCTTACAATTCTCCATTAGCCTCCGGTCATTAAAGAGAGACAGACCTGTCTGTATTAGGAACAGAGTTAGGGACACAGAATCGTTACTTTCTGCTTCACAACCACTATTGAATTAAAGAGTATGTCAGACAACACGCAGAGGCAATGTTTCAGGAGCGAGCAGACGTGGCAGCAGAGGAAGGGGTTGAGGCAGCACTAGTCGCAGCCAGAGGCCAGTGCTCCCGGTGTCATCCAGCGGTCGTGTCTCCACCGACAACCCTGCCGTCATCGATTGGTTGGCTCGGTCGTCTTCCTCTTCCCAGGTCACCTCTGACACCTACAGCCAACGGTCGGTGGGTACGTCAGACACAACCGTTAGTTGGCATGGCCCGGGAGCAAGCCCACTGAAATCACGTGTCCTCTACCTGCCCCTGTCCTTTGCTGTTCCCTCACCAAGTGAAGTATCGCATGCTGTGGGCTCAGCCCCACTGTACAGTGAGGAAGAGCTAACAGAGGGCGGTCAGGAACGGGGGGAGACATCCGCCTCTTCAGCAGCCAGGCGAAGAAGTACTGGCGAGGAGAGTGGCTCGGTAGCCGGTCTAGAGACAGGTCTGTCTCCTGACCCACAAGCAGCCGAGGGGGCTAGTAGTGACGCGGAGACCCCAATTGATGATGATGAGGCTGATCGCACTTGGCAGCCTCGTCGTCATCAGGCTATTGCTTCTGCATCATCAGGAGAAGAGGGTGCCAGCTTGCCAGCGAGCAAAACAGTCGGTGGGTTGCCCAGGAGGCAGCAGTGTCAGTGGAGGCAAACGGCCACGGAGTAGAGCACCAGCTCCACTGCAGCCTACCACCACGGCCAGTAGTGGTGCCGGTGTGCACGGAGGAAGTAGCAGTCAGCCAGTGAGGAGTAGCGGGGGCAAAGTTTCCTACTCGGCGGTGTGGCAATTTTTCGTCAAGCCGCCCGAGGAAGTAAACGTAGCCGTATGTCGACTATGTGGCCAGAAAGTCAAGCGTGGCCAGGGGGCCCATGTTGGGACTACAGCGTTGCGTCAGCATATGCAGCGGCGCCATTCGGTGGCCTGGGAAAACCGTGATAAAGATACGGCGGTTCTGCCTGCCCCAGCCCCCGCTCCATCACCCGCTCCATTACTTGCTCCGTCACCCGACGTCAATCGCTCTCTATCAGCCAGTCAAGGCTCCAACACCTCTGCTGAGGGGAGTTGTCGCTCGTTGGCATCTTCCGCTCATTCAGATGCTCCTTCTCCTGCTACTCCTCTTCACGGATTCCGTCAGCAGTTTTTCTTGGAATCCGTTTCCAAGAGACAACAGTTTGCGAGCACGCACCCGACGGTTCAGAAGCTGAACGTCCTCCTGTCCAAGTTGCTGGTGCTGCAGTCCCTCCCTTTCCAAGTGGTGGACTCAGCACCTTTCCGAGAAATGGCTTGTGCCGAGCCGCGGTGGAGAGTGCCAAGCCGGCATTTCTTCGCCAAAAAAGGCAGTGCCAGCCCTGCATTCACATGTAGAAGAGATGGTGGGCCAGTCTTTGAGCATGTCGGTATCTGCCAAAGTGCTCGGCAGCGCCGACGTGTGGAGCTGTAACTACGGTCAGGGACAGTACATGTCATTTACGGCCCACTGGGTGAACGTGGTGCCGGCACAGCCGCACCAGCAACTTGGACAGGTCACGCCGCTTTTGCCTCCACGTTTGCACGTCCTTGGTCCAGCAAAGATGTCCGCCTCTACCACCTCTTCTTCCGCCGTGTCCTCTGCCGCCACCCCCGTGCCAAGTCCCATTACCCGACCGGCATATCACATGTGCAGGGCGCAACGGTGTCACGCTGTGCTGCACCTGGTATGCCTTGGCGAACGTAGTCACACAGGGGAGGAACTTCTCAGTGTAATGAACAGAGAAATCGACAGATAGCTGTCTCCGCGCAAACTGAAAATCGGAACCATGTTGACCGACAACGGAAAGAACATGGTGTCTGCTCTGCGTCAAGGAAGGTTGTGCCATGCATGGCTCGCGTGTTCAATCTGGTTGTCAAGCGGTTCCTAAAATCCACCATCCCACTGCAAGACATCCTTAAAATGTCACGTAAACTTTGCATGCATTTCAGCCATTCCTACACCGCAAAGCACACCCTCCTTGAGCTGCAGCGGCAGAACGGAATTCCACAGCATCGCCTGATCTGCGACGTTGCAACAAGGTGGAATTCAACCCTACACATGGTAGACCGCCTTTACGAACAGCGAAAGGCCATCACCGATTTCCTGATGTTACAAGCGGATAAAGGTACTCCCCTGTGTAACTTCGATGTCAGCCATTGGCAGCTCATGCGTGACACCTGCCGCTTGCTCAGGCCCTTTGAGGAGGCAACGCTATTCGTGAGTCGGCAGGACTATGGGATGAACAACGTCATTCCTCTGTTGCACGTCCTGGAACAAATTCTGTTAACAATGGCTGGTCAGGGTGCGGTAGACGTGGCGCACAGATCTCAACGCCACATGACCCCTGTGGGGGCAGGACAGGAAGAAGAGGAGGAGGTAGAGGAGGACATTGGTGCTCAGGAATTATTGAGTGAAATGGGTGGTTTTTCCACTCAGCGGACAGGAGTGGAGGAGCAGGAGCATCTGGTAGAGGAGGAGGAGGAGACAGAGGACCCAGACGCACCGTGGCAGTATGCTGTGGAGATGAAGGCAGGGAGTCCCTCGCATTCCTTGGCACAAATGGCCCATAGCATGCTCGCTTGCTTGCGTAGCGACAGCCGAATAATAACCATCAGACAGAGGGATGACTTTTGGCTGTCCACCTTGTTGGACCCTCGCTACCGTTCAAAAATGGTGGCCTTGTTCACACCTGCTGAGAGGGAGGCCAAAATAACGTACTATAAAAACCACCTATGTAGTCAGTTGGTCTCTGCCTTTCTGCGCCAACGTCCATCCTCAGACACTGTGGGCCCTGTGCGCTCGCGTTCCGCTGCCATGGCAGCAGGGGAGGGGTGGGGTGGTAGGAGCAGTGGCAGCTCCACCAGCAGCGGCTGCCTCAGTCTGCAGTCGATGAGTAGCTTTCTTCACCAGCGCAGTGAGGAAACTACTAACCAGCCGCAGCAGCAGCATCAGGTGGACCTGGAGCAGGACCTCAAACAGGCTCGGGCCTACTTGGACAGCACCCTGCCAACCGAGGTAGACAATCCCCTTGACTACTGGGCAACTAGCTGAATTTGCCCTTGAAAGGCTGTCATGCCCGGCCAGTAGCGTGGCATCGGAGCGCGTGTTTAGTGCGGCAGGAGGTATTGTAACTCCGGAGGACACGACTGTCCACCCAAAGTGTGGAGAGACTCACGTTTGTGAAAATGAATCAGGCGTGGATTAGTCTGGATTTCAAACCACCAGTTCCTGACACAACTGACTAAATCCGCCATGAATCATGCCCCAAACATGTTATTATTTTTAACATAGGCCTCTGTATGGCCTTCAATTTAAGCTGCTTACGCTTCGCCACTCTGCCATGGGCCCCTGTACCGCCTCCTCTTGCTGCTGCCAGGTCCAGAGTGTGTCATGGGTCCCTGTACGGCCTCCCATTGCTGCTGTCTCCATCGCCACACTCTGCCATGTTCCACTTTCAGGTCTCCTCACACTGCTGGTGGGTTCCATTTTGTGATAGGGTGCTGTATGGCCTTCCATTGCTGCTGCCTCCACCGCCACCCTGTGCCATGTGCCTCTGTCGTCTGCTCACGCTGCTGACGGCTTCCGCTTTTTAACCTAGGCCTGTGTATGGCTTCAGAATAATGCTGCCTACACCGCCACCCTGCGCCTCTGTCGTCTGCTCACGCTGCTGCCAGGTCCATACTGATTCATGGCCCCCTGTACCGGCTCCTCATGAACGTGGTTCAGCGGGTTTGCATCACTTAACGGCAAATCGTTGACAAACGCTGGGACGTTCAGTGTTGTGCGCATTAAGCCAGACACCAAAGGGCAGCACAGACCTGTTATTACTCGCTCAAGCATGGCTGAACAAAACCAGTCTCTACCACAAATTGGACCCAGACCTGCCCAGGGTCTCGTAAGTAGATTGCACGGAGGAGTAGAGTTCGTTATTGGAATTAACTGTGAGGGACTTTTAAACCTAGGCCTGTGTATGGCCTTCAATTGAAGCTGCTTCTGCTCCGCCACTCTGCCATGGGCCCCTGTACCGCCTCCTCATGCTGCTGCCAGGCCCGTAATCTGTCATGGGCCCCTGTACCGCCTCCTCATGCTGCTGCCAGGTCCAGAGTGTGTCATGGGTCCCTGTACGGCCTCCCATTGCTGCTGTCTCCATCGCCACACTCTGCCATGTGCCACTTTCAGGTCTCCTCACACTGCTGGTGGGTTCCATTTTGTCATAGGGTGCTGTATGGCCTCCCATTGCTGCTGCCTCCACCGCCACACTGTGGCTCCACACTCTGGTTTTGGCCCCGTGACTGCCCAAATGAGTGAAGTGTGCGGTGATTCTAAGATCGACGGCACTCATCTGCATGTCATACTGACTGACAGTATTATTTCTCTTCCCCAGCAGACTCCAAGGGCATTTAAATTAAAAGGTACAGTGTTCTACACTAATATAAATGCTCTCTGAAGCCTAGAAACACCCTTTTTATAAGTTAAATTCACAGCGAATATATTCGCATCGAATCAAATTTATTCCGCGAATTCGGCGAATTAGCCGAATCGAATTTTTGAATAATTCGCTCATCTCTAACTAAAACCACCGCAAAGCATGTCCTTCAACTCATCTCTCAAACCTCTGACAAGCTGATGGAGGTTTCAGAACACTGACCCCATCCAAGAACTTGGGATGGGTTTATATGGAAAGGTTCTCCTGGCCAAACACCAGGGTTCAGGTAAAACTTTGCAGATTAATTGGTGTAAAGACAACACTTAGTATTAGTTGTGCTTCTAAATCATATCAGAGCCATCACAACCAATCCATGGAACGAGCAGAACAAAGCTTTAAAAAAAAAAAAATTCTAAATTGCCAGCAGGTAGTTCTCTGGTAGAAGAGGCATGTTTGTTCATATTATGCAGAATCTGACATCCAAGATTCAATAGAATTTCTTACCTGTAGACAAACAGGATGACTTTGAAGCCATGTGTACACAAATTGTTTACCCTTAGTTTTTAAATATAAAGCTGGCAGTTTTCTCCCTGTAACAATCATTTGATTTCCTTCCCGTGGAGCCATTGAGCTCTCCCAGTGGAGGTCAGGGGGTGCTGTCCCCAGAAGAACAGTTATTACTTCTAGAAGCTATAACCACCAGCAATAATCAAATGTAAAATTTGACAGGTTGGTTGTACCCAAGTTGAATGATTGATCAACTTGGGTACATTCAGCCTGAGCATACATGGTTTAAATCTTGGCCGTTCCCTGCTGAACTGGCCAAGATTCAAACCATCTGTTCATTAGCCTCAGCATTGTGTACAGGAAGCATTTGCCTTCCTTTAAGCAGCATTCTTGTAAGTTCTTATAGCACCCCCCCCCCCCCCGCTTCCAGTTTTGGTGTGATGATTATGGATCTTATTGGGTCACTGCTGTTGATTTAATCAAGCTTTAAACACACTTCAATGGGCTTTTAGTAAGATTCTGCATCAGGTTTATGTTGCTAATTATCCTCTGACAGGTCAGTTAGTGGCTGTGAAGGAAAAGGTTCCAATGCACAACTTCCAGGTTGAATATGGGATGTCCATCAGCCTCAGCAACCACCCAACATAATCAGGACTCATGAAGTTGCCTTTCATATAAGCAGATGTTTGTCCAGGAGGTGGCAACAGCTGGAACTCTGCACTCTAATAAAGAGAAATGTAAATTGTATGAAAAGAATCAAGAATTAATCTGTTCTTAGTGTCCTTAAAGTATTTGAGGATCTTGCACCATCAATGGCGGCTCACAATTGTATACAAACAGGTTTCCTTTAATCCTTTTGAGTGCATTGATCAAATATTCTATGTCTCAGGATGGTACGATGGATTTATTGGATTACATTTTCCTGTTCCTAGCCATACTTTGCCATGTTGGCATATTGACCAATTGTCCTTTATAGGCTCTTTAACCACCTCCCACCCACCATATAGTCCAATGATGGGCACAAGGTGGTTCTCTCGTTCTGAAAGGACGTCATATGATGTCCTCCCATTCTCGCCGTGTATGCGCAGCGATGTGCTGTGATCACCAATCACGGAAAGAGCCGAAGATGTTGGTTTGGTCGTGTGATCAGCTGTGTCCAATCACAGCTGATCACATGTAAACATGGAAATGCCGGTTATTGGCATTTCTCTCCTCTTGAGCTGCCACCTTGAGAGGAGAGGAAAGCCGGTAATCGGCTTTCCGGGGAGGGAACATATACACTGATCATCAGGGCACTGATGATCAGTGTAGCCCCAGCAGTGCCACGTGCCAGTGCCCATTAGTGCCACAAATCAGTGCATATTAATGCCCATCTGAGCTGCCTTTCAGTGTCATCCAATGCCACCTATCAGTGCTGCCAAACAGTGCCTCCTTATCAGTGCCAATCACTGCAGCCTCATTAGCACACATCAGTGAAGGCGAAAAATCACTTTATAAATTTTAAAACAAAAACTAAGAAATGTTTCTTCAAAACTCAGTGGTTTTTGGTTTAAGAAAATAAACCCAGGAGGTGATTAAATACCAACAAAAGAAAGCTGTCACAAAAATGATAAAAATTTCATATGGTACAGTGTTGCATGACCGCACAATTGTCAAAGTGCGACAGTGCTGAAAGCTGGAAATTGGCCTGGGCAGGAAGGGGGTACAAGTGCCCGGTAGGCTAGTGGTTAAATGAAGATACTGTGAAGCGATGCATTCCTCAGATAGCGAGTACATTGGAATACATGCACAGCAAAGGGATGAACCGTGTCGAGCTGGACATTATTCTGCTAATGGACTTTGAATGTAATATGATCAGAGGCAGATTTTGGACTGGCAAGGCTCCAAGGTACGGAAGCATCAACTATGTCCTGGTTCATACCGTACACAGCTCTAGAATAATGTAGCAACTGTTCTTGTTTCAGGCATCTACACCCAAGCACTGATGTATGGGCCTTTGGTGTCATTTACACAGCTATGACTAGGTCATTCCCTTGGAAAGGAGCAGAGGGCTGTGACCCAATGTATAGGGACTTTGCTTGGTGGCAAGTCAAAGGACTTGACATTAGCACCAGAAAAGTGGAGGAAGTTCTCTTGAAGCCAGGAAAATGTGCTGGGACCTTTTGGCCCTCTGCCTGTTGTGGTGGCTATTTTGGGCCTATAATAATTTTCAACATATTTACCATCTGTTGTATCACCTCAACACACCTCCATGTATGTTACTGTGACTGTGGGGGGGAGGGGGAGTACACAAAAGACTCAATGGAGCTGAGGGGGATGGAAGGCAACTGCTTCTTAGTGTACCTTGCTCTGAAGCCCACCCATTGGAAGATAACTTGGGTGGGTGGTTCTTGGGATGGTCTATTGTAAAGTGCATAATACACCTAGGACAATGGACAAGCCCTCTCTTTATCGTGTGTGCCTTCCAGGAGCCAGACCTAACAACATCTGGGTGTCTGTAATGTATAAGCCATGCTCTATCTTTTATTTTCTATAACTTCCTTTCTTATAGTCATCTCTCTATACTGTAACATCTAATATTTTATTTCATGTAACATCAATTGATTGACTATATTAGTAACTATTTGTTTTCTGTATTATATTTTTCTTGTATTTGATTAATAGAAAGTTTCCTTGCTGTGTAAATAAATTAGATCTTTATTTTTTGCACAGTGGTTATCTTTTAATATTAACACTATTGGCTAAATTCAGGTATAGACAAAAGGTTATAATCACTTATTACGGTTATAAACTGTATAGAATCAAGTAAATAAGTGTGGTAGGAAAACCGCCAAAACAAATGGTGCCCCTTTAGTGAGGAAGTCTGAATGTTTAGGTAAATGTTACTTCTTGTGTGGAATAGATAATTATTTACATCTTTCTTTGTTTTCATGTCTATCTTCCATTTCTGTCTAAAATACCTAGACTAGTAAGCTTTGTCGAATGTCATTTTTACCTTTTGTCTTTACTAATATTTTGATGAGACTGATTATGAACAGTATAATTGAATTAAAATTGTACTGAGAGTGTATAAGGAAACATCATAACTGCTGGGTTGCACCTATTGCAGCGGGGTGTGAGTATGAATCTGTCCTCTTTGTAATTTAGTAACTGTAGATTGTAAGCGTGTAGTTAGATCTGTGAGAACCAGCTCTATTGTAACTACTACACACCATGCTGCAAGTAGCAAGTAGCCTCAATTAACTGCCTGATGCGTTTCAAGCACTCAAATCTTGATTATTTAAGTTTGCTCTAATCCTTCTTGGGATAATAGGAGCAATTTAGGAAAAAATCTGTCAGAATACTTCAGAAACGTCCACGGGGGGGATTGAACTATCAAGTTCGGGTGATCCCTAGGCTGCTTGAAGGACTATATTACAAGTAGTGAAAAGCAGCAACGGTGACAGGGGCAGAACCTGTCAACCCAATCATTGGCCAGAGATTAGCTACCTCTGGGGGCAACCGCTTAAGGTTGGGGCAACCGCTTAAGGTTGGGAATTATTCCAGGGTCCGGTATCCGTAAGGATGGGTAACAGCATCAACTCAAGGAGGGCGTCTAAGTGTGGCAAACCCTGCCAACTGACCCCAAGGGAAGAGATGATCGGTAAATATGGACCCTGGGTGGTAGAATATATACATGATTGGGAGCGCTGGACTGGAATGAAGTATTCTAAAAGAGGTACTTTTAAGCCTAAGACCTGGGAAGACCTCTGGTATGATCATCGTAAAAAGATGACACGCCCAAATGAAAGAGATGCTTGGAGTATATGGTTGTTAGAGTCAATGAGTAGGGAAGCAGGGAATGTTTTTAATATGGAATCATTCCATGAGAACGCATTCCAAACACTTGAAAGTAAATGTATAAAGAAACAGTCACAAAAGTCTAAACCCCAGAATTGTGGCATTGATGGACAGGGGGACAATGAGCAATCTTCAGGACTGGGGCCTTATGCAGTTACCCAGTCCTTGCCAGTGGAATTCTCAAGCACTGATATGGACTGTTATCAGCAGTTGATGAAAAGGGAGAGCCACAAGGTAAGGCCAAAAGACTGTGAGGAACAGGAACAGAATGAGGAAAACAGAGAAGTTAGTCAGGGAAAGGCCAGACTGGAGTTAGAAGAAGATACAAAATCAAAACCTAGCGGGAAAAGTTGTAGTAAGCGTGTGGGAAAGACTCCACTGATCTTTGCTGCCTGTTGGATGGCTAAGGAATATGAGCATCTGAAGTTGCAAAACGAATCACTACAGGAAGCTCTTGAAGTATCCAAAAGCGACCTGAGTAGTTTAAAAATTTCTGTAAAATATTCTGATGCTAGTCACCAACAGCTAACAAGAGATAACAAAAGATTACAGGAGGAAATTGATCAGTTAGTAGGAAAATTGAAGAATGCAGAAAGTGAATTGAATCAATTTTCTGTGGACTGCCAGAAGCAGATCGCTCATTTTCCCGTTAGATTAGATGATAAAAAGACTGATTTAAGTATTTGTCAATTCAGTGAAAAATCATCCTCCCCTAGTGTCTGTGTGAACATTTGTAAATCTCTGGATGGTGGGAGCGATTGTATAGCTGCCCCTTCATCTTGTAAGCAGCCAGAAAAAGTTGCTAATCAGGTGTCAGTTACTGAATATTCTCCGTCTAAAACACAGCCTTTAGTTAATAGATGCCGGACCACCTTAGAAAAGATCAAATGTTATGCATGTGGATTATTTGGCCACATTGCACGATTTTGTCGATCCTCTTCTGCTGGAAAGGTAGTGAAACAAAATCCATACAGGACAAGGAGACGTGATATGGAAGTGTATTCAGCACGCTTTGGTACTTGGCCGAAGTGTAATAAGTATGAACGGCCGAGATCACGGGTCCCATTCCAGCAGATGAAGGTAGAGAATGCATCTATACAGGCTGAGAATAAGCAACTGAAAAGGGAAGAATCATTAAAGGAATCTCAAACTTCCAAAATGGATTTTATGGAAGTAAAAAGAAAAAGTCCAGGTTATTGGAGAAGACATGATGGTATTAGTGGTATCTAGAGTTTGTCTTTGAGATAACAAATTGTAAGAGTGTGTTTATGGATCTATGTTGTGTTGTCTGAAGGTAACTGGAATGTGTGTGTTAGAGCTTCAAAAAAAAATCTAATGTCTTCTCAGCAGCTGACAGCCCACCAACAACTGACCCCCCTGTCTGTATAGCCAGGTCTGTGAGTGGAAATGACTATTCATATGCAAATGTACTGAGCTATATTCACTATAATGTGTTTGTTTTTCTAGAAAGACGAGTTTGGAGAATTTTCTTGGTGAAGTACAACATTTTGTAAATGAATGGTAACACTAAAATGTTTGTTTTGAGCTGCTCATTTTTATTTTAACCATGGTGAACAATGTTTTTTTTTTGGGATATTAATGGTATACCATAAACAAAATCCACGTGGTAATAATTAGTTGACATCAACAATTTTTTTTTGTAATACAAAAAGTGCACTCTTTAAACATCTGAGAAAATGTTTTTTTTTTTAATATTCACTGTAAGCTGTGTTGCTGTTGTAAAGCCCTAACCATTGGTTGTTTATTTTTTAGGTGGAAATGTAATGTTTTATTTCTAAATTTTATTGGTGTTTTACCTCACAGGTTTTGTCATTGGCTTTCAGGGCTTTCCGAACAGAAGGCGATCATCTCGTTCCAAAATTATCTTTCTCCTGTATTGTCTGTTTTCAGGTGTCCATGTTTATGAGTTTCACCCCCCATTAGTTAGATGGTGCTTGTTTGCGTTTGTCAGTCAGGTTGTGTCTTACTGTTCAGGTCTAGGCGTGTGTTGTATGTTCTAATTGCTTTGTTGTAACCATGTGATCGTTCATTAAAACTTTTTGCCCCATATTGGTGATCCTCAGTGTGCTGGTGACAATTTGCTTTGCTTGATTCTGTTCGGTTCCAGCAGACGGTCGCTGCAGCACCCACTTATACACACCGCCATTGGTAATGCAGGAACGTGTGCATTTGGATTGTACGCTTGTATGTCCTAATCTGACATGTATGGAGCTCAAGTATGAACGAGTTTCTTTGCTCCACTGATTGGTGACTAGGTAAAGCCAGTTTTCAGATGGAAATCTGATTAGGACAGCGCTAAAAAGTGTTACTACATCTATTGTGTTTGTGTGTTGTGAAGATATTCCTAAGGATCAGTAGGTATGATGGTAGATGTAGTGCCATGGCTTTAACTTGTAAGGTTTGGCTGATCCTTGTTGTCTCACAAAACTTGTGTTGTAGACTGGTTAACCTCCTGCTGTTAATTCAGTTAGCTACACCCCCACCCCCCAGCCAGGCTATCTCTTTTCAAGCTTGTCTAATTACCATAGCCTTGTCACCTTATTGTTCCTAGCAGCCTGCCTTTGTGTACCCAATTGTATTTTAAGCCTGTTTCCTGTCCAGTGTCCCAGTATACCTCTACCTGTCTTCTAGAGAATTCAGTTTGTTTGTTTGCATGGCTGTTTTTATGTGTTTTTGTCCCCAGTATCTGTGTGTCTCTATGCACACCTGTCAAATTGAATTTTACCCCCTGTTTAGTGATCCCAGCACCTCGGCGCTGCAAGAGATTCTTATTTGTTTATTGGCCAATTGTTCCCAATAGCAGCAGATCCTTGAACACTGTGCCTCGGCTCTTCCAAGAGCCCTTCACCTTGTGATACATTCGGGTATGCTGTAGTCTCCTCACATAGTACCCATAGGTGCCCTTCCTGTCCTAGACTCCTAGTGTACCTCAATTAATATTACAATACGGATCTGGAGATACTCAGAACCAAATTGGGAGGTCTGATACATGTTGGTAAAGGGGTCAGGAAACCCAACTTGCTCTGTCCGGTACCCAGGTACAATCAGAGGTGTCCCAGGATCTCGGAGGAATGATTGTTTTTTTTTCTCAGTGGGATAATTTCCACTTTGAAAAGACACAGGTAGGGTAGTATCCAAGTTTGCTATGAGTCATAAGGATTGGTGGATGGCTCAGGTCCTTGGCTATCAATGCCTGACTTGCACTGTCTCATCCCTGTGTCCAGCTGCAGGGACTGAACAATGTGCATATACCGCAGTCAATTTGGGTACTATCCTATCGGACTTTACTGTGTTATACCCCCGAGTCCATCATGTTTTGATGGTTTATGAGTCCGGACATCCTCAGATGATTGATACTGATGGGTGCTGGAGAAAGGAGGGTGCTATGTTAGGCTTGGGGCTTTACAGGAGACAGCAATGCTGGCACAAAGAATAGCAGAGACACAGGGATATACCCCTATTACCTCAGGGAAAAGGCTTGGTCTCAAACCTGACACCACCATACACCTACAGAAACTTCCTTTGGAATCTGAAGAAGAGTTAAAACGTTTGGTTTTGGGCAACCGGTTTTAGATAGCACCAACAGTTTGTGCAGAGCATCAACAGGAGGGCCCAGCTCAGGGGCTTATAATCTAAAGGGAGGGGGTGGTACAAAGGGTAATAGCTGCGGGAGAATGGTCTGATGGAGCTGGCTGAGATATAGTTTTTAGGTGGAGGCAGATGAAGTTTCCATAAATAAATTCATTTTCTGGGATCACATAGTGGTGAACAGGGTAGAAGTTGGCTGAACATACTGGGGAGGGGAGTTCCAGAGGTTCTGGAGCAGTCCTGATGATGAGCATGGGAGGAGGTAACAGGGGAGCTGGAGATCAGGATGTCTTGGGAGGAGCGGAGTGGTCAATTTAGGTGTTACCTTTGGATCAAAGTCGATTAATCCAAGTAACACACACATTAGAGAGATGCTAAGGTATGCTGATGAGTTTCTTCAGGTACAGTCCTAAAGCCACAGCTTTCTTAAACATCTTACTCCACCCTCTTCACCTGATTTGTGTAACTCTGTTGCTCTTCCTGATGCAATTAATAATGTGCATCACTAGCAGGAAAATGATCACCAAACTTATAAGAAGGTGTACCTCAATGAGGTATCTCCTATTGAGAAACCGAGAGGCCATTAACTGCTCTCTAAAGAACCTGTTCTGATACACACAAAAGAAATTTGCGCATTCAAGAGAGGACCCTAAAACAACATAAAGGAAAAGGAAACTCTTGATGTTCTTTGTTTCTTTTTTCCCCTTTTTATTTTTTTCGTTTGGTTTGTTTTAGGGAGAAGCCTCTAAATTGGAGCAATAAAATGCAGTCAGGTTTATCTAATTCTAAAAGTTTTTTTTTCAGTCGATTTTTTATACTCTCTCCATTTTTGTGTACCTGACCTGCAAATATACTGTTGATTACTAGTATGGCGGAGAACTTGTCTATTAAGTAACTGCTGCAATTTTTGCAGTGTTTTTGTGTTTTAGTGCAGTTACCAACAGTTTTCCAAGGCGACTATATACACAGTATATATTATTTTTTTTTCACCTTTTCTCATTTTTAATTTTTTTTGTATGAATATAGATTCATTGCTCTTCACCATCCTAAAGTAAAAGTCGTAGTTGGAGGAGCATTAAATCTGTACCCTTTTTATTTTTATATCATTTTGTTTATGCTTTTGCTTTTATTACTCTTTCCTCTCTCTCTTTTTCCTTGTTTCATGTAATTTTTTAGCCTGCATTATAAGGCTGTGGCATTTGTGCCCGACTCAGTTTCAAGAGTCCGATGGGGATCCACAGGCTTAGAATTGCTTCCTGCAGACATCCCTCAATCTGTTTATAGTTTCCACCCCGAGCTCTGTGAGTGGGTGGGGAGAACCCAGGAACTGAGAACTGACAATAGCATGCAGCATCGGCCATCCCCACCTTCAGGGGCTCTGGTAAATACCGGCTGTTGCTCAGACTCTGCATCCTGTGGGGATCCCACTTCACTTGCCCACATTAAGACCCCCTATGCTTAACAACCTTAAAGGCCAAACAGCTGCTTCATGCTTGATTTCCCCCCAATAACATTCTCCTTCTCTTTTTTTGTATCCATGTATGATTGTCTGGAGGCCTGCCCTACCACCACCTGAAGAAACAACAACCACCACGTCATCTCTTGAGACAAGGGTGCAAAGCTAGACCTTCCTCAACCATCTTTCACCATGCTGAATAGTGCCATTTTGCGGTCTGATCCAATCTTTGCAAACATTGCACAGTGTTCCCAAGATACGGGACTAAAGATACCAGGATCCCGCCATCGATGTTGGAG
Organism: Staurois parvus; assembly: GCF_062004578.1. NCBI lineage: Eukaryota > Metazoa > Chordata > Amphibia > Anura > Ranidae > Staurois > Staurois parvus. Next base: position 2,272,018 of record NW_028318213.1, read on the forward strand.
TTCCATCCTTCCAAGGCAGAGGGGTGAGGAAACATCGCAGCACAGGCATTCATGGTGCGAATGTGAGGTCTCGGAGGCACCAGGACTAGGAGTTCCTTCGTGATCAAGAAAGAAGAGGAGGCCGCAGTGGTGGTGGGGCGGTTGGGCCTTCTGGGTGGTCATGGGTGGGTACAAAATCATTGAGGGAGGGCATAAGTTCTCGAATGAACTTGAGGGGGAAATGTGGTGGCTATTTTGGGCCTATAATAATTTTCAACATATTTACCATCTGTTGTATCACCTCAACACACCTCCATGTATGTTACTGTGACTGTGGGGGGGAGGGGGGAGTACACAAAAGACTCAATGGAGCTGAGGGGGATGGAAGGCAACTGCTTCTTAGTGTACCTTGCTCTGAAGCCCACCCATTGGAAGATAACTTGGGTGGGTGGTTCTTGGGATGGTCTATTGTAAAGTGCATAATACACCTAGGACAATGGACAAGCCCTCTCTTTATCGTGTGTGCCTTCCAGGAGCCAGACCTAACAACATCTGGGTGTCTGTAATGTATAAGCCATGCTCTATCTTTTATTTTCTATAACTTCCTTTCTTATAGTCATCTCTCTATACTGTAACATCTAATATTTTATTTCATGTAACATCAATTGATTGACTATATTAGTAACTATTTGTTTTCTGTATTATATTTTTCTTGTATTTGATTAATAGAAAGTTTCCTTGCTGTATAAATAAATTAGATCTTTATTTTTTGCACAGTGGTTATCTTTTAATATTAACACTATTGGCTAAATTCAGGTATAGACAAAAGGTTATAATCACTTATTACGGTTATAAACTGTATAGAATCAAGTAAATAAGTGTGGTAGGAAAACCGCCAAAACACTGTGAAAGGTGCTGAGCCATGGACATTCTAATATATCTTCATCTGCCATGGAAAGCAGAATTGGTTTCAGAAAACCTTACAAGTACTGTTATACAGTACATATGGTGTCTAGTGACTAATCGTCCCATTTTCTTTATAGGTTGGTTTAAATAAAGATCCAGTAAAGTGATGTGTTCCTCAAATATTCTATGTCTCATGATGGTATGATTGATTTTACTACATTTTTCCATGTTCCTGTCCATATTTTGCCATGTTGGCATCTTGTGACTGATTGTGTCCTGTTTTTTTATATGCTGCTTTAAATGAAGTTGCTGTGAAGCGATGTGTTCCTCAGATAGCGAGTGCGTTGGAATACATGCACAGCAATGGGATGATCCGTGTCATCAAGCTGGACAATATTCTGCTAATGGACTAGTTGAATATGGGATGTCTGTCAGCCTCAGCGGCCATCCGAACATCAGGACCTCTGAAGTTGCCTTTCATAGAAGCAGATAAAATGCACTTTTCCAGGAGGTGGCAACAGTTGGAACTCTGTACTCTAATAAAGCCAAATGTAAGTATGAAAAGAATAATTATCGTTAAGTTAAGAAAAGACTTTAGTTTATTTAACCTCCCTGGCGGTTTTACACTCGGGCTTACCTTGCGGCGCTGCATAGGGGGTCCCTGCAGCACTTACCTTGTCCTTCGTTCCCACGATGTGTCCCCTGCAGGGTCCCCGGCCATCTCCTCCGGCCGATGCCGGCATCCGGCTTCTGTGTTCCGGTCCCCGTGACGTACGGGCGCCGGGAAATTAAAAAAAGTCATTTTTTTTCCCAATTTTAATTAGTAAAACATTGCTGTTTCATCCCATTTCACATACATATTGTCCCTAGTGCTTTGTCCTGTGCCCTGCCTGCATTTTGTCCGTTCTGCCTGGAAACTTAGAAAAGTCCATGGCGTCCAAAAAGCGTCCCTTTACGTCAAAAGCGGTTTTAGACCGGCTAAAGAACAGCGATAGTAAATCAGAACCACTTACAGAATTGAGTGATAATGATTTGTGGGGAAATTTTCCTAAAAATTACAGCCTACAATAAAAAACTATTTCCATGCAAAAAAATGGTACCGCTTTCAGCACAAAAAAAAAATTGGAAGGAATCATACCGCTAGGGAGGTTAAAGTATTTAAGGATCTTGCACTAACAGTGGCTCTCATTTGTATATGAACAGGTTTCCTTTAATCATCCTTTGAGTGTAGTGAGCTAATATTCTATTAGCCTGTATGATGGACAAGATTGGCTTTTATTTGATTACATTTTTCCATGTCAGTGTCTAGTGACTAATTGTCCAGTTTTTTTTATAGGTTGGTTTAAATGAAGATGTTGTAAAGTGATGTGTTCCTCAGATAGCGAGTGCGTTGGAATACATGCACAACAGAGGGATGGTCCACCGTGACATCAAGCCGGACAATATTCTGATAATGGACATTGAATGTAATATGGTCAAAGTGGCAGACTTTGGACTGGCAAGGCTCCAGGGTACCGAAGCTCCATCTATGGCCTGGTTCATACTTTATACAGCTCCGGAACTGTGCAGCCTGAAGAGAATTGATTCTACACCCAAGCATTGATGTGTGGGCCTTTGGTGTCATGATTTACACAGCCATGACTGCATCAGTCCCTTGAAAAGGAGCAGAGGACCATGACCCAATGTATAGGAACTTTGTTTGGTGGCAAGTTAAAGGATCTAACTTTAGCACCAGAAAAGTGGAGGAAGTTCTAAGGCAAATGTTCTGGGACCTTTTGGCCCTCAATGCCTCTGAGAGGTGCTCAGCCATGTATATTCTAAAATATCTTCATTTGCCATGAGAGGTGCTCAGCCATGTATATTCTAAAATATCTTCATTTGCCATGGAAAGCAGAAATGCTTTCAGAAAACCTTACAAGACCTACTGTAATACATGACATACAGAGCAAGTGATGTCCATGCCAGAGCTACTGCATGTCTACCAGACAATGAGACAACCTCACTGACTATTGGAGCTGAGGTGGAAATTGCATATGTCCTTTCAACCACCTAATAATCAAGAGACAACTTGTTGAATCCACTCTGGGGAACTGTACAAGCCTCCTGTCCTAGTTGAACACTTAAATCTTAGAACATCTTTAAGATGGCTCTGGAAGTGATGCTTCAGGAATAAATAGTGGGGGCAAATCTTTATGATAAGTAGAGATGAGGATAACATTTGGTCCTAGCAATCTGTGCCTTGATACAATCCTGTCAGGTCTACAGACAATTGCTTGGACTTCATGGCTTGGTTTGCGCTCTGACATGCACTGTGGGACCTTCTATAGACAGGTTTATGCCTTTCCTAATCATGTCCAACTGAATTTCCCACAGGTGGACTCCCAATCAAGTTGTGGAAAAAATCCTATAATGTTGCGCTCCCAAAACACTCCAATTTATATATGGAATCACTTTATCTATGTCCTAAGAACCATATGTAGAAAAAATAAAAAATATATAATAAATCAAATGACATAAAAAATATACTGAATTAATATTAAAAGAAACCTCCGTGATTATACTAAAATAATAACTGATTAAAGAATGAATATTACTTCACTTATAAAAAATTATTCAAATGATCAATGTGCATAAATAAATGCATATGTGAAAACAGCTATAAATAAATGCATATGTGAAAACAGCTATCAAATCCCCCTGATGAAGCCACATGACCAGTGGCGTAACGCGTAGGGGTGGGACTGTAACGTCACTCGGAGGGAGTCAGTTCGTTTGCCGGACCACGGGTGCATGCCTCTGACAGTCAGCGGAGGACTCGGTTCATATTGTGATACGGATTTTGAATACAACACATGTGAGTGTTATACTTGGAGTCAATAAAGCCAATCTTTATAAAGGATAAAACACCATGTTGACATCTTTTTCCTATGTGGAGAGCCGTATGGAGATGAGAGTATAGAGGAGTTGAATCCTCTGGAGAAGGGATCAATCCCAGAGCATATGTTAATAGCGGCGGATATCCATTGTTCCAAAGGAGGGAGTCCTAGCCAAGTAGGTTCCATAGGAGGAGAACCAAAAGCGCATATAGCCTAATTATAGGCAGAGAAGGAGGTGAGCGTACATCTGCACTAATGGGAGGATTCACAATCAGTCACGGATTCACATCACATGCAATATGGATTGAAGATTAATTAAACAGCACAAAGTCACTTTTATTATATGGGACACTGTTTTCACATATGCATTTATTTATGCACATTGATCATTTGAATATTACTTCACTTATAAAAAATTATTCATTCTTTAATCACAGTTATTTTAGTATAATCACGGAGGTTTCTTTTAATATTAATTCAGTATATTTTTTATGTCATTTGATTTATTATATATATTTTTTATTTTTTCTGCATATGGTTCTTAGGACATAGATAAAGTGATTCCATATATAAATTGGAGTGTTTTGGGAGCGCAACATTATAGGATTTTATTCACATTTTTTTCACATTGGTAGTTATGTGTTAGATGTTTGCGATCCGACTATATAGAGGACATATATTTTATGTTGTATATTAGGGAGACCTTTTTTGTTTTCTGGCTCGCAAGACACTTTAAATAAGTTGTGGAAACAGGTCAAGGATGATCAGTGGGAACAGGATGTACCATGGCTCAATTTTGAGTGTCACGGCAAAGGCTGTAAATACTTATGTACTTTATTAAATTGCAAAGATTTAAAAAAACAAAAACGTTCACGTTGTCATTAAAAATTGAGGAAAATGTAATTTAATCCATTTTGGAATAAGGCTAACATAAAATGTGGCAAAAATTTAAGCTCTGAATACTTTCTGGATGCACTGTATACACATTTCTAATTTCATATTTTTCTCTGGTCTTCAGTGCATTGAAGTTTACATTTTTTACATATTTCATATATTTACAAGAGTAATGTATATATGGGGTTCTCCAGTTGAGGTTCTACCACTCAATGCATTGTCTAAACGACTTTTTTACAGTCTAGTTATTTTTTATATAGCCTCCGTGATCCTCTAGATATGCTTTAATCTAGACTTGGATGATAGAGCAGTGAGTCAGTTATGCAGACGCCGCTCACACAGCTGGGTCACCCTACACAAATACACTTATGTTACCCTTCCTCCATGCCCCTGAGGGTGTTGGTGATAATGAAATGTGCAAGGATGAGCAGTAAGAGGTTAAAGAGGGTATACTTGTTTGTGAGCCAGAGTAGATTGGGCAGGTTCAGCACCTTTGCACTTGCTGTTACATAGTACAACATTGCATGCAACTTGGGTGGTTTTCCAACATTCCCATGCAACAGAAGTCAATCTGTAAATCAACTTATGAAGCGGGGGGGGGGTGGGGGTGGGGGGGTCACACAGATCAAAATTCTGCTGGTCCCTCCTGAATCAGTCAACTTTCCATTACTCAATGTCCAGCATTGTCCCTTTGGAAAAAAAATCATCCGAAGGTCAGCCACCCTTAGTGCGCGTCTGAATAGGAATCAATTCCAGATATCAGCTTCAAATCCATTGTTCAGATAAGCACTATCCTGGCACCAGATTGCCCTCAGCCTATTGTCATGCCATTCATGAAACAGTACCACCCATAATGAATAGATTACCCTGCTTGGCAGTTTACAGACAAAATCAAACCATTTCCAACTATTCGAGAACATGAACAGATAAGGAGACAATACACACCCACAAACCAAAAATATTTTGAATTACAAGATATACATCTATTAATGGAGATATCACATAACCTCATGGTCTCAGTGAGACTAGGACACACAATTGTTTATAGGTCATCTCCTTTAGTATTTGGGGCTTTTGGTAGTGTATTCCGACACAATGACTTTGAAGCCATGCATACACAAATTGTTTTCCCTTAGTTTGTGAATATAGAACTGGCAATAGATGAAGCAATTTTCTCCCTGTAACAATCATTTGATTTCCTTCCTGTGGATCCATTGAGTTCTCCCGTCAGGGAGAAGGGGGTGCTGTCCCCAGGAGCACAGTTTTTTCTAGAAGCTATAACCACCAGCAATAATCAAGTGTAAAATTAGACAGATTGGTTGTACCCAAGTTGAATGATTGATCAACTTTGGTACATTCAGCCTGCCTATACATGGTTTGAATCTTGGCCAGTCCCTGCTGAACTGGCCAAGATTCAAACCTTCTATGAACAGCTTTAACCTCAGCATTGTGTACAGGAAGCATTTACAAAGCATTAACCTTCCTTTAAGCAGCATTCTTGTAAGTTCTTAAAGCACCCCCCCGCTTCCAGTTTTGGCGTGATGATTAAGGATCTTATTGGGTCACTGCTGTTGATTCAATCAAGCTTTCAGCACACTTCAATGGGCTTTTAGTAAGATTCTGCATCGGGTTTATGTTGCTAATTATCTTCTGACAGGTCAGTTAGTGGCTGTGAAGTTGTTTAGCAAGGAAAAGGTTCCTACACATCTTCCTGGTTGAATATGGGATGTCCATCAGCCTCAGCGGCCACCCAAACATAATCAGGACTCATGAAGTTGCCTCATATAAGCAGAGGTCCAGGAGGCCAAGCCAAATTTAAGTTGTATGAAAAGAATTAATCTTTAAGCATTAAAAATCTGTCCTTAAAGTATTTGAGGATCTTGCACCATCAATGGCAGCTCTCACAATTGTATACAAACACAGGTTTCCTTTAATCATCCTTTTGAGCAAATATTCTATGTCTCAGGGTGGTACGATGGATTTATTAGATTACATTTCCCCTATTGCTATCCATACTTTGTCATGCTGGCATCTTGACTAATTGTCTTTTTTTTTAATAGGTTGTTTAAATGAAGATACTGTGAAGCGATGCATTCCTCAGATAGCAAGTGTATTGGAATACATGAACAGCAAAGGGATGATCCGTGTCAAGCTGGACATTATTCTGCTAATGGACTTTGAATGTAATCTGATCAAAGAGGCAGATTTTGGACTGGCAAGGCTCCAAGGTACGGAAGCATCAACTATGTCCTGGTTCATACTGTACACAGCTCTAGAATAATGTAGCCTGAAACAAGGAAACCAGTTGCATCTACACCAAATATTCGATGCATGGACCTTTGGTGTCATTTTACACAGCTATGACTAGGTCATTCCCTTGGAAAGGAGCAGAGGGCTATGACCCAATGTCTAGGGACTTTGCTTGGTGGCAAGTCAAAGGATCTCACATTAGCACCAGAAAAAGTGGAAGAAGTCTTTCTTGAAGCCAAATAAATGTTCTGGGACCTGGGGTCTCTGAAAGGTATTCATCCAGGGACATTCTAATATATCTTCATCTGCTTTGGAAAGCAGAATTGCTTCCAGAAGACCTTACAAGTACTGTTATACAGAACATATGGTCCATTCCACAGCTGTCAGTGCTTCCACATGTTTTATACCTGACCATGAGACAACCTCCATGACTGTTGGAGCTGAGGTAGAAATTGCATGTCCTTTCAACCACCTAATAAAGAGAATAACTTGTTGAATCCACTCTGGGAAACTGTACAAGCCTCCTGTCCTAGTTGAACACTTAAATCTTAGAACACTGTTGATCTTTTGCTTACATTGTTTACAGTCTTTATAATTATGGATCAGTGTATCAATTTTAAGATGGCTCTGGAAGTGATAGGCTTCAGGAATAGCAGACAAATCTTCATGAAGAGTAGAGGGGAGGATAACATCTGGTTCTAGCATAGGTTCAAACTGAACAGTTGCAGTTTGGCTGTTCATATGAACATTGTTTAGCTAGAATCCCCTGACCAAATGTCCTACAATGCATTGCTTGGGCCATCGTTGGCCATGGTCATACTGGACCTCTAGTTAGGAGCAAGACATTTGCCAATGTTTTTCACTAAAGTTTGCACCCCACACAAAGGCTGCTTTCACAGCACCCATTTGTCAGTGTGGGTGGATTTAGTGTGAGTGACATTTGTTGAAGGGAAAGACCGGTTAGTGTCATGTCCTTCTAGTATTGTGCTATAAACTGTATTCATTGCTATATGTATTACTATATTGTGTGCTGTATATATTTTTCTATTGATACTTTTGCAGAAAATGGTCATCTATGGCTAGGAAGAGCTGAGTTTAAGCCCCCTTAACCCGATTGGTTTGGGGTGTTTAGCATTATGTCAATAGTAGGTAGTTTTTTTTTATCCTTTACACCAAGCCAAAAAGGTTTTAGTTTGGTTTAATGTTTTGGGTAGGAGTTACATTTTTACTTTCTTGTAGTTTTTAGCTTGATGGTTATGGTCATATATAAATTTTAAGGGACCAGCAGCGTTAGGGACGAGTCAAACTACCCTGGAATATGTTCAAGCAGGGTTTGGGGGAACTACAAAGAAAACTGGGTGCTGAATCAAAAAATGGCGTTTTCTGGGTTATAAAAGAACAGCATGGGGGGGGGGGGGGTTCACTGTCCTAAGGACAATCACAGTCAAAACTATTTGATCAAGGACTTCCCATACGCATTTAGGGAAAATTGTATTTCCCTTTTATAGAAGAAAAAGGTCCCCCAAAATATTATCCTCTATCATCTTCATCCTCACTCCCATCCTATACCTGGAGGTATTTTTGCATGCCATTAAAATTACAAATGGTTTTATGTAATGACTTTATAAGCTAGTTGCTGAAGCCAACCTCTGCTCTTTAACATGTATCTGAGAGTCACAACCCGGGTTTTGGGAACTACAAAGACCAGATGGTGAACTTAAACCCATTGAAATCAATGGTAGCCAACTCAAAATGGCCATTTTCTGGGTTAATAGGTAAAGGGTTATTAAAAACAGCATGGGGTGAGGGTCCTAGGGACCATTTATAGGACACCCCTCCAAATGTCCCCTACAAACAGTATCCTCTTCCTCTATTTCCATTCTCAGCACTCCTCCATTTTCCTCTCTTCTATATCTGAAAATATTTTGGAATGCCTTTAATATAATTACTAATGATTTTATTTACTGACAACTTTATAAGCCAGTTCCTTAAGCTAACCTCGGCTCTTACTTTCTTATTTTGAATATGCATTTGAAAGTCACAACCCGGAACCACAAACAGTGCCAAGTCTCAAGACATTACATCATGAATGTAGAAATGAAAAATTCCAATAAGACCCAAAAGCTGTCAAACATGTCCACTGATAGTCACCACCACCTGATTGTCACCAGCATCCTATCAATGGTCACAGACTACTGATTGATGACCAAAGACAGGGTTGCCTTGCATCTTCTGTTTTTATATACACGTCACATCTGTAATAAATGGAGACCATTCCAGCATACACTTTGTGTTTTGTCTGATCTCCTATACTGTAGTATGTTTTCCAATTAGGCCTCACTGGCTGACTAGGGGAAATCCACAAAACGCCACCTCTATTCACTCCTAAACCTCAATTCTCATGTCTCAGTCCTCTTCCATTCTTAGTCCTCCAATCTCACTCTAGTCAGGAGTGGAGGTCCTTTTCCACTAAACATCACTCTGTACTTCCAAAAATCTTGGGTCCCAAATAAGCCACTACTAATGGTGAGAGCACCGAGTCATTCCTCTTTTTGCCAATACCCCAGACACACCTTAACTTGCCACATTTTGATGTTACAGTTTTATTCCAAAATGGATTATTCTTTCCCCCCCTCAGCATTCTACAAATACCCCATAATGACAAACACATGAAAGAAGTTTGTTTGAAATCTTTGCAAATTTTTAAAAAAAAATAAATTTACACAAGTATTCACAACCTTTGCGCAATACTTTGTTGAAGCACCTTTAGCACCAATTACAGCCTCAAGTCATTTTGAGTATGATGCTACAAGCTTAGCACAACATTTTTTGGGCAATTTCTCCCATTCTTCTATGTAGTACCTCAAGCTTCATCAGGTTGCATGGGAATGTCAAGGCACAATCGTTTTCGGATCTCTCCAGGGACGTTTAATCATGTTCAAGTCTTGGCTCTGGCTGGGCCACTCCAGGACATTCACAGAATTGGCACGTAGCCACTCCTTTGTTGTGGGCTGTGTGCTTAGGGTTGTTGTCCTGTTGAAAGATGAACTGTCACCCCAGTTTAAAAGGTCCAGAGTGCTCTGGAACAGGTTATCAAGCATGTCTCTGTACATTACTGAATTCATCTTTCCTTGGATCCTGACTAGCCTCCCAGTTCCTGCCACTGAAAAAAATCCCCACAGCATTATGCTGCCACCACCATGCTTCACTGTAGGGATGTTATTGGCCAGGTGGTGAGTGGTGTCTGGTTTCCTCCAGACATGACGCTTGGCATTTAGGCCAAAGAGCTCAATCATTGTTTCATTTCAGACCAGAGAGTTGTTTCTCATGGTCAGAGTCCCTCAGGTGCCTTTTGGCAAACACCAGGCGGGCTGCCATTTACCTTCCGTCTGGCCACTCTACCATAAATACCTGATTGGTGGAGTGCTGCAGAGGGTTCTCCTTTCTTGAGAAACACTGAAGCTCTTTCAGAGGGACCACCGGGTGCTTTGTTACGTCCCTGGCTAAGGCCCTTCGATCGCTCATTTTGGCCAGCTCTAGGAAGATTCCTGGAGGTTCCAAACTTCCATTTACAGATGGAGGCCACTGTGCTCATTGGGACCTTCAATGCTGCAGAAGTGTTTCTGTACCCTTCCCCAGATCTGTGGATTGATACAATCCTGTCTTGGAGGTCTACAGACAATTCCTTCGACTTCGTGGCTTGGTTTGTGCTCTGACATGCACTGTTAACTGTGGGACCTTCTATAGACAGGTTTATGCCTTTCCTAATCATGTCCAATCAGCTGAATTCCCCACAGGTGGACTCCCAATCAAGTTGTGGAACCATCTCAAGGATGATCAGTGGGAACAGCATGCACCATAGTTGAATTTAGTGTCATGGCAAAGGCTGTAAATACTTATGTACATGGGGTTTAATTATTTTTAATAAAGTGTAAAGATTTCAAAACAAACTTTCATGTTGTCATTAAATTGTTGAGGAAAAATTAATTTAATCTATTTTGGAATAAGGCTGTAACATAACAAACGTTGCAAAACTTAAGAGCTGTGAATACTTTCTGGATGCTCTGTATATACACATTCATGAACATTTCATAATTTCTGGTCTTCAGTGCACTGAAATTTAAATGTTTTACATATTTTATATTTACAAGAGTAATGGATATATGGGATTGTTCTCCAGTTGGAGGTTCTACCACTCAATGCATTATCTAAACAACTGTTTTACAGTCTAGTTATTTTTTATATTGCTTCTGTGATCCTCTAGATATGCTTCTATCTATACTTGGATGATAGAGCAGTGAGTCGGTTATGCAGACGCCGCTCATACAGCTGGGCCACCCCACACAAATACACATGTTACCCTTCCTCCATACCCCTGAGGATGTTGGTGATAATGAAATGTGCAAGGATGAGCAGTTGAAGAGGGTATACTGGATTGTGAGCCAGAGTAGATTGGGCAGGTTCAGCACCTCTGCACTTGCTGTCATAGTGCCACATTGCATGCAACTTGGCTTTCCAACATTCCCATGCAACAGAAGTCAATCTGTAAGTCAACTTCTATGAAGCAGGAGTGGTTACAGATCATAATTCAGCTGGTCCCTGCTGAATCATTTAAATTTCCATTACTCTATGTCCAGCAGGTGGGCCCCTTTGGAGAAAATCACACATGTGCGGGTATGATGAAGGTCAGCCACCTTTAGTGCTTGTCTGAATAGGAATCAATTCCAGATATCAGCTTCAAATCAATTGTTCAGATAAGCACTATCCTGGCACCAGATTGCCCTCAGCCTATTGTCATGCCATTCATGAAACAGTACCACCCATAATGAATAGATTACCCTGCTTGGCAGCTTACAGCCAAATCAAACCATTTCCAACTATTCTCAGAACATGAACAGATAAGGAGACATTACACACCCACAAACTAAATATATTTCTAATTACAAGATAATTTACACCCGTTAATGGAGATATCACATAACCTCATGGTCTCGGTGAGACTAGGACACACAATGGTTTATATGTCATCTCCTTTAATATTTGGGGCTTTTGGTAGTGTATTCTGAAGAGACCCTTTAGGCACCTAATGATCTGTACAGTCCAGATTTTTGTATCTCAGTATCTGAAGACCATCACTTACTCCAGACGTAATATCTATCCATCCATACACAAACATGGATCCTAATTACAGTCCAATAATAAAGTCCAAAATGCTGATCTGATCATGTTACACCAACTTCTGGACCAACCTTCCATGGCAAATTTTAATTTGGTACAGCTGATTCAGTAAAGACATTTGGATCAGCTTTCTTGAATTATAGGTTTGGTCACTGTATGGGAAAAAGGAGTTGGTAGGATTAAATGTCCCTATTGACAGAAGCACTGAACATATCTTCCCTTCTTATTTATATTTGTATAATGGAGCATGGTGGTCACTCCTACAGGGGTTCTGGGCTCCTATAGACCAACAAGTATTAAGTATAGAATGTCTGGTGATAGAAAAGATAATAGGATGGTAAACAATGGTACATTTTATATACACATTCTAGGATATTGTGACAGGACAGCTATGCTGCAGAGATCCAGGTCTTCCCCTTTCATCTCCTCCACTGTCCCCAGGTCAGACCTTTGGCAATCGCCAAGCTTTGGATATTAAGGTTTAATTTATTTTGGCTGATCTAGGGCAATCAGTAGATTGAAGCAAAGTCTGACATATGTAAAGTATGATGTGAGGGGTTTTATGCAGATTATAACATTGGGGGATATACTAAAGCAGGAGCACACAATCTGGTGCAGCTCTGCATAGTAACCAATCAGCTTCCAGGTTTTATTGTCAAAGCTTAACTGAACAAGTTGAAGTAAGAAGCTGATTGGTTACTATGCACAGCTGCACCAGATTTAGGAAATATTTCCCCTTGTTTTTTTATAAATTGTGACACTTTTTTGGGGAGAGCTATTTTTTCCAAACGGCATTAACAAATTGCAGCTATCCTGTGACTTCAGTAATTGTGATCAACATGTAAACTGAACCACTTATACAACTTTAAGAGTCAGGCACAAAAATATTTAAGAGTAGGTGAGAAGAAAAATAACACTTTAGAATGGACTTAGTCCTCATTGCAATAAATACAATATAGAGGCTCATTTAGACAACCAAGTGCTGCTCCTCTGAAAATCAATCCACACTCAGCTCACTTTTCAGAGGGATTTGATAGTGAGAAGACAATATGTTGCCTCCTCACTGCCTGTATAAATCCTTTAAATGCCACATCCTCTAAATGCCACAAATGTGACTATTGCCCGCAGCTATACACTATGGCTCTGTGGGAGGGATTCCTCCAACACTGAACAATTCACTTTCCTGCACCCCATGGTTTCAGGGTGAAGTTTCCACCTTCAGCACAAGAGAATACACAGACCCCATCCATATGGGCCTACCCATTCCACCATTCTAGAGCTCATGCCAAAGTCTCCATCTCCTGTGTTGGCCAATCAGAATCTCCCATCAATTAATAAATCCATTTTCTCCCCTCATATATACCAGACCTCCAGTCCTTACTTTCAGAGATCTTGTGTGAACCAAAAGGGAGTTGGGGGATCAACTGTCATATTGCAATTAATTAAAGAAATGACAAGTTAGGAAGTTAACAAAGATTCCATTAGTGAAGACAGAGCAAGAATCCATCAGTACCTTCTGTAAAGCATCAGTGGTAGTGAGCCCTTGTAGATCAGACTCAGGGTTCCCCAGGGTGTGGAGTCTAAGCCCCAGTCTGCTTCTTCACCAGGGCCCCTGATGGTGGGGATGGACTTGCAGCAAGCTGGAACCAGGTCACAGCCCCCAGGTACACCCAGCTGAGGATGCAGAGACCACTCACATGAGTAGAGTACAACAGCAGGAAATCCAGTAGATAGGCCAAGGTCAGAAACCAAGAAGACAAAGCCAGGATCTGTACACAGATTACCATCTACAGCCCCAGCAGCTCAAAGAACTGTCCCAATACTCCAGTAAAGCTACCTACACTGAGCACATGTGTATATATAGGGAAGTAAACTGGGAGTGACCCAGGAAGTAATAGAAGGGAAAAGGATATAAATCCACAGTAGAGCAGGCGGTGCCCATAGGGAAAGAGACACCAGCAACACATGTGAATGAAATTACAGATCTAGCAGAACCTCTGCAGAAGGAGGTAAGAAATGCACAAACAGAACTCTGCAGGCTGGTCCAGGACACCTCCATTTTCTGAGGTTATGTAGTTAAAACATAATTTTCCTTTAAAATACTAGGATTGTATCTGCCCTTAGGACTTATATTTAGCTTGTGGTTTTTTTTTTTCTTTCTTGGCGTTTACAGCCAGAGTAGAGATCTATTTATTGAATATCCACATTGTCCTGCAACTCTTTTTTTTTAGACAATAAAGTCATGCATACATAGGGATGTCCATTCTTCATATATCTGTGAAGTAAATATAAACTGCACCATCTTATGTTGTCTGGTAATCTCCATCATCCAACACTTGGATGTAACAGTACAAACCAATTCTTTTTTAATAGCTTGGCTTTCACATTCCACCATTCCCATCTATTTTTAATTCACATGGAAGCATTATTCTAATTTCTCTTTTTCCATATTTTTACAATGACCAGAACACATTATCACCTCTATTTCTGGCTAGAATGTTGATTATTTTGACCATAAACTCTCTACAAGTGCTGAAGTTTAGAGACCAGCTCCAGCCAAGTCCATTTCTGGTTTGTGACCTTTGTCAGATACTAATTGTCATATGTGCCCCTGCTGGGGAAACTTCACTGGTGATAACACAGAACATGATCTCCCCAACTGGGACAAGTATGTTTCTAAAAGCCTGACCCTAGATACTGAGGAATGTTCATGTTTAACATAATAAAAATGTCACGAGAAACTAATCTATATTCTTTGTCATGATTCCAGAATGCCTTCTAACCTCCAGAAAGTGGCCAAAAACACCACAAGGTATGTCCTTCAACTCCTCTCAGAACAATGTGACCCCATCCAAGAACTTGGGACAGGTTCAAATGGAAAGGTGCTTCTAGCCAAACACTGGGGTTCAGGTACACTTTTGTAGTACTAACATCTTGAGGGCTGCTTGATTTGTTTGGATTGCCCTAAGCTCTGCACAGCCAGGCAACATGCATTTTCAACAGTCCTTGAGCTGGGTTTTTAATTGTCTTAAGGGTTAACAACTTGGCCGGGGTCTAGGGGTATATGGGATTCCCAATGAACTGAAAACTTGAGGACAAGCTTTTTAGCAGCCTGTACACTGTACAAAAATGTGAAATCCAGATAAGCAGCATGTAGCACTGTCTCTTTTGGAGCGCTAAAGTCCCCTTGATGTACCTCCTCAGACCCCAGATGAAGCGTTCCTCTTCACCCAGCTGCACTGAGGCTACCCCTGGGCAAGGAATTCCAAGATGTAACAATGAAGTAGTCCTGGATGAGAACTAGTTGGGTCTTGCACTTAACTGCTCCCTCCCTCCATCTGGCCTAGGGGGTGTAGAAGTACTCACTGTCCTGTCAGTATGGAGGGTTTGTAGCTGCTTTCAGGCCTTTTGCTGGGCTGGCTCCTTCTCTGTTGCACAGGATGTCCTTCCTAAGACCTTGGGCAGTGAAGATCCTTCTTTCCAGCATCCTGCCTGTAGGTAGGCTCCCCTCCCTGGGGCCTCCTCTCAGGCTCCACACTCCAGTATTCTCAGTCCATCTTCCACCCGAGTCCCTGGCTTTGTCATATTTAAGGGTTGTTGCTTGGTCACCTTCCCTCATACATGCAGATATGGGCATCCTCCCCTCCTCCTCCCCTCTTCCAGAACCATTTCTGGGTTTCTGGAAGGGTGGAAGGGCTCCAAAACCCCTGACCTGTAGAGCTTCCCAGCCTTTCCTGAGGCAAAATCACTACCTCAGTCCCAGGCTGAACCAGCCTCTGTCTAAACAAAACCACAAACCTAGCTACCTAGAGGGTGCTACATCTTCTTAAAACATTCTAAAACCTCTGCCATGGAAAGCACAAATGTTTTCAGAAACCCTTACAAGGAGTACTGTTCTACATATAGCATACAGAGCAAATGATTTCCATTTCGGAGCTACTGTAAGTGCTGTTGTGTCTTCTACATGATCATTGGACCATCTCATTTCACTCCTCTTTTTTTGTGCTCACATGATTGATCCGTAGTTCTCAAGAAAATACTTTAGATAAGCAAAGAAACAGTTAAAATGAAATGTTTCCGGCGCAAAAAAAATCAGTGTTGGCAAAATTTCAGCTTCTCAACCTTTTCAACACAGAGGAACCTTTGAAATAATTTTCTGGTCTCAGGGAACCCCTGATAAAATAACTATCTACAACTCATGATACGTTAGTAGGTAGGGTAGAGAAAAACTTCCAGACCAAGCAGAATTATAAACTGAACCTTCTCTGTTTTGACTGTTTATAAAAGATCTGAACTTTAAGGATGTTTGGCTGGAATTTCCCCACCAAATGTCCCCCAATGCATTGCTTGAGCCATCGTTGGCTAAGGTCATATACGTGTCCTCTGTTCAGGTGCAAGAAATTGGCCAATGTTGGGTCACAGTAAAGTGTCAGCCCACACAACATAAAAGGCCGACTTCACAGCACCCTTTGTCAGTGTTGGTGGATTTAGTGTGAGTGAAGGACAGCTGACATTTGTTAAAGGGAAAGAGACCGTTTACAGTGGTGTGCTGTCAGTATCGTGCTATAAATTGTATTCAGTGCTGTATGTATTACTATATTGTGTGCTGTATATATTTATCTATTGATGATTTTGCAGTATCTGCGGCTAGAGAGCGTGGAGTGTAAGCCTCCTTGTACTCCAATTTCATTTGTAATTAGTCCCATTAGTTTTCTTTGACTGCTTCTTTAATGGTGGGAGTTCCTTATTTTGTTAATAGGTTGTTTGTGTTTATTTTTTTAAGCCAAAAAAAGGTTGTAGTTTGGTTTAGTGTTTTGGGGTGATGTCAGGGATGAGAGGTCAGCAGGGAATTGTACAAGAGTCAGTAGGGTAGTATACAGGGGTTCAGTAGGGCAAAAGATAGGGGTCATCAGGGCAAAGGACAGGGGTCAATAGACAAAACAGGGGTCAGCAGGGCGGAGGGGGTTATCAGGGCAAAGACAGGGCAGTAAGGCAGAAAAAAGGGGATCAGCATGACTGAGGACAGTGGTGAGAAAGGCAGTGCGTGGGGATCAGCAGGATGGGGGACAGGGGTCAGCAGGGCGGAGGGGGTTATCAGGGCAAAGACAGGGCAGTAGGGCAGAAAAAAGGGGGTCAGCATGACTGAGGACAGTGGTGAGAAAGGCAGTGCGTGGGGATCAGCATGATGGAGGACAGGGGTCAGCAGGGCGGAGGGGGTTATCAGGGCAAAGACAGGGCAGTAGGGCAGAAAAAAGGGGTCAGCATGACTGAGGACAGTGATCAGAAAGGCAGTGCGTGGGGATCAGCAGGATGGGGGACAGGGGTCAGCAGGGCAGGGTACAGAGGGTCAGCAGTGTAGAGGACAGGGGTCAGAAGAGAAGAGGATTGGGTCAAAACTGCAACATAGCAGCCAGCTATACACTGCAGATTGTGTCTGAAAGGGAATACGATCTTATGTGCTGTGTGGGGAGGAGGACATCTATTGACTGCTCTGTGTGTGGTGCCAGGACAAGGTCATCTAGCTCCCAGGGCGAAGATGAAAAACTAAGTCCTCTATGTGTGAGCTTCCTGTCTCAACATAAATCCTTCTCCCCCCTAAAAAAAAAAAAAAAAAAGCACCAGTCAGCACGCTCCCCTCCCCCCCAATCAAGCATAACTTCTGTCTGCAAGCCAAAATTATCTGCAAAAAAAAAATGCAAAAGTTCCTCCTCCTCCCAGTATAAACCCCCGTCCCAGCCCAATCCCACCTCCAATGCCCCCAATTCCCCCTCCTCCCAAATCTCCCCAAAGTTCTCCTTAGCATAAATCCCCCCCATCTCCCCTCCTAGCATAAATCCCCCCCCCAGTCCCCGCTCTTAACCCAAATTCCTTCACCCCTTAGCACAAATACCCCCATCCCCTTTCTGACACTAATCCCCCCTCCTAGCACAAACCTCTCCAACCCCCCTTTCTAGCACAAATCTCCCCCAATTACCCCATCTAGCACAAATCCCCCTGCTAATCCCCCCTCCTAGGACAAATATCCCCTGAAAAATTCCCCTAAATTCCTACTTCTAGCAAAACCCCCCGTCAAGGTACCCTTCCCAGCACAGATCCTCTCCCTTTCTAAATCCGTTGCCCCTTCAAATCCTGTTTTTTTTTTTTTTCTATAAAATGACTTAGAACCCCAAAACATTATATATTATTTCTAAGCAGAGGCCCTAGAGAGTAAAATGGTGGGTGTTGCAATTTTTATGTCACACAGTATTTGTGCTGAAGTTTTTCAAACACATTTTTTTAAGGGGGAAAAAATGCACTTTAATTTTAATTCACAAAACCGGATATAATAGTCAATTGTGTGGTAAAGGATGGTGTTACACCGAGTAACTAGATATCTGTCACGCTTTACAATTGTGCGCACTCATGGAATGGAGACAAACCGCACTACTTAATAATCTCCATAGACAACATTATAAAAGCCTTTTCAGGTCACCAGTTTAGAGTCACACAGGAGGCTTTATGCTGGAATTATTGCTTTCTCTCTGACGATCACTGCGATCCTCTCATGTGCGGTGTGAACACTGTTTATATATGTGGGCGGGGCTTCTGTATGCGTTCACCTTTGTGCACAAGCACAGGGGTGCTTTAACCCCTTCCCAACTGTGCTATAGCCAAAAGATGGTCCGGAATCATCCAGTTCTGGGAGGGTGTCTATAGATCTGATCACAAATCATGGTAAAGGGCCAATCACAGTGGCCTTTACCATGTGATCAGCTGTGTCCAATCACAGCTGATCACATTGTAAACTAATTTTACTGGTTATCGGCAATCCTTTCCTCATGCTCTGTCAGTGTGAGGAGAGCCAGTTACCAGCGATTTTGACAGGGGATATTTACACTGATCGTCAGTGCCTGATTATTAGTGCAGCCCAATCAGTGCACATCAGTACCTCCTCATCAGTGCCACCTATCAGTACCCATCAGTACCTCCTCATTAGTGCCGCCTATCAGTACCCATCAGTACCTCCTCATTAGTGCCGCCTATCAGTACCCATCAGTACCTCCTCATCAGTGCCGCCTATCAGTACCCATCAGTACCTCCTCATCAGTGCCGCCTATCAGTACCCATCAGTACCTCCTCATCAGTGCCACCTATCAGTACCCATCAGTACCTCCTCATCAGTTCCGCCTATCAGTACGTCCTCAACAGTGCCGCCTATCAATGCTGCCTATCAGTACCCATCAGTACCTCCTCAGCAGTGCCGCCTATCAATACCCATCAGTGCAGCCTCATCAGCAAACATCAGTGTAGGAGGAAAATCATTTATTTGAAAAATGTTATAACAGAAACTAAGATTTTTTTTTTAAAAATGTTCGGTCTTTTTTCATTTGTTTAGAAAAAAGTAAAAATGTTGGTGATTAAATACCACCAAAAGAAAGCTGTATCTGTCTAAAAAAAAAGTTTCTTATGACTACATCGTTGCAGTGCAATTGTCATTCAAAGTGCAACAAAACTAAGAGCTGAAAATTGGCCTGGGCAGGAAGGAGAGAGGGGGAGATTCTGGTATTGAAGTGTTTTTTTTATTTTTGTATTTATTTATTTTTTACTACTTATTTGTTTTCATTTGTTTAAATCACTTTTATTGTTATCACGAGGGAGGAACAACATCCCTTGTGATAGCATGGGCAGTGACAGGCCCTCTCTACTGAGACATCTGGGGTCCATTAGACCCCAGATCTCTTCTCTGCCCTTACAAACATCTGATCAGACTGAGATTGGTGTGATCAGATGCTTTCACAGGCTGGTAATGGATTGTTTACATTAGACCAAAACCAGAAGTGACGAAATACTTGTTGCTTCCAGTTTCTTTGATCATAGAAATGATTGAGGATGTTCTGGTCTTTAGTTATCTCTATGGTTGGCAGGCAGGACCAGTGACTTCAGTGTGGGGCTCCCTGGTGGGATGGGAGAGCCCAAGAAAGCATTAGGGGAACCCCATTCAGTTGCATGCAAAAGCAATCCAGTGATTCATTAGCCACTTGGTTCACTTTTACTTTGTTGCATTGCTGTCTGAAAAAAAAAAAAAAAGTATTGGGGTTATGACTGGAGCTCCAGCCATGACCCTGTTATACCAAATTCAACCAGAGGATGTACAGGTACGGTTCTTTTGAGGGAAGTGGATATGGAAGCCAAATGTAACCCACGTTCACTACAGTGAATTGATTTTTTTGGGGTTAGCAAAGTTTGTGTATAGCAATGGTTCCCAACCTTAGCTGTCAAGTACCCCAAGTAGGTCATGTTTTGGGAATTCACCTTTAGATATAATAGAACAAGAGATATGCCGGAAGCACATGAAGGATCTCCAAAAAGCATCCAAACATTTTATTAAATGGTCACATTACACCATAACAACATTGTTGTCTCTGAGTCCCTCAAGGCCCCTTCTTCAGGCATGTGACTATTTTTTGCATAATATTTTATTGATCAGAATTTAAGAGATTACAAAATACAGTACAAAGAATACAAGATACAAAAATAACTGCAGATGAAAAACAAATCAACAAGAAATTAAAAAAGGAAAAAAAAAAAATCAGATAACTGGGTGTCACGTACCTGATGGGAGACTGAATTGACGAGGTCGGCCTCACTTGTGTCACTAATCCTGAGCCCGCTGAAGTTGGAACAGAGGGAGTCTAAGGACCAGGGGGACAAGAGCGCCAGGGTTTTGCTTGCGGCTCTTGCAGATGATGACCTTGATAAGCAGGATATCCTCTGATTTGGGTACTGTGGAGATAGACCAGGCAGGTACAGTGGATTGCCAGATGCACAGCAGAGCCAGGTATGTAGCCAGGACACAGGACTGGAACGGAGTATAGGATAGCCAGGGTCATAACAGTCGGGCAGCGCGGTACAGGATCAGGAGGAAATGCCAGAATCAGGAACAGAGCCGAATTCAGGACCTGGGGGGGCAGGAGAGTACTCAGAGTCGGGTCAGGAACAAGCCGGGTCAGAACCAAAGGAAATCGCACAGGAAACAAGCAGGACACGGGGGAAGCTGAAGACCAGTCAGCACTGAATGAGCACCGAGGTGCTCTTTAAATAGCCCACCCAGCGCCGACAGACATGCCTGGGTCCTAGTGCCCGCCTGCCTGTATGCCTTGTCGGGATCCTGCACATGCGCAGATTCATGTGCTGCGGCGATCTTCTTGTTCCCTGACACTGGGTTTACAATAAACAATGCAAATTAGAAATACAAAAGAGGGGGGAGGGGTACATAACCAGGCCTCGGCCCACAAAGGTGGCTCCAAGCAGTAATAAGAGAAGGGGATATTCCCTTAAGGTTTTGCCAAACCTTCTGCAATCAGAATAACTAGAATTGTGAAAGAGGACACGTAGCAATGCAGCAACCCCACTGACTACATACCAAAATGCATATACAGTACTGGAGTGGGAGACGCCCTACCAAATAGACTATGCTGAGAAGATTGGACCCAACAGTAGGTCACACCCTCCCACAACAATATGGGGCCCAATCACCTAACATTGCTATTCTTATGCTGTCCATCTATATTATAAGAACTAGTAATTATGTTCTTAGAAATAATTACATTAATTAACTTAAGAATGTTTTATAAAACAGGACATCAATGGGCCGGCACAGGGAACCAGAAAGAAGTCAACCACCAATGACCTCCATTTTGAAAATGCCCAAACCCATTGATTCAGTGGGGCTCAACATCCAAAATTATCTCCCTAAATCACATTCAGTAGGCAGTACTGTCACTGAACGTGACTTATTCAAGTGAATAGAGCTGTGCTGCAACTGCCTGTCCAACATTAGGCTTGCAGCTGAAAATACCATTGCAAATACTTCAACTGTCCAAGACAACCAAAAACATTCAGGAAGAAGCAGTATGGCCTCACGATGCCTGTCAGCTGCCCCTGTGCTTCTCTGTGAAAAGCGATCTAAGGCCTTAAAGTCTTGCCCACCCACACATTTCTTTTTTTAGTTTTCTGCTAACAAGAACAATTGAGTACTGTCCTGGATACTTTTTTTATTTGCACTAACATTCAATTTTCTGGACAAGTTTTCAGGGTATATCCCCATCTTCAAGGTCCAACCAGAGACAAATGGTTCTACTCAACAGGAAATACAAGACAGCATACAATATCCCACCCACCCCTCCAGTTCTGATTGTGTATACTGCCAACAGGAATAAAGTGTGATGTAGGTTTTTTTTTTTTTTTTACCGGATGGCTGTTGGGCCAGTGGTCATTGGGAGCACAGATATGTGCACTTCCCTCTTGTCTCTTTCCCCAGGCTACCCTTCATTGGTAGGTTCTTGTCTCCCCCATATGGTTGTGGGAATGGCATTCCTAATGCTTACCTCATTACCTCTTTATTGAAGACTTCATGGATACGGTGTTGCTTTGGGTGTACCTTATGGGCTCGCTCACACCATGTGCATTGACATATTTTTATGCACCTCTCAGGTCTCTGCATGGGTATAAAGAAAACCATTGCCTTCTATGTGTCCTGTTCACACCACGATGCTAATGTCATGTGCAGATGGTGTGGTGTGAACAGGGCACACAGAAAACAATATTTTTCATTGAGCTTTTGCAAAGACCTGCATGATTGCTAGACCAAAAAGGGGAGGGTCTTTCATATGAATCAATCCTTGAAGGACCTCAATCAGATGAAGGAATAAGAAAAAAAATCTCAGCCTCAGGCCACATGCCCTCAACATTCAGGGGTGGCTTGCCAGGGGGAACCCTTAGCAAAGCACTTTGTCCCTATAATAAATGAGGACAAGGGTCTCTTCCCCACAACCCTGATTGGTGGTTGTTCGGTTCTGCAAATACTTATTGGAACCTGGAAACCCCCTATAAAATAAGTGGTCCCCATATGCAGGCCCCCCCCCCCACATGGCTGGGGATTCCCAGTGACAGCAGCGGTTCCTAAAATCCTGTGACAGTGGGAAGCTGTCATATGTAGGACTGTTAGAAATACAGCTCCTACATATGATGCTTGGGGAAAGGTTTGGGCGTTAAAGGAAAATCCAGACTAAACCTTCATCTTAACCCTAATGGATGGGAAGATAGAGGACCTCCTTAGGATAATCTAGGATGCAAGTTCTCCGTCTGTGGCACCAGCCTTGGCAGCTGCATGTGTGGCTCACAACCTGGATGTTTGGACTGGTAACTTGGGTCAGCATATTGGGGGAAAAAAAATTCCCTTGCAGGAGATTGTGGATACCCCTCAGCTTGTAACCAAGTCTTATAAAACGGACACAACCATGAAGTCAGTAAGAGCCTCCACCAGATCAGATCCTTTTCCTAATTTGGCCAGAAGGGCCATCTGGCACAGCATGCAATACACTGGTATTTGTGACTTGGTAAAGGGCGAGATCAGTGGGCACAGCTGCTGGGAATGTGGGCAAACAAGGAACAGGACTAGAAGCCAACATTGATGCTGTTACTGCTGAAACCATCAGACCCTCATGCTGTGATCCCAGGACACAGCCCAGACACAACCGTCATGGGACAATAAACTAAAAAATGGGAATGCCCTGCCAAATCAGGAACGGTTGGAAAGTATCAATCAGTGGAGCCATCATTTCTTCTGCTAGGTAATAGAGTGTAAAGTTTTCAAAATAATGTTAAAAGGAAAAAAAGAACTGAAAAATCAAACTCTGAACACTGGAACATCAAAGAAATAGAGGTTTTCCATACATGTGGGAGTAATAGCAGCAGAAGTAGTAAAGTAGTATAAAGTGATAGTAGTATTAGTAATAGTCATATTGCTGTATAAACATAATAATACAATATTGAATAAACCAGAGGTGAAGAAGCACAAGAGCACCACCCAGTGCACAGGAGGAGTAACCACAGATTAGCAAAAGTTACTACACTATGCAGCTGGGGGGGGGGCTTGCTGATCTCAGGCTCGGTAATGTAACATCATTCCATCAATGTATCCAAGGATTCCTCAGTCCATACTGCAATAGAGTCATTAAAGTCTTCATTTATTATGACAATATTATACTTACCATATATGCCTTGTACAGAAGGATTGCAGAACACATTCCAATACACTTGACAATGAACAAAAAAAAGGGAAAAGAAAACCAACAAAATGTAAAAAAATGTCAATTTGTTCTAATATAGTACACATGTTTAGGAGCTTTATTTAAATCTGTCTTTTTTCTTGCTGGCCGGGCTGGACATATGATTGACATGTGTTTCCCATCCTCATCTATCCTCCAGCAGGGAACAGGTCCTGCATGCTGCTGCAGAGAACTGGGCTCATGTGATGAGGTGAGCTTGGCTCCCTGAATCATTTCTCTGTCATCTCACAGAAGATGTTGCATAACATTGGGTGTCAAATCCTGGAAAAGACCGAATCTGGAGCAAAGACAATATGGGACAGCACTAGAGCTTGGGGAGGGTGAACATTGCTTGTTTTTGTAAACAGGCCCCCCTCCTACCACATGAAAGAATAAAACTGGAAATGAGTTTTAAGGCCATTTAAGGAGAACAATAAAATCAATGGTGAGAAGAAGTGCAATGTAATTTCTATGTAGTATAACCATGCCATTAGCTGCTCTGTGGCCCTGGAGCAGAGGGTCCCGTAATTTGACCATATAATATTTTCTTAGGCAGGGGAATCATTGGGAGACTAAAGCCAAATAGAATGAATGTGTAATTAGTGTAGGTACCATGTAAGCATACATCGGTGTTATAGCTTTAGAATGATATATGTTTGAATAGTAAAATTGCTTTTGAGAACTGTGGTGGAAAGAAGTGGACATGTGGTCCAATTAGATCTGTGCTTCTGTGGCTCATTATATACGGTTTTCCTATGCTATGAGTTAGTATTCCTGAAATCAGCAATTACAGTAGATAAGCAAACATGTGACCAGATGCAGAACAAGCCAGCAGTCCTAAGATTTAGACTTACCTTCCCCTAGGACATGAGTCTTGTATGAGGCAACACTTGATGAGGCTCCACAATGGACATCATGCACTTTGTTATATCACATGTATGACTGTTTTCCTGGTTAGATTCTCTGGAGGCATTTTTGCTGTCCATGGCAGGTGGACATATTTTAAAATGTCCATAGCAGAACACCTCTCAGAGGCATTGAGGGCCAACAAGTCCCAGAACATCTGCCTGGCTTCCATGGAGAATTGTTGCCACTTTCCTGGTGCCAAGGTTAGGTCTTTCTTCGTTTGCCACCAAGCAAACTCCCGATACATGGGGTCATGACCCCCTGCTTCTTCCCAAGGAAATGTGCCGGTCATAACTGTGTACAACAAGACTCCAAACGCCCACACGTCAATGCTCGGGTGCAGCAGCAATTGATCCCCTTCTTTTAAGCTGCACAATTCCGGAGCAGTATATGGGATGGACCAGGCCATACATGGTGCTTGAGTGCCCCGGAGCCTCATCAGTCCAAAATCTGCTAATTTGACTTCCTTACATTCAATGTCCATGAGCAAAATGTTGTCCAGTTTAATGTCCTGATGGACCATTCCTCTGCTGTGCATAAAGTCTAAGGCACTCGCTACCTGTGGAACAAAACCCTTTACAAGATCTTCATTTAAACCAACCTGTAGGGAAAAAAGAGAGAAAATTAGTCACTAGACACAAATATAACACAATGTTACCCAACATATTGAACCCACCTTACCTCGTGTACAGGGAAACAAACATACATTAGCTGAATACACAAGGACTAGGATTAAAGGAAACCTGTCAGCATACAAAATGGTGCCATTAATGGTGCAAGATCCATCTTAACCCATCTTACTCCATTTTAAACCTTGCTTCATATCTTGAGTGATACACATACCTTAAACAACAAGCGTATGCCAACTATACATCCTACCAACTCACTGCCCTGGGAAAGGAACCTTTAAAACTCAGAAATGCTTCAAAAGCAACTAAAACTAGAAATTGTGACTTTATAAAGATCAATACATTTTTGATACAAACTTACATTTAGCTTTACTATTGAATGAAGGTTTCCAGCTGGTGCCACCTTCTGGACAAAGACATAATCGTTGCTGGTTTGGAAAGCGATTTCATGGGTTTCGATGATATTTGGATGGCCGCTGAGACTAAGAGACATTCCGTATTCCACTAGGAAGTTGTCCATTGGAGTTCTCTCTTTATTCATCAGTTTCATAGCCACCAACTCATCTGTTAAAAAGAAAGACATAAAAAGACAATGAGTATCATAAACCCAACATTAGAGAAATGATGAAGCTTGCTAAAAACCTGCTAAAGTTAGTTAGAAGTTTATGTAAATCTAAAAGCTCTGACTTATTAAGATCCATAACCATCACTCAAAAACTGGAAGCAAGGGGGGCTTGGAAAACTTAGAAACTTAAAAATGCTGCTCAAAAGCACTCAGAAGCACAACTGATTCTGTAAATAATTCTCTTTACATGAATTAGGCTACAAATTTACCTGAACCCCGATGTTTGGCCAAGAGAACCTTTCCGTACGATCCTGTCCCGAGCTCTTTGATGGGGTGGAAGTGGTCTGTGACTTCCATCATCCTCAGGTTTTCTGAGGTTTCGGCAATGAGCTCAAGAAGTTTCCTTGCAGTGTTCTTGGTTACTTCTACAATGCTAGAAGCCATTCTGGAATCACAACATCAAAACATACAAATTAGTTTCATTTGGCACTAATCATTAGTAAGCGGCATTAATCATCTCTCTGGATATCACCCAGTTACTGTTATTAATTGTCACCTTCATTAGAGGTGGGGGGAGGGGTAGTATTGTAACTAAAGACAGTTATTTTACATTTTAAAGCTGATATATGCTTACAATTCTTATTAAATACATGTTGGGCTTATGTTGATGAGCTTTTATTCACAGCAAGTGGATATTGCTTTCCTATATAAGTCTATGGTAATGCAAAACCCACTTGAAGCCGATCAAATTCACCTGTCAGTATACAGTATTATAAATTATTTTAGAAGGGTCTCAAATGGACATCAAACTGATTCTATGGACACGAACCCTTACTCTGATACATACAAGTTATATGTAAGAAGTCCAATTATTTTATAGATTCCAAAGAGAGAAAGGAGTGATGTAGAATGGCACTGGGCAAAGGGCCGAGAGTGCCATCATTCCAAACCAACAAATGACTACAACAAGGTAACAACCGGGGACTTCCTAGGATGGCAGCCAGGGATATCAATTCAAAACATAGGGATACAAACTCCAAATGTATTAGTCACATCATACAAAAGTTTTTGTATTGAACATCATGTGTGAATCTTTTAAACTTTTGCATGATATGACTAACATTTATGAAAATATCTTTTATAGCTGGGTGTTGACTTTCTGTCCTTAGATGCCATCCTAGGAAGTCCCTGATTTTACTTTGCTGTAATACAGTAAAATGATTTACTAAAGATATGTGACTTCCTGAGACTTCAAGCACAAATCCAACCAAAGAATTTGGACAAAAACCGAAAAGGGTTAGAACATCTTTTAACTTTTTATTGCCATTTCTGACGTCCGATCTTCCCTCACTTCATGTGTGTGGTCAGCAAAACCTCTATAAGAGGGCACAAGTGGGGGAAGAATGAAAACCTTTATTAGGTTTTGTACATTTTTTTTGTCCCATAATATTTTTATTAAAGATTAATAACAGGTACATAAACAGAAAGAAGGTTTGGTGGCTATTTCCAAAGGTGACCAAAATCAATTCACAATAGGAAATATACCAGAGTCAGGTATAACTGGACAATGAAAAACTGCATTCTAGCATTATATAGTAACAGGGGAATACAAGGGGTCCCTCATCATGGACCTATACTGGTCTTGCTATGCATACACCATAGAACAGTGTTTCTCAACCTTTTCTTAGTCAACGTGCCCTTTAAAATTCCACACAATCTTGAGGCACCCCATGCTAAAATGTAAAGAACTAAACAAATAGTTTTACGTAACGCAGCAACATCCACACGAGTAGGACCCCCAACATTAGAAGTGGTTTGTTCTTTCATAGCTATTGCACCTTTGCACATTGCTACCAACATGTCCCAACATTCTCCCTCACTCAGCTAAAGTGACCCCAGTGCTGATGGAGAGGGGCAAACAAGGATTCAGGTGACTGATGTCCTCCTTTTCAACCAATTACATCATCCGTTGTTAGGAATGTCAGCGGCTGGACCCCACAGAACCCAAGGTTGTAATGCTGCACAATACAAATTTGTGGTTTGTGTAACAAAAAGGCAGGACTGATCCTCTTACTGTCTTGTTTACAGTTTTTGGGGCAATACTACCAAGGCATTGCTGAAGAACCCAGAAGGCACCCCAGGGTACCTGGACACCCTGGTTGCAAAAGAATGCCATAGAATACTTTAGCCAGACTAGCAAGGGATGAAGATAAACAGAAAAATGTTTTTATATATATATATACACACACACACAGTATATTTAAATGTTAAGTACAAAGTACAACAAATGATCTGAGCATGTCATAGGACAAGATAGTTGGAGCACTCAGACTCATATCTTTGTCAGGTGTTTATTGCCATGTGTGTCCCAGTATTGGGTCACTAGCGGATCTTCCCAATAAGGACCCAGGTGGTAATAAAAACCTGACAGAAGTTATAACTCATTCATAAATCAAGCAAATAAATTGGATTGGCTGGAGTTGGCCTCTAGCTATTTGTGTGACAATAAATAACAGGTAAGTGTGAAAAATAGAGAACATTAAACAGTTTTACTATCTAACTTTCTGCTAAGTACATCTTCTAATAGTAGAAAAACCCTAGAAAAGGATAAAACTGAGGATTATAAAACTATGAAGTTCTATATGACTTACTTTGGAAAATGAAGGTATAGATGGTCTCCAAGTCGGTCTTCACGGAGGAAATCTATGTGGTCTTCTGAAAAGCAATTCTGGCGGGAAGCAGTCAATGGAGGAAATGAATCACTTTTGCTACAAGCAAAATGAGAGTCACTGAAAGTAAGAACTGGAGCTCTGGTATATATGTGGGGAGAAAAAAGAATTTGTTAAAGGAGATTCTGATTGGCCAACACACAGGAGCTGCTCATTAACATATGATTGGTGAGTTTGTAATGGGCTCCTGAAGGGTGGAGCAGGTAGGTCCATATGAATGGGGATTGTTTATGCTGTGCCAGTGTGATGAGGGCGGGAAATTACTCTGAAACTAATTTGGATTGTATTTGTATGAAATTAAAGCTAAATGTAGCAGGGAGGATGTTTGGTAATGCACACATTTTAGGTTCCTCATTTTTAGAAAAGGGGAACTTTGTAGAAAATGAATAAAGTGAATACAGATGTTGCAGATAAATTATAGCTTTATTTTTTTCTCTGTGCATTGTAAAAACTTTCTAGTGTATAAAGCTGTGTGTGGTCAGTGGGCCAGAGTATGGAGTATTTTAGGGTTCTTTTGTTATACACTACAAAACATTGTTGTTGGGGGAAATGGTAGCCATTGTCATTGTGAATTGTTTCTGCTGAGTGTCTGGGTGTTCACCTCTATTATTGTTTGTTTACTGTAATTACCAAATCCCATCACCATTGCCTTCAGTCACTCCTCTGTGTATTGTCTGTTGGGTGTCGGCTGAAACCATTCAGGGTAGATCTTATTGTTCTGGTAAATTTCTGTGCTCCAACACCTTGGGTGTACTGAATATTGTAGTCTGACTAATTGCTTAAAAAAATAAATAAGCTCAACTTGTTAGTGGAACTCTGAAAAGTTTTAAGGTAATTACTTGGAAACTGTGGGCACCATCTGCTGGAAATGGCTGCCATGTTTAGTATGGAAAGCTTTGTAACTAAAGCCCGCCATAGAAGGTTCAAATCTTGGACGGTTCAGCAAGGACCTGCCAATATTTAACCTATGTATAGGTGTGGTGAATGTACCAAAGTTGATTGATCGATCAAATTGGGTACAGCTAATAGACTCCCTTCACCACCTATCTCCACCAGGGGAACACAATAGCTCAATGGGAGGGATTCCCCCATCAACACTGACTGTGTTGATGGGAGACTCAAGTGATTTTGCTTCCTGCACCCCGTGACTATAGGACAATGAACTCTCTGAGATCTATTATCTCTAGTGGTATAATTTAGTAAAGTATATTGATTGGGTAACTTAATTTGTGACCACTTGTCAGAACACTCAACTGAGGGTTTCAGTGCAACATAGTGGGTATTAGAAGCCCTCCAAAACAAACAGGGAGGATACACCACAGAATTGTTTTTCAATATTTAGATCTCCCATAAATATATTGGAAGAACCATTAAACACAGTTAATTTAATGGGGAAGATTTCAGTAATGGGAATTTTTGGGTTTAATCTTTTTTCTCACTATGATATTTTTATTTTATAAGGCAAAAAGCTGGACCTTTTTTTTTTAATAAAAGCCTTAACAGTTTTTTCATTTAAATTTTGTGTCACCTAAATGCATTGGGGTTGATTTATTAAAACTGGAGAGTGCAAAAACTGGTGCAACTTTGCATGGTAGCCAATCAGCTTCTAACTTCAGCTCGTTCAATTAAACCTTGACAAAAAACCTGGAAGCTGATTGGTTTCTATGCAGGGATGCACCAGATTTTGCACTCTCCAGTTTTACTAAATCTACCCCATTGCATTTTGCAGGAAAGTGAAACTAGGAGAAACTTATGGACATGATTTTAATGTTTTAAGCATTCTAATTGCTGGGAAAGTGGAAATTAATTCATTACTTCCAATTATTTTAAATAGATGAGTTTTGGTCTTTCTGTGCAAGGCTAAAACACGTTCTAGGGTATGGAGCTGTGTGTGTGTGGTCAGTTTAGCAGATACGTATTTGTTGGATTGTGTTTTTAATATCTGTTACATCTAGAATACATTATTATAAGTTGAGGTTGACTTTTGAGGTGTACTGCCCCCCTAACATTGGCTGTTGAATGGGTTGTGGTAGTTATTAGCATAACACTGCCAATGTTTACTGTTCCTATTGTCTTCCTGGGGGGGGTCCACCTGTACTATTGTTCATTCCATGCTTACTGTACATACAGGATCCCATCACCATTGTTCATCATGTCCCCTCTATCTATTGACTATCAGGTGTTGGCTATTCAAAGTAGACACCATTGTTATTCTAAATTTTGTGTCTCCATCCTGTGTATGGAATATTCCAGTCTTAGAACATTGTGGGATACATTTTTTATTTGTTTTATTTCAGAAAGCCAGGAAAGCGTATCCAAAAATACTTTACCAAGTCAGCTTTACCAAATTTATTTATGAAAGGATGTTCAAGAAACAAGTGCAACATGATCAGATCGGCATTTCAGACTTATTTATTATTGGACTACCGAGAACTGATTTTTTTTTTCTTTTGTGATTATGAACTTAGTACATCCAGAGCAAAAATGATGGACTACAGACATTAAGATCCAGATCTATGGAAGAGAGATCACAGCTGTACTGGAGTCTACCTCCATTCTGCCTTCCAATGGGGTCCAATCTGCCTCCATTCTGCCTGCCTATGGGGTCTAGTCCCCCTCCCTGCCAAAGGGGTCCAATGTGAGAATAGATATCATTTTGTGATTAAAGAGTCTTCAGAATACAAAGGCAAAACTTGAAATCTTAAAGGAGATTGCATATAAACCATTATTACATGTGTGGTCTAGTTTTACTGGCTACAAGGGGGTGACTGTTACAATATGAGTTTATGTGAAATCTCCATTGGTAGATATCAATAGTTCTTGTACTGAGAAATATATATTAGCTAGAGTTTGATCAATGTGGTTGTGTAATATGTCTTATACTGTATGTCCGGGTTCTGAAGATAGATGGGAATTGTTTGATTTAAATGTAAGCTGCCAAGGGGCGATATTCTATTAATTACAGGTGATACTGTATGACATAACAATAGACCGGGGTGCAGGAAGGTAGTCATATTGGCTCATTATAAGGAGAATCTGATTCCATCTTATCATATTTGTTGTAATTCACCTCTTCTCATTATTGTTCTACCTGTCTGAACAGACTGAATACAATCAATACACTTGCTGTGTAGCTTCCCCCTCATGTCAGCTGTTGTTCATCAAGGAGGCCTACTGCATGGAGATGGTAACTAAAAAACAGCTGAAATCTGAAATGTAGTGAAAAGTATAAAACAAATAATTTAACAATTTAGGTAAAATGTAACAATACAACAGAGATTGTGATATTTAATAAAATATGCTTTCATTTTTCTTCATTCTATGACAATGACTATGTAGTTGCAGAATAAAGAGAGAAATGTTACACCCAGGACAGAACTGATCATCTCAATGGTGATGGACTTGTGAATTGATATGTTAAAGAGGAGGTAGAACACCTGGCTGAGATGTAACTGATGATACTGCTTGCATCACAATGGACATGTTTATGGGAGCCACCCTCCATTGTTGGGACTAGGGGTGTCCCACTGTGGACCTCTGGGAATGCCAAATTTGCAGGATTATCTCAGCATAGGAAGGGACACAACTGCTTACATTAGCAACTGCTACAAGAGTTGCCATAAACACCAACAACCCAACTAATGTGCTGTGCTAGCCCTGTAACATCTCAATGAATCCAGGAATGCACATAATCAATTCATGAAAATGACAAATACATTTGTATTAAACCATATAAATGATACTTAAATAATTAATTGCATATCCTTGTGATGGTGGAGAAACACGAATACCAGCTGCGATTTTTGGCTGGATTCCTGGAAGTGGATCATTTGCACTAAGTCACTTCTTTTGCACTGAGCAGTTTTATTTTATTGATCACATGGATATGTAATGGTTTAACTAAAAGTATGATTTATAGGAATTGATGAGAATTTGTCACTTTCACGAATTGATTATATTTTTCACTGCTGATGAGTGAATCTTGATGGAAAATCATGGGTGAATCCTCTTTGAATTTAAATGCAATGGACAAATCTAAATTTAGTAGAAATCTATTATGCTGTATGTAGATGACGGTTAAATATTGTTTACCTTTCTCAAATAAGATTCATCCATCTGCTGCATTTTTCAAAGAGAATGAATCCCCTGTTAGTGGCATAAAATACAGATGAATGAATGTCCAGCAAACCTTTGCAGTAAATCCTTTATAAATAGCCACAGATTTGGTTTTGTTATAATGCAATATTTCTAAACATGTTAAAGAGAAGTTTAAATGAAGCAAAAAAAAATTTACATCAAACTTAATTCAGTCTTTTTTTGTTTACAAAAGTTTTTATTAAAAGATGGGACTACAAAAACTGCACATCATACATGAGATAGAATGAACAGCAAGAAAAATGTACATAAATAATTTTACAATGAAATAAAGATAATCACAAAAAATGAAAGATCAAATACATGAGAGGAAGTCAACATTGTAGGCAGATTAACCACATAACTGACAAGAGTCAAAGACAAATAATGGTACAGCAGAGATTTAATCTATCATTAAGTGTCAATGCGTCATCCAACCATCCCATTTTCTGTTGAACGAATGCATCCTGTCCAGTAATGTGTACTGAATACATTCCATGAGCATGACCATATCAACTACCCACAATACAGAGGCCAGAGGGACTACTGGGGACTTCCAATGGAGAGCAATGGCCCATAAGGTGGAAATGCAAATAATATGGATAAGTCTATTATTATACAATATTTATATAGCGCCAACGGTTTGCTCAACGCTGTACATTATAATGGGAGACAGTACACGAGACAGTACAGTAACAATACACGAGGGATTCGAGGGCTCTGCTCCTTGGAGCTTGCAATCTAGGAGGGAGGTTATAGTGGTACCGGAGGAAATAGCTGTGGGGGATAGAGTGGTAGGAAGAGTGGAGGAGATTGGCAATTAGCTGAGGGCAGGGTAGGCTTCCCTGAAGAGATGGGTTTTAAGGGTGCGCCTAAACGTGAGGAGGGTATGCAACAGTCTGATGGATTGGGGTAGTGAGTTCCAGAGGATGGGGGAAGCCCTGGAGACGGGCATGGGAGGAGGAGACCAGGGAACTCGAGAGTAGGAGGTCTTATGGGGAGCGGAGAGTACGTTTTGAGTGGTAAATGGATACCAGGTCGGTGATGTAGTTTGGGGCAGTGCTATGAACAGCTTTGTACATCAAGGTTAGTAATTTGAATTTTATGCATTGGGCAATCGGAAGCCAGTGGAGGGATTGGCAGAGGAGGGTGGCGGATACAGAGCAGTTGGTGAGGTGGATGAGTCTGGCTGCAGAATTCAGCATAGACTGAAGCGGGGAAAGCCTGCGGTGAGGTAAGCCAGTGAGGAGGGAGTTACAGTAGTCAAGTAATGATATAATAAGGGAGTGAATGAGTTGCTTAGTAGTTTCCGGGGTTAGGAACGGATGTGTTTTGGAGATGTTGCGGAGGTGGAGTCTACATGAATGCCAGTGATTGGACCTGGGGCTGTAAAGACAGATTGGAGTCTAGGATGACACCTAGTACTCTGGCTTGCGGGGTGGGGCATATGGTGGCGATGGTCGTGATGGAGAAGTCGGGGTGGGGGGGGCGCAGGCTGGGGAGAAAAGAAAACAAAACTAGGAGCTCGGTTTTGGAAAGGTTTAATTTGAGGAAGTGGAGTGACATTCAATCCGATATGTCGATCAGAAGGCTAGTGATTCAGGCGGAGACTGAAGGTGTGAGGAAAGGGGTAGAGCTTTGCATGTCATCGGCAAAGAGATGGTAGTTGAAGCTGTGGGAGTGTATCAGTTGGCCAAGGGAGGAGGTGTAGATGGAGAAGAGAAGGGGCCTGAGGACAGAACCTTGAGGGACCCCAACAGAGAGGGGGAGTCAGGGGGAGTTGGTAGCGTTATAGGTAACACTGAAGGAGCGCTGTGATAGATAGGAAGAGAACAGAGTCTGAGGCCAAGAAAGTATAGTTTTGAGGAGGAGGGGGTGGTCAACCATGTCAAAAGCCGCAGAGAGGTCAAGGAATAGGAGCACTGAGTAGTGGCCATTAGCTTTGGCGATTAGCAGGTCATTGAAGAGTTTGAGTAAGGCGGTTTCGGTGGAATGTAGGGGACGAAAGCCAGACTGTAGGGGATCAAGGAAGTTGTTGTCAGTGAGGTGGGAACTCAGGCGATTATAGACTAAGCGATCAAAGAGTTTGGATGTAAATGGCAGCAGGGAGATGGGTCTGAGGTTGTTCGGGTTGGTGGGATCCACGGAGGGTTTTTTAAGTATGAGAGTGATGTGCGCATGCTTCAGAGGGGAGGGGAATGCGCCAGTAGAGAGGGAGAGATTAAAGATGTGAGTGAGGGAGCATAGGATGGAGATCGTAGGAGTTGTGTAGGGACAGGGTCAAGGGGGCAGGTGGTAAAGCGAGCTTCAGAAGACCTTAGCAACCTCTTCAGTGGTAGCAGGGTCGAAGGAGTGGAGTGTTGAGGGGGTTATAGTGTGAGGAATGTTGGGTGGGGTGGAGGTCTGGACAGTGGCGAGGTTGAAGGAGAGGAGTGTTGAGGGGGTTTTTGTGTGGGGGTGCTAGGTGGGGCGGAAGTCTGAGCAGTGGCAATGTCCCTATGATTTGCATCGATCTTGCTTTGGAAGTGGTTAGCAATCTCGTGGGCGGTGAGTGAGGTACTGGGTGGAGGTGGGGGCGGAGAGAGTAGAGTTAAAACTAAAGAGCCGGCGAGGACTGGAGGAGAGGGTATTGATGAGGGTTACAAAGTAGGCTTGCTTGGTGGCGTGGAGGGAGGAGGTGTAGGTGAGGAAGGCGGAATTATATCAGGTGAACGCTTGTTGGGATCTGGTTTTGCGCCATAGTCGCTCCAGTGCACGACTGCGTCGCTTGAGGTTTTTGGTATGGTCATTCTGCCAGGGTTGAAGCGGTCGGGGTGTAATGTTTGCTGGAATCCTCCTCATAGACTGGACATAAGGATTTCCCATTCTTTACCTTTGTAGTAGGTCATGATGATTAAAGACAGGTGAGACAGGCCAAGGGGGGGAAAAAAAAAAACCTCAAAATATGTCTATTGATTGACGAGTATCATCATAAATTAAAATACATTGATAAAACAATTGATATACATGCAAAGTTATTTAACAATCATCCTAAATTTGTTCAATTTGAAAGTGATCTTAAAAACACACATAGAACATACCAAAGAAATTTTAATTGGTAAGGAGAGAAGTTCATAGGGATAAATTAGCATTTGGTGAACAAAAAGCTTATAAATGGCATTCAAACCCTAGGATTGGTAGAAAGAAAATCATGTATAGAAATTTTGATGATGCACACTCCTAATTTTTCCAACGTTTCACAAAATTCAATGGAGGCCAAGAGGAGTTAAACAGGTTTAAAAAAAAAAATCCCATAAAAAGGGAAAAAAGAAGTCCCCCTGGCGATGGGCTGGTCAAACAATCATTTAAGAAAAATGCACTACTGATCAAGCACCTTTTAATGTTCCAAATAGGGACCTTACCGGATCAGGTGGTAATTTAAGTGGTGATGATTGCATTGCTACTCCATCTACTGCACAGGCACTCAAAATACCTCACATTCAGCCCCATGTAGTCCAGGAAATATTTCATATACACCCAAGGAAGGTTTTTTTAGAACCAAACCACAATTATTTCAAACTCCAACATAGGTCACAGAAATTGATTGCTGATGATTCCAGCATACCTAGTAAGGACAATGAAATGAGCATCAATCTTACAAGTTATAGTTTATCTGAACATAAAATTAGTATCCTTAACAAGGGTCTTGGCTTCTGTCCTAACATCAACATGGACAAATTTGAAGCCTAAAAAACACACCATACAACTGTTTGCGAGGAAGTTAATTCTAAAAACCATGTATACAAAAAACAAAACTAATCAATCTTTAGACACTCCAGATTTACAGGATGATGCCTATACCACACTTTTATCACTGCTATTCTGCCTAGCCATGCGAGGGGAAGGGAAGACCATTTGGTCAGAAGAGCAGAAAGATGGTTTAGCACTGGAAGATAGTTAGCTGCGTAAAGGTCTGATAACTTAGGAGTCAGTTTGATTCCTAAGAAGGGGATATGACACTGTGACCATGGGAATGGTAAAATCTGCTTCAGATGCGTCAGCTCTATAGGGGGGAGAAAAATGTTGAGTGCTGTTGATTTATTGTGGTTTATTATTAGACCAGAGAGCGAACCAAACGCCTCGAGAAGCCGTAGTAGGGAAGGAGAGGAAGTCAATGGGGATGTGAGAAAGAGCAAGACGTCATCCGCAAAGAGACATAACTTATGATGTGTGCCCCCTATCTCGAGTCCCCTGACATCCGGGTTAGCTCTGATTAAGAGGGCCAGAGACTCTATAGCCAGGGAAAAGAGCAAGGGGGACAGAGGGCAGCCCTGTCTTGTGCCTCTAGAGATCGGAACTGAGCTGACCTGTGCCCCAGATACCTAATTCTGGCCGAGGGTTCTCGATACAGTGAGAAGATCCAGGTTAAAAAGTGTGGGCCAAAACCCCAACGGTGCAAAATATAGTTGAGGTATGGCCATGAGACTGTATCGAATGCTTTCCGGATATCTAAGGACAGGAAACAGGCAGGAATATTGCGAGACCTGGCTAAAATTTGCCAAAAGAGATGCACGTCTGATGTTATCTCCCGCTTGTCTAGTTGGGATAAAGCCCACTTGGTCATTATGAATTAGAGAGCCAATACACAGGTTAAGACGTGAAGAGAGGATTTTTGCTAACAGTTTGATATCAATGTTCAGGAGAGAGATTGGCCTATAATTGGACCACTGCGTGTCATCAGAATTCGGCTTTGGGATCATTGAAATGTTCGCTTGCACTGTTTCATGGTTGAAGGTTTGGCCAGATAGTAAAGTGTTAAAAGCATTAGTGAGGATAGGTGTAAGGAGATGAGCAAATTTTTTATAGTAAGTGGCTGAGAAGCCACCTGGTCCTGGGCGTTTACGTAGTTTTAGACTTTTAATAGCATCTAAGGTTTTGGCTGGGGAGATGGGTAGCTCAAGTGTCGCTAATTGGCACTCTGAGAGTTTCGGGAAAGAAATGGAAGTTAGAAGGGTATCAGCTTGTGTAGGGTCAAAAGGTGTGGAAGAAGAATAAAGCTGTGACAGGTGTTTATGGAAAGTCTGTAGAATATGTTCTGGGTTACTAGTGAGGTTGCCAGAAGAGGTGCAAATTCGGATAGGTTTAGTGAGCTGGTCGAACCTGCGAAGTGAGAGAGCCAGGAATGTATTGGGTTTATTTGCCCTAATATAATATTTGTGCCTAGATCTACGGAGTGAGAGTTCCTCTTGATCTGTGAGAAAGAGATCTAGAACCAATCTAGATCGCTCCAGGGCCTCACGGTTGGCAGGCATAGGAGCCACCTGGAAGGCTTGATGAGAACAATCATAGGTTTGCTCCAGTGAGAGACGTTGTTGTCTTTTGGTTTTATTTAAGAAGGATGCTTTGCTAATGCAAAACCCTCGCAATACCGGTTTATGTGCTTCCCATAACAGGAGAGGGGAAATATCAGGTGATTGGTTAAGAGAGAAATAGTCTTTAAGGGCTGCTTCGATTTCTAGACAGTGAGCTGGATTTGCAAGCAGGTTATCGTTAATGATCCAAGAGGATTCAGCGGGGGATGGGGCTAACGAGGTCATAGTCGTGAATATGGTGCAATGGTCAGACCAAGGGATTGGAATTATTTCAGAAGTCAGGAGCCGGGGGGAAGAGGCGGTGATAATGAAAATATGATCTATCCTGGAGAATGACTGGTGGGGGTGAGAATAGAAGGTGTATTGGCGTTTAGTCGGGTTGAGTTCCCGCCATGTATCTATCAAAGAATAACGTTGTAGTATGGCTTGGAAGGTTTGTTTAGAGGCAGGGACAGGGGATGGTTGAGGAGATTTGTCTAGAAAGGGATATATTACACTGTTAGAGCCTCCGCTAACAATTAAAGTTCTGCGCTTATGGTGGTCTATAACCGAGAGTATGTGGGAAAGGAATGGTAAAGGGTCTTGGTTTGAGGCATAGTATGCAACAATAGTGACATCTACGTCTAGGAGTTGCCCTACTAACAGGAGGTAACGACCCTCCGGGTCTTTGATTTCGGTGCATAGGTGTTGTGCGATGGAAGGCAATCAGCACCCCCCTGCGTTTGGTGGTGGCAGAGGCTGTATAGACCTGAGGATATCGAGGGCCAAAAAACTTAGGGGTGGAGTTGGGAGTGAAGTGTGTTTCCTGTAGACAGACCACGTGAGCTTGAAGTGTAGCAAAGGTTCGGAAAGCCTTATTCCATTTCTGTGGAATATTAAGGCCCTGTACATTCAGGGTAAGGATATTTAACAAGCCCATGGGGAAAGTGCATAGTGGTTTGGATAGCATGGCACTACCGCCCGGGATGGAGCCTGACGATTACTGTGGGGGATGAGAACGTTGCAGAGTATGTTGCGCAAAGTCATGGAGTCATGTTGGGGGGAGGGAGGAGGGGTACGGTATGAGAGAGGTAACATGAAAGAAGGGGTGTAGGAGGCCATTTAAGGCCTAAAAGGTGGGTTCCCAAGGACACCCTGGATCAGGGTGGGCTAGGGAGCAATAGTAGCCCAAGTGTTATTAAATAACCAATAACACAGGGACTAGGGTGGAGTGTGCAGGTACGCGGACCGTGAGGATGACAGCAATGTGATTAATAAATGGTGGCGAGGTCCCGGTAGAAAAAACAGGTATATATAAAAAAAAAAAAAATAAGAGAAAATCAGGGTGTCCCAGACTCAGACGGCACTAGCAGTACTAGTGAGACATCTTGGGTGTAGGGGTGTGGCATCGCATGCTGCCAAAGCCTAGGCTCCCAAATATAAACTAAAATGGAGCCCAGGATGGGGGGTGCAGAACAATCCCCAGATTGCGGGGCAACCAAAATTTAACAGTTAGAGGGAGAAAGGATATCAATGTTAGTCAAAAAAGTACACCGTTTGGTGTGTGTGGCAAAAAAAGGAAAAAAAAAGATAAGCGTGGGACATAGTTCAGTCCATGGTATCTTGCGAAGATAGGCCCGGAGACGAAAAACGCCCTCTTTTGTGGAGGCTGAGTTGACCTTCAGTTGTATGTGCGGGGAAGGACTTCCGCGGCGAGCAGGATGTGGATGTCCGCTTGGCGCTTTCTGAAGGCATCACTGGGGGATGTAGTTGTAGGATCCGCAAGGTGTCTAAAAGGTCCTCTGGAGTCTTGAAGGTGTAATCTCGGGTCTGAAATCAGAATCGCACTGCAAAGGGGAAGCTCCACCTATATGGTATAGCGTGTTGTTGAAGTACTTGTAGGTGAGGTTTCATAGCCCTGTGCTTGGAGATAGTTGTGGGGCTCAGATCCTGGAATAATTGGTAGGTATGACACTGGAACTGTACAGATTCTGCGTTACGGGCAGCTTGTAGGAGTTGCTCCTTGGTACGGAAAAAGTGGAGCTTGGCTATAATGTCGAGTGGTGGACCGCCCGTGCGTCATGATGCTAACGCCCTGTGAACTCTATCCAATTCTAATCTTTCGATTGGGATAGCTGGGGCAAGCTCTTGGAACAGAGCTGTTACCGTTGATTGGACATCGACGATCGTTTCCGGAAGGCCACAGATACGTAAGTTTGAGCGCCGTGCTCGGTTTTCAAAGTCCTCCAGTCGTGTTAATAATGTTGCGTTTTCGTCACACAGGAGATCAAGGTCATCGGTATGTGTCTGAAGCAAGGTGTCAAGACCGTCTACTCTCTGTTCTAGGTCCACAGTGCGTTGTCCTAGTTCATGGATTTCCCTAGATAGCATGGCAGTGATGCGGTCCGAGGTTTGCTTCAAAGCTTTATGTAGCATTTTTTCAAAGCGTGACAATAGGTCAGGGGGTGTAAGGTCAGGCGTCAGGGCTTGTGCAGGGACATCAGTTTCAGTGTCAGACTCACCCTCAGATGTGCAGGGATGGCTGGGCTGCGGATCCTGCAGGGCTGCATATGCCCCTGCTGCTTGCTTGCTTCCACGAGCTGGGGCGGTGGCCATCTTTGTGGAGGCCTTTGCCAGGGCCTCTTTGATTGTTTTGGTTGAAGGGGGGACCTGGTGCCGGGGTGCCCCCTTAACCATTTTGCTGCTTGTCAGGGGGGGGCTGTTATGCTGATCTCAGCCCCCCTGCTCTCTCTCCTCAGCCTCGGTGCTGTGTAGACAGCGGTGGGCGGGCCTGTGCACGGCTCACAATGGGGACAGAGTCCCCTGTCAGATTTCTCCGACCTGCTGCGGAGGATCCGCCGTAGACCAGGGTGGATCAGACCCTGGGAGGGTTGCCTCGGGGATCGGATACCCCCAGGCTGTATTGCGGGCCGGGACCCGCTGCTCCTCGGCGCTGTCACCCGACGGGGAGATGGAGCCTCATCGGGACATGTCCGTCCCGCCGGCTGCGCATGCGCACTCCCATCAATGGTAATCACTCTTAAAAAAGACAAGATGGCAGCTATTTATTGACTGAAACTGAATTGCTTTAGTATAAAAGCAAAATCAGTGATGGATATTGTGGTGGAAAAAGTGATGACTTAGTGCTGAACTGTTAGTGTGACATGGCCCTAAAAGATTAAATTGTGAATTGAGAAAGGCACATACCTGGGGAAGTTGGCCATATGTGATGTTCTTTCTGATGCACCATCTGTAAGGGACCGCCTGGCGACACCACTAGCACTCCACTAATCAGGCGTCCCCAGCGCACGGAGTCTAAGTCCCAGAGTACTTGTTCACCAGAGCCCCTGATGGTGGGGATGGACTTGGAGTACCCCAGGACCAGGTCGTGCTTACTGAGGGCACCCGTCAGTGGTAGGGGTGGTCGCCAGGGGCTCCCACGGGAGAGAGCCTGATATGAGGAGGTCTGGGAACCCCGCTGAGAGGAATGGATGGATGGATGAGCAAGTGCAGAGTCAGGCAAGCTGGGTCGGTAACGGGGAGGACAGCACGGTACAAGGCAGCGGGCAGAGAATAGTCGGGTCACACGCCAGGTCATCAACAGTAGGTCAAATCCAATAGGGGACATACGGAAGAGAGGTCAGGCAAAGCAAGGGTCTGGGCAGGAGAATTCAGCAGTGGTCAGGTACAATCCGGGTCAGCAACTTACAGGTTCAGGTTCAGATACAGGATACAGGGCAAGGACAAGACCAGAAGGCACTGAATGACAGCTCAGGGCCGTTTAAATATCGCGCCCTGCGCTGCCATTGGTGCCCAGCGGGCGGCCGCGGCTCCTATTGCGCATGCGCGAACTCACGCGCCGCGGCAGGCCCGGACCTAGAGCCCGCGTCCCTGCACAGGGCGGCATACTGCGCCTGCGCTGGGACCATCGCGGCGGGGATCGAGGGGATCCCTGACACCATCACTCACGATTATCCTTCATCCAACGTCTACCTCTGCATCATGTAAGGAGAACTCATCATACAATATGATCAGTGCCTATTCCATGTCGTCCTTCTGTGGCACTGGAGTCATCTCAGACTGAGATCCAGAAGTGTCTGTGGTCAAAAAGTAAGACAAGGACTTGTTAGTAACACTACGCTGTGAGGTGTTCAGGTGAGAAATGGAGATTACCTCAGATTGTACAGAACTGCTTTTGATGGGATCCTCATCTTCTTGTCCTGTGATTGCATCTGGGATTTCTTCCTTCCAGCTTTCTCTCATGTATTTCAGGATTTATGTAGATATACTTCCTATTGCGCATGTGCGAACTCACGCGCCGCGGCCGGCCCGGACCTAGAGCCCGCGTCCCTGCACAGGGCGGCATACTGCGCCTGCGCCGGGACCATCGCG
This sequence comes from Staurois parvus, assembly GCF_062004578.1. Classification (NCBI taxonomy): domain Eukaryota; kingdom Metazoa; phylum Chordata; class Amphibia; order Anura; family Ranidae; genus Staurois; species Staurois parvus. The sequence continues at coordinate 2,314,875 of NW_028318213.1, forward strand.
GCAGGGATCGAGGGGATCCCTGACATTGCCCCCCCCCTACGGGCAACCTCCGGATGCCCACCCGATCTCTCCACCACGGGTGGTCACGAAGAAACCGCCGGACAAGTCTGGGTGCATGGACATTATGGGCTGGTTCCCAAGAATTGTCCTCGGGGCCATAGCCCTGCCATTTTATAAGAAATTGGGTCTGGCCCCCCCTTCTTCGGCACTTCAGGATCGTTTCCACCTCATATTCTTCTTGTCCCTCCACCGTTATGGCCTCCGGAGGTCTGGATTCACGTTCTGGGAAGGCATCCGGGATCACAGGTTTAAGTAAGGACACGTGGAAAACAGGATGAATTCTGAATGTTTCAGGGAGGGTAAGTTCATATGCCACCTCGTTGACCATTCGCTTCACACAAAAAGGCCCCACGAATTTAGGTCCCAATTTCTTTGAGGGACAAAGCATTCTCAAGTTGGTTGTTGCCAACCAGACCTTATCCCCAGGCTTCAGCACCAGATTCCCTCTTCGTTTCTTGTTATATGCATTCTTGTTATCCTCCTGGGCCCGAGCGATGGCTTCCTGTAGTACTTTGTTGTTCGAGGAGAAGAAGTTTAATGCGTCTTGCGTTGCCGGAACTGGGCATTCAGAGACCAAATCAGGAAGAAAGACAGAGTGAAATCCGTAATTGGAGAAGAACGGAGATTGCCCTGTCGCTGAATGGCTTGCGTTGTTATATGCAAATTCCGCTAAAGGTAACAGTGGTAACCAATTATCTTGAAGGAAGGATGTGTAGCAACGCAAGTATTGTTCTAGGGTCTGGTTTGTCCTCTCGGTCTGTCCGTTGGTCTGAGGGTGGAAAGCAGAGGAGAGGGACAACTTGATATCCAGGGCCTTGCACAGGGCCCTCCAAAATCTAGATGTAAATTGGACCCCGCGATCCGAGACGATGTCCTCCGGGATTCCATGTAACCTTACGATTTCCTGGATGAATATTCGCGCAGTCTCGGACGCAGACGGAGTCCTCCTCAATGGTACAAAGTGAGCCATTTTCGATAATCGATCGATGACCACGAAGATCGCGGTGTGTTCTTGGGACGGTGGGAGCTCGACTATAAAGTCCATTGCGATCCCTTGCCACGGTCGTTCAGGAATCGGCAAGGGACGCAGCAGTCCCCAAGCCTTGTTCCTCGATGGCTTGTTTTTCTGGCAGACGGTACAGGATCTTACATAGAGTTTACAATCCTTGGCCATACTTGGCCACCAAAAAGAGCGTTGGAGAAGCTCCAGGGTCTTGGCTGGGCCAAAGTGTCCCGCCATCGGGTGGTCATGGCAATGTCCCAGGACAAGGGTCCGGACCTCTTCGGGGACCATGACCAACCCATCCTTCCATAGGAGTCCCCCCTTGTTCTGGAGGGACACACCAACTGGGACTGACGCGGCCGTGGATGCCTCCAATAGTTTGGACCGAAGGTCCGTCTGGAGCGCCAAGAAATTTCCTGCAGACAGAATCGTATCAGGTACCGGATCTTCTTTGGAGTCTTCAAACATGCGAGATAGTGCATCAGGTTTCGTATTTTTAGATCCGGGCCTATACGTGATGTGAAAAATGAACCTGGAGAAGAACAATGCCCATCTTGCCTGCCGTGGGCGTAAGCGTTTGGCGGTCCTTAGGTACTCGAGATTCTTGTGATCAGTGAAGATCAAGATGGGGTGCGAGGCACCTTCCAGCAGGTACCTCCATTCTTCGAGAGCTGTTTTGATGGCCAACAACTCTCGATCGCCGATATCGTAGTTCTTTTCTGCTGGGGTAAGTTTCCTTGAGAAGAACGCTACAGGATGGAGCAACTCTTTGGTGCCCTTTCGCTGGGACAGGATGGACCCCACCGCATTCTCTGAAGCGTCTACTTCCAGGATGTATGGCAGAGCAGCGTCCGGGTGGCCCAGAATGGGTGCCGAGGTAAAGAGTTTCTTCAAGGCCTCAAAGGCTTCCTGAGCCTCCGGCGTCCATCTGAACCGGGTTCCAAGCTTGGTCAACTGAGTTATGGGGGAGACCAGACCCGAGAAGTTCTTAATGAACTTCCGGTAGAAATTCGCAAAACCGATAAACCGCTGGACGCCCTTCTTGTCCGCGGGTACCGGCCACTCCAAAATCGCCGAGACTTTCTGAGGGTCCATTGCGACCCCCGCGGTGGAGATAATCAGCCCCAGGAACGTAATGCTAGGTTGCTCAAAGCAACACTTATCTGCCTTGGCGTATAACCCATGCTGACGTAACCGCCCCAACACCCTTGCCACATGTATCCTGTGATCCTTCAGGGAGGATGAGAAAATCAGTATATCGTCCAGGTAAACGATAACGAAAATGTCCAGGTAATCCCTAAAAATATCGTTTACGAAATGCTGAAATGTGGCTGGTGCATTGCACAGACCAAATGGCATGACCAGGTATTCAAAGTGCCCAAATCGTGTACGGAACGCGGTTTTCCACTCGTCCCCCTCCCTTATGCGAACTAGGTTGTACGCCCCCCTTAGATCAAGTTTAGTAAATATGACCGCAGTCTTCAGGCTCTGAAATAACTCTGGCACTAACGGTAATGGGTAACGAATTTTAATCGTGACCCTGTTCAGCTCCCGGTAGTCTATACATGGTCTCAGAGATTTGTCTTTTTTTTCCACGAAGAAGATCCCCGCCCCTGCTGGCGAAGTGGAGGGACGGATGAACCCCTTCTGGAGACTGTCCTCAATGTATTCCTTCAGGGCCCCCAATTCGAGTTCCGATAGGGGAAAAATTTGCCCAAAAGGAATCTCAGAGCCGGGTAACAGGTCAATGGGACAGTCATACGGGCGGTGGGGGGGCAGGGCATCTGCTCCCCGTTTACTGAACACGTCCAGGAATTCATGATATTCTGTGGGAATAACCTGTTTCAGATCAGAATCCCCCTCGGAGCATAGGAGGACCTGGGGGCCTGCCGGGCCTGAAGTGCGGCAGTGTTCCTGACAGTATGGGGAAGGGAACAAGATTGACCCGGTTTCCCAGTCAATTTGGGGGTTATGGGCCCGTAACCAAGGGAGCCCCAAAATGACTGGGAACAGAGGTGACGCAATGGCATCCAGGCGGAGGAATTCCCGGTGTTGGTTGGCAATGGTAGTGGCAATGGGGGGAGTTTCCTGATTAACCACTCCTGATTTTATCTGGGAACCATCGGCCAAAAATATGTTAAAACCCCTCTTTCTGGGTTGGAGGGGAATTTTCTGCTGACGAGCAAAGTCTAAATCCAGAAAACAACTGCATGCCCCCGAATCAATTATGGCTGTCACTTCCACGGTCCTTTCGGGGAGCTGAAAGGAGAGGGGTACAACTAAGTATTGGGAAGGACTGACATTGCCAATAGACAAGGAAGAAAAAGAGGTACACTTACTCATTTTCTGAGGGCAGGATCGTACCATATGACCGGCTTCCCCGCAGTAGAGGCAGAGGTTCTGCGAGCGTCTCCGCTGGTGTTCTTCTGGCGATAATTTGGGTCGAGCCAGGCCTAGTTGCATGGGTTCTGGAACATCTCCTGGGAGTGGATTCTGGATACTTGGTCTAGGTGGTTGGCTGGGGCCTAGGAATGGACCCCAGTTGTTTCCACGACCCTGGCCGGACCTCTCAAACCTGCGTTCCCGCAGTCGTCGGTCAATCTTTATCGTCAGGGCAATTAGGTCCTCTAATGACTCAGGAACCTCTACCCGGGCCAGCTCATCCTTTAGGGGTTCTGATAGCCCCATGCAGAACTGGTGCAACAAAGCAAACTCGTTCCAGCGAGTGTCCCCCATCCAGCGCCTAAAATCTGAGGCGTATTCCTCGGCCGCCCGACGGCCCTGTCGGAGTGTGTACAAGATTGCTTCGGCAGAAGCAGCCCACTGCGGGTCATCATATAGGATGGCCATCGCCTCAAAGAAGTCCTTGACTGTTCCTAGGTGTGGGTCATTGTTTCCCCTTAACCGATGGGCCCAATCTTGGGGTTCGCCCTGCAACAGTGAGATTATAAATCCCACCTTCACTGATTCGGTCAAAAAGGTACGGGGTTGAAGTTCAAAAAATAGGAGGCAGGACTCACGGAATGACCTGAAGCGTGTGCGGTCCCCGTGAAAACGCTCCGGTAGGGGTACCCGGGGTTCCGCCATAGGTAGCGGGGCGGAGGCCCCTGATGCTGGCTCAAGAGCAGCCGGGGGTGCAGAAACTGGGGCCTGTGGGGCTGGGTCAGATAGGGAGCAGGTCTGGAAGCGGTGCTCCAGCTGCATGCATTTATCCTGCAGGGCTGCTACGGCCTGCGTCAGGTTAGATAGATGCCTGCAAATTTCTTCCAGCGGGGAGGGCCCTCCTCTAGGCTCAGTCATGGCCTTCTGGTACTGTAAGGGACCGCCTGGCGACACCACTAGCACTCCACTAATCAGGCGTCCCCAGCGCACGGAGTCTAAGTCCCAGAGTACTTGTTCACCAGAGCCCCTGATGGTGGGGATGGACTTGGAGTACCCCGGGACCAGGTCGTGCTTACTGAGGGCACCCGTCAGTGGTAGGGGTGGTCGCCAGGGGCTCCCACGGGAGACAGCCTGATATGAGGAGGTCTGGGAACCCCGCTGAGAGGAATGGATGGATGGATGGATGGATGAGCAAGTGCAGAGTCAGGCAAGCCGGGTCGGTAACGTGGAGGACAGCACGGTACAAGGCAGCGGGCAGAGAATAGTCGGGTCACACGCCAGGTCATCAACAGTAGGTCAAATCCAATAGGGGACATACGGAAGAGAGGTCAGGCAAAGCAAGGGTCTGGGCAGGAGAATTCAGCAGTGGTCAGGTACAATCTGGGTCAGCAACTTACAGGTTCAGATACAGGATACAGGATACAGGGCAAGGACAAGACCAGAAGGCACTGAATGACAGCTCAGGGCCGTTTAAATATCACGCCCTGCGCTGCCATTGGTGCCCAGCGGGCGGCCGCGGCTCCTATTGCGCATGCGCGAACTCACGCGCCGCGGCAGGCCCGGACCTAGAGCCTGCGTCCCTGCACAGGGCGGCATACTGCGCCTGCGCCGGGACCATCGCGGCGGGGATCGAGGGGATCCCTGACACCATCACTCACGATTATCCTTCATCCAACGTCTACCTCTGCATCATGTAAGGAGAACTCATCATACAATATGATCAGTGCCTATTCCATGTCGTCCTTCTGTGGCACTGGAGCCATCTCAGACTGAGATCCAGAAGTGTCTGTGGTCAAAAAGTAAGACAAGGACTTGTTAGTAACACTACGCTGTGAGGTGTTCAGGTGAGAAATGGAGATTACCTCAGATTGTACAGAACTGCTTTTGATGGGATCCTCATCTTCTTGTCCTGTGATTGCATCTGGGATTTCTTCCTTCCAGCTTTCTCTCATGTATTTCAGGATTTATGTAGATATACTTCTTTTAGAAAAGTCAATGGCCACAAGATCACCAAACATCCTTCTTATTCTGGATGAAATCTTTTTCCATGCTTCAGGAGGATTGTCCATATGAAAATAGTTTTGCCAGTCAACAAAACCTTTATATCCTTCATCTTCAGGCATGGCCACCTGCCATGGATACTCCCCTAGGAGTATGGTTGGAGGTGGGTTGGTGGGAGTCCGCTGATAGGATCTTCCAGACTTTCAAGAGGTCGAAGCCTGCTTCAAGAGATTTAATTGTAAAGAACCTTCCTTGTTGTTTAACAATGACCTTTGTGGGGAAACCCCATTGGTAGACAATATCGTGGTTCCACAGAGCTTTTGTTATGGTGACAAGCTTCTTGAGGTTTAGAAGAGTGGCTTTAGGTAGGTCTGCAAATAATTTTATATTTGCTTGGTCTGGCGGTAGTGATGTAATGTTTCTTGTGGTTATCATAATTTTTTCTTTCACATGGTAAAAGTGGATACGTGCCAGGGTGTGCCTAGGGACTGCGGCCGGTAGGAACGATAGTTTTGGTAATCTGCGCACAGGACCTATAGCGAGCTCTACATCTGATAGGGAAGGAATGAGGTGTTTCATGTATTGTTGTAAATATGGTTCTATGGTGTCCAAATTGATGTTTTCTAGGATTGCGTGGAATTTGATGTTGTTCCGCCTAGAGCGGTCTTCAGGATCCGCTAGTTTGAGGTTAATCTGTTCTATGTCGGTGCCCTGGTCGGTGTATGCGTCTATTAGGTCGTTGTGAGCTGCGAACATTTCCCCCATTTTATTTTCAATATGGCGGATATGGTGGTCCTGTCGTTGTACCATGGTTGAAATTTGTGATAGTGTCGTCGTCAGGTCATCATGTAATGTTTGTCACAGTGAAAGAAGCATACTGTTCATAGACAGTTCAGTGATAGGTTGGTCTGAAGCAGGAAAATGTTCTATTAAGGATGGAGTAGAAATAGCAGAATTGAGTGTAGAATAGGAAGGCTGAGTGACAGGAGGATTTTCTATGTCCAGCCTAGGTCTGGACTTAGCAGGGCTACTTGTGGTGGGAGACAGGGGCGGAGAGGACTCACCAGGGTCTCCAGGGTATAATGTTGCTTTGAGCCTGGGGTCTGTGGTGTGCTCTGGTCTCCGTTCTGTCTGTAAGGCATCTGTCTGTGAGGAGCCGGCACCATCTTGCCTGCAGGGGCTGAGAGCTGGGAAAAAGCTTGTCAGCTTTCCTGTCTTCCCTGGTGATCTGCGGCATCGGGGCATATTCCCTGGGGATCCAGTGGAGAAATGTGTCCCCTTATCAGCGTGGGGAGAGGTCAGTGCCGCTGCTGGGATTGGTGAGTGCCGGGTTATTGCTGGTGGGGATGCGGAGCTCTCTTCACGGAGCTGTAATCCCAGAGCCGGCCGCGCATGCGCCCCCAAAAATATGATAAACTTTGAGAATAATTCACATAGTGAGGTGAAAATGGTGAATTTAAAGAAAACCTGAAGATACTATTTACCCGGATATACTATATGATTCTCATGGTTTACTCCAAGCAGGAGTTGCCTGGAAGCTACAATTTGCCTCATTGATGAATCCAATTCACCAAAAAGTAATTTGGTGGTTGACTTACCAGTACACACAGTTACAAATGTTAAATCATGTGGCAAAGTGGTTGACATACCAGTATATACCTCTGTCAGTGCTAAACAGGTCCTTCTAAACCTGGCTGACAACACTGCTTAGCATTTCAGATGCAACAGAGGCAGTGTTGTCAGCTCAAAAAGTAATTTATGAACTCAAAGGATTTCTGACAGGATCAATGGGCATTTTTCTGTACAGAGAAAATTCAAGAGCCCCACCCAGTTCACAGGAGGAGTAACTACTCATATATCTACAAGTTACATTCCCCCATGTACCAGGCAGGGGCCTTGTTCATCCACTGGGGATAGTCCAGACTTGTCATCTGAAAAATGTAAAGAAATATTGTTAGAGCAAAATATAGAAATGATCTGTGAAATGCAAACAAGAATAGGGAATGTAACAGGACAAAATGCATGTGGTCAGTTCTGAATATCTACAGTTGCAAGAAAAAGTATGTGAACCCCTTGGGATTCCGTGGAGTTTTGCATGAATTGGGCATAAAATGTGCTCTGAACGTCATCTAAGTCACAACAATAGAAGAACACAGTCTGCTGAACATAATACTACACAAACATTAGATGTTGCCATGGTTTAATTGCACACAACATGTAAACATTCACAGTGCAGGGAGGAAAAAGTATGTGAGGCCCTAGCTTAATGACTTCTCCCAGAGCTAATTGGAGCCAGGAGTGAGCCAACCTTGACTCCAATCAGTGTGATGATATTGGATGTGTTGCTGACAGCTGTCCTGCCCTTAAAAAACACACACCTGTTTTGGGTTTACTGGTTTCAAGAAGCACTGTCTGATGTGAACCATGCCTCGCAGAAAAGAGCTCTCAGAAGACCTATGATCAAGAATTGTTGACTTGCATGAAGCTGGAAAGGGTTACAAAAGTATCTCCTTGAGCCTTGATGTTCATGTGTCCACGGTAAGACAGACTGTCTACAAATGGAGAAAGTTTAGCACTGTTGCTACTCTCCCTAGGCACGGTCGTCCTGTAAAAATGACTGCAAGAGCACAGCGCAGAATGCTGCATGAGGTAAAGAAGAATCCCAGAGTGTCAGCTAAAGACCTACAGAAATCTCTGGCACATGCTAACATTTTTGTTGACACATCTACAATAAGGAAAACATTAAACAAGAATGGAGTACATGGGAGGACACCACGGAGGAAGCCATTGCTGTCCAAAAAGAATATTAGAGCACGTTTGAAGTTTGCAAAAGAGCACCTGGATGTTCCACAGCACTACTGGCAGAATATACTGTGGACAGATGAAACCAAGATTGGGTTGTTTGGGAAGAACACACAACACTGTGTGGAGAAAAAAAGGCACAGCACACCAACGTCAAAACCTCATCCCCACTGTGAAACATGGCGGAGGGAGCATCATGGTTTGGGGCTGCTTTGCTGCCTCAGGGCTGGACGGATTGTTGTCATTGATGGGAAAATGAATTCCAGAGTTTATCAAAACATTTTGCAGGAAAACGTACGACCATCTGTCCGCCAACTGAAGCTCCGCAGAGGATGGGTGATGCAACAGGACAATGACCCAAAGCATACAAGTCATTCAACAAAACAATGGCTGCAACAGCACAGAATACGCCTTCTGGAGTGGCCCAGTCAGAGTCCTGACCTCAACCCCATTGAAATGCTGTGGCATGACCTTAAGAGAGCGATTCACACCAGACATCCCAAGAATATTGCTACACTGAAACAGTTTTGTGAAGAGGAGTGGTCCAAAATGACTCCAGATCGTTGTGCAGGTCTGATCTGCAACTACAGGAAACGTTTGGTTGAGGTTATTGCTGCCAAAGGAGGGTCAACCAGTTATTAAGTCCAAAGGTTCACATACTTTTTCCTCCCTGCACTGTGAATGTTGACATGTTATGTGCAATTAAACCATGGCAACATCTAATGTTTGTGTAGTATTATGTTCAGCAGACTGTGTTCTTCTATTGTTGTGACTTAGATGACGTTCAGAGCACATTTTATGCCCAATTCATGCAAAACTCCACGTAATCCCAAGGGGTTCATATACTTTTTCTTGCAACTGTATATATAAAAACTGAGTATCCTGGAGTAATAAATGAAATCACCGGTTGTGGTTCAGTTAAAAAGGTTACAAAAATGTTTAAAAGGTTCCGCCAAGAGGTTATATGGCAGATTGTGGTTGTGTAAATTACAAACTATCCCCAGAATAGACAAATCTAGTCAAAAAGACAAAATAAAAATGGATAGAGACCTACAGCAACCAAAAAGCAACCATCCTTCATTGATCTGACTGCTCTAGATTCATAAATAAAATGAATGACTAAGGCTCTCTCATAATGTACTATAAATGGTCTTGGCAATGCCATAATAAAATACTAACAATTTCAAATATTTTACCGCAAACTTCTAATATCATATCCAACAAGAGTCCTGCTATTACCATTGTTAGCTAGAAGGACTTTAGTATCGGCCCCTTTGCTTCAAGCTTCACTTTAAACTTCTGAACTACAAGGCCTAACCCAACCCCTTTGTGAGTTGCTAACAAGAGTTCTATCTCTGACGTACACCCCCCCCAACCATCTGAGATGAAAGTGAAGGCTGCATAATGCACGTATGTAGGCATAGACTGCACCCCTGCCATTCTTACAAAAATGTAGAGTTGGGATGAAAGGTTTAGTGTGTTACAACATTCTTGGTAGATCGGTAATACATTTTATAGAGATCTGCAGATCAGAAGAGGTACAGAGAGCCTCTAAAAGAATATAATCCCTCTATAGGAAGATAAGGTGGCTGCTATTTATTGACTGAAACTGGATTGCTTTAGTATCAAAGCAAAATCAGTGATGGATATTGTGGTGGAAAAAGTGATGACTTAGTGCTGAACTGCTAGTGTGACATGGCCCTAAAAGATTAAATTGTGAATTGAGAAAGGCACATACCTGGGGAAGTTGGCCATATGTGATGTTCTTTCAGACGCACCATCACTCATGATTCTTCTTCATCCAATGTTTACCTCTGCACCAACAAGTAAGGAGAACTCATCATCGAATATGATCAGTGCTTCTTCCATGTCATCCTTCTGGGGCAATGGAGTCATCTCAGACTGAGATACAGAAGTGTCTGTGGTCAAAAAGTAAGACAAGGACTTGTTAGTAACACTACACTGTGAGGTGTTCAGGTGAGAAATGGAGGTTACCTCAGATTGTACAGAGCTGCTTTTGATTAGATCCTCATCTTCTTGTCCTGTGATTGCATCTGGGATTTCTTCCTTCCAGCTTTCGTTCATGTATTTCAGGATTGCTGTAGATTTACTTCTTTTAGAAAAGTCAATGGCCAAAAGATCACCAAACATCCTTCTTATTCCAGTTGAAATCTTTCTCCATGCTTCAGGAGGATTGTCCATATGAAAATTGTTTTGCCAGTCAACAAAACCTCTATATCCTTCATCTTCAGGCATGGCCACCTGCCACGGATACTCCCCTAGGAGTAGGCAGTAGATGGTAACACCAAACGCCCACACATCAAGGCTGCCATCTACAACCAGTCCATCCGTAACGGTCATGTCACGTAGTTCTGGGGCCATGTAGGTTTTGCTACCACACCTGAATGTTATCACTGTCCCTCTGACCTTCGCAAGGCCAAAGTCTGTGATCTTGATGAAGTGACAGTCCTGGTCAAAAACCAAAATGTTTTCTGGCTTCAAATCCATATGCACCAGTCCTTTCTCGGATATGAATTCGAGAGCATTGGAGATCTGAAGAGCACACCTCTTAACTGAGTCTTCTGGAATTCCCACCTAGGAAAACAAAATCAAAATACAATAGTTGTTAAATACAGTAAGATAGAATATAAAGAGTAATTCAGAATCAGTTAAAGTATAAGCATGGCCATCACTTTTGATCTAGTTTTAGACTAGGAGTGGAGTCTATTGCCGTTTGTGTTCCCCAAAAGAGATTCTCTTTTTCTAAATGTTCTGGTGATCTCCATTATTAAGACAAAGTGATGGGCAATTCAAAACATTAGTTTTAACTCTCCCTTATCCAAAACTTTAAAAAAAAAGGGCATACTGAAACCTTAATGTACTTACGTATGGTGTAATCATGGAGAAGAGATCACCAACAGGGGCTAGTTCCTGGGCAAACACAAAGTAGTCGATGGTGGTGAAGGCGATGCCATTACATCCAATGATATTGGGATGAGATGAAAGAAAGTATGAAACGCAGAACTCCTGGAGGAAAGACCGCTGGCTGGTTCTGTTTTTATCCATGGTCTTCAATGCCATTCTTTGACCTGTAAAAAAAAATAATTTAACTTTGATTAAGAAATGGAAATTTTTAGCTGATCATTTTTTCTATCCACTTGAAAATCTCAATCTTCGAGCAACGGGTTTTATTAAAATGTTTGAGAATGTATTATGCTTCATTCATAGCTAAATTTCAGCTTTACCATCAATCAGCTGTACAAGAACCTTTCCTGGGCTGAAATGTCCTATTCTGATTTCACTGAACACAGCGATAGTCTCTCATTGTGCATCGGAAGCTTCAGCAAGTCAGACAAACCCCATCTCGTTTCCTGGCTGGAGGACATCCAGCATTGTTAGCATCATATCCTTCCCAGCCTGACTATTCCTGGCCTGCCCCTTTCATTCATTATATGTCTGTCCTTTTAATCATGGAGGCTCAGCATCACATGTGATCATTATCTAGGACAGTCTGCATGGAAATACAGTCCACTCCTCCAGACAGATATGTACCCATCAAGGCATTTTAATATTTGCATAACTGCTCCCAAGAATCAGCCCAATGCTTATTTCCCTAAATCATTCTACCAACATGAAAAAATATTTAAGTATGATATATTTATGGAGATTTAATAAATATAAAGTCTATAGTGTACAAATGTACAAACATATACATAAATATTTGCAGAGGATACTGAAACGGTACTTAGAATAGTTCACTGACCTGTTATCTTGTCCTTTGCCAATAAAACTCTTCCATATCCACCTTCTCCAAGTTCCTTCATAATGGTGAAGTACTCCTGTAAGTCTACCTGCTTTATTTCTTGTGAATAGAACGAGATCATTCTATTCAGAAAACCTTCAACACCATGAGTAATGGAGGCCATAGTGTCCTGGAGAGCAAAAAAAGAAAACGTTGAATTATTAAGAAGAAAACAAATTGTTTTAGAAAAACTATAGAAATGTTTCAAATATGAATACTATTACCCACATTGATATACATATATATATATATATGAGATGCTCACTAAAGCTTCACATCTTATTGAATGGGGCTCGGGAATAGAAATTTATGGAGTATAGTTAAATGAGCTGAATATGGAAAGCCAGCAATCCTTATATAAGAAAATTATCAAGTAAGGTTATAACTTTATCAAGTGCAAAAACAAAATGGAAAAGCCAAGACATATAGCAACACATAAATATATCCAATAGCTATAAGTGCAGTTGTGTGCGGGGGGAGGGGGGAGAGGCTCTCAGTAATTGGTGGTCAGAAGACTCATTTAACCCCCAAGTCTCCTTCAGGAAGAGAATGTAATAAACTTTGGTCATCATTGATGGAAAGGTGTATCTGCTGCCAGAAGAGTTTTGGTGACCCTCATATTTCTGGCAGATACTTCCATGAAAAGAGTAAACATTCCATAAGAATAATCTACAGGAGATACTCTGCTCTCTTGTTGCCGACCAGCTATGTCAACTTTCCAGTTTTGGTTACATAAATTCAGGAGGATGAACACGGAGCTCAGTCAGTTAAAAAGCGTATTTTAATCAAAACTCTCAAGGAAAATATAGAAAAGGGTTGCCTCACTTTTTGTACTCAGAAGACAGCAGAGGTCATGCTAAAGGATATCAGAAGATATTAGTGGCATTTCCCTAAAACATTCTCTCCAAAACTGTGACGTCCCAGAATGATCCACAATTACCATGAGTGATGTCATTTCATCCAAACACTCAACTGTCACATCCCTTTTCAGGCATCTTAAAAACATTTTCAAGGCGTTTTCCTGCTAAATGTCATCTTTATGTTCTCAGGAAGACCACATAGAATCAGAAGGACAGACATCATGAAGTGAATTTTCAGTGAGATTATGAAGTATAATGTTGTACTCCTTTTTTGGTGAGAGGTAGTATTTCATAGCAAAGAATTCAACATTGTTCATTCAATTGTTTTTGTACAGATTGGAATATACTTGTAATAGGAGATTTAGAAAACAATTATAAATTATTTGGCCACCTAAACATATGTTTGAAATTGTATTACATCACACAAATTACTGCCACAATGTTTATTATATCCTGTAATACGAACAACTTTTTCATCAGTCTGATCATGGGAAGCCTCCAATGGCTATCCTGTCTTCTGTATACATTGTATTACATATTATCCTGTCCTAAACCTCCACTCATTGCCCCTTTGTGTCAGTTTTCCATATATTTATTAAATATGCCTCATAAACCTCTGCAGGATTTTTAAAAAAATGTTCATTAAATAATAAAGATCCCTTGATTGGTTAGATGAAAGTGACCTTACCTTAATGTGGTGAGGATTCCGCTGTGATGAAGTCCAATTAGTTTTCTTTGAGTATTGGGTTCCTCTGCAGATCAGCTCCGGACAACGTCACCAAATCTTCAGCTAGGCTGTAATAGATGAGTATACCGGTATCTCTGGAAGTAGAGTCATTGAATAGGGGAAGGAGAGGACCTCTTTATACAAGGGAGATGGGCGGGGAAGGCAGAGAATGAAGGCTTTCCATTGGCTGACTCCTGATGTAAATGTTGTGTAAATAACCCCGGATTGTTCTTGCTGATTTGCATATAAAAAGTGTGTCCTGAGAAAAGGTGATAGGAATAAACATGATGAAAACCAAATACTTTGAAACTTTACAGAGTTTTAATATTAAACTTTTCAACATTGTAACTATAAAATGGGAAATTATTTTTGCTTTATAAGATTTATTTTTTTTTACCTGATTCTAATTTAAATAAATAATACAAGAGGAAATAGTAACCAGCTCATTTATTGAAAACAAATGTACCCATTATTTGCTGGTTCTTTTATACATTATGCCTTATTTCTAGCACATTGCACACCAATGGGTTTAATAAAAAAAAACTAAACCTAAAAAACTTTATTGCCAATAAAAAAAACAATGAATTTTAAATGAATTCAGCATAAAACTAGAGTCTGTCATGGCATAAAGGATTCCTTGAACCTTATAAGTCTAAATGAAAAACTGCTGCAGAATGGCCCCATTGGCCCCAAAACTTGTCATTCCTTAATTGCTGGAAACTTAGCTCCAATAATAAGAGAATTGGTCTAGATCAGCTTCTCTCAATCAGTGTTCCATGGAAGCCTAAGGTTCCTCCAGAGGTTGCTAAGGGTTCCTTGACCATGGAGCAAATTCTACCTCATTGATGAGTTGAGGCTAACACCAGTTATCTGTCTAGCTATCTGTAAACGGGATTCTTCCTATTGACCACAAAGGCAAAGGACATTCTTTGCACTGACCATCACACTAACATACACAGAGCTGTACATACTGTAGAGTAATTATTAGCAGGGGTTCTCTGAGACTTGAAAGTTGTTGCAGAGGACCATTTTCAAAAATCTGAGAAATGATGGTTTAGACATGACTTAATGGACGGCTTAAAGTGGAACTAAACATAGGGTATCCAGGGCTCGTGCGATAATGTTCAAGTACACACATCATTTTTGTACATTATGGCAGACTTCCCTGACATGATGTCCAGGTTTCACCTAGTTGCACCATTGCCACCTTCTCTTGGTCTTCTGGTTCCAGAGTCTTCAGCTTTTTTATTGACTGGCCAGGTTTTATGTAACTTTGTGGAGTTAAGCATTAAGGTAAAAAGAAAAGATTATGTGTACAAAGACGGAGTCAAAGTTGCTCGTTCCACATGGAGAATCTGCTTCCATCTTATCACTTTTTGTTTTACTTCACCTCATCTCAATATAACTCCACTAGTCTATAAAATCAATACTCCTGCTATGTTATTTCCCCTTCATGTTACCTGTAGTTCATCAGGGAGGACTACTGCATGGAGATGGCCACTAAAAGAAGGACCTGAAAACCTGAAATGTAGTAAAAAAAAAAAAAAACAATTTAAATATTCATATGAATGTAATAATACAACTGAGATTGTGTTATTTACTAAAACACACTTTGGTTTTGCGCTGACAATGACAATGTACCTGCAGAATATTGAGAGAACTTTTACCCCCAGGACAGAACTGGCCATCTCAATGGTGATGGGCTTGTGGATTGATATGTTAAAGAGGAGGAAGAATACCTGGCTGAGGTGTGACTGCCGATACTGTTTCCATCACAATGACCTTGTTTATGGAAGCCAACCTCCATTGTTAGGACTAGTGGTGCCCAACTGTGGCCCTCTGTGGATGCCAAATTTGCATGAATATATTAGTATAGGAAGGGACATAAGTGCTTAAATAATAATCTGTACAAGAGTTGTCATTGAGATGAATAAACCCAAATTTTATATCTGATCATCACAAAGCAAAGAATCACTTCCATCTATAAGAACCTCTATGACGTCTCCATGAGGTGAAAACAGGAATTTATTTTGAATAAAGAAGTATCGGTGTAATATGGGTTGTGGCCTCTTGATGGATCTTATACCATTTTCCCCATTTCCAGCAACATTGAACACCAATGGGTTTAACTTAAAAAATACTTTATTGACAAAAAAAGATTTAAATGAACTTAAAAAATGTAATTAGCATAGAAATATTTTCATGAGGATTAAACAGACCTCTCAGGATAGGAATATTGGAGCTGCCATGTCTGAGCTTATTTATAGAGATTCATCTCCAAACATCCTGATCATTTCTTCACTACTTGGTGATCAGTGACCTAGAACAAGCCAGGTGTATATCAAGTAATGGAAAATATACTGACATGATGTTCTGGGTGAATAACAAGCCAAGTATTGAGGCAAGGAACCCAGATCTGTAACTTTCACCTTCAAAAGAAAACTTTAAAAATGGCTGCTTCTGAATATTGTACAATTAACGTGGGTTAGATATAATTATTCTGAACAATAACACAACACTGGATTTTGGCATACTTAAAGAAACCTTAACCATAGTATTATCAATAGAAAACACCACAGAATGATCCTGTTGGACAAAATAGCCTTTCCTTTACTGCTGGAAAACTTTGAATTTTTTTTAAGAAGAGGATTTGTCTAGATCAGCCTTTCTCAGCCATCATTGCATGGAACACCGAGGTTCCTCCAGAGGTTGCTGAGGATTCCTTGAGCAAGGAGCAATTTCTGCTTCATTGATATATTGCCACTGACACCAATGATCTTTCTAGCTTTCTGTAAGGGGGTTTGCAGTGACCTCAAATGTAAGGAACATTCTTCCCAATGACTATCATACAATAATGTGTATAAGAAGGGATTCATAATTGCTCATTACATACAAAGAATATGATTTCATCTTAACAATTTTGTATTACTTCACCTCATCCCAATATAGCTCTACCAGCCTGAACAGACCATATAAAATCAATGCTATGTTGCTTCCTCTTTATGTCACTTGTGGTTCATTCAGGGAGGCCTACTGCATGGAAATGGCCAGTAAAAGGAGAATCTGAAAATGTGAAATGTAGTGAAAAAAATAAATGAAAATAAAAAATAAATGAGCAACTATTTAAAAAAAAACTATTTAAAAAATTCTGTAAATATAACAACCAAGATTGTGTTATTCACTAAAATACACTTTGTTTTGCGTAAAACTTTGACTATCTAGCTGTAGAATATAAAGAGAACTTTTATCCCCAGGACAGAACTGATCATCTCAATGGTGATGGGTTTGTGAATTGATATGTTAAAGAGGAGGGAGAATACCTGGCTGAGGTGTGACTGCCGATACTGTTTCCATCACAATGACCTTGTTTCTGGAAGCCAACCTCCATTGTTAGGACTAGTGGTGCCCAACTGTGGCCCTCTGTGGATGCCAAATTTGCATGATTATATTAGTATAGGAAGGGACATAAGTGCTTAAATAATAATCTGTACAAGAGTTGTCATTGAGATGAATAAACCCAAATTTTATATCTGATCATCACAAAGCAAAGAATCACTTCCATCTATAAGAACCTCTATGACGTCTCCATGAGGTGAAAACAGGAATTTATTTTTAATAAAGAAGTATCGGTGTAATATGGGCTGTGGCCTATTGATGGATCTTATACCATTTTCCCCATTTCCAGCAACATTGAACACCAATGGGTTTAACTTAAAAAATACTTTATTGACAAAAAAAGATTTAAATGAACTTAAAAAATGTAATTAGCATAGAAATATTTTCATGAGGATTAAACAGACCTCTCAGGATAGGAATATTGGAGATGCCATGTCTGATCTTATTTATAGAGATTCATCTCCAAACATCCTGATCATTTCTTCACTACTTGGTGATCAGTGACCTAGAACAAGCCAGGTGTATATCAAGTCATGGAAAATATACTGACATGATGTTCTGGGTGAATAACAAGCCAAGTATTGAGGCAAGGAACCCAGATCTGTAACTTTCACCTTCAAAAGCAAACTTTAAAAATGGCTGCTTCTGAATATTGTACAATTAACGTGGGTTAGATATAATTATTCTGAACAATAACACAACACTGGATTTTGGCATACTTAAAGAAACCTTAACCATAGTATTATCAAAAGAAAACCACCACAGAATGATCCTGTTGGACAAAATAGCCATTCCATTACAGCTGGAAAACTTTGAATTTCTTTAAGAAGAGGATTTGTCTAGATCAGCCTTTCTCAGCCATCATTGCATGGAACACTTAGGTTCCTCCAGAGGTTGCTGAGGATTCCTTGAGCAAGGAGCAATTTCTGCTTCATTGATATATTGCCACTGACACCAATGATCTTTCTAGCTTTCTGTAAGGGGGGTTTGCAGTGACCTCAAATGTAAGGAACATTCTTCCCAATGACTATCATACAATAATGTGTATAAGAAGGGATTCATAATTGCTCATTACATACAGAGAATATGATTTCATCTTAACAATTTTGTATTACTTCACCTCATCCCAATATAGCTCTACCAGCCTGAACAGACCATATAAAATCAATGCTATGTTGCTTCCTCTTTATGTCACTTGTGGTTCATTCAGGGAGGCCTACTGCATGGAAATGGCCAGTAAAAGAAGAATCTGAAAATCTCAAATGTAGTGAAAAAAATAAATGAAAATAAAAAATAAATGAGCAACTATTTAAAAAAAAACTATTTAAAAAATTCTGTAAATATAACAACCAAGATTGTGTTATTCACTAAAATACACTTTGTTTTGCGTAAAACTTTGACTATCTAGCTGTAGAATATAAAGAGAACTTTTATCCCCAGAACAGAACTGATCATCTCCATGGTGATGGGCTTGTGAATTGATATGTTAAAGAGGAGGGAGAATACCTGGCTGAGGTGTGACTGCCGATACTGTTTCCATTACAATGACCATGTTTATGGACACCAACCTCTATTGTTGGGACTCCTGATGTCCAACTGTGGCCCTCAGGGAATGCCAACTTTTCATGATTATCTCAGTAGTAACCTGTGCAGGAATTACATGAACAACCCAACTATTACACCTGATCCTTACAAGCCTGACCTTCTACAACCTCTCCATGTGGTGAAAACAAGAGTCACAGGAACACAGCCCGGCTTTATGAGTGTATACAAAGAGTCACATGTCTTCATAAACACTGAAGTCTTCTGATTCCTAACTCATCTATGAAGAAGGAATGCACAAAGCACTCTGGGCTCAATTCACATAAGGATATTGCATGCGGTATTTGGGTCATATGACACATTTTTCCCAAATATCATATGCAATACTGGAAATGTCAATGTATTATCCGTTTATGTGGAATTTACTTCAAAATGCTAAAACTCGATAAATATCTCCTGAAAGCATTAAAGTCAATTCACCAAAAGTACATAACTAAATAAATGTAAATGTTAAATAAGTAGAGGTCCAGGTATGCGATATTCAAGTAATGTATGAAATTTCATCTGGTTCTTCCAGAGCCGTCACCAGCCGTGTGTTTAGTGAATAGACTAATGTTTACCAAGTATTTCTGCTTTTTGAGGTAAATACCGGATAAAGGGATTGTGAATTATCATTTTCAGTATCACATGCGATATTTGGGAAACGTGTCACGTGACCCAAATACCACATGCAATATCCTTTCATGAGGTGAGCCCGCCATTATTTATGAGGTTATGTGAAATCTCCATTCATAGATGTAAATAATCTTGTGGTTAGAAATATATTTTAGTTAGAGTTTGATCAATGTGGGTGTGTAATAGTGATGGGCCGAACACCGCTCTTTTTGGTTCGCGGTTGAACATTGGAACCTACAGAATGTTTGAATGTTCGTACATGAACTGAACAACTGAGTGGTATCTGACTGCATCTGAGTATGTGGTGAGATCCCGCTCAGTTACTAAAATCTGGCCTGAGTTCTGTTCTGAAGTCATGTGTTTTTTAGTAGTGAAACATTCATTCATGTTTCAGCTGTCAGTGGGGTTCCCTGCTGACAACTGAATGTAAAAGGAATTGTCGGCATTTCACGACAATTACTTAAAAAAAAAAAAAAACAGCGTGGGGTCCCCCCTCCCATTCATACCAAGCCATTGGGATCTGGTATGGATTTTGAGGGGAACTTCCATGCCAAAATGTAAAAAAAAATGGTGTGGGGGTTCCCCCAAAAAACATTCCAGACCCTTATCCGACGATGGAGCCCAGCAGATCAGAAAAGGGGGTGACATGAGTGAGTACCCCCCCTTATGAACCATGCCAGGCTACATGTCCTCAATATTGAGGGGCACTTAGGGCAGGGGATCCCCTTGCCCAAAGCACCTTGCCTCATGTTGATGGGGACAAGGGCCTCTTCTCCACAACAGTAGTCTGTGATTGTGGGGATATGCGGGCAGAGGGCTTATCAGAATATGGAATCCCCCTTTACAAGGGGGCCCCCAGATCCCAACCCACCTATGTAAATGAGTATGCGATACATGGTACCGCTACCCATTCGCAAAGAAAAAGTGTAGTGTAAAAGACAGGAGACAGTCTTTGGCAAGTCCTTTATTAAAAACATAAATTAAAAAAATGTCCCCCAAAGTAGATCCAACATCAATCCCGATGCCCGCTGCTGCCACTACCCAAAAAAAGAAAAAAAAACACTCTGCACTCCATGCTGGCTCTCACTGTCTGACAGCTGCACCCACGATGACAGTTCTGATATACTGTCATGATGGCACAAGGGGGCAGGGGTTCATCCTACCCCTTGTGACATCATCACACACTGAGATTGGTCAAAGCAATGCATCTGAGCTGTGTTCAGCGAACTCACGAACGGCCCATGTTCGAGTCTAACATGCAGCCCATATCTAGTGTGTAATATGTCTTCGGATATCCCCAGGTTCTGAAGATAGAAGGGAATTGTGTGATCTGAATGGAAGCTGCCAAGGGGCACATTCTATTCATTACAGATGATACTGTATATGAGAAGGCTGACAATAGGCTGAGGAGCTTCTTTCAGATGATTCCATGTCTCAGTAGTGATCTACATAATGGGGTAGATTTACTAAAACTGGAGCTTCCAGGACTTATTGAAAAGCTTAATTGAGGAAGCTGAAGCGAGAAGCTGATTGGCTCCCATGTACAGCTGCACCGGACTGTGTGCGCATCAATTTTAGTAAATCTCCCCCAATGGAACCAACTCCAAAATATCCACTTTAATGGATCCCCCTTGTTTAGATATGTAATGAGGGAGGCCATCCTTTCAGGAATGTGTTATTTGACCTTTGAAGTCCCAGTCCTGTTTATATCTAATTTTCCCTCCAAAAAGGTTGTGCTTAGGATTTATTACAGGATGCTAACTAAAGGTATATTGGAAGTTGTCCAATCCTGAAAAGATGAGTAATATTTGAGTAGATGGAATAGATAGACCCACCAATTGGTAGTACACCATGCAAGTCTATGGAAAGAGCTCTATACCAATCCATTTAATTTTCTTTTTGTAGTGGTTGTAAAGTCTCAGGGTTTTTTACCTTCATGCATTCTATGTATGCAGCTCCCCCAACACTTATCTGAGCTCCCTCTTGATCCATCAATGTCCATGACAGCCTCTGTTTTCTGGGACCTCACTCTTGATTGGATGATGCAGCAGCGTGAGCCAATTCACAGCCAGTGAGTCAATTAGGAGAGGGAGGGGCAGGGCTCAGACACAGCTTTGTATGTGAATGGATACGTAGAACCATGGTTTGGGAGTGCGCCTGCTCAGATTTTCCCATAGCAAGCTATTCGCTATTGGGGCACCCGACAGAAGGGAAAGACCAGGAGCACCAGCGGAGGACCCGCGAAGAGGAGAATCCCAGCTGCTCTGTGCAAAACCATTGCACACAGCGGATAAGTATGAAATGTTTGATGTTTTTAAGAAAAAACAAAACAGTGTCACTTTAATCATTTCTGTGTAAATGAATAGATTGATGGTTTGTTAGATTTAAGCCTTTTTACCAATACATTTCTTTCAGTTAGTTGTGTGAACACTCTACCAAATCATATCTTTAGAGATATTACATCTTAATGTAAATAGATTTGGGGTGAAAAATTTACAAAACAAAAAAAATGAATGAGAAACTAACCTGTCCAAAGTTTATGTAATGGTAAAAAATATTTTTGAGTTTTCCATCAACTGGTGAAGGATTATATCTTTTGTCAGGTTCTGATTTTCTGTATGTGTCACTTCTGGGGAGATCCACCCTCTCTATTTGTCCTGGTGACCATTGTCTCTAAAACAGAAACCGATCAGAAATCCACAATTTTACAGTTGTAACCAAAACAGGACTAGAGGGGAATTCATCCAATGGGAATACCTGTTCCACTGACACCTGTCTAAGAGGGGAATTCCCTCACTTTGTTCTGAGGTACGAAGGTTGGCAATTTCTTGGGGTACATTTTCAAGTAATTTTTTGTGGTTCAAGGTAAATAGCTGGTCTGTTGTGGCCGAGAGTTTGATTCCTAAATATGGGATATTATTTTTTTCCCAAGTGAAGGGAAATTGTTTAGCAAAGGAATAGTTGAGTGAAATATGGTGTGTGGAGGTTTAGAATTGAGGATTTGGGCTTGTTTAGTTTATAGTAGGATACCATCGTATATTGTTGAAGATGGGTATGTATTGTTTGGAGGGATTTGGCTGGGTTGGTAATCATCAGTATGATGTTGTCTGCGAATAGGTTAATTTTGGGCTCAGTGTTAAGGTGTCGTATGCCAGTGAACATCGGGTCATCTTGAAGTTTAGAGGCTAGGGGTTCAATAAGTAATGCAAATATGACAGGAGATAGGGGGCAACCTTGTTTGGTGCCATTGGTAATATCAAAGGGGTCTGATAGTGTTCCGTCAGTTAATACTCTCACTGATGGGAGGGAGTATAGTGCTAAAATGGCTGTTAACATCCAACCTGTGATGATAAATTTTTGTAAGGTCATTTGCAAGAATAGCCAGTGTATGCGGTCGTACATTTTTTCAGCGTCCAATGATAAAAGCAATTCGGGTTGTTTGGAGCATTCTAAGTGATGGATGAGGGATATGAGTCTTCTAGTAGCGTCAGGTGCCTGGCAGCCTGGTATGAATCCCACCTGGTCTGGGTGTATCAAAGTGGGGAGATAGGGGAGTAGTCTGCTATAATTTTTGCATAGAGTTTGACGTCTGTGTTAAGTAGGGAAATTGGTCTATAATTTTGGACAAACTGTGGATCTTTGGCAGGCTTTGGTATTGTGGTTATTGTTGATTGTAGCATGTCCTTGGGGATTGTGCCAGTGGTGGCCGCATGGTTGAAGAGTCTAGTCAGATATGGCGATAGGTTAGGGGCAGATTGTTTGTAGTACTCGTATATATAACCGTCATTTCCTGGAGACTTGTTAAGAGGAAGTGTTTTAATGGTGGATTCTATTTCAGTGGTAGTGATCGGAGTTGATATGTCGTCAAATTGGGTTGAGGAAAGTTGAGGGAGTTTAATTGTGTGGAGGAATTGTTGTATGGACATAGGTGTTGGTTGAATGGTGTTGGGGTAGACTTTAAGGTTTTATAGTTGTTGGTAATAGGTTGAGAAGGCATTAGCTATATCCTGCGGGTTTGTGGTTAGGGATCGTGAGGATGGATAATAAACTGAAGATATTTTATTTCTTAGTTGTTGTTGTTTAATCATTTTGATTAGTAAGGAGTTGGCTTTGTTGCTAAGGGAGTAGAATGTAGTTTTTGTTTTTTGAAGGTTGAGGATTTGTAGAGCAGGAGGGTTCTAAGTTTGTTTCTGTCAGCGGTGAGTTGGCCAGATGTTGCGGAGTTTGGGGATTTTTTGTTTAATTCTTCTTTTGTTTTAATGGAGAGGAGGATTTTGTCGATTTGTTGGTTTCTCTGTTTGGAGATTCGGGAATTTAATTGTATAAGGATACCTCTCATGTATGCCTTATATGTGGACCAGTGTGTGTATCGATGTTTCAGATGAGTCATTTATGTAAAAAAACATATTGTGAGCATCCAATATGAGTTTTTTGTGGTCCGGGTTCTTCAATAAGAATGTGTTAAGTTTCCAGATACAGGGGATTGTTGAGTGTTGATTGTGATCTAAGGAGATGGAGATTGGAGGGTGATCTGACCAGGTTATGGTACCAATTTTGGAGGATGTGGCGTGTTGTAAAGTCCACTTGTCCGTGATGAACAAGTAAATTCTGGAGTAGGAGAGCTGAGAGGGGGAGTAGTAGGTGTAGTCTTTTTCTGTACTGTGATGGCATCGCCAGATGTCGTAGAGGTCATTTTTGTGTAGAAAGACATTAAACGATTGTTTGGAGGAGCGGTTGCTAGAAGAAGAGTCCAGGAGTGGGTTGCCAGTAATGTTGAAGTCTTCTCCTATAATTAGTCTGCCTTGTTTCTGAGCGGAAATAATGGAATTGATTTTGTTGTAGAATTGGAGTTGATTGGTGTTTGGACCATAGATGTTGACCAGGGTGTACAGGATTCCATTAATTTTGCATATCAGGATATGGTAGCGCCCTTGAGGGTCTGCGACTTCTGAGATGCAGTGGTATTGGAGAGAGTTTCTAATGGCTGTGATGACGCCGTTCTTTTTAGGGCTGGTTGCCATATAGATTGGAGAAAAATGGTGTAAGTGAAATTTGTGGATTTTGTTGGTGGCAAAGTGGGATTCTTGAAGGAATAGGACATCAGCCTGCAACGAGCGAGCTTCTTTTTGTAGTAGAGATCTTGTGAACGGTGAGTTGAGGCCACGGACATTTAAGAATGATATTTTAATCATAGTCCTGGATGTAGGCGAGTTGTTCGAAGTAGCAGAGGTATTTCATGGATAATGTAGAGTAATGGCATATCTTTTTGTTGTTTTTGAGAAGTTTCCACAAAGAAGAGGTAATGTGCTGGATGTGGTCGCTGGTTTGATGAGGATGTTTCATCTTGTAGGACGTTATTTGGAATGTGGAGAGGTTGAGTCAATCGACTGGTATAACTAGGAGGGTAAGGGGGTAAAAAAAACTTGTTGAAAACACAAGTGGTATGTGTAGCACTTATTGCTACTATCTAACGGGGGGATTTGAACATACATGACTTACATGGTTTGTCATGTTGACAAGTAACTTGGGGTTCGATGATGGTCGTAATGGGGCCGTCTGCCAGCCATTAGTGGTTTATAGGGTCCCAGCTTGTTGGTTGGTTGTTGATGGTGGTGATCTTAGAATCTGGACCATTCTGCTTCCATGTGTTGCGTATGGTTGGAGGTGGGTTGGTGGGAGTCCGCTGATAGGATCTTCCAAACTTTCAAGAGGTTCGATGCCTTCTTCAAGAGATTTAATTGTAAAGAACCTTCCTTGTTGTTTAACAATGACCTTTGTGGGGAAACCCCATTGGTAGCCAATTCCGTGGTTCCACAGCGCTTTTGTTATGGTGACAAGCTTCTTGAGGTTTAGAAAGTGGCTTTAGGTAGGTCTGCAAATAATTTTATATTTGCTTGGTCTGGCGGTAGTCATGCAATGTTTCTCGTGGTTATCGTAATTTTTTCTTTCACATGGTAAAAGTGGATGCGTGCCAGGATGTCCCTAGGGACTGCGGCCGGTAGGAACGATAGTTTTGGTAATCTGTGCGCACGATCTATAGCGAGCTCTACATCTGATAGGGAAGGAATGCGGTATTTCATGTATTGTTGTAAATATGGTTCTATGGTGTCCAAATTGATGTTTTCTAGGATTGCGTGGAATTTGATGTTGTGCCGCCTAGAGCGGTCTTCAGGATCCGCTAGTTTGAGGTTAATCTGTTCTATGTCGGTGCCCTGGTCGGTGTATGCGTCTATTAGGCCATTGTGAGCTGCGAACATTTCCCTCATTTTATTTTCAATATGGCGGATACGGTGGTCCTGTCGTTGTACCGCTGTTGAAATTTGCGATAGTGTCGTCGTCAGGTCATCATGTAATATTTGTCACAGTGAGAGAAGCATACTGTTCATAGACAGTTCAGTGATAGGTTGGTCTGAAGCAGGAAAATTTTCTATTAAGGATGGAGTAGAAATAGCAGGATTGAGTGTAGAATAGGAAGGCTGAGTGACAGGAGGATTTTCTATGTCCAGCCTAGGTCTGGACTTAGCAGGGCTACTTGTGGTGGGAGACAGGGGCGGAGAGGACTCACCAGGGTCTCCAGGGTATAATGTTGCTTTGAGCCTGGGGTCTGTTGTGTGCACTGGTCTCCATTCTGTCTGTAAGGCATCTGTTTGTGAGGAGCCGGCACCATCTTGCCTGCAGGGGCTGAGAGCTGGGAAAAAGCTTGTCAGCTTTCCTGGCTTCCCTGGTGATCTGCGGCATCGGGGCATATTCCCTGGGGATCCAGTGGAGACCTGCGTCCCCTTATCAGCGTGGGGAGAGGTCAGTGCCGCTGCTGGGATTGGTGAGTGCCGGGTTATTGCTGGCGGGGATGCGGAGCTCTCTTCACGGAGCTGTAATCCCAGAGCCGGCCGCGCATGCGCCCCCAAAAATATGATAAACTTTGAAAATAATTCACATAGTGAGGTGAAAATGGTGAATTTAAAGAAAACCTGAAGATGCTATTTACCCGGATATACTATATGATTCTCATGGTTTACTCCAAGCAGGAGTTGCCTGGAAGCTACAATTTGCCTCAATGATGAATCCAATTCACCAAAAAGTAATTTGGTGGTTGACTTACCAGTACACACAGTTACAAATGTTAAATCATGTGGCAAAGTGGTTGACATACCAGTATATACCTCTGTCAGTGCTAAACAGGTCCTTCTAAACCTGGCTGACAACACTGCTTAGCATTTCAGATGCAACAGAGGCAGTGTTGTCAGCTCAAAAAGTAATTTATGAACTCAAAGGATTTCTGGCAGGATCAATGGGCATTTTTCTGTACAGAGAAAATTCAAGAGCCCCACCCAGTGCACAGGAGGAGTAACTACTCATATATCTACAAGTTACATTCCCCCATGTACCAGGCAGGGGCCTTGTTCATCCACTGGGGATAGTCCAGACTTGTCATCTGAAAAATGTAAAGAAATATTGTTAGAGCAAAATATAGAAATGATCTGTGAAATGCAAACATGAACAGGGAATGTAACAGGATAAAATGCATGTGGTCAGTTCTGAATATCTATATAGAAAAACTGAGTATCCTGGAGTAATAAATGAAATCACCGGTTGTGGTTCAGTTAAAAAGGTTACAAAAATGTTTAAAAGGTTCCTCCAAGAGGTTATATGACAGATTGTGGTTGTGTAAATTACAAACTATCCACAGAGTAGACAAATCTAGTCAAAAAGACAAAATAAAAATGTATAGAGACCTACAGCAACCAAAAAGCAACCATCCTTCACTGATCTGACTGCTCTAGATTCATAAATAAAATGAATGACGAAGGCTCTCTCTAAATGTACTATAAATGGTCTTGGCAATGCCATAATAAAATACTAACAATTTCAAATATTTTACCGCAAACTTCTAATATCATATCCAACAAGAGTCCTGTTATTACCATTGTTAGCTAGAAGGACTTTAGTATCGGCCCCTTTGATTCAAGCTTCACTTTAAACTTCTGAACTACAAGGCCTAACCCAACCCCTTTGTGAGTTGCTAACAAGAGTTCTATCACTGACGTACCCCCCCCCCCCCAACCATCTGAGATGAAAGTGAAGGACGCATAATGCAAGTATGTAGGCATAGACTGCACCCCTGCCATTCTTACAAAAATGTAGAGTTGGGATGAAAGGTTTAGTGTGTTACAACATTCTTGGTAGATTGGTAATACATTTTATAGAGATCTGCAGATCAGAAGAGGTACAGACAGCTCCTAAAAGAGGATAATCCCTCTATAGGAAGATAAGGTGGCGGCTATTTATTGACTGAAACTGGATTGCTTTAGTATCAAAGCAAAATCAGTGATGGATATTGTGGTGGAAAAAGTGATGACTTAGTGCTGAACTGCTAGTGTGACATGGCCCTAAAAGATTAAATTGTGAATTGAGAAAGGCACATACCTGGGGAAGTTGGCCATATGTGATGTTCTTTCAGACGCACCATCACTCATGATTCTTCTTCATCCAATGTTTACCTCTGCACCAACAAGTAAGGAGAACTCATCATCGAATATGATCAGTGCTTCTTCCATGTCATCCTTCTGGGGCAATGGAGTCATCTCAGACTGAGATACAGAAGTGTTTGTTGTCAAAAAGTAAGACAAGGACTTGTTAGTAACACTACGCTGTGAGGTGTTCAGGTGAGAAATGGAGGTTACCTCAGATTGTACAGAGCTGCTTTTGATGGGATCCTCATCTTCTTGTCCTGTGATTGCATCTGGGATTTCTTCCTTCCAGCTTTCGTTCATGTATTTCAGGATTTCTGTAGATTTACTTCTTTTAGAAAAGTCAATGGCCAAAAGATCACCAAACATCCTTCTTATTCCAGTTGAAATCTTTCTCCATGCTTCAGGAGGATTGTCCATATGAAAACTGTTTTGCCAGTCAACAAAACCTCTATATCCTTCATCTTCAGGCATGGCCACCTGCCACGGATACTCCCCTAGGAGTAGGCAGTAGATGGTAACACCAAACGCCCACACATCAAGGCTGCCATCTACAACCAGTCCATCCGTAATGGTCATGTCACGTAGTTCTGGGGCCATGTAGGTTTTGCTACCACACCTGGATGTTATCATTGTCCCTCTGACCTTCGCAAGGCCAAAGTCTGTGATCTTGATGAAGTGACAGTCCTGGTCAAACACCAAAATGTTTTCTGGCTTCAAATCCATATGCACCAGTCCTTTCTCGGATATGAATTCGAGAGCATTGGAGATCTGAAGAGCACACCTCTTAACTGAGTCTTCTGGAATTCCCACCTAGGAAAACAAAATCAAAATACAATAGTTGTTAAATACAGTAAGATAGAATATAAAGAGTAATTCAGAATCAGTTAAAGTATAAGCATGGCCATCACTTTTGATCTAGTTTTAGACTAGGAGTGGAGTCTATTGCCGTTTGTGTTCCTCCAAAAGAGATTCTCTTTTTATAAATGTCCCGGTGATCTCCATTATTAAGACAAAGTGATGGGCATTATTAGTTTTAACTCTCCCTTATCCAAAACTTTAAAAAAAAGGGCATACTGAAAGCTTAATATACTTACGTATGGTGTAATCATGGAGAAGAGATCACCAACAGGGGCTAGTTCCTGGGCAAACACAAAGTAGTCGATGGTGGTGAAGACGATGCCATTACATCCAATGATGTTGGGATGAGATGAAAGAAAGTATGAAACGCAGAACTCCTGGAGGAAAGACCGCTGGCTGGTTCTGTTTTTATCCATGGTCTTCAATGCCATTCTTTGACCTGTAAAAAAAAATAATTTAACTTTGATTAAGAAATGGAAATTTTTATCTGATCATTTTTTCTATCCACTTGAAAATCTCAATCTTCGAGCAACGGATCTTATTAAAATGTTTGAGAATGTATTATGCTTCATTCATAGCTAAATTTCAGCTTTACCATCAATCAGCTGTACAAGAACCTTTCCTGGGCTGAAATGTCCTACTCTGATTTCACTGAACACAGCGATAGTCTCTCATTGTGCATCAGAAGCTTCTGCAAGTCAGACAAACCCCATCTCGTTTCCTGGCTGGAGGACATCCAGCATTGTTAGCATCATATCCTTCCCAGCCTGACTATTCCTGGCCTGCCCCTTTCATTCATTATATGTCTGTCCTTTTAATCATGGAGGCTCCGCATCACGTGTGATCATTATCTAGGACAGTCTGCATAGGAATACAGTCCACTCCTCCAGACAGATATGTACCCATCAAGGCATTTTATTATTTGCATAACTGCTCCCAAGAATCAGCCCAATGCTTAGTTCCCTAAATCATTCTACCAACATGAAAAAATATTTAAACATGATATATTTATGGAGATTTAATAAATATAAAGTCTATAGTGTACAAATGTACAAACATATACATACATATTTGCAGAGGATACTGAAACGGTACTTAGAATAGTTCACTGACCTGTTATCTTGTCCTTTGCCAATAAAACTCTTCCATATCCACCTTCTCCAAGTTCCTTCATAATGGTGAAGTACTCCTGTAAGTCTACCTGCTTTATTTCTTGTGAATAGAAGGAGACCATTCTATTCAGAAATCCTTCAACACCATGAGTAATGGAGGCCATAGTGTCCTGGAGAGCGAAAAAAGAAAACTTGTTGAATTATTAAGAAGAAAACAAATTGTTTTAGAAAAACTATAGAAATGTTTCAAATATGAATACTATTACCCACATTGATATACATATATATATATATGAGATGCTCACTAAAGCTTCACATCTTATTGAATGGGGCTCGGGAATAGAAATTTATGGAGTATAGTTAAATGAGCTGAATATGGAAAGCCTGCAATCCTTATATAAGAAAATTATCAAGTAAGGTTATAACTTTATCAAGTGCAAAAACAAATGGAAAAGCCAAGACATAGCAACACATAAATATATCCAATAGCTATAAGTGCAGTTGTGTGCGGGGGGAGAGGATCTCGGTAATTGGTGGTCAGAAGACTCCATTAACCCCCAAGTCTCCTTCAGGAAGAGAATGTAATAAACTTTCGTCAGCATTGATGGAAAGGTGTATCTGCTGCCAGAAGAGTTTTGGTGACCCTCATATTTCTGGCAGATACTTCCATGAAAAGAGTAAACATTCCATAAGAATAATCTACAGGAGATACTCTGCTCTCTTGTTGCCGACCAGCTATGCCAACTTTCCAGTTTTGGTTACATAAATTCAGGAGGATGAACACGGAGCTCAGTCAGTTAAAAAGCGTAATTTAATCAAAACTCTCAAGGAAAATATAGAAAAGGGTTGCCTCACTTTTTGTACTCAGAAGACAGCAGAGGTCATGCTAAAGGATATCAGAAGATATTAGTGGCATTTCCCTAAAACATTCTCTCCAAAACTGTGAAGTCCCAGAATGATCCACAATTACCATGAGTGATGTCATATCATCCAAACACTCAACTGTCACATCCCTTTTCAGGCACCTTAAAAACATTTTCAAGGCGTTTTCCTGCTAAATGTCATCTTTATGTTCTCAGGAAGACCACATAGCATCAGAAGGACAGACATCATGAAGTGAATTTTCAGTGAGATTATGAAGTAGAATGTTGTACTCCTGTCTTGGTGGGAGGTAGTATTTCATAGCAAAGAATTCAACATTGTTCAGTCAATTGTTTTTGTACAGATTGGAATATACTTGTAAAAGGAGATTTAGAAAAAAAATATACATTATTTGGACATCTAAACATATATTTGAAATTGTATTACATCACACAAATTACTGCCACAACGTTTATTATATCCTGTAATACGAACAACTTTTTCATCAGGCTGATCATGGAAAGCCTCCAATGGCTATCCTGTCTTCTGTATACATTGTATTACATATTATCCTGTCCTAAACCTCCACTCATTGCCCCAATGTTTCAGTTTTCCATATATTTATTAAATATGTCTCATAAACCTCTGCAGGATAATTATCAGAATGCTCATTAAATAATAAAGATCCATTGATTGGTTAGATGAAAGTGACCTTACCTTAATGTGGTGAAGATTCCGCTGTGATGAAGTCCAATTAGTTTTCTTGAGTATTGGGTTCCTCTGCAGATCAGCTCCGGACAACGTCACCAAATCTCCAGCTGGGCTGTAATAGATGAGTATACCGGTATCTCTGGAAGTAGAGTCATTGATCAGGGGAAGGAGAGGACCTCTTTATACAAGGGAGATGGGCGGGGAAGGCAGAGAATGAAGGCTTTCCATTGGCTGACTCCTAATGTAAATGTTGTGTAAATAACCCCGGATTGTTCTTGCTGATTTGCATATAAAAAGTTTTTCCTGAGAATAGGCGATAGGATTAAACATGATGAAACCCAAATACTTTGAAACTTTACAGAGTTTTAATATTAAACTTTTCAACATTGTAACTATAAAATGGGAAATTATTTTTGCTTTATAAGATTTATTTTATTTTACCTGATTCTAATTTAAATAAATAATACAAGAGGAAATAGTAACCAGCTCATTTATTAAAAACAAATGTACCCATTATTTGCTGGTTCTTTTATACATTATGCCTTATTTCTAGCAACATTGCACACCAATGGGTTTAATAAAAAAAACAATGAATTTAAAATGAATTCAGCATAAAACTAGAGTTTTGAAAAACTGCTGCAGAAAGGCCCCATTAGCCAAAACTTGTCATTCATTAATGGCTGGAAACTTAGCTCCAAAGAGAATTGGTCTAGATCAGCTTCTCTCAATCAGTGTTCCATGGAAGCCTAAGGTTCCTCCAGAGGTTGCTAAGGGTTCCTTGACCATGGAGCAAATTCTGCCTCATTGATGAGTTGAGGCTAACACCAGTTATCTGTCTAGTTATCTGTAAACGGGATTCTTCCTATTGACCACAAAGGCAAAGGACATTCTTTGCACTGACCATCACACTAACATACACAGAGCTGTACATACTGTAGAGTAATTATTAGCAGGGGTTCTCTGAGACTTGAAAGTTAGAGGACCATTTTCAAAAATCTGAGAAATGATGGTTTAGACATGACTTAAGGGTCAGCTTAAAGTGGGTATCCAGGGCCCGTGCAATAATGTTCAAGTACACACATCATTTTTGTACATTATGGCAGACTTCGCTCACTTGATGTCCAGGTTTCACCTAGTTGCTCCATTGCCACCTTCTCCTGGTCTTCTGATTCCAGAGTCTTCAGCTTTTTTATTGACTGACCAGGTTTTATGTAACTTTGTGGAGTTAAGAATTAAGGTAAAATGAAAAGATTATGTGTACAAAGACGGAGTCTAAGTTGCTCGTTCCACATGGAGAATCTGCTTCCATCTTATCACTTTTTTTTTCTTCACCTCATCTCAATATAACTCCACTAGTCTATAAAATCAATACTCCTGCTATGTTATTTCCCCTTCATGTCACCTGTAGTTCATCAAGGAGGACTACTGCGTGGAGATGGCCACTAGAAAAAGGACCTGAAAACCTGAAATGTAGTAAAAAAAAAAAAAAAAATTTAAATATTCATATGAATGTAATAATACAACTGAGATTGTGTTATTCACTAAAACACACTTTGGTTTTGCGTTGACAATGACAATGTATCTGCAGAATACTGAGAGAACTTTTACCCCCAGGACAGAACTGGCCATCTCAATGGCGATGGGCTTGTGGATTGATATGTTAAAGAGGAGGAAGAATACCTGGCTGAGGTGTGACTGCTGATACTGTTTCCATCACAATGACCTTGTTTATGGAAGCCAACCTCCATTGTTAGGACTAGTGGTGCCCAACTGTGGCCCTCTGTGGATGCCAAATTTGCATGATTATATTAGTATAGGAAGGGACATAAGTGCCTAAATAATAATCTGTACAAGAGTTGTAATTGAGATGAATAAACCCAAATTTTATATCTGATCATCACAAAGCAAAGAATCACTTCCATCTATAAGAACCTCTATGACCTCTCCATGAGGTGAAAACAGGAATTTATTTTGAATAAAGAAGTATCGGTGTAATATGGGCTGTGGCCTCTTGATGGATCTTATGCCATTTTCCCTATTTCCAGCAACATTGAACACCAATGGGTTTAACTTAAAAAATACTTTATTGACAAAAAAAGATTTAAATGAACTTAAAAAATGTAATTAGCATAGAAATATTTTCATGAGGATTAAACAGACCTCTCAGGATAGGAATATTGGAGCTGCCATGTCTGATCTTATTTATAGAGATTCATCTCCAAACATCCTGATCATTTCTTCACTACTTGGTGATCAGTGACCTAGAACAAGCCAGGTGTATATCAAGTAATGGAAAATATCATACTGACATGGTGCTCTGGGTGAATGACAAGCCAAGTATTGAGGCAAGGAACCCAGATCTGTAACTTTCACCTTCAAAAGCAAACTTTAAAAATGGCTGCTTCTGAATATTGTACAATTAACGTGGGTTAGATATAATTATTCTGAACAATAACACAACACTGGATTTTGGAATACTTAAAGAAACCTTAACCATAGTATTATCAATAGAAAACCACCACAGAATGATCCTGTTGTCCAAAATAGCCTTTCCTTTACTGCTGGAAAACTTTGAATTTTTTTAAGAAGAGGATTTGTCTAGATCAGCCTTTCTCAGCCATCATTGCATGGAACACTGAGGTTCCTCCAGAGGTTGCTGAGGATTCCTTGAGCAAGGAGCAATTTCTGCTTCATTGATATATTGCCACTGACACCAATGATCTTTCTAGCTTTCTGTAAAGGGGGTTTGCAGTGACCTCAAATGTAAGGAACATTCTTCCCAATGACTATCATACAATAATGTGTATAAGAAGGGATTCATAATTGCTCATTACATACAGAGAATATGATTTCATCTTAACAATTTTGTATTTTTTTGATTGAAAAGATACTTTTATTACAGAAGCATCAAAAACAACATGATACGTGTAATCGGGGTACATCTCACCCTGTACTGCGACGCAGCGCACCACATAGCAATACAGTTCCAAGCATACAATAAATACATTCAGAAATAAATACATTCGCTCAGCGGTATGATGCCTGACGTGATGTGCAGAGGATGAATCCCCAGACCGCCACGTCATGCATGACGCCGCTTACCCCAAAAACCATAGCATCCTGATACACAGTACTAAGTCATGCAATAAACGAAAGCGAAAAAGCGAAAAACCGAAAATCACAGTTTACAATAGGTATCGGGTGTGTGGGGGGGGGGGAAGGGAAGAAAGGGGGAAACACAGGCCCGAAGCTTTATTGAAAAGACAAAGACACGCAAGGGGGAGTAGGGGGAAGGGGGAAATCTTCAGACGTCCTCTTCCTCCTTAAAGTCCATCAAGGAATAGTCTCTGAGCAGACTGAGGATCAGTCTGCGGCAGTCCTCAATGGACATCCTCTCCCGCTGGTGGATGAGGCGCTTTCTGGCGCACCATAAAGCGTCCTTAAAGCAACACAGCACCCGCCAGGCGCCGTCAATGTCCTCCAGAGAAAAGGTTCCACAGAACAGTCCATTCAACACCCCAAAGTGAGTGATGGCTGTCTGTGGTACAAAGTCCTTGAGTTCAGGTTCCAGGGCCCCCAACAGGGCCTGAGCAAATGAGCACTCCCAGAAAACGTGGTAAGACGTTTCCTCGTGGATGATGCAGAAGGGGCAGTGTCTGTATCTGCTCAGGTTCCTGGCATGCATAAATGTCCTGAGAGGCAAGCCCCCTTGGATTGCCATCCATGCCAGGTCTTTGTGCCTGTTGGTAAGAATGTTGGAAGAAACATTCCTCCAGACCACCTTGCAGGTGTCTGAAGGCAGGCCTGGAACCGACTCCAAAATGTCGCTGGCTCGGATGAGCTTGTAGATAGTCTTTGGCTTCCACAAGTCCGGCTTGACTCCCTGCAGCCCTTGCTCCCTGATGAACTTGTAGGTATCCAAGTAGTACCAAGGAGTGTCCCAGTTGTAGGGGATGGAACTATCCCAAGTGTCCCACCCCAGGGACCTCCAGAGAGGCAACAGGAAGAAGAGAGACATTGCGTTCCCGCCAGAGTCCATAATCCGCCTGGGCAAAGTTCTGCGGATGCAGTTGCAAGCAAAGAACACCCTCAGCTGGGTGGTGATGTCGGGCACGCCCTTACCGCCCTTGAGGGGTTCCTTGAACATGACTGCCCACTTCACTCTGTCCATCTTGGAGCCCCAGATGAAGTGAAACACCGCCCTGGTGATGGCCTTACAGGTGTTGACCCGA
Organism: Staurois parvus; assembly: GCF_062004578.1. Classification (NCBI taxonomy): domain Eukaryota; kingdom Metazoa; phylum Chordata; class Amphibia; order Anura; family Ranidae; genus Staurois; species Staurois parvus. Next base: position 2,350,370 of record NW_028318213.1, read on the forward strand.
GGGGGCCAGGCCTGGGCGAGGTACTGCAACACAGGGAGAATCTCGCTGCGGAGTACCAGTGTCTTCCCTTCGATGGAGAGGTCTCTGAGGCTCCAGAGTCCAAACTTTTGACGCATCTTGGCCAGTCTCTCCTCCCAAGACTTCAGGGCTGCGCCCTCGGCACCAAACCAAACCCCCAAAATCTTCATGAAGTCTGTCTTGATGCCAAAGGGCATGGATGCAGAAGAAGGCAGGAACCACTTTCCGAAGAGCATGACTTCCGACTTCCCGCAGTTGACCTTTGCCCCCGAAGCTTAGCCGAAGTCCTCGCAGGTCTGGACGAGCAGGTCGATGGAGCGCTGGTTGGCACAGAACACCGTCACGTCGTCCATGTAGAGCGAGCACTTCACTTCCCGTCTGTCTGGTCCCGGTGCGGTGATTCCCCCGATCTCTGGATTCCGTCTGATGCATTCGGCGAAGAGCTCTATACAGCAAACAAAAAGCAGAGGTGAGAGAGGACAGCCTTGTCTGACCCCGGAGAGGACCGGGAAGGGGTCAGTCTTCCAGCCGTTCACCTGCACGGAACTACAAATGCCGTTATACATCATATCCACAACCGAACAGAACATTTCCCCAAGACCAAACCTGCGTAGGGCTCTGCACATAAACCCATGGGAGACACGGTCAAAGGCCTTTTCCTGGTCAAGACTGACCAGGGCCGCGTGCACACGGCGGTCTTTGATGTACTGGACCGTGTCCCGGACAAGCGCTAGGCTGTCCGCAATCCTGCGGCCAGGAATGCCACAAGTCTGATCCGGGTGGATTATCTGTCCGATGACAGCCTTCAACCTGTTCGCCATAACTTTGGCGAGGATCTTGTAGTCCACGTTCAAGAGAGAGATGGGACGCCAATTTTTCAAGTCACATCTCTCCCCCTTACGCTTGTACAGGATCGTGATCATCCCCTCCCTCAACGAAGGAGGCATCTTGCCCTCCACCACCATCTCCTCGTACAGCTCGAGCAGGTCCGGGCCCACGAGATCCCACAGCGCTACATAGAGCTCCTTAACAATTTTGTATTACTTCACCTCATCCCAATATAGATCTACCAGCCTGAACAGACCATATACAATCAATGCTATGTTGCTTCCCCTTTATGTCACTTGTGGTTCATTCAGGGAGGCCTACTGCATGGAAATGGCCACTAAAAGGAGAATCTGAAAATCTGAAATGTAGTGAAAAAAATAAATGAAAATAAAAAATAAATGTAAATAAAAAATAAATGAGCAACTATTTTAAAAAAAACTATTTAAAAAAATTCTGTAAATATAACAACCAAGATTGTGTTATTCACTAAAATACACTTTGTTTTGCGTAAAACTTTGACTATCTAGCTGTAGAATATAAAGAGAACTTTTATCCCCAGGACAGAACTGATCATCTCCATGGTGATGGGCTTGTGAATTGATATGTTAAAGAGGAGGGAGAATACCTGGCTGAGGTGTGACTGCCGATACTGTTTCCATTACAATGACCATGTTTATGGACACCAACCTCTATTGTTGGGACTCCTGATGTCCAACTGTGGCCCTCAGGCAATGCCAACTTTTCATGATTATCTCAGTAGTAACCTGTGCAGGAATTACATGAACAACCCAACTATTACACCTGATCCTTACAAGCCCGACCTTCTACAACCTCTCCATGTGGTGAAAACAAGAGTCACAGGAACACAGCCCGGCTTTATGAGTGTATACAAAGAGTCACAGGTCTTCATAAACACTGAAGTCTTCTGATTCCTAACTCATCTATGAAGAAGGAATGAACAAAGCACTCTGGGCTCAATTCACGTAAGGATATTGCATGTGATATTTGGGTCACATGACACATTTTTCCCAAATATCATATGCGATACTGGAAATGTCAATTTATTATCCGTTTATGTGGAATTTACTTCAAAATGCTAAAACTAGATAAATATCTCCTGAAAGTGTTAAAGTCGATTCACCAAAAGTACATAACTAAATAAATGTAAATGTTAAATAAGTAGAGGTCCAGGTATGCGATATTCAAGTAATGTATGAAATTTCATCTGGTTCTTCCAGAGCCGTCACCAGCCGTGTGTTTAGTGAATAGACTAATGTTTACCAAGTATTTCTGCTTTTTGAGGTAAATACCGGATAAAGGGATAGTGAATTGTCATTTTCAGTATCACATGCGATATTTGAGAAACGTGTCATGTGACCCAAATACCACATGCAATATCCTTTCATGAGGTGAGCCCGCCGTTATTTATGAGGTTATGTGAAATCTCCATTCATAGATGTAAAGAATCTTGTGGTTAGAAATATATTTTAGTTAGAGTTTGATCAATGTGGGTGTGTAATAGTGATGGGCCGAACACCGCCCTGTTTGGTTCGCGGTTGAACATTGGAACCTACAGAATGTTTGACCGCGAACTTCGTACACGAACTGAACAACTGAGTGGTACCTGACTGCATCTGAGTATGTGGTGAGATCCCGCTCAGTTACTAAAATCTGACATGAGTTCTGTTATGAAGTCATGCGTTTTTTAGTAGTGAAACATTCATTCATGTTTCAGCTGTCAGTGGGGTTCCCTGCTGACAACTGAATGTAAAAGGAATTTCGGCATTTCACGACAATTACTTTAAAAAAAAAAAAAACACAGCGTAGGGTCTCCCCTCCCATTCATACCAAGCCCTTGGGATCTGGTATGGATTTTGAGTGGAAGTCCCACGCCGAAATGTAAAAAAAATAGTGTGGGGTTCCCCCAAAAAACATTCCAGACCCTTATCCGACAATGCAGCCCGGCAGGACAGGAAAGGGGGTGAGATGAGCGAGTACCCCCCCTTATGAACCATACCAGGCTACATGTCCTCAATATTGAGGGGCACTTAGGGCAGGGGATCCCCTTTCCCAAAGCACCTTGCCTCATGTTGATGGGGACAAGGGCCTCTTCCCCACAACAGTGGTCTGTGATTGTGGGGATATGCGGGTGGAGAGCTTATCAGAATATGGAAGCCCCCTTTACAAGATCCTAACCACCCCCCCCATGTAAATGAGTATGCGGCACATAGTACCGCTACCCATTCGCAAAGAAAAAGTGTAGTGTAAAAAAGACAGGAGACAGTTTTTGACAAGTCCTTTATTAAACATACAAATTAGAAAAATGTCCCCCAAAGTAGATCCAACATCAATCACGATGCCCGCTGCTGCCACTACCCAAAAAAAGAAAAAAACACTCCGCGCTCCATGCTGGCTCTCACTGTCTGACAGCTGCACCCACCATGACAGTTCTGATATACTGTCATTATGGCACAAGGGGGCGGGGGTTCATCCTACCCCTTGTGACATCATCACACACTGTGATTGGTTAAAGCAATGCATCTGACCTGTGTTCAGTGAACACACGAACGGCCCATGTTCGAGTCTAACATGCAGCCCATATCTAGTGTGTAATATGTCTGGATATCCCCAGGTTCTGAAGATAGAAGGGAATTGTGTGATCTGAATGGAAGCTGCCAAGGGGCACATTCTATTCATTACAGATGATACTGTATATGAGAAGGCTGACAATAGGCTGAGGAGCTTCTTTCAGATGATTCCGTGTCTCAGTAGTGATCTACACAATGGGGTAGATTTACTAAAACTGGAGCTGCCAGGTCTTATTGAAAAGCTTAATTGAGGAAGCTGAAGCTAGAAGCCGATTGGCTCCCATGTACAGCTGCACCGGACTGTGTGCGCATCAATTTTAGTAAATCTCCCCCAAAGAAACCAACTCCAAAATATCCACTTTAATGAATCCCCCTTGTTTAGATATGTAATGAAGGAGGCCATCCTTTCAGATATGTGTCATTTGACCTTTGAAGTCCCAGTCCTGTTTATATCTAATTTTCCCTCCAAAAAGGTTGTGCTTAGGATTTATTACAGTATGCTAACTAAAGGTATATTGGAAATTGTCCAATCCTGAAAAGATGAGTAATATTTGAGTAGATGGAATAGATAGACCCACCAATTGGTAGTACACCATGCAAGTCTATGGAAAGAGCTCTATACCAATCCATTTAATTTTCTTTTTGTAGTGGTTGTAAAGTCTCAGGGTTTTTACCTTCATGCATTCTATGTATGCAGCTCCCCCAACACTTATCTGAGCTCCCTCTTGATCCATCAATGTCCATGACAGCCTCTGTTTTCTGGGACCTCACTCTTGATTGGATGATGCAGCAGCGTGAGCCAATTCACAGCCAGTGAGTCAATTAGGAGAGGGAGGGGCAGGGCTGAGACACAGCTTTGTATGTGAATGGATACGTAGAACCATGGTTTGGGAGTGCGCCTGCTCAGATTTTCCCATAGCAAGCTATTTGCTATTGGGGCACCCGACAGAAGGGAAAGACCAGGAGCACCAGAGGAGGACCCGCGAAGAGGAGAATCCCAGCTGCTCTGTGCAAAACCATTGCACACAGCGGATAAGTATGACATGTTTGATGTTTTTAAGAAAAAACAAAACATTAGTGTCACTTTAATCATTTCTGTGTAAATTAATAGATTGATGGTTTCTTAGATTTAAGCCTTTTTACCAATACATTTCTTTCAGTTAGTTGTGTGAACACTCTACCAAATCATATCTTTAGAGATATTACATCTTAATGTAAATAGATTTGGGGTGAAAAATTTACAAAACAAAAAAAATAAATGAGAAACTAACCTGTCCAAAGTTTATGTAATGGTAAAAAATATTTTTGAGTTTTCCATCAACTGGTGAAGGATTATATCTTTTGTCAGGTTCTGATTTTCTGTATGTGTCACTTCTGGGGAGATCCACCCTCTCTATTTGTCCTGGTGACCATTGCCTCTAAAACAGAAACCGATCAGAAATCCACAATTTTACAGTTGTAACCAAAACAGGACTAGAGGGGAATTCATCCAATGGGAATACCTTTTCCACTGACAACTGTCTAAGAGGGGAATTCCCTCACTTTGTTCTGAGGTACGAAGGTTGGCAATTTCTTGGGGTACATTTTCAAGTAATTTTTTGTGGTTCAAGGTAAATAGCTGGTCTGTTGTGGCCGAGAGTTTGATTCCTAAATATGGGATATTATTTTTTTCCCAAGTGAAGGGAAATTGTTTAGCAAAGGAATAGTTGAGTGATATATGGTGTGTGGAGGTTTAGAATTGAGGATTTGGGCTTGTTTAGTTTATAGTAGGATACCATCGTATATTGTTGAAGATGGGTATGTATTGTTTAGAGGGATTTGGTTGGGTTGATAATCATCAGTATGATGTTGTCTGCGAATAGGTTAATTTTGGGCTCAGTGTTAAGGTGTCGTATGCCAGTGAACATCGGGTCATCTTGAAGTTTAGAGGCTAGGGGTTCAATAAGTAATGCAAATATGACAGGAGATAGGGGGAAACCTTGTCTGGTGCCATTGATAATATCAAAGGGGTCTGATAGTGTTCCGTCCGTTAATACTCTCACTGATGGGAGGGAGTATAGTGCTAAAATGGCTGTTAACATCCAACCTGTGATGATAAATTTTTGTAAGGTCATTTGCAAGAATAGCCAGTGTATGCGGTCGTACATTTTTTCAGCGTCCAATGATAAAAGCAATTCGGGTTGTTTGGAGCATTCTAAGTGATGGATGAGGGATATGAGTCTTCTAGTAGCGTCAGGTGCCTGGCAGCCTGGTATGAATCCCACCTGGTCTGGGTGTATCAAAGTGGGGAGATAGGGGAGTAGTCTGCTATAATTTTTGCATAGAGTTTGACGTCTGTGTTAAGTAGGGAAATTGGTCTATAATTTTGGACAAACTGTGAATCTTTGGCAGGCTTTGGTATTGTGGTTATTGTTGATTGTAGCATTTCCTTGGGGAATGTGCCAGTGGTGGCCGCATGGTTGAAGAGTCTAGTCAGATATGGCGATAGGTTAGGGGCAGACTGTTTGTAGTACTCGTTTATATAACCGTCATTTCCTGGAGACTTGTTAAAAGGAAGTGTTTTAATGGTGGATTCTATTTCAGTGGTAGTGATCGGAGTTGATATGTCATCAAATTGGGTTGAGGAAAGTTGAGGGAGTTTAATTGTGTGGAGGAATTGTTGTATGGACGTAGGTGTTGGTTGAATGGTGTTGGGGTCGTCTTTAAGGTTTTATAGTTGTTAGTAATAGGTAGAGAAGCCAATAGCTATATCCTGCGGGTTTGTGGTTAGGGATCGTGAGGATGGATGATAAACTGAAGATATTTTATTTCTTAGTTGTTGTTGTTTAATCATTTTGATTAGTAAGGAGTTGGCTTTGTTGCTAAGGGAGTAGAATGTAGTTTTTGTTTTTTGAAGGTTGAGGATTTGTAGAGCAGGAGGGTTCTAAGTTTGCTTCTGACAGCGGTGAGTTGGGCAGATGTTGCGGAGTTTGGGGATTTTTTGTTTAATTCTTCTTTTGTTTTAATGGAGAGGAGGATTTTGTCAATTTGTTGGTTTCTCTGTTTGGAGATTCGGGAATTTAATTGTATAAGGATACCTCTCATGTATGCCTTATATGTGGACCAGTGTGTGTATCGATGTTTCAGATGAGTCATTTATGTAAAAAAACATATTGTGAGCATCCAATATGAGTTTTTTGTGGTCCGGGTTCTTCAATAAGACTGTGTTAAGTCTCCAGATACAGGGGATTGTTGAGTGTTGATTGTGATCTAAGGAGATGGAGATTGGAGCGTGATCTGACCAGGTTATGGTACCAATTTTGGAGGATGTGGCGTGTTGTAAAGTCCACTTGTCCGTGATGAACAAGTAAATTCTGGAGTAGGAGAGCTGAAAGGGGGAGTAGTAGGTGTAGTCTTTTTCTGTACTGTGATGGCATCGCCAGATGTCGTAGAGGTCATTTTTGTGTAGAAAGACGTTAAACGATTGTTTGGAGGAGCGGTTGCTAGAAGAAGAGTCCAGGAGTGGGCTGCCGATAATGTTGAAGTCTTCTCCTATAATTAGTCTGCCTTGTTTCTGAGCGGAAATAATGGAATTGATTTTGTTGTAGAATTGGAGTTGATTGGTGTTTGGACCATAGATGTTGACCAGGGTGTACAGGATTCCATTAATTTTGCATATCAGGATATGGTAGCGCCCTTGAGGGTCTGCGACTTCTGAGATGCAGTGGTATTGGAGAGAGTTTCTAATGGCTGTGATGACGTCGTTCTTTTTGGGGCTGGTTGCCATATAGATTGGAGAAAAATGGTGTAAGTGAAATTTAGGGATTTTGTTGGTGGCAAAGTGGGATTCTTGAAGGAATAGGACATCAGCCTGCAACGAGCGAGCTTCTTTTTGTAGTAGAGATCTTGTGAATGGTGAGTTGAGGCCACGGACATTTAAGGATGATATTTTAATCATAGTCCTGGATGTAGGCAAGTTATTCGAAGTAGCAGAGGTATTTCATGGATAATGTAGAGTAATGGCATATCTTTTTGTTGTTTTTGAGAAGTTTCTACAAAGAAGAGGTAATGTGCTGGATGTGGTCGCTGGTTTGATGAGGATGTTTCATCTTGTAGGACGTTATTTCGAATGTGGAGAGGTTGAGTCAATCGACTGGTATAGGTAGGAGGGTAAGGGGGTAAAAAAAACTTGTTGAAAACACAAGTGGTATGTGTAGCACTTATTGCTACTATGTAACAGGGGGATTTGAACATACATGACTTACATGGTTTGTCATGTTGACAAGTAACTTGGGGTTCGATGATGGTCGTAATGGGGCCGTCTGCCAGCCATTAGTGGTTGATAGGGTCCCAGCTTGTTGGTTGGTTGTTGATGGTGGTGATCTTAGGATCTGGACCATTCTGCTTCCATGTGTTGCGCATGGTTGGAGGTGGGTTGGTGGGAGTCCGCTGATAGGATCTTCCAAACTTTCAAAAGGTTTGATGCCTTCTTCAAGAGATTTAATTGTAAAGAACCTTCCTTGTTGTTTAACAATGACCTTTGTGGGGAAACCCCATTGGTAGCCAATTCCGTGGTTCCACAGCGCTTTTGTTATGGTGACAAGCTTCTTGAGGTTTAGAAGAGTGGCTTTAGATAGGTCTGCAAATAATTTTATATTTGCTTAGTCTGGCGGTAGTCATGTAATGTTTCTCGTGGTTATCGTAATTTTTTCTTTCACATGGTAAAAGTGGATACGTGCCAGGATGTCCCTAGGGACTGCGGCCGGTAGGAACGATAGTTTTGGTAATCTGCGCACAGGACCTATAGCGAGCTCTACATCTGATAGGGAAGGAATGAGGTGTTTCTTGTATTGTTGTAAATATGGTTCTATGGTGTCTAAATTGATGTTTTCTAGGATTGCGTGGAATTTGATGTTGTTTCGCCTAGAGCGGTCTTCAGGATCCGCTAGTTTTTTTTTTTTGTATTAACAATTTTTATTGGTTTTCATGAAATACAAAAACAGTATATTTCAAAAGGTTAAGAAGAGAAAATAAACATAACAGAAAGATACATCGATGGCAAAATTAAATAGTGTCAGGACCAGCGGAGTCATAAATATCAATGTAAAGGATATCAGGGCCTTGCAACGTGGACCGGCATAGAAGAGGTGAAAGTATCCCATGGGAGCCAAATCATCTCAAATACAGCAAACGAACAACTATGTAGTGCAGTCAAATATTCCATCTGTCTCACATCAGCAATGAGTTTGTACAAAATTGACATTGAAGGAGGAGTAGAGGATAACCAACACATAGGAATGCTTCTCCTGGCCGCGGTCAGCACATGGACAGCGAGTTTCCTGGATAATTTAGGTAATCCTGGGAATGGTAGACCCAGTAAAAAATGTAAGGGATCAAATGGGAGAGAGACATGCAGCAATGAATTCAACAAGGAAAGAACATCCTGCCAGAAAGGGGTAATGGAGCTGCATGTCCAAAAAATATGATAGAGAGAACCAAGGTCTCTACTACAGCACCAACAATCAGGAGAAGCACTCGGATTATAAGCATGCAGAACCTCAGGTGTTTTATACCATAACATCATAATCTTGTAAATATTTTCCTTAAAAACCACACAGACAGAAGATCTAGATGCATTTTCCCAAATTTTCTTCCATGTTAATAAATCAATGTCACGTTGTATGAATTGAGACCACCTATGCATGTAAAGGTGAGTATCATTGGATAAGGAGGGGGCTTCCATAAGAAGTTTATAAGTATTAGAGATTATACCCCTATGGTGGGGACCCTGCATACATAAACTTTCAAAGGGAGTAGGTTTCCCCAGAGTCAATGAGGGAGATAAAGTGGAAAAAAAGTGGCGTATTTGAAGATAAATATATAGGTGTTGAGGAGGTAAAAGGGCTTTTTTCTGGAGGACTGGGAATGAGTGTAACTTACGAGTCACCGGATGTACCAAGTGACGCAGTTGAAAAAGGTTAGCTACAACCCAATGCGACATCCGGGACATGGCCATATTGTCTGGGAGATTAGGGTTATAGAGGACATTTGTCAGTGGGGAGCAATCAGAGGCCAATGTAAATTTAGCCCTACATTTCCGCCAAACAGTCAGAGAAAAGTACATAGGTCCCAGAAATAAATGGCGAAAGGAGGAGACATCCACTGCTGAGGTCGACCAAAGGAGAGAGCATGGATGAGCTGGGGACAATTGCAAAGATTCGATCTCAGTCCATGTGTTGGGAGGATGATGGGAAGACCATGACATGAGAAAATGAAGATGAGTTGCGTAGTAATATGTTATAATATCTAGCCCCCCCTAGATCTTGGGGAAAGCAAAACGGAACGTGCAATCCTGTGCCGCCTATTGTGCCAAATAAAATGCAGGAAAGATTTCTGAAGAGAGTGAAGTTTGGACATAGGAATGGGAATGGGGAGGGTCGCAAACAGGTACAAAAGTTTAGGCAACACTTTTTAATACGTTAATGCGTCCTAGGAAAGAAATGGGCAGGGCATCCCATTGTTTCAGAGAGCGAGAAATTGCTATGAATAGTGGAGGGAAATTGGCCTCGTATATGGATTGGTAAGAGGAAGTAAGATTAGTACCTAAATATTTTAAAGAATGGGTACACCACCGATAGGGAAAGGCTTCCTGAAGCGAGGATAATGTGACAGGTGGGACGTGAATTGGGAGTGCCTCAGTTTTAGACGTATTAACTTTGTAACCTGAAATAGCCCCAAATCGTTTCAAGATCTGATGCAAAATCGGTAAAGAAGTATAGGGACTCGTGAGTGTGAGGAGGATGTCGTCTGCAAACAGCGATAATTTGTACTCATGGGTATGGGAAATTTATCCCGCGAATATCCGGATTCGACCTAATGGCTGTGGCCAGTGGCTCCAGGCAAAGAATAAACAGCAGAGGGGAGAGTGGACAACCCTGACGTGTGCCATTTGACATCTGAAAAGGGAGTGAAAGAAAAGATGCTAATCTGACCTGCGAGAATGGGGAAGAATAAAGGGCCTTCAAGGCTGCTACAAATGGACCCCGGAAACCAAACTTCTCCAAAACCAGAAACATGTAGGGCCAACTTAACCGGTCGAAAGCTTTTTGAGCGTCCAAGCTCAGCAACACAGCAGGGGTGGAGGATCGATTAACCAGATCAACCAGATCAATAGTTCTCCTGGTGTTATCCGCAGCATGTCTGGAAGGCACAAATCCCACTTGGTCCCTATGTATGAGTTTGGAAATAATTCCGGACAGTCGGTTGGCTAAACTTTTTGTGAAAATCTTGTAATCGGAATTAAGTAGGGCAATCGGACGGTAGTTGTCTACAATAGAGGGATCCTCATCGGGTTTAGGGATAACCGAGATATAGGCTCGTGAAAATTCAGTCTGGGGTGTGACCCCCTTAAAAAGATCTCTGTAAAGAGAAAGGAGATGGGGAGCCAGGATACCAATAAAGGATTTATAATAGGTGTAGGGTAAACCATCCGGACCCGGGGCCTTACGAGAAGGGAGATGTTTAATTGTATCAAGTAATTCCTCTATCGTAATGTCAGCATTAAGAATGGCAATGTCTGAGGGAGATAGTCTCGGAAATGACAAGGAATCAAAAAAATTGTCAAAGGATAACTGTGTGAGAGGCGGGTGGAGGTCTGGGATCAAACAGTTATACAGTTTCTCATAGTAGGAGCCAAAAAGGGTTGCCATGACCTGAGGATCATAGGTAGGACTGCCGTTTGGTTGGATTAAAAGATCAGGTATCGTGGAAGGAGACTGAGCTTTAAGTCGATTGACTAACATACGATGGGGTTTGTTGGAAAATTCATAAAATTTCTGTTTAACCCACAGCAGGGATTGTGCAGCCTTACTGGAGTCGAGGGCTTTAATTCGGTCACGTAAAAATGTTACCTTCCGGAGCCCAGAAATGGAAGGCTTGGCCATCAACCGTCGTTCCGCCGAAAATAGTTGATGTACAAGAGAGGCCTTAGCACGTGCCGCAGATTTCTTTAAACGAGAACCCATAGAAATACAGAGTCCCCGAAATACCGCCTTATGGGCCTCCCATAAAATAGAGGAAGAGGCTACGGAGCCAACATTGAGGGTAAAATAGGTATCAAGTCCCCGAGACAATTCATCCCTAAGATGATCTGTGGAGAGGAAGGTCTCATTAAGGCGCCAATGACATGGTTTGGGTAGAGCGGGAGGAAAGAAAAGGTTTAAAGTCAGAGAGGCGTGGTCAGACCAGGTAATGGGGTTAATTTCAGAAGAGACCAAGAGTGAAAGCAATGGGGCAGAGATGAAAAAATGATCTAAGCGGGGGAAGCTACGGTGGGGGGTGGAGTAGAAAGTAAATTGTTTATGGGTGGGGTGTTTAATCCGCCAAGCATCGAAGAGACGATGCTCCCTTATCAGTCTACGAAAGGATTTTGAAGCGGAGCATTGCCGCTTTGAGGGTGTGGACTCAAAAAGAACTTTCCTGTCCTTATGGGGGGATAAAATCAAATTAAAATCACCCCCAAAAATCACATGTGAAGTGGAAAAAGAGTCTAAAGCGGCGAGTGTTTGGGAAAGAAATTGCAATTGACCCGTATTGGGGGCGTATAAATTCAGCAGAACAAGGGGAGTGTTACCCAGCATACATTCCAGAATAATGAAACGACCTTTTTGGTCAACTCTGGAGGAAACAATCCGAAGGGAGCAGTGCGACCCAATCAAAACTGCCACCCCAGCCTTCCCGGAGGGATCAAAGGCCGAATAGGCTTGGGGAAAAAATCTTGAGGCAAAACGAAAGGAGCCAGCTGATTTGAAATGGGTCTCTTGAACAAAAATAATGTCTGCTCCTGAGGATCGAAATTCCCTCAAAGCCATCCACCTTTTTTGAATGGAGTTGAGGCCCTTGACATTATACGACATAAACCGCAAAGCCATTATAAAATAACAAAAATTGAAGCAAATGTGTTAGCCTAAAAAAGAAATGAAATACCATCGATGCAATAGAAAAAAAAACAAAAAACAATAAAGTAACACAGAAAAGTGTAAACATAGAAATTGACATAAGTATCCGTGAGGATATAAACTCGGGAACAACCAATTGGCCCAAGTCGTCTAGGCCTATGGCTAGACAAATTCGGGAGCAGCACGACAACCAAGACATCAGAAAAATCGTCATGCCCGGCCAGGTAAAACAGAAGTGAGAAAATGCACCCAACAATGGTTCGGCCGGACAGAAAAGAGAAACCCAAAAAGAAAAAAATATTATGTAAAAAAAAACCCAGGAAGGAAGGATCATCACCGGAAACACATCGGAAGGGCACCCCAGAGAATCATCATACAGATGGATTGATCTACTGAGGGTGACGTGGACGCTGTGGGGTACGTGTGAGTCTCTTCCGACCTCCGCGGACTGGAGTCCAGATCTTGTTGGGGGTGGCGGATGGACGAGACGGAGTTGGTGGCAGAGGGGACACATCTTCAGGCAAAGGTGGAAGTCCCAGGCGCTTTAAGAAGGAATCCACCTCTTGAAGATCACAAAGCACGACTTGGGAATTATCCCTAGTCACGACCAACCGGAAAGGAAACCCCCATCGGTAAAGGACATGATGTTGTTGGAGGTGTGTGGTGAGCGGCTTCAGGGCTCGTCTCTTGGCCAAGGTAGTCGGAGACAAATCGCAGAAGAGTTGGAGTCTGTCACCTTTAAATTCCAGAGATGATTTGTGGCGAGCAGCTGATAATAAGGCTTCTTTGCTCTGAAAAAAGTGGAAGCGAACTATGACGTCGCGTGGTCTGGTGCCTTCGACAGGTTTTGGGCCCAGTGAGCGATGAGCCCTATCCATTCGCCAATCCGTTTCCGGAACCAATGGAGCAGTTGCGCTAAAGAGGGACAGAAGGTGACGGTGCAATTGCGCATCAGCGATAGATTCGGACATACCGCGTATACGGATATTTTGGCGCCGTTCCCGGTTTTCTAAATCCTCTTGCTGGAGTTGCATTTGGGACATGGAATGCTTCAAATATGCGTTATCCTCTTTCAAAACATGAACGTATTGCACCAAATCATCAAACTCAGTCTCCAATTTATCCGTGCGGTCTCCAATCTGAGTTATTTCTCCTCTGAGATCTAATGCCAGCTTTCCAATTTTAGCGGATATGGATGCGGTAATATTGCGCAGAAAAATTTGCAACTTGTCATCTAGCGCTGAAAGTGTGAGGGAAGGAGACGGTATGGTTTGCTGAGATATCTGGGTGGAGGGAGGATGATTTCCCGATGCAGAGTATTCTGCTGCCCCCCCAGTTATATGCTGGGAATCCCCAGTTATATTATGGGGATCAGAGTCCTCCATCTGGGGCTGAGTCAGGGCAGAGGCAGGCATGGAAGTTGACATACATGAAGATGCAGTACCCTCCGGGACCACCGGGGGGCCGGGATCTCTCCCTGGGTTCCTGGGCATACTGGAGGCCGGGGATTGCGGCCTGGACAGGAACCGCCGGAGCGGCGAGGGCCGCGAATCCGGTGGCTGCGGGGAGGGGGGCTTCCAGCGCCCTATCTTCCCCATACAGGTTTCTCCCTGGAGCCGGGCAGGGTGCCAAGTGGGTGGGACTCACCCTTATTAGCAGGGAAGCATGGCGTGTAGCAGGTGAGTCCGGGGATGAGCGGAGTTCAGCTAGAATGCAGCCGCCATCGTCCCTGGCCGCGCATGCGCCCCAGGATCCGCTAGTTTGAGATTAATCTGTTCTATGTCGGTGCCCTGGTCGGTGTATGCGTCTATTAGGTCGTTGTGAGCTGCGAACATTTCCCCCATTTTTTTTTCAATATGGCTGATATGGTGGTCCTCTCGTTGTACAGCGGTTGAAATTTGCGATAGTGTCGTCGTCAGGTCATCATGTAATGTTTGTCACAGTGAGAGAAGCATACTGTTCATAGACAGTTCAGTGATAGGTTGGTCTGAAGCAGGAAAATTTTCTATTAAGGATGGAGTAGAAATAGCAGAATTGAGTGTAGAATAGGAAGGCTGAGTGACAGGAGGATTTTCTATGTCCGGCCTAGGTCTGGACTTAGCAGGGCTACTTGTGGTGGGAGACAGGGGCGGAGAGGACTCACCAGGGTCTCCAGGGTATAATGTTGCTTTGAGCCTGGGGTCTGTTGTGTGCACTGGTCTCCATTCTGTCTGTAAGGCATCTGTCTGTGAGGAGCCGGCACCATCTTGCCTGCAGGGGCTGAGAGCTGGGAAAAAGCTTGTCAGCTTTCCTGGCTTCCCTGGTGATCTGCGGCATCGGGGAATATTCCCTGGGGATCCAGTGGAGACCTGCGTCCCCTTATCAGCGTGGGGAGAGGTCAGTGCCACTGCTGGGATTGGTGAGTGCCGGGTTATTGCTGGCGGGGATGCGGAGCTCTCTTCACGGAGCTGTAATCCCAGAGCCGGCCGCACATACGCCCCCAAAAATATGATAAACTTTGAGAATAATTCACATAGTGAGGTGAAAATGGTGAATTTAAAGAAAACCTGAAGATACTATTTACCCGGATATACTATATGATTCTCATGGTTTACTCCAAGCAGGAGTTGCCTGGAAGCTACAATTTGCCTCAATGATGAATCCAATTCACCAAAAAGTAATTTGGTGGTTGACTTACAAGTACACACAGTTACAAATGTTAAATCATGTGGCAAAGTGGTTGACATACCAGTATATACCTCTGTCAGTGCTAAACAGGTCCTCCTAAACCTGGCTGACAACACTGCTTAGCATTTCAGATGCAACAGAGGTAGTGGTGTAAGCTCAAAAAGTAATTTATGAACTCAAAGGATTTCTGGCAGGATCAATGGGCATTTTTCTGTACAGAGAAAATTCAAGAGCCCCACCCAGTGCACAGGAGGAGTAACTACTCATATATCTACAAGTTACATTCCCCCATGTACCAGGCAGGGGCCTTGTTCATCCACTGGGGATAGTCCAGACTTGTCATCTGAAAAATGTAAAGAAATATTGTTAGAGCAAAATATAGAAATGATCTGTGAAATGCAAACATGAATAGGGAATGTAACAGGACAAAATGCATGTGGTCAGTTCTGAATATCTATATAAAAAAACTGAGTATCCTGGAGTAATAAATGAAATCACCGATTGTGGTTCAGTTAAAAAGGTTACAAAAATGTTTAAAAGGTTCCTCCAAGAGGTTATATGGCAGATTGTGGTTGTGTAAATTACAAACTATCCACAGAGTAGACAAATCTAGTCAAAAAGACAAAATAAAAATGGATAGAGACCTACAGCAACCAAAAAGCAACCATCCTTCACTGATCTGACTGCTCTAGATTCATAAATAAAATGAATGACGAAGGCTCTCTCATAATGTACTATAAATGGTCTTGGCAATGCCATAATAAAATACTAACCATTTCAAATATTTTACCGCAAACTTCTAATATCATATCCAACAAGAGTCCTGCTATTACCATTGTTAGCTAGAAGGACTTTAGTATCGGCCCCTTTGATTCAAGCTTCACTTTAAACTTCTGAACTACAAGGCCTAACCCAACCCCTTTGTGAGTTGCTAACAAGAGTTCTATCGCTGACATACCCCCCCCCAACCATCTGAGATGAAAGTGAAGGACGCATAATGCCAGTATGTAGGTATAGACTGCACCCCTGCCATTCTTACAAAAATGTAGAGTTGGGATGAAAGGTTTAGTGTGTTACAACATTCTTGGTAGATTGGTAATACATTTTATAGAGATCTGCAGATCAGAAGAGGTACAGAGAGCCTCTAAAAGAATATAATCCCTCTATAGGAAGATAAGGTGGCGGCTATTTATTGACTGAAACTGGATTGCTTTAGTATCAAAGCAAAATCAGTGATGGACATTGTGGTGGAAAAAGTGATGACTTAGTGCTGAACTGCTAGTGTGACATGGCCCTAAAAGATTAAATTGTGAATTGAGAAAGGCACATACCTGGGGAAGTTGGCCATATGTGATGTTCTTTCAGACGCACCATCACTCATGATTCTTCTTCATCCAATGTTTACCTCTGCACCAACAAGTAAGGAGAACTCATCATCGAATATGATCAGTGCTTCTTCCATGTCATCCTTCTGGGGCAATGGAGTCATCTCAGACTGAGATACAGAAGTGTCTGTGGTCAAAAAGTAAGACAAGGACGTGTTAGTAACACTATGCTGTGAGGTGTTCAGGTGAGAAATGGAGGTTACCTCAGATTGTACAGAGCTGCTTTTGATGGGATCCTCATCTTCTTGTCCTGTGATTGCATCTGGGAATTCTTCCTTCCAGCTTTCGTTCATGTATTTCAGGATTTCTGTAGATTTACTTCTTTTAGAAAAGTCAATGGCCAAAAGATCACCAAACATCCTTCTTATTCCAGTTGAAATCTTTCTCCATGCTTCAGGAGGATTGTCCATATGAAAATTGTTTTGCCAGTCAACAAAACCTCTATATCCTTCATCTTCAGGCATAGCCACCTGCCACGGATACTCCCCTAGGAGTAGGCAGTAGATGGTAACACCAAACGCCCACACATCATGGCTGCCATCTACAACCAGTCCATCCGTAATGGCCATGTCACGTAGTTCTGGGGCCATGTAGGTTTTGCTACCACACCTGAATGTTATCACTGTCCCTCTGACCTTCGCAAGGCCAAAGTCTGTGATCTTGATGAAGTGACAGTCCTGGTCAAAAACCAAAATGTTTTCTGGCTTCAAATCCATATGCACCAGTCCTTTCTCGGATATGAATTCGAGAGCATTGGAGATCTGAAGAGCACACCTCTTAACTGAGTCTTCTGGAATTCCCACCTAGGAAAACAAAATCAAAATACAATAGTTGTTAAATACAGTAAGATAGAATATAAAGAGTAATTCAGAACCAGTTAAAGTATAAGCATGGCCATCACTTTTGATCTAGTTTTAGACTAGGAGTGGAGTCTATTGCCGTTTGTGTTCCCCCAAAAGAGATTCTCTTTTTCTAAATGTTCCGGCAATCTCCATTATTAAGACAAAGTGATGGGCAATTCAAAACATTAGTTTTATCCCTCCCTTATCCAAAACTTTAAAAAAAAAGGGCATACTGAAACCTTAATATACTTACGTATGGTGTAATCATGGAGAAGAGATCACCAACAGGGGCTAGCTCCTGGGCAAACACAAAGTAGTCGATGGTGGTGAAGGCGATGCCATTACATCCAATGATATTGGGATGAGATGAAAGAAAGTATGAAACGCAGAACTCCTGGAGGAAAGACCGCTGGCTGGTTCTGTTTTTATCCATGGTCTTCAATGCCATTCTTTGACCTGTAAAAAAAAATAATTTAACTTTGATTAAGAAATGGAAATTTTTAGCTGATCATTTTTTCTATCCACTTGAAAATCTCAATCTTCGAGCAACGGGTTTTATTAAAATGTTTGAGAATGTATTATGCTTCATTCATAGCTAAATTTCAGCTTTACCATCAATCAGCTGTACAAGAACCTTTCCTGGGCTGAAATGTCCTATTCTGATTTCACTGAACACAGCGATAGTCTCTCATTGTGCATCAGAAGCTTCAGCAAGTCAGACAAACCCCATCTCGTTTCCTGGCTGGAGGACATCCAGCATTGTTAGCATCATATCCTTCCCAGCCTGACTATTCCTGGCCTGCCCCTTTCATTCATTATATGTCTGTCCTTTTAATCATGGAGGCTCAGCATCACATGTGATCATTATCTAGGACAGTCTGCATGGAAATACAGTCCACTCCTCCAGACAGATACAGTGGGGATCGAAAGTTTGGGCACCCCAGCTAAAAATTTGTATTAATGTGCATAAAGAAGCCAAGGAAAGATGGAAAAATCTCCAAAAGGCATCAAATTAGAGATTAGACATTCTTATAATATGTCAACAAAAGTTAGATTTTATTTCCATCATTTACACTTTCAAAATAACAGAAAACAAAAAAATGGCGTCTGCAAAAGTTTGGGCACCCTGCAGAGTTAATATCTTGTACTGCCCCCTTTGCCAAGTATCACAGCTTGTAAACGCTTTTTGTAGCCAGCCAAGAGTCTTTCAATTCTTGTTTGAGGTATCTTTGCCCATTCTTCCTTACAAAAGTCTTCCAGTTCTTTGAGATTTATGGGCTGTCTGTCACGCACTGCTCTTTTAAGGTCTATCCATAGATTTTCAATTATGTTGAGGTCAGGAGATTGTGAAGGCCATGGCAAAACCTTCAGTTTATGCCTCTTGATGTAATCCCCCCTGGATATCGAGGTGTGTTTAGGATCATTATCCATTTGTAGAAGCCATCCTCTCTTTAACTTCAGCTTTTTCACAGATGGCATCAAGTTACCATCCAAAATTTGCTGAAATTTTATTGAATCCATTTTTCCTTCTACTCGTGAGATGTTCCCTGTGCCACTGGCTGCAACACAACCCCAAAGCATGATTGATCCAACCCCATGCTTAACAGTTGGACAGAGGTTCTTTTCATTCAATTCTGTGCCCCTTCTTCTCCAAACGTACCTTTGCTCATTCCGGACAAAAAGTTCAATTTTAACCTCATCGGTCCACAGAACTTGTTTTCAAAATGCATCAGGCTTGTCTATATGTTCATTTGCAAAGTTCAAACGATGATTTTTGTGGTGAGGACGTAGAAGAAATTTTCTTCTGATGACTCTTCCATGAAGACCATATTTGTACAAGTAGCTCTTTATAGTGGAATAGTGTACCACAACTCCAGTGTCTGCCAGATCTTTCTGGAGGGATCGTGCAGTCAAACGTGGGTTTTGAATTGTTTTTCTCACAATCCTGCGAGCTGTTCTGTCTGATATTTTTCTTGGTCTTCCAGATCTTGCTTTAACTTCCACTGTTCCTGATGACTGCCATTTCTTAATTACATTCCGAACAGAGGATATTGACATCTGAAAACGCTTTGCTATCTTCTTATAGCCTTCTCCAGCTTTGTGAGTGTCAACTATTTTCAGTTTCAGTTTTCTAGACAACTGCTTAGAAGAACCCATGGTGCTGATTGTTGGGGCAAGGTCAGATGAGTCTGGGCATTTAAAACCTTTGAGCTTGACATCACCTGGTCTTCCCAGACGATAATTGAGAACAATCCATGACACTGGCAGGTCTCAGCTTTGCAAAGGGGGCAGTGCATGCTATAAATTCTGCAGGGTGCCCAAACTTTTGCAGACGCCATTTTTTTGTTTTCTGTTATTTTAAAGTGTAAATGATGGAAATAAAATCTAACTTTTGTTGACATATTATAAGAATGTCTAATCTGTAGTTTGATGCCTTTTGGAGATTTTTCCATCTTTCCTTGGCTTTTTATGCACATTAATACAAATTTTTAGCTGGGGTGCCCAAACTTTCGATCCCCACTGTATGTACCCATCAAGGCATTTTAATATTTGCATAACTGCTCCCAAGAATCAGCCCAATGCTTATTTCCCTAAATCATTCTACCAACATGAAAAAATATTTAAGCATGATATATTATGGAGATTTAATAAATATAAAGTCTATAGTGTACAAATGTACAAACATATACATACATATTTGCAGAGGATACTGAAACGGTACTTAGAATAGTTCACTGACCTGTTATCTTGTCCTTTGCCAATAAAACTCTTCCATATCCACCTTCTCCAAGTTCCTTCATAATGGTGAAGTACTCCTGTAAGTCTACCTGCTTTATTTCTTGTGAATAGAAGGAGACCATTCTATTCAGAAATCCTTCAACACCATGAGTAACGGAGGCCATAGTGTCCTGGAGAGCAAAAAAAGAAAACGTTGAATTATTAAGAAGAAAACAAATTGTTTTAGAAAAACTATAGAAATGTTTCAAATATGAATACTATTACCCACATTGATATACATATATATATATATGAGATGCTCACTATAGCTTCACATCTTATTGAATGGGGCTCGGGAATAGAAATTTATGGAGTATAGTTAAATGAGCTGAATATGGAAAGCCAGCAATCCTTATATAAGAAAATTATCAAGTAAGGTTATAACTTTATCAAGTGCAAAAACAAAATGGAAAAGCCAAGACATAGCAACACATAAATATATCCAATAGCTATAAGTGCAGTTGTGTGCGGGGGGAGAGGCTCTCGGTAATTGGTGGTCAGAAGACTCATTTAACCCCCAAGTCTCCTTCAGGAAGAGAATGTAATAAACTTTGGTCAGCATTGATGGAAAGGTGTATCTGCTGCCAGAAGAGTTTTGGTGACCCTCATATTTCTGGCAGATACTTCCATGAAAAGAGTAAACATTCCATAAGAATAATCTACAGGAGATACTCTGCTCTCTTGTTGCCGACCAGCTATGCCAACTTTCCAGTTTTGGTTACATAAATTCAGGAGGATGAACACGGAGCTCAGTCAGTTAAAAAGCGTAATTTAATCAAAACTCTCAAGGAAAATATAGAAAAGGGTTGCCTCACTTTTTGTACTCAGAAGACAGCAGAGGTCATGCTAAAGGATATCAGAAGATATTAGTGGCATTTCCCTAAAACATTCTCTCCAAAACTGTGAAGTCCCAGAATGATCCACAATTACCATGAGTGATGTCATATCATCCAAACACTCAACTGTCACATCCCTTTTCAGGCACCTTAAAAACATTTTCAAGGCGTTTTCCTGCTAAATGTCATCTTTATGTTCTCAGCAAGATCTCATAGCATCAGAAGGACAGACATCATGAAGTGAATTTTCAGTGAGATTATGAAGTATAATGTTGTACTCCTGTCTTGGTGAGAGGTAGTATTTCATAGCAAAGAATTCAACATTGTTCAGTCAATTATTTTTGTACAGATTGGAATATACTTGTAAAAGGAGATTTAGAAAAAAAATATACATTATTTGGACATCTAAACATATATTTGAAATTGTATTACATCACACAAATTACTGCCACAACGTTTATTATATCCTGTAATACGAACAACTTTTTCATCAGGCTGATCATGGGAAGCCTCCAATGGCTATCCTGTCTTCTGTATACATTGTATTACATATTATCCTGTCCTAAACCTCCACTCATTGCCCCTTTGTGTCAGTTTTCCATATATTTATTAAATATGTCTCATAAACCTCTGCAGGATAATTATCAGAATGCTCATTAAATAATAAAGATCCATTGATTGGTTAGATGAAAGTGACCTTACCTTAATGTGGTGAGGATTCCGCTGTGATGAAGTCCAATTAGTTTTCTTTGAGTATTGGGTTCCTCTGCAGATCAGCTCCGGACAACGTCACCAAATCTCCAGCTGGGCTGTAATAGATGAGTATACCGGTATCTCTGGAAGTAGAGTCATTGATCAGGGGAAGGAGAGGACCTCTTTATACAAGGGAGATGGGCGGGGAAGGCAGAGAATGAAGGCTTTCCATTGGCTGACTCCTAATGTAAATGTTGTGTAAATAACCCCGGATTGTTCTTGCTGATTTGCATATAAAAAGTTTTTCCTGAGAATAGGTGATAGGATTAAACATGATGAAACCCAAATACTTTGAAACTTTACAGAGTTTTAATATTAAACTTTTCAACATTGTAACTATAAAATGGGAAATTATTTTTGCTTTATAAGATTTATTTTATTTTACCTGATTCTAATTTAAATAAATAATACAAGAGGAAATAGTAACCAGCTCATTTATTAAAAACAAATGTACCCATTATTTGCTGGTTCTTTTATACATTATGCCTTATTTCTAGCAACATTGCACACCAATGGGTTTAATAAAAAAAACAATGAATTTAAAATGAATTCAGCATAAAACTAGAGTTTTGAAAAACTGCTGCAGAAAGGCCCCATTAGCCAAAACTTGTAATTCATTAATGGCTGGAAACTTAGCTCCAAAGAGAATTGGTCTAGATCAGCTTCTCTCAATCAGTGTGCCATGGAAGCCTAAGGTTCCTCCAGAGGTTGCTAAGGGTTCCTTGACCATGGAGCAAATTCTGCCTCATTGATGAGTTGAGGCTAACACCAGTTATCTGTCTAGTTATCTGTAAACGGGATTCTTCCTATTGACCCCAAAGGCAAAGGACATTCTTTGCACTGACCGTCACACTAACATACACAGAGCTGTACATACTGTAGAGTAATTATTAGCAGGGGTTCTCTGAGACTTGAAAGTTAGAGGACCATTTTCAAAAATCTGAGAAATGATGGTTTAGACATGACTTAAGGGTCAGCTTAAAGTGGAACTAAACATAGGGTATCCAGGGCCCGTGCAATAATGTTCAAGTACACACATCATTTTTGTACATTATGGCAGACTTCGCTCACTTGATGTCCAGGTTTCACCTAGTTGCTCCATTGCCACCTTCTCCTGGTCTTCTGATTCCAGAGTCTTCAGATTTTTTATTGACTGACCAGGTTTTATGTAATTTTGTGGAGTTAAGCATTAAGGTAAAAAGAAAAGATTATGTGTACAAAGACGGAGTCTAAGTTGCTCGTTCCACATGGAGAATCTGCTTCCATCTTATCACTTTTTTTTTTTCTTCACCTCATCTCAATATAACTCCACTAGTCTATAAAATCAATACTCCTGCTATGTTATTTCCCCTTCATGTCACCTGTAGTTCATCAGGGAGGACTACTGCGTGGAGATGGCCACTAGAAAAAGGACCTGAAAACCTGAAATGTAGTAAAAAAAAAAAAAACAATTTAAATATTCAGATGAATGTAATAATACAACTGAGATTGTGTTATTCACTAAAACACACTTTGGTTTTGCGTTGACAATGACAATGTATCTGCAGAATATTGAGAGAACTTTTACCCCCAGGACAGAACTGGCCATCTCAATGGTGATGGGCTTGTGGATTGATATGTAAAAGAGGAGGAAGAATACCTGGCTGAGGTGTGACTGCCGATACTGTTTCCATCACAATGACCTTGTTTATGGAAGCCAACCTCCATTGTTAGGACTAGTGGTGCCCAACTGTGGCCCTCTGTGGATGCCAAATTTGCATGATTATATTAGTATAGGAAGGGACATAAGTGCTTAAATAATAATCTGTACAAGAGTTGTAATTGAGATGAATTAACCCAAATTTTATATCTGATCATCACAAAGCAAAGAATCACTTCCATCTATAAGAACCTCTATGACCTCTCCATGAGGTGAAAACAGGAATTTATTTTGAATAAAGAAGTATCGGTGTAATATGGGCTGTGGCCTATTGATGGATCTTATGCCATTTTCCCCATTTCCAGCAACATTGAACACCAATGGGTTTAACTTAAAAAATACTTTATTGACAAAAAAAGATTTTAATGAACTTAAAAAATGTAATTTGCATAGAAATATTTTCATGAGGATTAAACAGACCTCTCAGGATAGGAATATTGGAGCTGCCATGTCTGAGCTTATTTATAGAGATTCATCTCCAAACATCCTCATCATTTCTTCACTACTTGGTGATCAGTGACCTAGAACAAGCCATGTGTATATCAAGTAATGGAAAATATACTGACATGATGTTCTGGGTGAATGACAAGCCAAGTATTGAGGCAAGGAACCCAGATCTGTAACTTTCACCTTCAAAAGCAAACTTCAAAAATGGCTGCTTCTGAATATTGTACAATTAACGTGGGTTAGATATAATTATTCTGAACAATAACACAACACTGGATTTTGGCATACTTAAAGAAACCTTAACCATAGTATTATCAATAGAAAACCACCACAGAATGATCCTGTTGGCCAAAATAGCCTTTCCTTTACTGCTGGAAAACTTTGAATTTTTTTAAGAAGAGGATTTGTCTAGATCAGCCTTTCTCAGCCATCATTGCATGGAACACCGAGGTTCCTCCAGAGGTTGCTGAGGATTCCTTGAGCAAGGAGCAATTTCTGCTTCATTGATATATTGCCACTGACACCAATGATCTTTCTAGCTTTCTGTAAGGGGGGTTTGCAGTGACCTCAAATGTAAGGAACATTCTTCCCAATGACTATCATACAATAATGTGTATAAGAAGGGATTCATAATTGCTCATTACATACAAAGAATATGATTTCATCTTAACAATTTTGTATTTTTTTGATTGAAAAGATACTTTTATTACAGAAGCATCAAAAACAACATGATACGTGTAATCGGGGTACATCTCACCCTGTACTGCGACGCAGCGCACCACATAGCAATACAGTTCCAAGCATACAATAAATACATTCAGAAATAAATACATTCGCTCAGCGGTATGATGCCTGACGTGATGTGCAGAGGATGAATCCCCAGACCGCCACGTCATGCATGACGCCGCTTACCCCAAAAACCATAGCATCCTGATACACAGTACTAAGTCATGCAATAAACGAAAGCGAAAAAGCGAAAAACCGAAAATCACAGTTTACAATAGGTATCGGGTGTGTGGGGGGGGGGGGAAGGGAAGAAAGGGGGAAACACAGGCCCGAAGCTTTATTGAAAAGACAAAGACACGCAAGGGGGAGTAGGGGGAAGGGGGAAATCTTCAGACGTCCTCTTCCTCCTTAAAGTCCATCAAGGAATAGTCTCTGAGCAGACTGAGGATCAGTCTGCGGCAGTCCTCAATGGACATCCTCTTCCGCTGGTGGATGAGGCGCTTTCTGGCGCACCATAAACCGTCCTTAAAGCAACACAGCACCCGCCAGGCGCCGTCAATGTCCTCCAGAGAAAAGGTTCCACAGAACAGTCCATTCAACACCCCAAAGTGAGTGATGGCTGTCTGTGGTACAAAGTCCTTGAGTTCAGGTTCCAGGGCCCCCAACAGGGCATGAGCAAATGAGCACTCCCAGAAAACGTGGTAAGACGTTTCCTCGTGGATGATGCAGAAGGGGCAGTGTCTGTATCTGCTCAGGTTCCTGGCATGCATAAATGTCCTGAGAGGCAAGCCCCCTTGGATTGCCATCCATGCCAGGTCTTTGTGCCTGTTGGTAAGAATGTTGGAAGAAACATTCCTCCAGACCACCTTGCAGGTGTCTGAAGGCAGGCCTGGAACCGACTCCAAAATGTCGCTGGCTCGGATGAGCTTGTAGATAGTCTTTGGCTTCCACAAGTCCGGCTTGACTCCCTGCAGCCCTTGCTCCCTGATGAACTTGTAGGTATCCAAGTAGTACCAAGGAGTGTCCCAGTTGTAGGGGATGGAACTATCCCAAGTGTCCCACCCCAGAGACCTCCAGAGAGGCAACAGGAAGAAGCGAGACATTGCGTTCCCGCCAGAGTCCATAATCCGTCTGGGCAAAGTTCTGCGGATGTAGTTGCAAGCAAAGAACACCCTCAGCTGGGTGGCGATGTCGGGCATGCCCTTACCGCCCTTGAGGGGTTCCTTGAACATGACTGCCCGCTTCACTCTGTCCATCTTGGAGCCCCAGATGAAGTGAAACACCGCCCTGGTGATGGCCTTACAGGTGTTGACCCGAGGGGGCCAGGCCTGGGCGAGGTACTGCAACACAGGGAGAATCTCGCTGCGGAGTACCAGTGTCTTCCCTTCGATGGAGAGGTCTCTGAGGCTCCAGAGTCCAAACTTTTGACGCATCTTGGCCAGTCTCTCCTCCCAAGACTTCAGGGCTGCGCCCTCGGCACCAAACCAAACCCCCAAAATCTTCATGAAGTCTGTCTTGATGCCAAAGGGCATGGATGCAGAAGAAGGCAGGAACCACTTTCCGAAGAGCATGACTTCTGACTTCCCGCAGTTGACCTTTGCCCCCGAAGCTTGGCCGAAGTCCTCGCAGGTCTGGACGAGCAGGTCGATGGAGCGCTGGTTGGCACAGAACACCGTCACGTCGTCCATGTAGAGCGAGCACTTCACTTCCCGTCTGTCTGGTCCCGGTGTGGTGATTCCCCCGATCTCTGGATTCCGTCTGATGCATTCGGCGAAGAGCTCTATACAGCAAACAAAAAGCAGAGGTGAGAGAGGACAGCCTTGTCTGACCCCGGAGAGGACCGGGAAGGAGTCAGTCTTCCAGCCGTTCACCTGCACGGAACTACAAATGCCGTTATAGATAATATCCACAACCGAACAAAACATTTCCCCAAGACCAAACCTGCGTAGGGCTCTGCACATAAACCCATGGGAGACACGGTCAAAGGCCTTTTCCTGGTCAAGACTGACCAGGGCCGCGTTCACACGGCGGTCTTTGATGTACTGGACCGTGTCCCGGACAAGCGCTAGGCTGTCCGCAATCCTGCGGCCAGGAATGCCACAAGTCTGATCCGGGTGGATTATCTGTCCGATGACAGCCTTCAACCTGTTCGCCATAACTTTGGCGAGGATCTTGTAGTCCACGTTCAAGAGAGAGATGGGACGCCAATTTTTCAAGTCACATCTCTCCCCCTTACGCTTGTACAGGATCGTGATCATCCCCTCCCTCAACGAAGGAGGCATCTTGCCCTCCACCACCATCTCCTCGTACAGCTCGAGCAGGTCCGGGCCCACGAGATCCCACAGCGCTACATAGAGCTCCTTAACAATTTTGTATTACTTCACCTCATCCCAATATAGATCTACCAGCCTGAACAGACCATATACAATCAATGCTATGTTGCTTCCCCTTTATGTCACTTGTGGTTCATTCAGGGAGGCCTACTGCATGGAAATGGCCACTAAAAGGAGAATCTGAAAATCTGAAATGTCGTGAAAAAAATAAATGAAAATAAAAAATAAATGAAAATAAAAAATAAATGAGCAACTATTTAAAAAAAAACTATTTAAAAAATTCTGTAAATATAACAACCAAGATTGTGTTATTCACTAAAATACACTTTGTTTTGCGTAAAACTTTGACTATCTAGCTGTAGAATATAAAGAGAACTTTTACTACCAGGACAGAACTGATCATCTCCATGGTGATGGGCTTGTGAATTGATATGTTAAAGAGGAGGGAGAATACCTGGCTGAGGTGTGACTGCCGATATGGTTTCCATTACAATGACCATGTTTATGGACACCAACCTCTATTGTTGGGACTCCTGATGTCCAACTGTGGCCCTCAGGGAATGCCAACTTTTCATGATTATCCCAGTGGTAACCTGTGCAGGAATTACATGAACAACCCAACTATTACACCTGATCCTTACAAGCCCGACCTTCTACAACCTCTCCATGTGGTGAAAACAAGAGTCACAGGAACACAGCCCGGCTTTATGAGTGTATACAAAGAGTCACATGTCTTCATAAACACTGAAGTCTTCTGATTCCTAACTCATCTATGAAGAAGGAATGAACAAAGCACTCTGGGCTCAATTCACGTAAGGATATTGCATGTGATATACGGGTCACATGACACATTTTTCCCAAATATCATATGCGATACTGGAAATGTCAATTTATTATCCGTTTATGTGGAATTTACTTCAAAATGCTAAAACTAGATAAATATCTCCTGAAAGTGTTAAAGTCGATTCACCAAAAGAACATAACTAAATAAATGTAAATGTTAAATAAGTAGAGGTCCAGGTATGCGATAGTCAAGTAATGTATGAAATTTCATCTGGTTCTTCCAGAGCCGTCACCAGCCGTGTGTTTAGTGAATAGACTAAAGTTTACCAAGTATTTCTGCTTTTTGAGGTAAATACCGGATAAAGGGATAGTGAATTGTCATTTTCAGTATCACATGCGATATTTGGGAAACGTGTCATGTGACCCAAATACCACATGCAATATCCTTTCATGAAGTGAGCCCGCCGTTATTTATGAGGTTATGTGAAATCTCCATTCATAGATGTAAAGAATCTTGTGGTTAGAAATATATTTTAGTTAGAGTTTGATCAATGTGGGTGTGTAATAGTGATGGGCCGAACACCGCCCTGTTTGGTTCGCGGTTGAACATTGGAACCTACAGAATGTTTGACCGCGAACTTCGTACATGAACTGAACAACTGAGTGGTATCTGACTGCATCTGAGTATGTGGTAGGATCCCGCTCAGTTACTAAAATCTGACATGAGTTCTGTTATGAAGTCATGTGTTTTTTAGTAGTGAAACATTCATTCCTGTTTGAGCTGTCAGTGGGGTTTCCCGCTGACAGCTGAATGTAAAAGGAATTTTGGCATTTCACGACAATTACTTTAAAAAAAAAAAAAAACACAGCGTGGGGTCCCCCTCCCATTCATACCAAGCCCTTGGGATCTGGTATGGATTTTGAGTGGAAGTCCCACGCCGAAATGTAAAAAAAATAGTGTGGGGTTCCCCCAAAAAAAATTCCAGACCCTTATTCGACAATGCAGCCCGGCAGGACAGGAAAGGGGGTGAGATGAGCGAGTACCCCCCCCCTTATGAACCATACCAGGCTACATGTCCTCAATATTGAGCGGCACTTAGGGCAGGGAATATCCTTTCCCAAAGCACCTTGCCTCATGTTGATGGGGACAAGGGCCTCTTCCCCACAACAGTGGTCTGTGATTGTGGGGATATGCGGGCGGAGAGCTTATCAGAATATGTAAGCCCCCTTTACAACATCCCAACCCCCCCCCATGTAAATGAGTATGCGGCACATAGTACCGCTACCCATTCGCCAAAAAAAAGTGTAGTATAAAAAAGACAGGAGACAGTTTTTGACCAGTCCTTTATTAAACATACAAATTAGAAAAATGTCCCCCAAAGTAGATCCAACATCAATCACGATGCCCGCTGCTGCCACTACCCAAAAAAAGAAAAAAACACTCCGCGCTCCATGCTGGCTCTCACTGTCTGACAGCTGCACCCACGATCACAGTTCTGATATACTGTCATTATGGCACAAGGGGGCGGGGGTTCATCCTACCCCTTGTGACATCATCACACACTGTGATTGGTTAAAGCAATGCATCTGAGCTGTGTTCAGTGAACACACGAACGGCCCATGTTCGAGTCGAATATACAGCCCATATCTAGTGTGTAATATGTCTTCTGATATCCCCAGGTTCTGAAGATAGAAGGGAATTGTGTGATCTGAATGGAAGCTGCCAAGGGGCACATTCTATTCATTACAGATGAAAAGTAATTTGGTGGTTGACTTACCAGTACACACAGTTACAAATGTTAAATCATGTGGCAAAGTGGTTGACATACCAGTATATACCTCTGTCAGTGCTAAACAGTTCCTTCTAAACCTGGCTGACAACACTGCTTAGCATTTCAGATGCAACAGAGGCAGTGTTGTCAGCTCAAAAAGTAATTTATGAACTCAAAGGATTTCTGGCAGGATCAATGGGTATTTTTCTGTACAGAGAAAATTCAAGGGCCCCACCCAGTGCACAGGAGGAGTAACTACTCATATATCTACAAGTTACATTCCCCCATGTACCAGGCAGGGGCCTTGTATGGACGTAGGTGTTGGGTGAATGGTGTTGGGGTCGTCTTTAAGGTTGTATAGTTGTTGGTAATAGGTAGAGAAGGCATTAGCTATATCCTGCGGGTTTGTGGTTAGGGATCGTGAGGATGGATGATAAACTGAAGATATTTTATTTCTTAGTCATCATTGTTTAATCATTTTGATTAGTAAGGAGTTGGCTTTGTTGCTAAGGGAGTAGAATGTAGTTTTTGTTTTTTTGAAGGTTGAGGATTTGTAGAGCAGGAGGGTTCTAAGTTTGTTTCTGTCAGCGGTGAGTTGGGCAGATGTTGCGGAGTTTGGGGATTTTTTGTTTAATTCTTCTTTTGTTTTAATGGAGAGGAGGATTTTGTCGATTTGTTGGTTTCTCTGTTTGGAGATTTGAGAATTTAATTGTATAAGGATACCTCTCATGAATGCCTTATATGTGGACCATAGTGTGTGTATCGATGTTTCAGGTGAGTCATTTATGTAAAAAAACATATTGTGAGCGTCCAATATGAGTTTTTTGTGGTCCGGGTTCTCAATAAGAATGTGTTAAGTCTCCAGATACAAGGGATTGTTGAGTGTTGATTGTGATCTAAGGAGACTGAGATTGGAGCGCGATCTGACCAGGTTATGGTACCAATTTTGGAGGATGTGGCGTGTTGTAAAGTCCACTTGTCCGTGATGAAAAAGTAAATTCTGGAGTAGGAGAGCTGAGAGGGGGAGTAGTAGATGTAGTCTTTTTCTGTACTGTGATGGCATCGCCAGATGTCGAAGAGGTCATTTTTGTGTAGAAAGACGTTAAACGATTGTTTGGAGGAGCGTTTGCTAGAAGAAGAGTCCAGGAGTGGGTTGCCGATAATGTTGAAGTCTCCTCCTATAATTAGTCTGTCTTGTTTCTGAGCGGTAATAATGGAATTGATTTTGCTGTAGAATTGGAGTTGATTGGTGTTTGGACCAAAGATGTTGACCAGGGTGTACAGGATTCCATTTGTTTTGCATATCAGGATATGGTAGCGCCCTTGAGGGTCTGCGACTTCGGAGATGCAGTGGTATTGGAGAGAGTCTCTAATGGCTGTGATGAAGCCGTTCTTCTTTTTGGGGCTGGTTGCCATATAGATTGGAGAAAAATGGTGTAAGTGAAATTTGTGGATTTTGTTGGTGGCAAAGTGGGATTCTTGAAGGAATAGGACATCAGCCTGCAACGAGCGTGCTTCTTTTTGTAGTAGAGATCTTGTGAATGGTGAGTTGAGGCCACGGACATTTAAGGATGATATTTTAATCATAGTCCTGGATGTAGGCGAGCTGTTCGAAGTAGCAGAGGTATTTCATGGATAATGTGGAGTAATGGCATATCTTTTTGTTGTTTTTGAGAAGTTTCCACAAAGAAGAGGTAAAGTGCTGGATGTGGTCGCTGGTTTGATGAGGATGTTTCATCTTGTAGGACGTTATTTCGAATGTGGAGAGGTTGAGTCAATCAACTGGTATAACTAGGAGGGTAAGAGGGTAAAAAAAACTTGTTGAAAACACAAGTGGTATGTGTAGCACTTATTGCTACTATGTAATAGGGGATTTGAACATACATGACTTACATGGTAAGTTGGGGTTTGATGATGGTCGTAATGGGGCCGTATGGCAGCCATTAGTGGTTGATAGGGTCCCAGCTTGTTGGTTGGTTGTTGATGGTGGTGATCTTAAGATCTGGACCATTCTGCTTCCATATGTTGCGTATGGTTGGAGGTGGGTTGGTGGGAGTCTGCTGGTAGTTTCTTCCAGACTTTCAAGAGGTCGATGCCTGCTTCAAGAGATTTAATTGTAAAGAACCTTCCTTGTTGTTTAACAATGACCTTTGTGGGGATACCCCATTGGTTGCCAATTCCGTGGTTCTGCAGCGCTTTTGTTATGGTGACAAGCTTCTTGCGGTTTAGAAGAGTGGTGTCAGGGATCCTACAGCGGTAGCCTCTAGCACTCCACAGACCGTATTCCCCCAAGGCGCGGAATCTAAGTCCCTACCTGCTTGTTCACCAGGGCCCCTGATGGTGGGGATGGACTTGGAGCAGGCCGAGACCAGGTCGCGGCCCTTGAGTTCACCCAGCTGTGGTAGAAGCACCGTTGGAGGTGTATAGCAGGTGAGAGTCTGATGTGAGGAGGTCACAAGAGCAGCGTCAGGCAGGCTGGGTCGGTAACAGTGGTGGCAGCATGGTACAAAATCAGCAGGCAGGGGAATAAACAGGTCACAAGCCGGGTTCGTTAACAGGAGATCAGAACGTGCAGGGTTAAGCAGGAGAATGGTCAGACAAGCCAGGGATCAGAGCAGGAGAAGACAGCAGTATCAGGAACAGGCTGGGTCGGCAACAAGGTATTCAGGAACACTGGATCAAACAGGAACACAGGTAACAGGTAAGACCATGCGGCACTTGAGCATTGCAAGAGCTGGGTTTAAATAGGCCACCCAACTCCTGACAGGCGCTCCTGGGTCCTAGTGCCTGCCCGGCGCCGTCATTGGTGACAGGCGCGCCTGGGTCCTAGGGCCTGCCCGCCTGTATGTCTTGTCAGGATTCTACGCATGTGCAGATTTGATCGCCGAGGCGATCTTCCCATTCCCTGACAAGTGGCTTTAGATAGGTCTGCAAATAATTTTATATTTGCTTGGTCTGGCGGTAGTGATGCAATTTTTCTCGCGGCTATCATAATTTTTTCTTTCACATGGTAAAAGTGGATGCGTGCCAGGATGTGCCTAGGGACTGCGGCCGGTAGGAACAATGGTTTTGGTAATCTGTGCGCACGATCTATAGCGAGCTCTACATCTGATAGGGAAGGAATGAGGTGTTTCATGTATTGTTGTAAATGTGGTACTATGGCGTCCGAATTGTTGTTTTCTGGGATTGCGTGGAATTTGATGTTCCGCCTCAAGCTGTCTTCAGGATCCGCTAGTTTGAGGTTAATCTGTTCTATGTCGGTGCCCTGGTCAGTGTATGCGTCTATTAGGTCGTTGTGAGCTGCGAACATTTCCCCCATTTTATTTTCAATATGGCGGATACGGTGGTCCTGTCGTTGTAACGCGGTTGAAATTTGCGATAGTGTCGTCGCCAGGTCATCATGTAATGTTTGTCACAGTGAGAGAAGCATACTGTTCATAGACAGTTCAGTGATAGGTTGGTCTGAAGCAGGAAAATGTTCTATTAAGGATGGAGTAGAAATAGCAGAATTGAGTGTAGAATAGGAAGGCTGAGTGACAGGAGGATTTTCTATGTCCAGCCTAGGTCTGGACTTAGCAGGGCTACTTGTGGTGGGAGACAGGGGCGTAGAGGACTCACCAGGGTCTCCAGGGTATAATGTTGCTTTGAGCCTGGGGTCTGTGGTGTGCTCTGGTCTCCGTTCTGTCTGTAAGGCATCTGTCTGTGAGAAGCCGGCACCATCTTGCCTGCAGGGGCTGAGAGCTGGGAAAAAGCTTGTCAGCTTTCCTGGCTTCCCTGGTGATCTGCGGCATCGGGGCATATTCCCTGGGGATCCAGTGGAGACCTGCGTCCCCTTATCAGCGTGGGGAGAGGTCTGTGCCGCTGCTGGGATTGGTGAGTGCCGGGTTATGGCTGGCGGGGATGCGGAGCTCTCTTCACGGAGCTGTAATCCCAGAGCCGGCCGCGCATGCGCCCCCAAAAATATGATAAACTTTGAGAACAATTCACATAGTGAGGTGAAAATGGTGAATTTAAAGAAAACCTGAAGATACTATTTACCCGGATATACTATATGATTCTCATGGTTTACTCCAAGCAGGAGTTGCCTGGAAGCTACAATTTGCCTCAATGATGAATCCAATTCACCAAAAAGTAATTTGGTGGTTGACTTACCAGTACACACAGTTACAAATGTTAAATCATGTGGCAAAGTGGTTGACATACCAGTATATACCTCTGTCAGTGCTAAACAGGTCCTCCTAAACCTGGCTGACAACACTGCTTAGCATTTCAGATGCAACAGAGGCAGTGGTGTCAGCTCAAAAAGTAATTTATGAACTCAAAGGATTTCTGGCAGGATCAATGGGCATTTTTCTGTACAGAGAAAATTCAAAAGCCCCACCCAGTGCACAGGAGGAGTAACTACTCATATATCTACAAGTTACATTCCCCCATGTACCAGGCAGGGGCCTTGTTCATCCACTGTGGATGTATCCTGGAGTAATAAATGAAATCACCGGTTGTGGTTCAGTTAAAAAGGTTACAAAAATGTTTAAAAGGTTCCGCCAAGAGGTTATATGACAGATTGTGGTTGTGTAAATTACAAACTATCCCCAGAATAGACAAATCTAGTCAAAAAGACAAAATAAAAATGGATAGAGACCTACAGCAACCAAAAAGCAACCATCCTTCACTGATCTGACTGCTCTAGATTCATAAATAAAATGAATGACGAAGGCTCTCTCATAATGTACTATAAATGGTCTTGGCAATGCCATAATAAAATACTAACCATTTCAAATATTTTACCGCAAACTTCTAATATCATATCCAACAAGAGTCCTGTTATTACCATTGTTAGCTAGAAGGACTTTAGTATCGGCCCCTTTGATTCAAGCTTCACTTTAAACTTCTGAACTACAAGGCCTAACCCAACCCCTTTGTGAGTTGCTAACAAGAGTTCTATCACTGACGTACCCCCCCCCCCCCCAACCATCTGAGATGAAAGTGAAGGATGCATAATGCAAGTATGTAGGCATAGACTGCACCCCTGCCATTCTTACAAAAATGTAGAGTTGGGATGAAAGGTTTAGTGCGTTACAACATTCTTGGTAGATCGGTAATACATTTTATAGAGATCTGCAGATCAGAAGAGGTACAGAGAGCCTCTAAAAGAATATTTTTTTTTTTTTTATTTAAATTTTTATTTATTTTCCATATATTGCACATTTCATTCTTGTTCTCATACAAACAAATTTGCATACCTTTAATAACATTTCTATCAATCTTTATTCCCAATTACCGCCCCCCGAACTATCTAATTACCCCCCACCCAAAAAAAAAAAAAAAAAAAAAAAAAAAAAAAAAAAAAAAAATTCTTCTTCATCCAATGTTTACCTCTGCACCAACAAGTAAGGAGAACTCATCATCGAATATGATCAGTGCTTCTTCCATGTCATCCTTCTGGGGCAATGGAGTCATCTCAGACTGAGATCCGGAAGTGTCTGTGGTCAAAAAGTAAGACAAGGACTTGTTAGTAACACTACGCTGTGAGGTGTTCAGGTGAGAAATGGAGGTTACCTCAGATTGTACAGAGCGGCTTTTGATGGGATCCTCATCTTCTTGTCCTGTGATTGCATCTGGGATTTCTTCCTTCCAGCTTTCGTTCATGTATTTCAGGATTTCTGTAGATTTACTTCTTTTAGAAAAGTCAATGGCCAAAAGATCACCAAACATCCTTCTTATTCCAGTTGAAATCTTTCTCCATGCTTCAGGAGGATTGTCCATATGAAAATTGTTTTGCCAGTCAACAAAACCTCTATATCCTTCATCTTCAGGCATGGCCACCTGCCACGGATACTCCCCTAGGAGTAGGCAGTAGATGGTAACACCAAACGCCCACACATCAAGGCTGCCATCTACAACCAGTCCATCCGTAATGGTCATGTCACGTAGTTCTGGGGCCATGTAGGTTTTGCTACCACACCTGGATGTTATCACTGTCCCTCTGACCTTCGCAAGGCCAAAGTCTGGGATCTTGATGAAGTGACAGTCCTGGTCAAAAACCAAAATGTTTTCTGGCTTCAAATCCATATGCACCAGTCCTTTCTCGGATATGAATTCGAGAGCATTGGAGATCTGAAGAGCACACCTCTTAACTGAGTCTTCTGGAATTCCCACCTAGGAATACAAAATCAAAATACAATAGTTGTTAAATACAGTAAGATAGAATATAAAGAGTAATTCAGAATCAGTTAAAGTATAAGCATGGCCATCACTTTTGATCTAGTTTTAGACTAGGAGTGGAGTCTATTGCCGTTTGTGTTCCCCCAAAAGAGATTCTCTTTTTCTAAATGTTCCGGTGATCTCCATTATTAAGACAAAGTGATGGGCAATTCAAAACATTAGTTTTATCCCTCCCTTATCCAAAACTTTAAAAAAAAAGGGCATACTGAAACCTTAATGTACTTACGTATGGTGTAATCATGGAGAAGAGATCACCAACAGGGGCTAGTTCCTGGGCAAACACAAAGTAGTCGATGGTGGTGAAGGCGATGCCATTACATCCAATGATATTGGGATGAGATGAAAGAAAGTATGAAACGCAGAACTCCTGGAGGAAAGACCGCTGGCTGGTTCTGTTTTTATCCATGGTCTTCAATGCCATTCTTTGACCTGTAAAAAAAAATAATTTAACTTTGATTAAGAAATGGAAATTTTTAGCTGATCATTTTTTCTATCCACTTGAAAATCTCAATCTTCGAGCAACGGGTTTTATTAAAATGTTTGAGAATGTATTATGCTTCATTCATAGCTAAATTTCAGCTTTACCATCAATCAGCTGTACAAGAACCTTTCCTGGGCTGAAATGTCCTATTCTGATTTCACTGAACACAGCGATAGTCTCTCATTGTGCATCAGAAGCTTCAGCAAGTCAGACAAACCCCATCTCGTTTCCTGGCTGGAGGACATCCAGCATTGTTAGCATCATATCCTTCCCAGCCTGACTATTCCTGGCCTGCCCCTTTCATTCATTATATGTCTGTCCTTTTAATCATGGAGGTTCAGCATCACATGTGATCATTATCTAGGACAGTCTGCATGGAAATACAGTCCACTCCTCCAGACAGATATGTACCCATCAAGGCATTTTAATATTTGCATAACTGCTCCCAAGAATCAGCCCAATGCTTAGTTCCCTAAATCATTCTACCAACATGAAAAAATATTTAAGCATGATATATTTATGGAGATTTAATAAATATAAAGTCTATAGTGTACAAATGTACAAACATATACATAAATATTTGCAGAGGATACTGAAACGGTACTTAGAATAGTTCACTGACCTGTTATCTTGTCCTTTGCCAATAAAACTCTTCCATATCCACCTTCTCCAAGTTCCTTCATAATGGTGAAGTACTCCTGTAAGTCTACCTGCTTTATTTCTTGTGAATAGAAGGAGACCATTCTATTCAGAAATCCTTCAACACCATGAGTAACGGAGGCCATAGTGTCCTGGAGAGCAAAAAAAGAAAACGTTGAATTATTAAGAAGAAAACAAATTGTTTTAGAAAAACTATAGAAATGTTTCAAATATGAATACTATTACCCACATTGATATACATATATATATATATATATGAGATGCTCACTAAAGCTTCACATCTTATTGAATGGGGCTCGGGAATAGAAATTTATGGAGTATAGTTAATTGAGCTGAATATGGAAAGCCAGCAATCCTTATATAAGAAAATTATCAAGTAAGGTTATAACTTTATCAAGTGCAAAAACAAAATGGAAAAGCCAAGACATATAGCAACACATAAATATATCCAATAGCTATAAGTGCAGTTGTGTGCGGGGGGAGAGGCTCTCGGTAATTGGTGGTCAGAAGACTCATTTAACCCCCAAGTCTCCTTCAGGAAGAGAATGTAATAAACTTTGGTCATCATTGATGGAAAGGTGTATCTGCTGCCAGAAGAGTTTTGGTGACCCTCATATTTCTGGCAGATACTTCCATGAAAAGAGTAAACATTCCATAAGAATAATCTACAACAGATACTCTGCTCTCTTGTTGCCGACCAGCTATGTCAACTTTCCAGTTTTGGTTACATAAATTCAGGAGGATGAACACGGAGCTCAGTCAGTTAAAAAGCGTAATTTAATCAAAACTCTCAAGGAAAATATAGAAAAGGGTTGCCTCACTTTTTGTACTCAGAA
Organism: Staurois parvus; assembly: GCF_062004578.1. Lineage (NCBI taxonomy): Eukaryota > Metazoa > Chordata > Amphibia > Anura > Ranidae > Staurois > Staurois parvus. The sequence continues at coordinate 2,387,963 of NW_028318213.1, forward strand.
GACAGCAGAGGTCATGCTAAAGGATATCAGAAGATATTAGTGGCATTTCCCTAAAACATTCTCTCCAAAACTGTGAAGTCCCAGAATGATCCACAATAACCATGAGTGATGTCATATCATCCAAACACTCAACTGTCACATCCCTTTTCAGGCATCTTAAAAACATTTTCAAGGCGTTTTCCTGCTAAATGTCATCTTTATGTTCTCAGGAAGACCACATAGAATCAGAAGGACAGACATCATGAAGTGAATTTTCAGTGAGATTATGAAGTAGAATGTTGTACTCCTTTTTTGGTGAGAGGTAGTATTTCATAGCAAAGAATTCAACATTGTTCAGTCAATTGTTTTTGTACAGATTGGAATATACTTGTAATAGGAGATTTAGAAAACAATTATAAATTATTTGGCCACCTAAACATATGTTTGAAATTGTATTACATCACACAAATTACTGCCACAATGTTTATTATATCCTGTAATACGAACAACTTTTTCATCAGTCTGATCATGGGAAGCCTCCAATGGCTATCCTGTCTTCTGTATACATTGTATTACATATTATCCTGTCCTAAACCTCCACTCCTTGCCCCTTTGTGTCAGTTTTCCATATATTTATTAAATATGCCTCATAAACCTCTGCAGGATTTTTAAAAAAATGTTCATTAAATAATAAAGATCCATTGATTGGTTAGATGAAAGTGACCTTACCTTAATGTGGTGAGGATTCCGCTGTGATGAAGTCCAATTAGTTTTCTTTGAGTATTGGGTTCCTCTGCAGATCAGCTCCGGACAACGTCACCAAATCTCCAGCTGGGCTGTAGTAGATGAGTATACCGGTATCTCTGGAAGTAGAGTCATTGATCAGGGGAAGGAGAGGACCTCTTTATACAAGGGAGATGGGCGGGGAAGGCAGAGAATGAAGGCTTTCCATTGGCTGACTCCTAATGTAAATGTTGTGTAAATAACCCCGGATTGTTCTTGCTGATTTGCATATAAAAAGTGTGTCCTGAGAATAGGTGATAGGATTAAACATGATGAAAACCAAATACTTTGAAACTTTACAGAGTTTTAATATTAAACTTTTCAACATTGTAACTAGAGATGAGCGAATCGAACATGGCGAAGTGGAATTCGTTTCGAAGATTAGGAAAAATTCGATTTGCGCCAAATCCGAAAATTAGCAAACTTCGGATGCACGAATCGAATTTTCCAAAAAATGGCGGCGACATGTGTGGCCACGGAGCGGGGATCTCTGGGAAGGCGCGCAGACAAGGCGCGCTGACCCATAATGCATTCATTCATGACATGTGATCGCATTAGCCAATCAGCAGCCAGCCAGCACTGTGTAATGGTGGAGCTATAAATCGCGGCCATCTTAGAATTCTCCATTAGCCTCCAGTCATTCAACAGAGACAGACCTGTCTGTATTAGGGACAGAGTTAGGGCCACAGAGACTTTAGGGCCACAGAATCGTTACTCAGGGACACAGAATCGTTACTCAGGGACACAGAATTGTTACTCAGGGACACAGAATTGTTACTCAGGGACACAGAATCGTTACTCAGGGACAGACACAGAATCGTTACTCGGGGACACAGAATCGTTACTCGGGGACACAGAATCGTTACTCGGGGACACAGAATCGTTACTCGGGGACACAGAATCATTACTCGGGGACACAGAATTGTTACTCAGGGACACAGAATCGTTACTTTCTGCTTCACAACCACTATTGAATTAAAGAGTATGTCAGACAACACGCAGAGGAGTGGCAGAGGAGGCAATGTTTCAGGAGCGAGCAGACGTGGCAGCAGAGGAAGGGGTCGAGGCAGCACTAGTCGCAGCCAGAGGCCAGTGCTCCCGGTGTCATCCAGCGGTCGTGTCTCCACCGACAACCCTGCCGTCATCGATTGGTTGACTCGGTCGTCTTCCTCTTCCCAGGTCACCTCTGACACCTACAGCCAACGGTCGGTGGGTACGTCAGACACAACCGTTAGTTGGCATGGCCCGGGACCAAGCCCACTGAAATCAAGTGTCCTCTACCTGCCCCTGTCCTTTGGTGTTCCCTCACCAAGCGAAGTATCGCATGCTGTGGGCTCAGCCCCACTGTACAGTGAGGAAGAGCTAACAGAGGGCGGTCAGGAACGGGGGGAGACATCCGCCTTTTCAGCAGCTAGGCGAAGAAGTAGTGGCGAGGAGAGTGGCCCGGTAGCCGGTCTAGAGACAGGTCTGTCTCCTGACCCAGACGCAGCCGAGGGGGCTAGTAGTGAGGCGGAGACCCTACTTGATGATGAGGAGGTTGATCGCACTTGGCAGCCTCGTCGTCATCAGGTAATTTCTTCCGCATCATCAGGAGAAGAGGGTGGCAGCTTGGCAGTGAGCGAAACAGTCGGTGGGTTGCCCAGGAGACAGCAGCAGGGTCGCAGCAGTGTCAGTGGAAGCAGTGTCAGTGGAGCCAAACGGCCACGGAGTAGAGCACCAGCTCCACTGCTACTCAGTAGCAGAATTGTTACTCAGGGACACATAATCGTTTAATTAAAGAGTATGTCAGACAACATGCAGAGGAGTGGCAGAGGAGGCAATGTTTTAGGAGCGAGCAGACGTGGCAGCAGAGGAAGGGGTCGAGGCAGCACTATTCGCAGCCAGAGGCCAGTGCTCCCGGTGTCATCCAGCGGTCGTGTCTCCACCGACAACCCTGCCGTCATCGATTGGTTGGCTCGGTCGTCTTCCTCTTCCCAGGTCACCTCTCACACCTACAGCCAACGGTCGGTGGGTACGTCAGACACAACCGTTAGTTGGCATGGCCCGGGAGCAAGCCCACTGAAATCACGTGTCCTCTACCTGCCCCTGTCCTTTGGTGTTCCCTCACCAAGCGAAGTATCGCATGCTGTGGGCTCAGCCCCACTGTACAGTGAGGAAGAGCTAACAGAGGGCGGTCAGGAACGGGGGGAGACATCTGCCTCTTCAGCAGCCAGGCGAAGAAGTACTGGCGAGGAGAGTGGCTCGGTAGCCGGTCTAGAGACAGGTCTGTCTCCTGACCCACACGCAGCCGAGGGGGCTAGTAGTGACGCGGAGACCCTAATTGATGATGATGAGGCTGATCGCACTTGGCAGCCTCGTCGTCATCAGGCTATTGCTTCCGCATCATCAGGAGAAGAGGGTGCCAGCTTGGCAGCGAGCAAAACAGTCGGTGGGTTGCCCAGGAGGCAGCAGGGTCGCAGCAGTGTCAGTGGAGGCAAACGGCCACGGAGTAGAGCACCAGCTCCACTGCAGCCTACCACCACGGCCAGTAGTGGTGCCGGTGCGCACGGAGGAAGTAGCAGTCAGCCAGTGAGGAGTAGCGGGGGCAAAGTTTCCTACTCGGCGGTGTGGCAATTTTTCGTCAAGCCGCCCGAGGAAGTAAACGTAGCCGTATGTCGACTATGTGGCCAGAAAGTCAAGCGTGGCCAGGGGGCCCATGTTGGGACTACAGCGTTGCGTCAGCATATGCAGCGTCGCCATTCGGTGGCCTGGGAAAACCGTGATAATGATACGGCGATTCTGCCTGCCCCAGTCCCCACTCCATCACCCGCTCCGTTACTTGCTCCGTCACCCGACGTCAATCGCCCTCTATCAGCCAGTCAAGGCTCCAACACCTCTGCTGAGGGGAGTTGTCGCTCGTTGGCATCTTCCGCTCGTTCAGATGCTCCTTCTCCTGCTACTCCTCTTCACGGATTCCGTCAGCAGTCTTTCTTGGAATCCGTTTCCAAGAGACAACAGTTTGCGAGCACGCACCCGACGGTGCAGAAGCTGAACGTCCTCCTGTCCAAGTTGCTGGTGCTGCAGTCCCTCCCTTTCCAAGTGGTGGACTCAGCACCTTTCCGAGAAATGATGGCTTGTGCCAAGCCGCGGTGGAGAGTGCCAAGCCGGCATTTCTTCGCCAAAAAGGCAGTGCCAGCCCTGCATTCACATGTAGAAGAGATGGTGGGCCAGTCTTTGAGCATGTCGGTCTCTGCCAAAGTGCACGGCAGCGCCGATGTGTGGAGCTGTAACTATGGTCAGGGACAGTACATGTCATTTACGGCCCACTGGGTGAACGTGGTGCCGGCACAGCCGCACCAGCAACTTGGACAGTTCACGCCGCTTTTGCCTCCACGTTTGCACGTCCTTGGTCCAGCAAAGATGTCCGCCTCTACCACCTCTTCTTCCGCCGTGTCCTCAGCCGCCACCCCCGTGCCAAGTCCCATTACCCGACCGGCATATCACATGTGCAGGGCGCAACGGTGTCACGCTGTGCTGCACCTGGTATGCCTTGGCGAACGTAGTCACACAGGGGAGGAACTTTTGAGTGTAATGAACAGAGAAATCGACAGATGGCTGTCTCCGCGCAAACTGAAAATCGGAACCATGTTGACCGACAACGGAAAGAACATGGTGTCTGCTCTGCGTCAAGGAAGGTTGTGCCATGCGCCATGCATGGCTCACGTGTTCAATCTGGTTGTCAAGCGGTTCCTAAAATCCACCATCCCACTGCAAGACATCCTTAAAATGTCACGTAAACTTTGCATGCATTTCAGCCATTCCTACACCGCAAAGCACACCCTCCTTGAGCTGCAGCGGCAGAACGGAATTCCACAGCATCGCCTGATCTGCGACGTTGCAACAAGGTGGAATTCAACCCTACATATGGTAGACCGCCTTTACGAACAGCGAAAGGCCATCACCGATTTCCTGATGTTAAAAGCGGATAAAGGTACTCCCCTGTGTAACTTCGATGTCAGCCATTGGCAGCTCATGCGTGACACCTGCCGCTTGCTCAGGCCCTTTGAGGAGGCCACGCTATTCGTGAGTCGGCAGGACTATGGGATGAACGACGTCATTCCTCTGTTGCACGTCCTGGAACAAATGCTGTTAACAATGGCTGGTCAGGGTGCGGTAGACGTGGCGCAAAGATCTCAACGCCACATGACCCCTGTGAGGGCAGGACAGGAAGAAGAGGAGGAGGTAGAGGAGGACATTGGTGCTCAGGAATTATTGAGTGAAATGGGTGGTTTTTCCACTCAGCGGACAGGAGTGGAGGAGCAGGAGCATCTGGTAGAGGAGGAGGAGGAGACAGAGGACCCAGACTCACCGTGGCAGTATGCTGTGGAGATGGAGGCAGGGAGTCCCTCGCATTCCTTGGCACAAATGGCCCATAGCATGCTCGGTTGCCTGCGTAGCGACAGCCGAATAATAACCATCAGACAGAGGGATGACTTTTGGCTGTCCACCTTGTTGGACCCTCGCTACCGTTCCAAAATGGTGGCCTTTTTCACACCTGCTCAGAGGGAGGCCAAAATAAAGTACTATAAAAACCACCTATGTAGTCAGTTGGTCTCTGCCTTTCTGCGCCAACGTCCATCCTCAGACACTGTGGGCCCTGTGCGCTCGCGTTCCGCTGCCATGGCAGCAGGGGAGGGGTGGGGTTGTAGGAGCAGTGGCAGCTCCACCAGCAGCGGCTGCCTCAGTCTGCAGTCCATGATGAGTAGCTTTCTTCACCAGCGCAGTGAGGAAACTACTAACCAGCCGCAGCAGCAGCAGCATCAGGTGGACCTGGAGCAGGACCTCAAACAACAGGCTTGGGCCTACTTGGACAGCACCCTGCCAGCCAAGGTAGACAATCCCCTTGACTACTGGGCATCGAAACTTGACCTTTGGCCCCAACTAGCTGAATTTGCCCTTGAAAGGCTGTCATGCCCGGCCAGTAGCGTGGCATCGGAGCACGTGTTTAGTGCGGCAGGAGGTATTGTAACTCTGCGGAGGACACGACTGTCCACCCAAAGTGCGGAGAGACTCACGTTTGTGAAAATCAGGCGTGGATTAGTCTGGATTTCAAACCACCAGTTCCTGACACAACTGACTAAATCCGCCATGAATCATGCCCCAAACATGTTATTAGGGACAAATAGGCCGCTGTCTTTACAACTTTATAATTCCATGCAGTATATAGCCCTATCGGCCACTTTCTGGCATCCAGTTGCTGTAGCCCCCATCACCACACTGTGCCACGGGCCCCTGTACCGCCTTCTCATACTGCTGCCAGATCCATCCTCTGCCATGTGCGTCTTTGTCGTCTGCTCACGCTGCTGGGTTCCAGTTTTAAACCTAGGCCTGTGTATGGCTTCCGAATACTGCTGCATTCACCGCCACCCTGCGCCATGTGCCACTTTCAGGTCTCCTTACACTGTTGGTGGGTTCCATTTTGTGATAGGGTGCTGTATGGCCTTCCATTGCTGCTGCCTCCACCGCCACCCTGCGCCATGTGCCTCTGTCGTCTGCTCACGCTGCTGACAGCTTCCGCTTTTTAACCGAGGCCTGTGTTTGGCTTCCGAATACTGCTGCCTCCACCGCCACCCTGCGCCATGTGCCACTTTCAGGTCTCCTTACACTGTTGGTGGGTTCCATTTTGTGATAGGGTACTGTATGGCCTTCCATTGCTGCTGCCTCCACCGCCACCCTGCGCCATGTGCCACTTTCAGGTCTCCTTACACTGTTGGTGGGTTCCATTTTGTGATAGGGTGCTGTATGGCCTTCCATTGCTGCTGCCTCCACCGCCACCCTGCGCCATGTGCCTCTGTCGTCTGCTCACGCTGCTGACGGCTTCCGCTTTTTAACCTAGGCCTGTGTTTGGCTTCCGAATACTGCTGCATCCACCGCCACCCTGCGCCATGTGTCTCTGTCGTCTGCTCACGCTGCTGACGGCTTCCGCCTTTTAACCTAGGCCTGTGTATGTCTTCCGAATACTGCTGCCTCCACCGCCACCCTGCGCCACTTTCAGGTCTCCTTACACTGTTGGTGGGTTCCATTTTGTGATAGGGTGCTGTATGGCCTTCCATTGCTGCTGCCTCCACCGCCACCCTGCGCCATGTGTCTCTGTCGTCTGCTCACGCTGCTGACGGCTTCCGCTTTTTAACCTAGGCCTGTGTTTGGCTTCCGAATACTGCTGCATCCACCGCCACCCTGCGCCATGTGTCTCTGTCGTCTGCTCACACTGCTGACGGCTTCCGCTTTTTAACCTAGGCCTGTGTATGGCCTTCAATTGAAGCTGCTTCTGCTCCGCCACTCTGCCATTGGACTCTTGATAGTCGTCTCCCCACGCTGCTGCTGGGGGGACTTTTTAACATAGGCCTCTGTATGGCCTTCAATTTTAGCTGCTTACGCTCCGCCACTCTGCCATGGGCCCCTGTACCGCCTCCTCATGCTGCTGCCAGGCCCGTAATCTGCCATGGGCCCCCGTACCGACTCCTCATGCTGCTGCCAGGCCCGTAATCTGTCATGGGCCCCTGTACCGCCTCCTCATGCTGCTGCCAGGTCCAGAGTGTGTCATGGGTCCCTGTACGGCCTCCCATTGCTGCTGTCTCCATCGCCACACTCTGCCATGTGCCACTTTCAGGTCTCCTCACACTGCTGGTGGGTTCCATTTTGTCATAGGGTGCTGTATGGCCTCCCATTGCTGCTGCCTCCACCGCCACACTGTGGCTCCACACTCTGGTTTTGGCCCCGTGACTGCCCAAATGAGTGAAGTGTGCGGTGATTCTAAGATCGACGGCACTCATCTGCATGTCATACTGACTGACAGTATTATTTCTCTTCCCCAGCAGACTCCAAGGGCATTTAAATTAAAGGTACAGTGTTCTGCACTAATATAAAGGCTCTCTGAAGCCTAGAAACACCCTTTTTATAAGTTAAATTCGCAGCGAATATATTTGCCTCGAATCAAATTTATTCCGCGAATTCGGCGAATCAGCCGAATTGAATTTTTGAATAATTCGCTCATCTCTAATAATAAAGCATATTAAAATATCGACTTAAAGTCTTCATTTGTACCAACTATATGTACAGACTGGTAAGAAATAACATGGAAAATGTGGTTGATGGAAAAAGCTCCAATTAAATTCTGATTTTCATAAACACATCCAACTGAAGGCCGATGTAAAACTACAACATTACTATATACAGCTCAGTTATATTTGTGTATTGATTGACAAGTGTCATTCTATGATAGTGAGGAAGTAACAAAATATTCCTTATAATAGTACAAATATAATGACTTACCTTAGGAAATGTTGAGATGACTCTTCAATGTATCCTGCAAAGTGTTCCTCTGTTATCAGGCTCCACTGATTTTTCAAGGTGAGAGCTTCAGCTATTCTCCAATGTCACCCTAGATCTGGTGTTGGAGAGGAGTGAAAGAGGGAAGAGAAGGTCACCTTCAAATGGGAGTTTAAATGGGGGGGGGGTTAAAGTTGAAGCATTCTGATTGGCTGCCTGGGAATTTACATACGTTGTACAAGTAAGCAAACATTGTTTTTGCCAATTTGCATTTGAACTGATCACTTGTAGACTGTAATCAGAATGTGAGAATGAATACAAAGAAACAAGGAAGACTTGAGGTTCAGGAGTATCAGCGTTTGCTGGGCTATAGATGATCACTTTATATACAGTATATTACACAGTACAGTAAATTGAACACATTTAGGATGATTGTTTAGTCAATGACTTTGCATGTATATCATCAATTTCTTTTAATTTACGATTATACTCATCAATCAATAGACATCATATTTTTTGAGTGTATTGTGAGGTGTGTTTTTTTTTTTCCCTCATTCCTCCAAAGTTGAACTGACCTTTTTCCAAGGTGGAAGGATTTGAACTTGGGATTGATATCCTCTTTGATGTAATTTTCAAAAGATTGTACGTGCCAAAAAAATACTTTTCTCTACAACATTTTACATAATTTAAAAGGCTGAGTTCAGAATCCTTAAATTCCTTCTGCCCAACCACAAGTCTGTGTTTATATACTGTGAATTGCATTATTATACATATATGTGCTTAATTAATTTATTTTTTTCTTTTTTGCACTGGTTTTTAATCATTATGACCTACTACAAAGGTAAAGAATGGGAAATCCTTGTGTCCAATCAATATGAGGAGGATTCCAGTGAACATAATAGGATACTCCATAGTATTTGCATTTCCACCCTATGGGCCATTGGAAGTCCCCAGTAGTCCCTCTGGTCTCTGTATTGTGGGTAGTTGATATGGTCATGCTTAGAGATGAGCGAAGTATTCAAAAATTCGATTCGACTGATTCGGCGAATTCGTAGAAAAAATTCGATTCGAGTCGAATATATTCGCTGTGAATTTAACTTAAAAAAGGGTGTTTCTAGGCTTCAGAGAGACTTAATATTAGTGCTGAACACTGTACCTTTAATTTAAATGCCCTTGGAGTCTGCTGGGGAAGAGAAATAATACTGTCAGGCAGTATGACATGCAGATGAGTGCCGTCGATCTTAGAATCACCGCACACTTCACTCATTTGGCCAGTCACGGGGCCAAAACCAGAGTGTGGAGCCACAGTGTGGCGGTGGAGGCAGCAGCAATGGGAGGCCATGCAGCACCCTATGACAAAAATGGAAACCACCAGCAGTGTGAGGAGACCTGAAAGTGGCACATGGCAGAGTGTGGCGATAGAGACAGCAGCAATGGGAGGCCGTACAGGGACCCATGACACACTCTGGACCTGGCAGCAGCATGAGGAGGCGGTACAGGGGCCCATGGCAGATTACGGGCCTGGCAGCAGCATGAGGAGTCGGTAGGGGGGCCCATGGCAGATTACAGGCCTGGCAGCAGCAATGGGAGGCCGTACAGGGACCCATGACACAATCTGGACCTGGCAGCAGCATGGGGAGGCGGTACAGGGGCCCATGACAGATTACGGGCCTGGCAGCAGCATTTGGAGTCGGTACGGGGGCCCATGACACACTCTGGACCTGGCAGCAGCATGAGGAGGCGGTACAGGGGCGCATGACAGATTACAAGCCTGGCAGCAGCAACTTGGACAGGAGGACGTTCAGTTTCTGCACCGTCTGGTGCGTGCTCGCAAACTGTTGTCTCTTGGAAACGGATTCCAAGAAAGACTGCTGACGGAATCCGTGAAGAGGAGTAGCAGGAGAAGGAGCATCTGAACGAGCGGAATATGCCAACAAGCGACAACAGGGGCCCATGACAGATTACGGGCCTGGCAGCAGCATGAGGAGTCGGTACGGGGGCCCATGGCAGATTAGGGGCCTGGCAGCAGCTATGGGAGGCCCGTAATCTGCCAGCACCCTATGACAAAAAATGGAACCCACCAGCAGTGTGAGGAGACCTGAAAGTGGCACATGGCAGAGTGTGGCGATGGAGACAGCAGCAATGGGAGGCCGTACAGGGACCCATGACACACTCTGGACCTGGCAGCAGCATGAGGAGGCGGTATAGGGGCCCATGGCAGATTAGGGGCCTGGCAGCAGCTATGGGAAGCCCGTAATCTGCCAGCACCCTATGACAAAAAATGGAATACACCAGCAGTGTGAGGAGACCTGAAAGTGGCACATGGCAGAGTGTGGCGATGGAGACAGCAGCAATGGGAGGCCGTACAGGGACCCATGAGAGACTCTGGACTTGGCAGCAGCATGAGGAGGCGGTATAGGGGCCCATGGCAGATTAGGGGCCTGGCAGCAGCTATGGGAGGCCCCTAATCTGCCAGCACCCTATGACAAAAAATGGAACACACCAGCAGTGTGAGGAGACCTGAAAGTGGCACATGTTTGGGGCATGATTCATGGCGGATTTAGTCAGTTGTGTCAGGAACTGGTGGTTTGAAATCCAGACTAATCCACGCCTGATTCATTTTCACAAACGTCAGTCTCTCCACACTTTGGGTGGACAGTCGTGTCCTCCGCGGAGTTGCAATACCTCCTGCCGCACTAAACACGCGCTCCGATGCCACGCTACTGGCCGGGCATGACAGCCTTTCAAGGGCAAATTCAGCTAGTTGGGGCCAAAGGTCAAGTTTCGTTGCCCAGTAGTCAAGGGGATTGTCTACCTCGGTTGGCAGGGTGCTGTCCAAGTAGGCCTAAGCCTGTTGTTTGAGGTCCTGCTCCAGGTCCACCTGATGCTGCTGCTGCTGCTGCTGCTGCGGCTGGTTAGTAGTTTCCTCACTGCGCTGGTGAAGAAAGCTACTCATCATCGACTGCAGACTGAGGCAGCCGCTGCTGGTGGAGCTGCCACTGCTCCTACCACCCCACCCCTCCCCTGCTGCCATCGCAGCGGAACGCGAGCGCACAGGGCCCACAGTGTCTGAGGATGGACGTTGGCGCAGACAGGCAGAGACCAGCTGACTACATAGGTGGTTTTTATAGTACGTTATTTTGGCCTCCCTCTCAGCAGGTGTGAAAAAGGCCACCATTTTGGAACGGTAGCGAGGGTCCAACAAGGTGGACAGCCAAAAGTCATCCCTCTGTCTGATGGTTATTATTCGGCTGTCGCTACGCAAGCAACCGAGCATGCTATGGGCCATTTGTGCCAAGGAATGCGAGGGACTCCCTGCCTCCATCTCCACAGCATACTGCCACGGTGCGTCTGGGTCCTCTGTCTCCTCCTCCTCCTCCTCTTCTACCAGATGCTCCTGCTCCTCCACTCCTGTCCGCTGAGTGGAAAAACCACCCATTTCACTCAATAAATCCTGAGCACCAATGTCCTCCTCTACCTCCTCCTCTTCTTCCTGTCCTGCCCCCACAGGGGTCATGTGGCGTTGAGATCTGTGCGCCACGTCTACCGCACCCTGACCAGCCATTGTTAACAGCATTTGTTCCAGGACGTGCAACAGAGGAATGACGTCGTTCATCCCATAGTCCTGCCGACTCAGTAATAGCGTGGCCTCCTCAAAGGGCCTGAGCAAGCACAGGTGTCACGCATGAGCTGCCAATGGCTGACATCTAAGTTACACAGGGAATACCTTTATCCGCTTTTAACATCAGGAAATCTGTGATGGCCTTTTGCTGTTCGTAAAGGCGGTCTAACATATGTAGGGTTGAATTCCACCTTGTTGCAACGTCACAGCATGAGGAGTCGGTATAGGGGCCCATGGCAGATTAGGGGCCTGGCAGCAGCTATGGGAGGCCCGTAATCTGCCAGCACCCTATGTCAAAAAATTATACACACCAGCAGTGTGTGAGGAGACCTGAAAGTGGCACATGGCAGAGTGTGGCGATGGAGACAGCAGCAATGGGAAGCCGTACAGGGACCCATGACAGACTCTGGACCTGGCAGCAGCATGAGGAGGCGGTATATAGGGGCCTATGGCAGATTAGGGGCCTGGCAGCAGCTATAGGAGGCCCATAATCTGCCAGCACCCTATGTCAAAAAAATTCTACACACCAGCAGTGTGAGGAGACCTGAAAGTGGCACATGGCATGAGAGACTCTGGACCTGGCAGCAGCATGAGGAAGCGGTATATAGGGGCCTATGGCAGATTAGGGGCCTGGCAGCAGCTATAGGAGGCCCATAATCTGCCAGCACCCTATGTCAAAAAATTCAACACACCAGCAGTGTGTGAGGAGACCTGAAAGTGGCACATGGCAGAGTGTGGCGATGGAGACAGCAGCAATGGGAGGCCGTACAGGGACCCATGACAGACTCTGGACCTGGCAGCAGCATGAGGAGGCGGTATATAGGGGCCTATGGCAGATTAGGGGCCTGGCAGCAGCTATGGGAGGCCCTTAATCTGCCAGCACCCTGTGTCAAAAAATTCTACACACCAGCAGTGTGTGAGGAGACCTGAAAGTGGCACATGGCAGAGTGTGGCGATGGAGACAGCAGCAATGGGAGGCCGTACAGGGACCCATGACAGACTCTGGACCTGGCAGCAACATGAGGAGGCGGTATATAGGGGCCTATGGCAGATTAGGGGCCTGGCAGCAGCTATGGGAGGCCCTTAATCTGCCAGCACCCTATGTCAAAAAATTCTACACACCAGCAGTGTGTGAGGAGACCTGAAAGTGGCACATGGCAGAGTGTGGCGATGGAGACAGCAGCAATGGGAGGCCGTACAGGGACCCATGACAGACTCTGGACCTGGCAGCAGCATGAGGAGGCGGTATATAGGGGCCCATGGCAGATTAGGGGCCTGGCAGCAGCTATAGGAGGCCCATAATCTGCCAGCACCCTATGTCAAAAAATTCTACACACCAGCAGTGTGTGAGGAGACCTGAAAGTGGCACATGGCAGAGTGTGGCGATGGAGACAGCAGCAATGGGAGGCCGTACAGGGACCCATGACAGACTCTGGACCTGGCAGCAGCATGAGGAGGCGGTATATAGGGGCCCATGGCAGATTAGGGGCCTGGCAGCAGCTATGGGAGGCCCATAATCTGCCAGCACCCTATGTCAAAAAATTCTACACACCAGCAGTGTGTGAGGAGACCTGAAAGTGGCACATGGCATGAGAGACTCTGGACCTGGCAGCAGCATGAGGAAGCGGTATATAGGGGCCTATGGCAGATTAGGGGCCTGGCAGCAGCAATGGGAGGCCCATAATCTGCCAGCACCCTATGTCAAAAAATTCTACACACCAGCAGTGTGTGAGGAGACCTGAAAGTGGCACATGGCAGAGTGTGGCGATGGAGACAGCAGCAATGGGAGGCCGTACAGGGACCCATGACAGACTCTGGACCTGGCAGCAGCATGAGGAGGCGGTATATAGGGGCCTATGGCAGATTAGGGGCCTGGCAGCAGCTATGGGAGGCCCTTAATCTGCCAGCACCCTATGTCAAAAAATTCAACACACCAGCAGTGTGAGGAGACCTGAAAGTGGCACATGGCAGAGTGTGGCGATGGAGACAGCAGCAATGGGAGGCCGTACAGGGACCCATGAGAGACTCTGGACCTGGCAGCAGCATGAGGAAGCGGTATATAGGGGCCTATGGCAGATTAGGGGCCTGGCAGCAGCAATGGGAGGCCCATAATCTGCCAGCACCCTATGTCAAAAAATTCTACACACCAGCAGTGTGTGAGGAGACCTGAAAGTGGCACATGGCAGAGTGTGGCGATGGAGACAGCAGCAATGGGAGGCCGTACAGGGACCCATGACAGACTCTGGACCTGGCAGCAGCATGAGGAGGCGGTATATAGGGGCCCATGGCAGATTAGGGGCCTGGCAGCAGCTATGGGAGGCCCATAATCTGCCAGCACCCTATGTCAAAAAATTCTACACACCAGCAGTGTGTGAGGAGACCTGAAAGTGGCACATGGCATGAGAGACTCTGGACCTGGCAGCAGCATGAGGAAGCGGTATATAGGGGCCTATGGCAGATTAGGGGCCTGGCAGCAGCAATGGGAGGCCCATAATCTGCCAGCACCCTATGTCAAAAAATTCTACACACCAGCAGTGTGTGAGGAGACCTGAAAGTGGCACATGGCAGAGTGTGGCGATGGAGACAGCAGCAATGGGAGGCCGTACAGGGACCCATGACAGACTCTGGACCTGGCAGCAGCATGAGGAGGCGGTATATAGGGGCCTATGGCAGATTAGGGGCCTGGCAGCAGCTATGGGAGGCCCTTAATCTGCCAGCACCCTATGTCAAAAAATTCAACACACCAGCAGTGTGAGGAGACCTGAAAGTGGCACATGGCAGAGTGTGGCGATGGAGACAGCAGCAATGGGAGGCCGTACAGGGACCCATGAGAGACTCTGGACTTGGCAGCAGCATGAGGAGGCGGTATAGGGGCCCATGGCAGATTAGGGGCCTGGCAGCAGCTATGGGAGGCCCCTAATCTGCCAGCACCCTATGACAAAAAATGGAACACACCAGCAGTGTGAGGAGACCTGAAAGTGGCACATGTTTGGGGCATGATTCATGGCGGATTTAGTCAGTTGTGTCAGGAACTGGTGGTTTGAAATCCAGACTAATCCACGCCTGATTCATTTTCACAAACGTCAGTCTCTCCACACTTTGGGTGGACAGTCGTGTCCTCCGCGGAGTTGCAATACCTCCTGCCGCACTAAACACGCGCTCCGATGCCACGCTACTGGCCGGGCATGACAGCCTTTCAAGGGCAAATTCAGCTAGTTGGGGCCAAAGGTCAAGTTTCGTTGCCCAGTAGTCAAGGGGATTGTCTACCTCGGTTGGCAGGGTGCTGTCCAAGTAGGCCTAAGCCTGTTGTTTGAGGTCCTGCTCCAGGTCCACCTGATGCTGCTGCTGCTGCTGCTGCTGCGGCTGGTTAGTAGTTTCCTCACTGCGCTGGTGAAGAAAGCTACTCATCATCGACTGCAGACTGAGGCAGCCGCTGCTGGTGGAGCTGCCACTGCTCCTACCACCCCACCCCTCCCCTGCTGCCATCGCAGCGGAACGCGAGCGCACAGGGCCCACAGTGTCTGAGGATGGACGTTGGCGCAGACAGGCAGAGACCAGCTGACTACATAGGTGGTTTTTATAGTACGTTATTTTGGCCTCCCTCTCAGCAGGTGTGAAAAAGGCCACCATTTTGGAACGGTAGCGAGGGTCCAACAAGGTGGACAGCCAAAAGTCATCCCTCTGTCTGATGGTTATTATTCGGCTGTCGCTACGCAAGCAACCGAGCATGCTATGGGCCATTTGTGCCAAGGAATGCGAGGGACTCCCTGCCTCCATCTCCACAGCATACTGCCACGGTGCGTCTGGGTCCTCTGTCTCCTCCTCCTCCTCCTCTTCTACCAGATGCTCCTGCTCCTCCACTCCTGTCCGCTGAGTGGAAAAACCACCCATTTCACTCAATAATTCCTGAGCACCAATGTCCTCCTCTACCTCCTCCTCTTCTTCCTGTCCTGCCCCCACAGGGGTCATGTGGCGTTGAGATCTGTGCGCCACGTCTACCGCACCCTGACCAGCCATTGTTAACAGCATTTGTTCCAGGACGTGCAACAGAGGAATGACGTCGTTCATCCCATAGTCCTGCCGACTCAGTAATAGCGTGGCCTCCTCAAAGGGCCTGAGCAAGCGCAGGTGTCACGCATGAGCTGCCAATGGCTGACATCTAAGTTACACAGGGAATACCTTTATCCGCTTTTAACATCAGGAAATCTGTGATGGCCTTTTGCTGTTCGTAAAGGCGGTCTAACATATGTAGGGTTGAATTCCACCTTGTTGCAACGTCACAGCATGAGGAGTCGGTATAGGGGCCCATGGCAGATTAGGGGCCTGGCAGCAGCTATGGGAGGCCCGTAATCTGCCAGCACCCTATGTCAAAAAATTATACACACCAGCAGTGTGTGAGGAGACCTGAAAGTGGCACATGGCAGAGTGTGGCGATGGAGACAGCAGCAATGGGAGGCCGTACAGGGACCCATGACAGACTCTGGACCTGGCAGCAGCATGAGGAGGCGGTATATAGGGGCCTATGGCAGATTAGGGGCCTGGCAGCAGCTATAGGAGGCCCATAATCTGCCAGCACCCTATGTCAAAAAAATTCTACACACCAGCAGTGTGAGGAGACCTGAAAGTGGCACATGGCATGAGAGACTCTGGACCTGGCAGCAGCATGAGGAAGCGGTATATAGGGGCCTATGGCAGATTAGGGGCCTGGCAGCAGCTATAGGAGGCCCATAATCTGCCAGCACCCTATGTCAAAAAATTCAACACACCAGCAGTGTGTGAGGAGACCTGAAAGTGGCACATGGCAGAGTGTGGCGATGGAGACAGCAGCAATGGGAGGCCGTACAGGGACCCATGTCAGACTCTGGACCTGGCAGCAGCATGAGGAGGCGGTATATAGGGGCCTATGGCAGATTAGGGGCCTGGCAGCAGCTATGGGAGGCCCTTAATCTGCCAGCACCCTGTGTCAAAAAATTCTACACACCAGCAGTGTGTGAGGAGACCTGAAAGTGGCACATGGCAGAGTGTGGCGATGGAGACAGCAGCAATGGGAGGCCGTACAGGGACCCATGAGAGACTCTGGACCTGGCAGCAACATGAGGAGGCGGTATATAGGGGCCTATGGCAGATTAGGGGCCTGGCAGCAGCTATGGGAGGCCCTTAATCTGCCAGCACCCTATGTCAAAAAATTCTACACACCAGCAGTGTGTGAGGAGACCTGAAAGTGGCACATGGCAGAGTGTGGCGATGGAGACAGCAGCAATGGGAGGCCGTACAGGGACCCATGACAGACTCTGGACCTGGCAGCAGCATGAGGAGGCGGTATATAGGGGCCCATGGCAGATTAGGGGCCTGGCAGCAGCTATAGGAGGCCCATAATCTGCCAGCACCCTATGTCAAAAAATTCTACACACCAGCAGTGTGTGAGGAGACCTGAAAGTGGCACATGGCAGAGTGTGGCGATGGAGACAGCAGCAATGGGAGGCCGTACAGGGACCCATGACAGACTCTGGACCTGGCAGCAGCATGAGGAGGCGGTATATAGGGGCCCATGGCAGATTAGGGGCCTGGCAGCAGCTATGGGAGGCCCATAATCTGCCAGCACCCTATGTCAAAAAATTCTACACACCAGCAGTGTGTGAGGAGACCTGAAAGTGGCACATGGCATGAGAGACTCTGGACCTGGCAGCAGCATGAGGAAGCGGTATATAGGGGCCTATGGCAGATTAGGGGCCTGGCAGCAGCAATGGGAGGCCCATAATCTGCCAGCACCCTATGTCAAAAAATTCTACACACCAGCAGTGTGTGAGGAGACCTGAAAGTGGCACATGGCAGAGTGTGGCGATGGAGACAGCAGCAATGGGAGGCCGTACAGGGACCCATGACAGACTCTGGACCTGGCAGCAGCATGAGGAGGCGGTATATAGGGGCCTATGGCAGATTAGGGGCCTGGCAGCAGCTATGGGAGGCCCTTAATCTGCCAGCACCCTATGTCAAAAAATTCAACACACCAGCAGTGTGAGGAGACCTGAAAGTGGCACATGGCAGAGTGTGGCGATGGAGACAGCAGCAATGGGAGGCCGTACAGGGACCCATGAGAGACTCTGGACCTGGCAGCAGCATGAGGAAGCGGTATATAGGGGCCTATGGCAGATTAGGGGCCTGGCAGCAGCAATGGGAGACCCATAATCTGCCAGCACCCTATGTCAAAAAATTCTACACACCAGCAGTGTGTGAGGAGACCTGAAAGTGGCACATGGCAGAGTGTGGCGATAGAGACAGCAGCAATGGGAGGCCGTACAGGGACCCATGACAGACTCTGGACCTGGCAGCAGCATGAGGAGGCGGTATATAGGGGCCCATGGCAGATTAGGGGCCTGGCAGCAGCTATGGGAGGCCCATAATCTGCCAGCACCCTATGTCAAAAAATTCTACACACCAGCAGTGTGTGAGGAGACCTGAAAGTGGCACATGGCATGAGAGACTCTGGACCTGGCAGCAGCATGAGGAAGCGGTATATAGGGGCCTATGGCAGATTAGGGGCCTGGCAGCAGCAATGGGAGGCCCATAATCTGCCAGCACCCTATGTCAAAAAATTCTACACACCAGCAGTGTGTGAGGAGACCTGAAAGTGGCACATGGCAGAGTGTGGCGATGGAGACAGCAGCAATGGGAGGCCGTACAGGGACCCATGACAGACTCTGGACCTGGCAGCAGCATGAGGAGGCGGTATATAGGGGCCTATGGCAGATTAGGGGCCTGGCAGCAGCTATGGGAGGCCCTTAATCTGCCAGCACCCTATGTCAAAAAATTCAACACACCAGCAGTGTGAGGAGACCTGAAAGTGGCACATGGCAGAGTGTGGCGATGGAGACAGCAGCAATGGGAGGCCGTACAGGGACCCATGAGAGACTCTGGACCTGGCAGCAGCATGAGGAAGCGGTATATAGGGGCCTATGGCAGATTAGGGGCCTGGCAGCAGCTATGGGAGGCCCATAATCTGCCAGCACCCTATGTCAAAAAATTCTACACACCAGCAGTGTGTGAGGAGACCTGAAAGTGGCACATGGCAGAGTGTGGCGATGGAGACAGCAGCAATGGGAGGCCGTACAGGGACTCATGAGAGACTCTGGACCTGGCAGCAGCATGAGGAGGCGGTATATAGGGGCCTATGGCAGATTAGGGGCCTGGCAGCAGCTATGGGAGGCCCTTAATCTGCCAGCACCCTATGTCAAAAAATTCAACACACCAGCAGTGTGAGGAGACCTGAAAGTGGCACATGGCAGAGTGTGGCGATGGAGACAGCAGCAATGGGAGGCCGTACAGGGACCCATGACAGACTCTGGACCTGGCAGCAGCATGAGGAGGCGGTATATAGGGGCCCATGGCAGATTAGGGGCCTGGCAGCAGCTATGGGAGGCCCATAATCTGCCAGCACCCTATGTCAAAAAATTCTACACACCAGCAGTGTGTGAGGAGACCTGAAAGTGGCACATGGCATGAGAGACTCTGGACCTGGCAGCAGCATGAGGAAGCGGTATATAGGGGCCTATGGCAGATTAGGGGCCTGGCAGCAGCAATGGGAGGCCCATAATCTGCCAGCACCCTATGTCAAAAAATTCAACACACCAGCAGTGTGAGGAGACCTGAAAGTGGCACATGGCAGAGTGTGGCGATGGAGACAGCAGCAATGGGAGGCCGTACAGGGACCCATGAGAGACTCTGGACCTGGCAGCAGCATGAGGAGGCGGTATATAGGGGCCTATGGCAGATTAGGGGCCTGGCAGCAGCTATGGGAGGCCCTTAATCTGCCAGCACCCTATGTCAAAAAATTCAACACACCAGCAGTGTGAGGAGACCTGAAAGTGGCACATGGCAGAGTGTGGCGATGGAGACAGCAGCAATGGGAGGCCGTACAGGGACCCATGAGAGACTCTGGACCTGGCAGCAGCATGAGGAGGCGGTATATAGGGGCCTATGGCAGATTAGGGGCCTGGCAGCAGCTATGGGAGGCCCTTAATCTGCCAGCACCCTATGTCAAAAAATTCAACACACCAGCAGTGTGAGGAGACCTGAAAGTGGCACATGGCAGAGTGTGGCGATGGAGACAGCAGCAATGGGAGGCCGTACAGGGACCCATGACAGACTCTGGACCTGGCAGCAGCATGAGGAAGCGGTATATAGGGGCCTATGGCAGATTAGGGGCCTGGCAGCAGCTATGGGAGGCCCATAATCTGCCAGCACCCTATGTCAAAAAATTCTACACACCAGCAGTGTGTGAGGAGACCTGAAAGTGGCACATGGCAGAGTGTGGCGATGGAGACAGCAGCAATGGGAGGCCGTACAGGGACCCATGAGAGACTCTGGACCTGGCAGCAGCATGAGGAAGCGGTATATAGGGGCCTATGGCAGATTAGGGGCCTGGCAGCA
Source organism: Staurois parvus (assembly GCF_062004578.1). Lineage (NCBI taxonomy): Eukaryota > Metazoa > Chordata > Amphibia > Anura > Ranidae > Staurois > Staurois parvus. Next base: position 2,408,082 of record NW_028318213.1, read on the forward strand.
GCTATGGGAGGCCCATAATCTGCCAGCACCCTATGTCAAAAAATTCTACACACCAGCAGTGTGTGAGGAGACCTGAAAGTGGCACATGGCAGAGTGTGGCGATGGAGACAGCAGCAATGGGAGGCCGTACAGGGACCCATGAGAGACTCTGGACCTGGCAGCAGCATGAGGAAGCGGTATATAGGGGCCTATGGCAGATTAGGGGCCTGGCAGCAGCTATGGGAGGCCCATAATCTGCCAGCACCCTATGTCAAAAAATTCTACACACCAGCAGTGTGTGAGGAGACCTGAAAGTGGCACATGGCAGAGTGTGGCGATGGAGACAGCAGCAATGGGAGGCCGTACAGGGACCCATGAGAGACTCTGGACCTGGCAGCAGCATGAGGAGGCGGTATATAGGGGCCTATGGCAGATTAGGGGCCTGGCAGCAGCTATGGGAGGCCCTTAATCTGCCAGCACCCTATGTCAAAAAATTCTACACACCAGCAGTGTGTGAGGAGACCTGAAAGTGGCACATGGCATGAGAGACTCTGGACCTGGCAGCAGCATGAGGAAGCGGTATATAGGGGCCTATGGCAGATTAGGTGCCTGGCAGCAGCAAAGGGAGGCCCATAATCTGCCAGCACCCTATGTCAAAAAATTCTACACACCAGCAGTGTGTGAGGAGACCTGAAAGTGGCACATGGCAGAGTGTGGCGATGGAGACAGCAGCAATGGGAGGCCGTACAGGGACCCATGAGAGACTCTGGACCTGGCAGCAGCATGAGGAGGCGGTATATAGGGGCCTATGGCAGATTAGGGGCCTGGCAGCAGCTATGGGAGGCCCTTAATCTGCCAGCACCCTATGTCAAAAAATTCAACACACCAGCAGTGTGAGGAGACCTGAAAGTGGCACATGGCAGAGTGTGGCGATGGAGACAGCAGCAATGGGAGGCCGTACAGGGACCCATGACAGACTCTGGACCTGGCAGCAGCATGAGGAGGCGGTATATAGGGGCCCATGGCAGATTAGGGGCCTGGCAGCAGCTATGGGAGGCCCATAATCTGCCAGCACCCTATGTCAAAAAATTCTACACACCAGCAGTGTGTGAGGAGACCTGAAAGTGGCACATGGCATGAGAGACTCTGGACCTGGCAGCAGCATGAGGAAGCGGTATATAGGGGCCTATGGCAGATTAGAGGCCTGGCAGCAGCAATGGGAGGCCCATAATCTGCCAGCACCCTATGTCAAAAAATTCAACACACCAGCAGTGTGAGGAGACCTGAAAGTGGCACATGGCAGAGTGTGGCGATGGAGACAGCAGCAATGGGAGGCCGTACAGGGACCCATGACAGACTCTGGACCTGGCAGCAGCATGAGGAAGCGGTATATAGGGGCCTATGGCAGATTAGGGGCCTGGCAGCAGCTATGGGAGGCCCATAATCTGCCAGCACCCTATGTCAAAAAATTCTACACACCAGCAGTGTGTGAGGAGACCTGAAAGTGGCACATGGCAGAGTGTGGCGATGGAGACAGCAGCAATGGGAGGCCGTACAGGGACCCATGAGAGACTCTGGACCTGGCAGCAGCATGAGGAGGCGGTATATAGGGGCCTATGGCAGATTAGGGGCCTGGCAGCAGCTATGGGAGGCCCTTAATCTGCCAGCACCCTATGTCAAAAAATTCAACACACCAGCAGTGTGAGGAGACCTGAAAGTGGCACATGGCAGAGTGTGGCGATGGAGACAGCAGCAATGGGAGGCCGTACAGGGACCCATGAGAGACTCTGGACCTGGCAGCAGCATGAGGAGGCGGTATATAGGGGCCTATGGCAGATTAGGGGCCTGGCAGCAGCTATGGGAGGCCCTTAATCTGCCAGCACCCTATGTCAAAAAATTCAACACACCAGCAGTGTGAGGAGACCTGAAAGTGGCACATGGCAGAGTGTGGCGATGGAGACAGCAGCAATGGGAGGCCGTACAGGGACCCATGAGAGACTCTGGACCTGGCAGCAGCATGAGGAAGCGGTATATAGGGGCCTATGGCAGATTAGGGGCCTGGCAGCAGCTATGGGAGGCCCATAATCTGCCAGCACCCTATGTCAAAAAATTCTACACACCAGCAGTGTGTGAGGAGACCTGAAAGTGGCACATGGCAGAGTGTGGCGATGGAGACAGCAGCAATGGGAGGCCGTACAGGGACCCATGAGAGACTCTGGACCTGGCATCAGCATGAGGAGGCGGTATATAGGGGCCTATGGCAGATTAGGGGCCTGGCAGCAGCTATGGGAGGCCCTTAATCTGCCAGCACCCTATGTCAAAAAATTCTACACACCAGCAGTGTGTGAGGAGACCTGAAAGTGGCACATGGCATGAGAGACTCTGGACCTGGCAGCAGCATGAGGAAGCGGTATATAGGGGCCTATGGCAGATTAGGGGCCTGGCAGCAGCAATGGGAGGCCCATAATCTGCCAGCACCCTATGTCAAAAAATTCTACACACCAGCAGTGTGTGAGGAGACCTGAAAGTGGCACATGGCAGAGTGTGGCGATGGAGACAGCAGCAATGGGAGGCCGTACAGGGACCCATGAGAGACTCTGGACCTGGCAGCAGCATGAGGAAGCGGTATATAGGGGCCTATGGCAGATTAGGGGCCTGGCAGCAGCTATGGGAGGCCCATAATCTGCCAGCACCCTATGTCAAAAAATTCTACACACCAGCAGTGTGTGAGGAGACCTGAAAGTGGCACATGGCAGAGTGTGGCGATGGAGACAGCAGCAATGGGAGGCCGTACAGGGACCCATGAGAGACTCTGGACCTGGCAGCAGCATGAGGAAGCGGTATATAGGGGCCTATGGCAGATTAGGGGCCTGGCAGCAGCTATGGGAGGCCCATAATCTGCCAGCACCCTATGTCAAAAAATTCTACACACCAGCAGTGTGTGAGGAGACCTGAAAGTGGCACATGGCAGAGTGTGGCGATGGAGACAGCAGCAATGGGAGGCCGTACAGGGACCCATGAGAGACTCTGGACCTGGCAGCAGCATGAGGAAGCGGTATATAGGGGCCTATGGCAGATTAGGGGCCTGGCAGCAGCTATGGGAGGCCCATAATCTGCCAGCACCCTATGTCAAAAAATTCTACACACCAGCAGTGTGTGAGGAGACCTGAAAGTGGCACATGGCAGAGTGTGGCGATGGAGACAGCAGCAATGGGAGGCCGTACAGGGACCCATGAGAGACTCTGGACCTGGCAGCAGCATGAGGAGGCGGTATATAGGGGCCTATGGCAGATTAGGGGCCTGGCAGCAGCTATGGGAGGCCCTTAATCTGCCAGCACCCTATGTCAAAAAATTCTACACACCAGCAGTGTGTGAGGAGACCTGAAAGTGGCACATGGCATGAGAGACTCTGGACCTGGCAGCAGCATGAGGAAGCGGTATATAGGGGCCTATGGCAGATTAGGGGCCTGGCAGCAGCAATGGGAGGCCCATAATCTGCCAGCACCCTATGTCAAAAAATTCTACACACCAGCAGTGTGTGAGGAGACCTGAAAGTGGCACATGGCAGAGTGTGGCGATGGAGACAGCAGCAATGGGAGGCCGTACAGGGACCCATGAGAGACTCTGGACCTGGCAGCAGCATGAGGAGGCGGTATATAGGGGCCTATGGCAGATTAGGGGCCTGGCAGCAGCTATGGGAGGCCCTTAATCTGCCAGCACCCTATGTCAAAAAATTCAACACACCAGCAGTGTGAGGAGACCTGAAAGTGGCACATGGCAGAGTGTGGCGATGGAGACAGCAGCAATGGGAGGCCGTACAGGGACCCATGACAGACTCTGGACCTGGCAGCAGCATGAGGAAGCGGTATATAGGGGCCTATGGCAGATTAGGGGCCTGGCAGCAGCAATGGGAGGCCCATAATCTGCCAGCACCCTATGTCAAAAAATTCTACACACCAGCAGTGTGTGAGGAGACCTGAAAGTGGCACATGGCAGAGTGTGGCGATGGAGACAGCAGCAATGGGAGGCCGTACAGGGACCCATGAGAGACTCTGGACCTGGCAGCAGCATGAGGAAGCGGTATATAGGGGCCTATGGCAGATTAGGGGCCTGGCAGCAGCTATAGGAGGCCCATAATCTGCCAGCACCCTATGTCAAAAAAATCTACACACCAGCAGTGTGTGAGGAGACCTCAAAGTGGCACATGTTTGAGGCATGATTCATGGCGGATTTAGTCAGTTGTGTCAGGAACTGGTGGTTTGAAATCCAGACTAATCCACGCCTGATTCATTTTCACAAACGTGAGTCTCTCCACACTTTGGGTGGACAGTCGTGTCCTCCGCGGAGTTACAATACCTCCTGCCGCACTAAACACGCGCTCCGATGCCACGCTACTGGCTGGGCATGACAGCCTTTCAAGGGCAAATTCAGCTAGTTGGGGCCAAAGGTCAAGTTTCGTTGCCCAGTAGTCAAGGGGATTGTCTACCTCGGTTGGCAGGGTGCTGTCCAAGTAGGCCCAAGCCTGTTGTTTGAGGTCCTGCTCCAGGTCCACCTGATGCTGCTGCTGCTGCTGCGGCTGGTTAGTAGTTTCCTCACTGCGCTGGTGAAGAAAGCTACTCATCATCGACTGCAGACTGAGGCAGCTGCTGCTGGTGGAGCTGCCACTGCTCCTACCACCCCACCCCTCCCCTGCTGCCATGGCAGCGGAACGCGAGCGCACAGGGCCCACAGTGTCTGAGGATGGACGTTGGCGCACAAAGGCAGAGACCAACTGACTACATAGGTGGTTTTTATAGTACGTTATTTTGGCCTCCCTCTCAGCAGGTGTGAAAAAGGCCACCATTTTGGAACGGTAGCGAGGGTCCAACAAGGTGGACAGCCAAAAGTCATCCCTCTGTCTGATGGTTATTATTCGGCTGTCGCTACGCAAGCAACCGAGCATGCTATGGGCCATTTGTGCCAAGGAATGCGAGGGACTCCCTGCCTCCATCTCCACAGCATACTGCCACGGTGCGTCTGGGTCCTCTGTCTCCTCCTCCTCCTCCTCTACCAGATGCTCCTGCTCCTCCACTCCTGTCCGCTGAGTGGAAAAACCACCCATTTCACTCAATAATTCCTGAGCACAAATGTCCTCCTCTACCTCCTCCTCTTCTTCCTGTCCTGCCCCCACAGGGGTCATGTGGCGTTGAGATCTGTGCGCCACGTCTACCGCACCCTGACCAGCCATTGTTAACAGCATTTGTTCAAGGACGTGCAACAGAGGAATGACGTCGTTCATCCCATAGTCCTGCCGACTCACGAATAGCGTGGCCTCCTCAAAGGGCCTGAGCAAGCGGCAGGTGTCACGCATGAGCTGCCAATGGCTGACATCTAAGTTACACAGGGGAGTACCTTTATCCGCTTGTAACATCAGGAAATCGGTGATGGCCTTTCGCTGTTCGTAAAGGCGGTCTAACATGTGTAGTGTTGAATTCCACCTTGTTGCAACGTCGCAGATCAGGCGATGCTGTGGAATTCCGTTCTGCCGCTGCAGCTCAATGAGGGTGTTCTTTGCGGTGTAGGAATGGCTGAAATGCATGCACAGTTTACGTGACATTTTAAGGATGTCTTGCAGTGGGATGGTGGATTTTAAGAACCGCTTGACAACCAGATTGAACACGTGAGCCATGCATGGCGCATGGCACAACCTTCCTTGACGCAGAGCAGACACCATGTTCTTTCCGTTGTCGGTCAACATGGTTCCGATTTTCAGTTTGCGCGGAGACAGCCATCTGTCGATTTCTCTGTTCATTACACTCAGAAGTTCCTCCCCTGTGTGACTACGTTCGCCAAGGCATACCAGGTGCAGAACAGCGTGACACCGTTGCGCCCTGCACATGTGATATGCCGGTCGGGTAATGGGACTTGGCACGGGGGTGGCGGCTGAGGACACGGCGGAAGAAGAGGTGGTAGAGGCGGACATCTTTGCCTGACCAAGGACGTGCAAACGTGGAGGCAAAAGCGGCGTGACCTGTCCAAGTTGCTGGTGCGGCTGTGACGGCACCACGTTCACCCAGTGGGCCGTAAATGACATGTACTGTCCCTGACCGTAGTTACAGCTCCACACGTCGGCGCTGCCGTGCACTTTGGCAGAGACCGACATGCTCAAAGACTGGCCCACCATGTCTTCTACATGTGAATGCAGGGCTGGCACTGCCTTTTTGGCGAAGAAATGACGGCTTGGCACTCTCCACCGCGGCGCGGCACAAGCCATCATTTCTCTGAAAGGTGCTGAGTCCACCACTTGGAAAGGGAGGGACTGCAGCACCAGCAACTTGGACAGGAGGACGTTCAGCTTTTGCACCGTCGGGTGCGTGCTCGCAAACTGTTGTCTCTTGGAAACGGATTCCAAGAAAGACTGCTGACGGAATCCGTGAAGAGGAGTAGCAGGAGAAGGAGCATCTGAACGAGCGGAAGATGCCAACGAGCGACAACTCCCCTCAGCAGAGGTGTTGGAGCCTTGACTGGCTGATGGAGGGCGATTGACGTCGGGTGACGGAGCAAGTAACGGAGCGGGTGATGGAGCGGGGGCTGGGGCGGGCAGAACCGCCGTATCTTTATCACGGTTTTCCCAGGCCACCAAATGGCGACGCTGCATATGCTGCCGCAACGCTGTAGTCCCAACATGGGCCCCCTGGCCACGCTTGACTTTCTGGCCACATAGTCGACATACGGCTACGTTTACTTCCTCGGGCGGCTTGACGAAAAATTGCCACACCGCCGAGTAGGAAACTTTGCCCCGATACTCCTCACTGGCTGACTGCTGCTTCCTCCGTGCACACCGGCACCACTACTGGCCGTGGTGGTAGGCTGCAGTGGAGCTGGTGCTCTACTCCGTGGCCGTTTGGCTCCACTGACACTGCTGCGACCCTGCTGCTGTCTCCTGGGCAACCCACCGACTGTTTTGCTCGCTGCCAAGCTGCCACCCTCTTCTCCTGATGATGCGGAAGAAATTGCCTGATGACGACGAGGCTGCCAAGTGCGATCAACCTCCTCATCATCAAGTAGGGTCTCCGCCTCACTACTAGCCCCCTCGGCTGCGTCTGGGTCAGGAGACAGACCTGTCTCTAGACCGGCTACCGAGCCACTCTCCTCGCCACTACTTCTTCGCCTGGCTGCTGAAAAGGCGGATGTCTCCCCCCGTTCCTGACCGCCCTCTGTTAGCTCTTCCTCACTGTACAGTGGGGCTGAGCCCACAGCATGCGATACTTTGCTTGGTGAGGGAACACCAAAGGACAGGGGCAGGTAGAGGACACGTGATTTCAGTGGGCTTGCTCCCGGGCCATGCCAACTAACGGTTGTGTCTGACGTACCCACCGACCGTTGGCTGTAGGTGTCAGAGGTGACCTGGGAAGAGGAAGACGACCGAGCCAACCAATCGACGACGGCAGGGTTGTCGGTGGAGACACGACCGCTGGATGACACCGGGAGCACTGGCCTCTGGCTGCGAATAGTGCTGCCTCGACCCCTTCCTCTGCTGCCACGTCTGCTCGCTCCTAAAACATTGCCTCCTCTGCCACTCCTCTGCATGTTGTCTGACATACTCTTTAATTAAACGATTATGTGTCCCTGAGTAACAATTCTGTGTCCCTGAGTAACAATTCTGTGTCTGTGCGAGTAACAATTCTGTGGCCCTAAGTAACAGTTCTGTGGCCCTCAGTAACAATTCTGTGTCCCTGATTAACGTTTCTGTGGCCCCAAGTAACAGTTCTGTGGCCCTCAGTAACAATTCTGTGTCTGTGCGAGTAACAATTCTGTGTCTGTGCGAGAAACAATTCTGTGGCCCTAAGTAAAGTTTCTGTGGCCCTAAGTAACAATTATCTGGCACTCCGTAACAATTCTGTCTGTCCCTGAGTAACAATTCTCTGGCACTCAGTAACAATTCTGTCTGTCCCTGAGTAAAAATTCTCTGGCCCTAAGTAAAGTTTCTGTGGCCCTGAGTAACAATTCTCTGGCACTCCGTAACAATTCTGTCTGTCCCTGAGTAACAATTCTCTGGCACTCCGTAACAATTCTGTCTGTCCCTGAGTAAAAATTCTGTGGCCCTAATTAAAGTTTCTGTGGCCCTAAGTAACAATTCTCTGGCACTCAGTAACAATTCTGTCTGTCCCTGAGTAACAATTCTCTGGCACTCGGTAACAATTCTGTCTGTCCCTGAGTAACAATTCTCTGGCACTCAGTAACAATTCTGTCTGTCCCTGAGTAAAAATTCTGTGGCCCTAATTAAAGTTTCTGTGGCCCTAAGTAACAATTCTCTGGCACTCAGTAACAATTCTGTCTGTCCCTGAGTAACAATTCTCTGGCACTCAGTAACAATTCTGTCTGTCCCTGAGTAAAAATTCTCTGGCACTCAGTAACAATTCTGTCTGTCCCTGAGTAAAAATTCTGTGGCCCTAATTCAAGTTTCTGTGGCCCTAAGTAACAATTCTCTGGCACTCAGTAACAATTCTGTCTGTCCCTGAGTAACAATTCTGTCTGTCCCTGAGTAAAAATTCTCTGGCCCTAAGTAAAGTTTCTGGGGCCCTGAGTAACAATTCTCTGGCACTCCGTAACAATTCTGTCTGTCCCTGAGTAACAATTCTCTGGCACTCAGTAACAATTCTGTCTGTCCCTGAGTAAAAATTCTGTGGCCCTAATTAAAGTTTCTGTGGCCCTAAGTAACAATTCTCTGGCACTCAGTAACAATTCTGTCTGTCCCTGAGTAACAATTCTCTGGCACTCGGTAACAATTCTGTCTGTCCCTGAGTAACAATTCTCTGGCACTCAGTAACAATTCTGTCTGTCCCTGAGTAAAAATTCTGTGGCCCTAATTAAAGTTTCTGTGGCCCTAAGTAACAATTCTCTGGCACTCAGTAACAATTCTGTCTGTCCCTGAGTAACAATTCTCTGGCACTCCGTAACAATTCTGTCTGTCCCTGAGTAACAATTCTCTGGCACTCAGTAACAATTCTGTCTGTCCCTGAGTAAAAATTCTCTGGCCCTAAGTAAAGTTTCTGTGGCCCTGAGTAACAATTCTCTGGCACTCCGTAACAATTCTGTCTGTCCCTGAGTAACAATTCTGTGGCCCTAATTAAAGTTTCTGTGGCCCTAAGTAACAATTCTCTGGCACTCAGTAACAATTCTGTCTGTCCCTGAGTAACAATTCTCTGGCACTCGGTAACAATTCTGTCTGTCCCTGAGTAACAATTCTCTGGCACTCAGTAACAATTCTGTCTGTCCCTGAGTAAAAATTCTGTGGGCCTAATTAAAGTTTCTGTGGCCCTAAGTAACAATTCTCTGGCACTCAGTAACAATTCTCTCTGTCCCTGAGTAACAATTCTCTGGCACTCAGTAACAATTCTGTCTGTCCCTGAGTAAAAATTCTGTGGCCCTAATGAAAGTTTCTGTGGCCCTAAGTAACAATTCTCTGGCACTCAGTAACAATTCTGTCTGTCCCTGAGTAACAATTCTCTGGCACTCGGTAACAATTCTGTCTGTCCCTGAGTAACAATTCTCTGGCACTCAGTAACAATTCTGTCTGTCCCTGAGTAAAAATTCTGTGGCCCTAATTAAAGTTTCTGTGGCCCTAAGTAACAATTCTCTGGCACTCATTAACAATTCTGTCTGTCCCTGAGTAACAATTCTCTGGCACTCGGTAACAATTCTGTCTGTCCCTGAGTAACAATTCTGTGGCCCTAACTAGCGTTTCTTTGTCCCTAAGTAACAGTTCTGTGGCCCTCAGTAACAGTTCTGTGTCTGTGCGAGTAACAATTCTGTGTCTGTGCGAGTAACAATTCTGTGGCCCTAAGTAACAGTTCTGTGGCCTTCAGTAACAATTCTGTGTCTGTGCGAGTAACAATTCTGTGTCTGTGCGAGTAACAATTCTGTGGCCCTAAGTAAAGTTTCTGTGGCCCTAAGTAACAATTCTCTGGCACTCAGTAACAATTCTGTCTGTCCCTGAGTAACAATTCTCTGGCACTCAGTAACAATTCTGTCTGTCCCTGAGTAACAATTCTCTGGCACTCAGTAACAATTCTGTCTGTCCCTGAGTAAAAATTCTGTGGCCCTAATTAAAGTTTCTGTGGCCCTAAGTAACAATTCTCTGGCACTCAGTAACAATTCTGTCTGTCCCTGAGTAACAATTCTCTGGCACTCCGTAACAATTCTGTCTGTCCCTGAGTAACAATTCTCTGGCACTCAGTAACAATTCTGTCTGTCCCTGAGTAAAAATTCTCTGGCCCTAAGTAAAGTTTCTGTGGCCCTGAGTAACAATTCTCTGGCACTCCGTAACAATTCTGTCTGTCCCTGAGTAACAATTCTGTGGCCCTAATTAAAGTTTCTGTGGCCCTAAGTAACAATTCTCTGGCACTCAGTAACAATTCTGTCTGTCCCTGAGTAACAATTCTCTGGCACTCGGTAACAATTCTGTCTGTCCCTGAGTAACAATTCTCTGGCACTCAGTAACAATTCTGTCTGTCCCTGAGTAAAAATTCTGTGGGCCTAATTAAAGTTTCTGTGGCCCTAAGTAACAATTCTCTGGCACTCAGTAACAATTCTCTCTGTCCCTGAGTAACAATTCTCTGGCACTCAGTAACAATTCTGTCTGTCCCTGAGTAAAAATTCTGTGGCCCTAAGTAAAGTTTCTGTGGCCCTGAGTAACAATTATCTTGCACTCCGTAACAATTCTGTCTGTCCCTGAGTAACAATTCTCTGGCACTCAGTAACAATTCTGTCTGTCCCTGAGTAAAAATTCTCTGGCCCTAAGTAAAGTTTCTGTGGCCCTGAGTAACAATTCTCTGGCACTCCGTAACAATTCTGTCTGTCCCTGAGTAACAATTCTCTGGCACTCCGTAACAATTCTGTCTGTCCCTGAGTAAAAATTCTGTGGCCCTAATTAAAGTTTCTGTGGCCCTAAGTAACAATTCTCTGGCACTCAGTAACAATTCTGTCTGTCCCTGAGTAACAATTCTCTGGCACTCGGTAACAATTCTGTCTGTCCCTGAGTAACAATTCTCTGGCACTCAGTAACAATTCTGTCTGTCCCTGAGTAAAAATTCTGTGGCCCTAATTAAAGTTTCTGTGGCCCTAAGTAACAATTCTCTGGCACTCAGTAACAATTCTGTCTGTCCCTGAGTAACAATTCTCTGGCACTCAGTAACAATTCTGTCTGTCCCTGAGTAAAAATTCTCTGGCACTCAGTAACAATTCTGTCTGTCCCTGAGTAAAAATTCTGTGGCCCTAATTCAAGTTTCTGTGGCCCTAAGTAACAATTCTCTGGCACTCAGTAACAATTCTGTCTGTCCCTGAGTAACAATTCTGTCTGTCCCTGAGTAAAAATTCTCTGGCCCTAAGTAAAGTTTCTGGGGCCCTGAGTAACAATTCTCTGGCACTCCGTAACAATTCTGTCTGTCCCTGAGTAACAATTCTCTGGCACTCAGTAACAATTCTGTCTGTCCCTGAGTAAAAATTCTGTGGCCCTAATTAAAGTTTCTGTGGCCCTAAGTAACAATTCTCTGGCACTCAGTAACAATTCTGTCTGTCCCTGAGTAACAATTCTCTGGCACTCGGTAACAATTCTGTCTGTCCCTGAGTAACAATTCTCTGGCACTCAGTAACAATTCTGTCTGTCCCTGAGTAAAAATTCTGTGGCCCTAATTAAAGTTTCTGTGGCCCTAAGTAACAATTCTCTGGCACTCAGTAACAATTCTGTCTGTCCCTGAGTAACAATTCTCTGGCACTCCGTAACAATTCTGTCTGTCCCTGAGTAACAATTCTCTGGCACTCAGTAACAATTCTGTCTGTCCCTGAGTAAAAATTCTCTGGCCCTAAGTAAAGTTTCTGTGGCCCTGAGTAACAATTCTCTGGCACTCCGTAACAATTCTGTCTGTCCCTGAGTAACAATTCTGTGGCCCTAATTAAAGTTTCTGTGGCCCTAAGTAACAATTCTCTGGCACTCAGTAACAATTCTGTCTGTCCCTGAGTAACAATTCTCTGGCACTCGGTAACAATTCTGTCTGTCCCTGAGTAACAATTCTCTGGCACTCAGTAACAATTCTGTCTGTCCCTGAGTAAAAATTCTGTGGGCCTAATTAAAGTTTCTGTGGCCCTAAGTAACAATTCTCTGGCACTCAGTAACAATTCTCTCTGTCCCTGAGTAACAATTCTCTGGCACTCAGTAACAATTCTGTCTGTCCCTGAGTAAAAATTCTGTGGCCCTAATGAAAGTTTCTGTGGCCCTAAGTAACAATTCTCTGGCACTCAGTAACAATTCTGTCTGTCCCTGAGTAACAATTCTCTGGCACTCGGTAACAATTCTGTCTGTCCCTGAGTAACAATTCTCTGGCACTCAGTAACAATTCTGTCTGTCCCTGAGTAAAAATTCTGTGGCCCTAATTAAAGTTTCTGTGGCCCTAAGTAACAATTCTCTGGCACTCATTAACAATTCTGTCTGTCCCTAAGTAACAATTCTCTGGCACTCGGTAACAATTCTGTCTGTCCCTGAGTAACAATTCTGTGGCCCTAACTAGCGTTTCTTTGTCCCTAAGTAACAGTTCTGTGGCCCTCAGTAACAGTTCTGTGTCTGTGCGAGTAACAATTCTGTGTCTGTGCGAGTAACAATTCTGTGGCCCTAAGTAACAGTTCTGTGGCCTTCAGTAACAATTCTGTGTCTGTGCGAGTAACAATTCTGTGTCTGTGCGAGTAACAATTCTGTGGCCCTAAGTAAAGTTTCTGTGGCCCTAAGTAACAATTCTCTTGCACTCAGTAACAATTCTGTCTGTCCCTGAGTAACAATTCTCTGGCACTCAGTAACAATTCTGTCTGTCCCTGAGTAACAATTCTCTGGCACTCAGTAACAATTCTGTCTGTCCCTGAGTAAAAATTCTGTGGCCCTAATTAAAGTTTCTGTGGCCCTAAGTAACAATTCTCTGGCACTCAGTAACAATTCTGTCTGTCCCTGAGTAACAATTCTCTGGCACTCCGTAACAATTCTGTCTGTCCCTGAGTAACAATTCTCTGGCACTCAGTAACAATTCTGTCTGTCCCTGAGTAAAAATTCTCTGGCCCTAAGTAAAGTTTCTGTGGCCCTGAGTAACAATTCTCTGGCACTCCGTAACAATTCTGTCTGTCCCTGAGTAACAATTCTGTGGCCCTAATTAAAGTTTCTGTGGCCCTAAGTAACAATTCTCTGGCACTCAGTAACAATTCTGTCTGTCCCTGAGTAACAATTCTCTGGCACTCGGTAACAATTCTGTCTGTCCCTGAGTAACAATTCTCTGGCACTCAGTAACAATTCTGTCTGTCCCTGAGTAAAAATTCTGTGGGCCTAATTAAAGTTTCTGTGGCCCTAAGTAACAATTCTCTGGCACTCAGTAACAATTCTCTCTGTCCCTGAGTAACAATTCTCTGGCACTCAGTAACAATTCTGTCTGTCCCTGAGTAAAAATTCTGTGGCCCTAATGAAAGTTTCTGTGGCCCTAAGTAACAATTCTCTGGCACTCAGTAACAATTCTGTCTGTCCCTGAGTAACAATTCTCTGGCACTCGGTAACAATTCTGTCTGTCCCTGAGTAACAATTCTCTGGCACTCAGTAACAATTCTGTCTGTCCCTGAGTAAAAATTCTGTGGCCCTAATTAAAGTTTCTGTGGCCCTAAGTAACAATTCTCTGGCACTCATTAACAATTCTGTCTGTCCCTGAGTAACAATTCTCTGGCACTCGGTAACAATTCTGTCTGTCCCTGAGTAACAATTCTGTGGCCCTAACTAGCGTTTCTTTGTCCCTAAGTAACAGTTCTGTGGCCCTCAGTAACAGTTCTGTGTCTGTGCGAGTAACAATTCTGTGTCTGTGCGAGTAACAATTCTGTGGCCCTAAGTAACAGTTCTGTGGCCTTCAGTAACAATTCTGTGTCTGTGCGAGTAACAATTCTGTGTCTGTGCGAGTAACAATTCTGTGGCCCTAAGTAAAGTTTCTGTGGCCCTAAGTAACAATTCTCTGGCACTCAGTAACAATTCTGTCTGTCCCTGAGTAACAATTCTCTGGCACTCAGTAACAATTCTGTCTGTCCCTGAGTAAAAATTCTGTGGCCCTAAGTAAAGTTTCTGTGGCCCTGAGTAACAATTCTCTGGCACTCAGTAACAATTCTGTCTGTCCCTGAGTAACAATTCTCTGGCACTGAGTAACAATTCTGTCTGTCCCTGAGTAAAAATTCTCTGGCCCTAATTAAAGTTTCTGTGGCCCTAAGTAACAATTCTCTGGCACTCAGTAACAATTCTGTCTGTCCCTGAGTAACAATTCTCTGGCACTCAGTAACAATTCTGTCTGTCCCTGAGTAACAATTCTGTGGCCCTAACTAGCGTTTCTTTGTCCCTAAGTAACAGTTCTGTGGCCCTCAGTAACAGTTCTGTGTCTGTGCGAGTAACAATTCTGTGTCTGTGCGAGTAACAATTCTGTGGCCCTAAGTAACAGTTCTGTGGCCTTCAGTAACAATTCTGTGTCTGTGCGAGTAACAATTCTGTGTCTGTGCGAGTAACAATTCTGTGGCCCTAAGTAAAGTTTCTGTGGCCCTAAGTAACAATTCTCTGGCACTCAGTAACAATTCTGTCTGTCCCTGAGTAACAATTCTCTGGCACTCAGTAACAATTCTGTCTGTCCCTGAGTAAAAATTCTGTGGCCCTAAGTAAAGTTTCTGTGGCCCTGAGTAACAATTCTCTGGCACTCAGTAACAATTCTGTCTGTCCCTGAGTAACAATTCTCTGGCACTGAGTAACAATTCTGTCTGTCCCTGAGTAAAAATTCTGTGGCCCTAATTAAAGTTTCTGTGGCCCTAAGTAACAATTCTCTGGCACTCAGTAACAATTCTGTCTGTCCCTGAGTAACAATTCTCTGGCACTCAGTAACAATTCTGTCTGTCCCTGAGTAACAATTCTGTGGCCCTAACTAGCGTTTCTTTGTCCCTAAGTAACAGTTCTGTGGCCCTCAGTAACAGTTCTGTGTCTGTGCGAGTAACAATTCTGTGTCTGTGCGAGTAACAATTCTGTGGCCCTAAGTAACAGTTCTGTGGCCTTCAGTAACAATTCTGTGTCTGTGCGAGTAACAATTCTGTGTCTGTGCGAGTAACAATTCTGTGGCCCTAAGTAAAGTTTCTGTGGCCCTAAGTAACAATTCTCTGGCACTCAGTAACAATTCTGTCTGTCCCTGAGTAACAATTCTCTGGCACTCAGTAACAATTCTGTCTGTCCCTGAGTAAAAATTCTGTGGCCCTAAGTAAAGTTTCTGTGGCCCTGAGTAACAATTCTCTGGCACTCAGTAACAATTCTGTCTGTCCCTGAGTAACAATTCTCTGGCACTGAGTAACAATTCTGTCTGTCCCTGAGAAAAAATTCTGTGGCCCTAATTAAAGTTTCTGTGGCCCTAAGTAACAATTCTCTGGCACTCAGTAACAATTCTGTCTGTCCCTGAGTAACAATTCTCTGGCACTCAGTAACAATTCTGTCTGTCCCTGAGTAACAATTCTGTGGCCCTAATAACGTTTCTGTGGCCCTAAGTAACAATTCTCTGGCACTGAGTAACAATTCTGTCTGTCCCTGATTATGAATTCTGTGGCCCTAACTAGCGTTTCTTTGTCCCTAAATAACGATTCTGTGGCCCTCATTAACAAGTCTGTGTCCCTGAGTAATGGTTCTCTGTCCCTAAGTAACTTTCTCTGTCCCCAATTATCGTTTCTGTGGCCCTAACTCTGTCCCTGTCCCTAGTACAGAGCGGTCTGCCTCTGTTCAATAACTGCAGGCAAATGAAGAATTCCAAAATGGCCGCTATTTATAGCTCGACCATTACACAGTGCTGGCTGGCTGGCTGCTGATAGGCTGATGCGATCACATGTAGTTGAGGCATGCATTATGGGTCAGCGCGCCTTCCCAGACATCCCCGCTCCGTCGCCGCACATGTCAGCCGCCATTTTCTGAAAAATTTTGATTCGCGCGTTCGAATTAGGCTATTTTTCGGATTCGGCACGAATCGAAATTTTTCAGATATTCGACTCGAATTCCACTTCGGATACTTCGATTCGCTCATCTCTAGTCATGCTCATGGAACGTATTCAGTACACATTACTGGACAGGATGCATTTATTCAACAGAAACTGGGATGGTTGGATGGTGCATTGGCACTTAATGATAGATCTCAGCTGTACCATTATTTGTCTTTGACTCTTGTCAGTTATGTGGTTAATCTGCCTACAATGTTGACTTCCTCTTTCATGTATTTGATCTTTTTTTGTGATTAGCTTTATTTCATTGTAAATTATTATATGCATTTTTTCCTGCTGTTCATTCTACCTCATGTATGATGTGCAGTTTTTGTAGTCTATCTTTCAATAAAAACTTTGTAAACAAAAAAATAAACTGAACTAAGATTTGATACAGCTTTTTTTTTTTTTTTTTTTTTTTTTTTAAATTCTTCACTTAAACTTCTCTCTAACATGTTTATAAATAGCCAGATTTGGTTTTGTTATAATGCAATATTTCTAAAGTATTTACGGCAAAGGTTTGCTGGACATTCATTCATCTGTATTTTATGCCACTAACTGGAGATTCATTCTCTTGGAAAAATGCAGCAGATGGATGAATCTTATTTGAGAAAGGTAATCAATATTTAACCGTCATCTACATACAGCATAATGTCAACTAAACTAAGATTTGTCCATCGCATTTAAATTCAAAGAGGATTCACCCATCATTTTCCATCAAGAATCACACTTCCGCAGTGAAGCATATAATCCATGAAAGTGACACATTAATTCTCATGAATTCCTATAAATTATACTTCTAGTTAAACCATTACATATCCTTGTGATCAATAAAATATAACTGAGCTGCGTGCAAAAGAAGTGACTTAGTGCAAATGATCCACTTCCAGGAATTCAGCCAAAAATGCAGCTGGTATTCATGTTTCTCCACCCCCACAAGGATATGCAATGAATTATTTATATGGTTTAATGCAAATTTGTAATTTTCATGATTTGATTATATGCATCCCTGGATTCATTGAGATGATACAGGGCTAGCACAACACATTTGATCTGATAATAGTTGGGTTGTTTATGGCAACTCTTGTAGCAGTTGCTAATGTAAGCAGTTGTGTCCCTTCCTATGCTGAGATAATCCTGCAAATTTGTCATTACCAGAGGTCCACAGTTGGACATTACTAGTCCCAACAATGGAGGTTGGCTTCCATAAACATTGTGAAAAAAACAGTATCATCAGTTACATCTCAGCCAGGTGTTCTACCTCCTCTTTAACATCTATTCACAAGCCCTTCACCATTGATATGATCAGTTCTGTCCTGGGGGTAACATTTCTCTTTATTCTGCAACTACATAGTCATTGTCATAGAATGAAGAAAAACCAAAAGCATATTTCAGTGAATATCACTCTCTGTTGTATTGTTACATTTACCTAACTTGTAAAATTTGTTTTATAGTTTTCACTATATTTCAGCTGTTTCTTTTAGTGACCATCTCCATGCAGTAGGCCTCCTTGATGAACAACAGCTGACATGAGGGGGAAGCTACACAGCAAGTGTATTGATTGTATTCAGTCTGTTCAGACAGGTAGAACAATAATGAGAAGAGGTGAATTACAACAAATATGATAAGATGGAATCAGATTCTCCTTATAATGAGCCAATATGACTACCTTCCTGCACCCCGGTCTATTGTTATGTCATACAGTATCACCTGTAATTATTAGAATATCGCCCCTTGGCAGCTTACATTTAAATCAAACAATTCCCTTCTATCTTCATAACCCGGACATACAATATAAGACGTATTACACAACCACATTGATCAAACTCTAGCTAATATATATTTCTCAGTACAAGAACTATTGATATCTACCAATGGAGATTTCACATAACTCTTATTGTAAAAGTCACCCCCTTGTAGCCAGTAAAACCAGACCACACATGTAATATTGGTTTATAAGCAATCTTCTTTAAGATTTAAAGTTTTTTGCCTTTGTATTCTGAAGACGCTTTAAGCACAAAATGATATCTACTGGCACATTGGACCCCTTTGGCAGGGAGGGGGACTAGACCCCATAGCGAGGCAGAATGGACCCCATTGGCAGGCAGCATGGAGGTAGACTCCAGTACAGCTCTGTGATCTCTCTTCCATAGATCTGGATCTCAATATCTTTAGTCCATCATTTGCTCTGGATGTACTCCGTTCATAATCACAAAAGAAAATTAATTTAATATTATTATACAGGATTTATGGCGTCAACAGTTTTCTCAGCGCTTTACAATATAACGGGAGACAATACAGTTCAATACAAGAAGGATAGGAGGCCCGGGTATCCAAAGATACTCATTCAAAGTTCTTTTTGAACCTTTAAATGTTCACATTGCTCAACCAACCAACAGCAGCAAATGTTAGCCTTGTCTTTCCATCACATTTACTGAATTTTATCGATAAGCCTTAATTTCACATCCTCCAGTGTCTGGTGCCATGGGCTTCCTTCATTACTTTTATCATTTCAGTCCTTTCTTCAACTTTACCAATCTTGTCCATCAACTTCTCCATAAAGCTCAAAATTTTTAGTAGCTATTCAACAGTACACCACCACCAAATAAAAAAAACGTATCCCACAATGTTCTAAGACTGGAATATTCCATACACAGGATTGAGACACAAAATTTAGAATAACAATGGTGTCTACTTTGAATAGCCAACACCTGATAGTCAATAGACAGAGGGGACATGATGAACAATGGTGATGGGAACCTGTATGTACAGTAAGCATGGAATGAACAATAGTACAGGTGGACCCCCCCAGGAAGACAAAAATTAAATAAAAATATTAGAATATAAAAAGGGTAGCTTAAGAAATAGAATTGCGTGGGCCATTGTAAGGAAATGGGGAGTGTGATTAAACAAATAATACAGACATTAATAATAATATAATTGTTATTGACCCCCACCCACTTCTCACTGTTTTCAGGGGTAGGACAGCAATGAAACACACACTGTAGGTGAAAAAGATTCTATTGTACAAAGAATAAACATGAACAGCTTTGCTGCAGACAAGAAAATATGACTTTAATTACATAGAAATATAACCAAGCGGCATATAAATCATAGGCAAGGATTAGCAGCAATATGACCCAATACCTTCAAGCAATAGAACCTCTGCATCATGGGAAACAAATCCAAAAAAAAAACAAAAGTCCAGTAAATATATTTAGCTAGCCAACAAGATATCTAGCTAGCAAGTACATCACATATTACCACTCTCCATAGTCAGCCTCCACTCAAGGTCTCCAGGCAACTCCCCAGTCAAGCTACCCCCATCAAGTCTCCAGTAGAGCTTGTCAATAAAGCCCCCCCTTTAATATCCAGTCTAGCTATTCTTATACTAGTTCCCTCCATTCCCCATCATCAAGGAATTTCTAAGTGGTACAATCATATCTTTCAGGAGAAAGCGATTGGATGGAGCTCAAGTCCTACTTTAATGTGATGGCTGTCCAATGTTAACATCTCTGCCTACTAATTGGTGACAAGATGTCTACAGGATGTATGCATTCATTAAATCTGCCATCACCCTAGACTTTTAGATAAACAGACTCCCTATTATCATGCTAAAGCCCATTAACAAAATGGAGACACAGTGTCTGACCACCACCTTTCAACAGGCCCTAAAGACAAAAATGGCTATCTTATTTACAACGTCTAGCATTTGGCTTTGAAATACTAATAAAGTCATGGACGGTTAGTTCTTTTGAGAATCAGGAAGACATTTTGTCCCATATGGTTATAATATATCATATATAAACATATTACATATTGGTGATGGGCATTTCTTACATCATTTCACCTAAGAAATCCACAAAGACCCAGATAGTAGTGTGCCCATTTGATGGACATTTCATCATCCATCGATATTACTGGATATAAGGTATTATCCTGCCTTTGACTTGGTAACCGCCTGAACTGAGATCCAGAAATCGGAAGATATGGAGGTGAGAACCAACACTTCTGTCAAGGTGGTTGATTAAACAAATTGTGTAATGGCTGAAAGAGTCCTTAGATCTGGTGAGTGAACTGGAAGTGTCTGAAGGAGTTATTAGATCTTGTAGATTAGCTGGAAGGGATGCCACTTAGGTTCAATCTGTTGAATAGGTTGAATCTGATTTCCAGCTCTCCTTCATATAACACAAGACTTCAGTCGGTTTGCTCCTCTGACTGTAGTCCACAGCTAAGAGACATCCGAACATTCTCTGCAGACATGTGGGCAGTTTGTTCCATGATGCTGGGGGGTCATCACAATGATTGTTTTGCCAGGCAACAAATCTGCTGAATCTTTTGTCTTTATCTGTGGCCATCTTCCAGGGAAATTTTCCTGTGATCAGGCAGTAGAGGAGCACTCCAAAACTCCATACATCCAGAGTGGAGTCTACAGCCAGTTCTTCCTGTCCAGTGAGTTCACACATCTCAGGGGCCCTGTAGGAGGTGCTGCCAGACTTAGATCTAATCACTGTTCCTTTCATACGAGTAAGGCCAAAGTCAGTGATTTTCACACAACGACACTCCTGGTCAAATACCAAAATGTTTTTACATTTTATGTCCATGTGCACCAGTCCTCTCTCGGCAATAAATTCCAGAGCACTGGAAATCTGCATGGCACATCTTTTAACACTGTCTTCTGGAAGTCCAACCTGGAATATAGAAAAAAAAAGTTATTACCCTGAAATAGAATGATCCAGAAAATTGCTAAAATTCGGAATCAGCTGGAATCAGACTTACATTGCGTATAATTATAGAGGACAGGTCACCAACTGGGGCCGCCTCTAGGCCAAATACGAAGTGGTCTTGGGTCTTGAAGGCCATGCCAAAACTCCTGATGATGTTGGGATGAGGAGAAAGGTAGGAGGACACACTGAACTCTATCAGAAATTGCCTTTTACTTGTTCTTTTCTTTTCCATGATCTTCAAAGCCATCTTCTGATCTGTAAATAGGACATGATTAGATTGATATTAAGCACAGCATTTGTGTACATATACAGTCATGGCCGAAATTGTTGGCACCCTTGATATTTTTCCTGAAAATCAAGTATTTCACACAAAAAAGGTATTGCATTAACACATGTTTTGCTATACACATGTTTATTCCCTTTGTATGTATTGGAACAAATATAAAACAGAGGCAGAAAAGCAAATATGACATAATGTCACACAAAACCCCAAAAATGGGCTGGACAAAAGTATTGGCACCCTTAACTTAATATTTGGTTGCACACCCTTTGGAAAACATAACTGAAATCAGTCGCTTCCTATAACCATCAATAAGCTTCTGACACCTCTCACCCGGAATTTTGGACCACTCTTCCTTTGCAAACAGCTCCAGGTCTCTTATTGGAAGGACACCTTTTCCCAACAGCAATTTTAAGATCTCTCCACAGGTGTTCAATGGGATTTAGATCTGGGCTCATTGCTGGCCACTTCAGAACTCTCCAGCGCTTCTTTGCCATCCATTTCTGAGTGCTTTTTGACGTATGTTTGGGGTCATTGTCCTGCTGGAAGACCCAGGATCTTGGACGCAAACCCAGCTTTCTGACACTGGGCCCTACAGTGCGACCCAAAATCCTTTGGTAATCCTCAGATTTCATGATGCCTTGCACACAGTCAAGGCACCCAGTGCCAGAGGCAGCAAAACAACCCCAAAACATCATTGAACCTCCACCATATTTTACCGTAGGTACTGTGTTTTGTTCTTTGTAGGCCTCATTCCGTTTTCGGTAAACAGTAGAATGATGTGCTTTACCGAAAAGCTCTATCTTGGTCTCATCTGTCCACAAGACGTTTTCCCAGAAGGCTTTTGGCTTACTCAAGTACATTTTGGCAAACTGTAGTCTTGCTTTTTTATGTCTCTGTGTCAGCAGTGGGGTCCTCCTGGGTCTCCTGCCATAGCGTTTCATTTCATTTAAATGTCGACGGATAGTTCGCGCTGACACTGATGCTCCCTGAGCCTGCAGGACAGCTTGAATGTCTTTGGAACATGTTTGGGGCTGCTTATCCACCATCCGGACTATTCTGCGTTGCAATCTTTCATCAATTTTCCTCATCCGTCCACGACCAGGGAGATTAGCTACAGTGCCATGGGTTGCAAACTTCTTGATAATGTTGCGCACTGTGGACAAAGGCAAATCTAGTTCTCTGGAGATGGACTTGTAACCTTGAGATTGTTGATATTTTGCCACAATTTTGGTTCTCAGGTCCTCAGACAGTTCTCGTCTCCTCTTTCTGTTGTCCATGCTTAGTGTGGCACAGACAGACACACAATGCAAAGGTTAAGTGAACGTCTCTCCTTTTTATCTGCTTTCAGGTGTGATTTCTATATTGCCCACACCTGTTACTTGCCCCAGGTGAGTTTACAGGAGCATCACATGCTTGTAACATTCTTATTTATCCGCAGTTGTGAAAGGGTGCCAATACTTTTGTCCAGCCCATTTTTGGAGGTTTGTGTGACATTATGTCGAATTTGCTTTCTTTCCTCCCTTTTTTTGTTTTGTCCCAATACACACAAAGGGAATAAACATGTGTATAGCAAAACATGTGTTAATGCAATACGTTTCGTGAGAAATACATGATTTCCTGGAGAAATATCAAGGGTGCCAACAATTTCGGCCATGACTGTATATATTTAAATCATGTTATGGGTATGGAGAGATGTATACAATTAAAACATCCTGTATAACTAGCACTTACTTGTTTCTTTGTCCTCCACCAGCAGCACTGAACCATGTCCTCCACTTCCAAGTTCCTTTATGAGGTGGAATCTCTCCTGTAAGTCTATCTCCTGTAGACCTTGTGATGATGAGGAGACAAGTCCTTTCAGAAGGATCTTCACATCGTGGGCAGCAGAAGCCATTTTGATCTGGAGAAGACATAACAGTTTTTAGCCCTTATTCAAATAACATCTCAACCCCCCCAAATAATATGTAAAATATCCTTCTCGTAATACAACCAAACACACAACATAATAAAACATATACTAAAATATTGACTTAAAGTCTTCATTTGTACCAACTATATGTACAGGCTGGTAGGGAATGAGATGGAAAATAGGATTGATAGTAAAAGCTCCAATTAAATTCTGATTTTCATAAACATATACAACTGAGGGCCGATATAAAACTACAATATTACTATATACAGCTCAGTTATATTTGTGTATTGATTGACAAGTGTCATTCTATAATAGTGAGGAAGTAACAAAACATTCCTTATAATAGTATGAATATAATGACTTACCTTAGGAAATGTTGAGATGACTCTTCAATGTATCCTGCAAAGTGTTCCTCTGTTATCAGGCTCCACTGATTTCCAGGTGAGATCTTCAGCTATTCTACAATGTCACCCTAGATCTGGTGTTGAAGAGGAGTGAAAGAGGGAAGAGAAGGTCACCTTTAAATGGGAGTTTAAATGGGGGGGTGGTTGTTAATTTGAAGCATTCTGATTGGCTGCCTGGGAATTTACATACGTTGTACAAGTAAGCAAACATTGTGTTTGCCAATTTGCATTTGAACTGATCACTTGTAGACTGTAATTAGAATGTGAGAATGAATACAAAGAAACAAGGAAGACTTGAGGTTCAGGAGTATCAGCGTTTGCTCGGCTATAGATGATCACTTTATATACAGTATTCCATTCTACTGGAATATGAAATGACATTTTTCATTTTGCTGTGGAGCTCCTGGTGAGAAGGTTCGGTGTGTGAAGGTGTACTCAGGTTCTGTGACTTTCCGGCCACAGCAAAATCCTAGAAGGTGGAAAAGACATAAGCAGGAATCTTCTGGTATCGGATTCTTAGATATATTGTTAGTTTAGGATAACTACAAAGCAAATGGTAACATTTATCAAAGCAAAGGATCTTAGTAAGTTTAATCGATTCCCAACCGCCCTATAGTAGAAATAGCGCTACAGGGCGGCAGGTGCGTAAAATCAAATACCACCGAAAGAAAGCTCAATTCATGGGAAAAAAAAGGACGCTGAGAGTGTTTTACTATGGGGCTGTGTGTGTGCGTCACTGTAATCACAGGAGCTGACAGGGAGGAGAACTGTTAGTAAACAAAACAGTTCTCCTTCCCGGCGGAGATCCTCGGTAATCATGGGGTGCCGGCGAGTAATCACCTACCTGGAAATGCAAAATCGTGTGTGTGTATGTGTGTATATATATATATATGTGATTATGTGCACCCGTGCCGGCCTGTAGCAGTAATTCTTCTATATGGTGGTCAGGAAGCAGTTAAACTGGGTGTTTAATTTCTTCCCTCTGTAAAATACATAACATGAGACCCATCCAATGATTTTTATTATGTGGCCCTGCTCAGAATTTGCAATAAACGGCTTTTGCTAGGGCCCGCATTTACGGCAAAATTGCAGTCCATGCATTTTATTTCCTTTACTCATTTTGGCTTCATCCATAGGAATGATTCGGGTCGTGCTCATAAGTTTACATACCCCTGACAGAATTTGTTAGATACAGACCATTTATAAGGAATTCATTCATGATCAGGCCAAAAACACAACCAATGTAGTTCACAGAAACCACTTCCCATCTGTGAAGACACCACAGGAACAAAACACAATCCCTGTGTCTATGGAACAAGTTCCTTCTGTTTGGCCCCCAACCACCATACACTAACTCGGGGACAAGGTCAGCCAACCACAGACACATACTGATCCATAGATACCCGGTCACTACAAGCTGACCAAACCAAATGAGGACACCTAGAGTCATGACTGCTTTATACGCCTCCACATCTACACTAATATACCTTTTAGGTCAGCAATTTCTTCCATATCCACTGGAAAAGGATAATTTAGATCTGTATTCTTCTCTTCCCAATACTCCTCACATCCCTCACCCCTCCCTACATCATAGGCACAGATAGAAGCAGATGTGATAATATGTCCCAACCTCTCGGCTATGGCAGCCTGACCATTGAAAATTGAAATAGTTTACATTGTGCATAATCTGTAATGTTTCCCTTTTCGCCCGGGGTTGGGCTAGGACCACTTTGTGTAAACCTATGGTGTGATTTTGCTCAGTTTTCGCTTTTGCTATCAATTCTTTGTTTTGTGTAACCTTCAGATTTGTAATTCTTAATTTTTAAGACTTTCCTCCTGGGAGGCCTTAACAATAATAATACTTTAACAATACCAGGTAAAAACCCTTTACATTTACTCTTTTTTTTTCATTTTTCGATGCCCTAATATTTGGTTAATAAGGTTTCCTGCAACCGCGGGTTTCAGGAAAGAAAATCACTTGATTCCCATATCAACACAATCAGTGTTGAGGGGAGAATCCCTTCCATGGAGCTATTGTGTTCTCTTGGTGGGAATAGGGGGTGGGGGAGCCATCCCCACTGGGAGAACACAGTGATTTCTGCTAGCGGCTATATTAGCCTCTAGCAATGATCACATGGAAGACCAGACAGGTTAGTTATACCCAATTTTTACCAATCAATCAACTTAGGTACATTCAGCCTGTCTATACATTGGTTACATTTTGGCCTTGAACCATCCGAGATTCGAACCTTCTATGGCCGGATTTAGTTACAAAGCTTTCCATGCTAGATATGGCAGCTGTTTCCAGCAGATGGTGCCCACAGTTTCCAAGTAATTACCTTAAAACATTTCAAAGCTCCACTAACAAGTTGAAAAAATGCAAGATAATAAGTGCTAGAAAAATAAATGACACAATGACAAGCCATTAGTCTGAGACTACAATATTCAGTACACCCAAGGTGTTGGAGCACAGAAATTTACCATAACAACAAGATCTATCCTGAATGGTTTCAGCCGACACCCAACAGACAATACACAGAGGAGGAACTGAAGGCAATGGTGATGGGATTTGGTAATTACAGTAAGCAAACAATAGTAGAGGTGAACACCCAGACACTCAGCAGAAACAATTGACAATGACAATGGCTACCATTTCCTCCAACAACAATGTTTTGTAGTGTATACCAAAAGAACCCTAAAATACTCCATACTCTGGTCCACTGACCACACACAGCTTTATACACTAGAAAGTTTTTACAATGCACAGAGAAAAAAATAAAGCTATAATTTATCTGCAACATCTGTATTCACTTTATTCATTTTCTACAAAGTTCCACTTTTCCAAAAATGAGGATGCTAAAATGTGAACATTACCAAACATCCTCCCTGCTACATTTAGCTTTAATTTCATACAAATACAATGCATTTCAATAAAACAAATCACAATAAAACAAGTTTTTAAAGAATAAAAATCTATCAATTCATGATTTTTTTTACCTTTTTAATAATAAAATAAACCAAAAAAAATAAAATCAAACAAGCCAAAAAAATTTCCTCTTCAGTTTACTATTATCCCTATTAAATTGACCAGCTTCAAATATTTCTTCCAATATCCTTTTCCTGAATATGGCAATCCGGCAATCTAGTAATATAGAAGGTAATTATCAAGCATGTTCTACTATCCAACCTAATGCAGAGTAGCTGCTTATTTCCTGCATTTCCTCCACATTTGGTCTATGATTCCCTATGCCTTGCTCAATAAACTACTGGAAGTATGGGGCACACTGGTGAGGCCACCTCCTTACCTTTACTATGGCACCCCAAAAACACTTCATTACTCTTAGGAGAGAAGAAAACCTGGATTTTACCAACATCAGGGGGTTTATTAACCTTTTCAGTTAAAAAAATTTGGCCCCCAATGTGATCTGGACTTGTCACAATGGAGTACTCTCTATTTTCGGTTTTGTGACCTCAAAGTGAACATTTAAAGTAAAGTAGATTGTGGAGACAAAATACAACAAATACAAACCAAACATGACAATAAAGACATACATTTCACCATCTCAGGGAAAGTTCCTTCATCCCCCCAATGAACATATATGTGTATGAGCGCAGTGCTGAGTCTGAGCAGTTCCACATTACTAAAAATGACTAGTGATGAAGCCCCATAGCAGAAAAATGTATTTTGGCCCTCAGACTTTATATGTAAATCCTCTGCTTGTAAAAGATTAGTATATATCGTAAGAATCTGCAGAAGATTTTTGAAGCTTTTAGTGATGGAACATCTTTGTTAAAACCTTTAAAGAATAACTTTCCTTTCAGGGTCCAATCACAGCTCAGCATTCCAGCCTGTCAGGTCATATATATTGCCCACTTTATAGTCTCAGGTGGGTGGAGTTCTATGTTGGTTTTAGATTGTATATTTATGATTTATATATGGATGCATGTTTATATTTCATTTATTTAGACAGATATTTTATACATAAACTTTTCATGGTTAAATTGGGTCAATGTGATATTTTGCATTTTTGTAAATTTATGTTGAGCAATTTAATAAAAATATATTATTAAAAGAATATTAAGACATTTTATACATTGTCTCTATAAAACTTTTCATCTAAAAACGGTTTCCTTGGTTAATTAAATCATTTAAAATTAGTTTCAGGGTAATTTCCCGCCCTCATCACACTGGCACAGCATAAACAATCCCCATTCATATGGACCTACCTGCTCCACCCTTCAGGAGCCCATTCCAAAGTCACCAATCATATGTTAATGAGCAGCTCCTCTGCGTTGGCCAATCAGAATCTCATTTAACAAATTCCTTTTTCTCCTCACATATATACCAGACCTCCAGTTCTTACTTTCAGTGACTCTCATTTTGTTTGTAGCAAAAGTGATTCATTTCCTCCATGGACTGCTTCCCGCCAGAATTGCTTTTCAGAAGACCGCATAGATTTCTTCCGTGAAGACCGACTTGGAGACCATCTATACCTTCATTTTCCAAAGTAAGTCATAGAGAACTTCATAGTTTTATAATCCTCAGTTTTATCCTTAGCTAGCATTTATCTCTACTATTAAGAGATTTACTTAGCAGAAATTTAAATAGTAAAAATAAAGAATGTTCTCTATTTTTTCACTTACCTGTTATTTATTGTCAGACAAATAGGCCTTTTATTTTAGAGATTGATATATTGATTAAATATTCACATGATATTGTGATCATTTATTTTTAAAATATATTCATCATTAATCTTTACATTCAGATATTCATTCTTCATGTACACTTGAAATAGTTAAAAAAACAATGACGCCTCAGGTTGTCTGTTAGATGGTAGATTAGCAGTTGCTTGTTAAACACAATTCAAAATCAAGTTTTCTTACTGAGTTCAAAATTTTGCCATTCCTGTAATTTTGCCATTCCTGTAATTTTGCCATTCCTGTCTGACTTTTTCATACATACAAGTGTTTTCCAAATTTTCTTTGTCATCATATTTTACAATGACAGCCTAACAATACAGATTTTTTAGCAGAAGGTTAAATTGCCCACCAAAAGGGATTCAATGATTGTCTTTGGTTAGAGATCCATAGATTGTAGAAATTACATATTGCAGGATAATGTGGATATTCCATCAATCTACCCAACCTCATGCATTACATTCAGATGTTCTTTCTTCATGTATCCTTGAAATAAAATGAAACCGTTCCATCCGAGGTTGTCTGGTAGGTTGTAGATTAGTAATTGCATGCTAAACAATTCAGTACCAAAAGATTTTTTATTTCCCTAAGTTTCATATGTTGCCATTCCTGTCTGTCTTTTTGTACACGCCATTGTTTTCCTATATTTCTCAATCATATTTTACAATGACAACCCAGCAATACAAATGTCGTAGCAAAAAGATTAAATAAAAGAATGTTTTAATGTTCCCTGAATTTAGAATATTTTATCTTTATTTCCCTTGCCTGTTATTACCCTACAAGAATGATTAAATGATTGCCTTTTGTTGAGCGATCCATAGATTGATGGAATATCCACATTAACTTGCAATATTTTATTTCTACAATCTACCCAACCTCATGCATTACATTCAGATGTTCTTTCTTCATCTTCCCTTGAAATAAAATGAAACCGTTCCATCCGAGGTTGTCTGAGAGATTGTAGATTTGATGGTGAATTGTTGTTTAACACACAACTAAAGTTTTTCTCACCATTCCTGTCTGTCTTTTTGTACATGCAACTTTGTTTCCCCCCTAATTTTCTTTGCTTTTCCAAATTTTCCAATAAGAACCTGTTTTAGCAGTAAGTTAAATAGACAAACGTTTTTATGTTCCCTCAATTAGATTTTTTACCTTTTATCTAAATTGCCTGTTATTGCCCTACAAGTATGAATACATTATTTTCTTTTGTTTAGAGGTCTGTGTATTGATTACTTTTTTTTAGAATATAACCAACCTCATACATACATTGAGATTTTCTTTCTTCATGTATCCTAGAAGTAAAATTATACAGGTCTTCTTAGGTCATCCTAGATTGTCTGTTAGGCAATTTTCAGTTTGGTTTGAAAGCACAATCCAGCAAAAAAAATGTTTTCATAGTAATCGGGTTCCAAATTCCACTATTCCCATTTGTCATATTTAGTACATGTGGGGTTCTATTTTCTCTTCCACTATATTGTTACAATGACAAGCTTACATAACATTGACTAGAATGTTGGCAACTCTGACCAGCAACTCAATACAATGGCTGTAGCTAGAGGCCAACTCCAACCAATCCCATTTATTTGCTTGTGTGGAATTTTAAAGGGCACGTTGGCTAAGAAAAGGTTGAGAAACACTCATCTATGGTGTATGCATAGCAAGACCAGTATAGGTCCATGATGAGGGACCCCTTGTATTTCCCTGTTACTATATAATGCTAGAATGCAGTTTTTCATTGTCCAGTTATACCTGACTCTGGTATATTTCCTATTGTGAATTGATATTGGTCACCTTTGGAAATAGCTGCCAAACCTTCTGTTTATGTACCTGTTATTAATCTTTAATAAAAATATCATGGGACAAAAAAAAAACTTACAAAACCTAATAAAGGTTTTCATTCTTCCCCCACTTGTGCCTCTTAAAGAGGTTTTGCTGACCACACACATGAAGTGAGGGAAGATCGGACGTCAGAAATGGCAATAAAAAGTTAAAAGATGTTCTAACCCTTTTCGGTTTTTGTCCAAATTCTTTGGTTGGATTTGTGCTTGAAGTCTCAGGAAGTCACATATCTTTAGTAAATAATTTTACTGTATTACAGCAAAGTAAAACCAGGGACTTCCTAGGATGGCACCTAAGGACAGAAAGTCAACACCCAGCTATAAAAGATATTTTCATAAATGTTAGTCATATCATGCAAAAGTTTAAAAGATTCACACATGATGTTCAATACAAAAACTTTTATATGATGTGACTAATACATTTGGAATTTGTATCCCTATGTTTTGAATTGATATCCCTGGCTGCCATCCTAGGAAATACCCGGTTGTTACCTTGTTGTAGTCATTTGTTGGTTTGGAATGATGGCACTCTTGGTCCTTTGCCCAGTGCCATTCTACATCACTCCTTTCTCTCTTTGGAATCTATAAAATAATTGGACTTCTTACATATAACTTGTATGTATCAGAGTAAGGGTTCGTGTCCATAGAATCAGTTTGATGTCCATTTGAGACCCTTCTAAAATAATTTATAATACTGTATACTGACAGGTGAATTTGATCGGCTTCAAGTGGGTTTTGCATTACCATAGACTTATATAGGAAAACAATATCCACTTGCTGTGAATAAAAGCTCATCAACATAAGCCCAACATGTATTTAATAAGAATTGTAAGCATATATCAGCTTTAAAATGTAAAATAACTGTCTTTAGTTACAATACTACCCCACCCCCCACCTCTAATGAAGGTGACAATTAATAACAGTAATTGGTGATATCCAGAGAGATGATTAATGCCGCTTACTAATGATTAGTGCCAAATGAAACTCATTTGTATGTTTTGATGTTGTGATTCCAGAATGGCTTCTAGCATTGTAGAAGTAACCAAGAACACTGCAAGGAAACTTCTTGAGCTCATCGCCGAAACCTCAGAAAACCTGGACGATGATGGACGTCACAGACCACTTCCACCCCATCAAAGAGCTCGGGACAGGATCGTATGGAAAGGTTCTCTTGGCCAAACATCGGGGTTCAGGTAAATTTGTAGCCTAATTCATGTAAAGAGAATGATTTACAGAATCAGTTGTGCTTCTGAATGAGTGGAAATAAACTAAGGAAAAGAGTAACTAGCAGGTAAAGGTTCTTCGGTTGCATGGTGCAACAAGGGGGATCATACTGTAGATATTGCATCACCAGAGGAGGGGAGACTATAATGAACAAGTCTGCCATAATATACAAGTCTGATAGTTACATATTCTAGTTAATGCTCTGGGTTCCCTCTGCAGATTTAGTTCTATTTAGAGCTCAGATCTCTAAAGGATCTTTAATTCTAAACTGAGATATGAGTGTGACATCCAAGATCTAAGAATCAACAGAATGCTTCGGCTGCAGAACATTTCCAAAGCTTTGAACAGCATTTTTTAAGTTTCTAAGTTTTCCAAGCCCCCCTTGCTTCCAGTTTTTGAGTGATGATTATGGATCTTAATAAGTCAGAGCTTTTAGATTTACATAAACTTTTGACTAACTTTAGTAGATTTTTAGTAAGCTTCATCATTTCTCTAATGTTGGGTTTATGATACTCATTGTCTTTTTTTGTCTCTCTTTTCAACAGATGAGTTGGTGGCTATGAAACTGATGAGTAAAGAGACAACTCCAATGGACAACTTTCTAGTGGAATACGGAATGTCTTAGTCTCAGCGGCCATCCAAATATCATCGCAACCCATGAAATCGCTTTCCAAACCAGCAACGACTATGTCTTTGTCCAGAAGGTGGCACCAGCTGGAAATCTTCAGTCAATAGTAAAGTCAAATGTAAGTTTGTATCAAAACTTTATTGATCTTTTTAAATCACGATTTCTAGTTTTAGTTACTTTAAAGCATTTCTGAGTTTTAAAGATTCCTTTCCCAGGGCAGTGAGTTGGTAGGATGTATAGTTGGCATACGCTTGTTGTTTTAGGTATGTGTATCACTCAAGTTATGAAGCAAGGTTTAAAATGGAGTAAGATGGGTTAAGATGGATCTTGCACCATT
Organism: Staurois parvus; assembly: GCF_062004578.1. Taxonomy (NCBI): domain Eukaryota; kingdom Metazoa; phylum Chordata; class Amphibia; order Anura; family Ranidae; genus Staurois; species Staurois parvus. Next base: position 2,440,153 of record NW_028318213.1, read on the forward strand.
AATGGCAACATTTTTTATGCTGACAGGTTTCCTTTAATCATACTCCTTGTGTATTCAGCTAATGTATGTTTGTTTCCCTGTACAAGAGGTAAGGTGGGTTCAGTATGTTGAGTAACATTGTGCTATATTTGTGTCTGGTGAATAATTTTCTCTCTTTTTTCCCCTACAGGTTGGTTTAAATGAAGATGTTGTAAAGGGTTTTGTTCCACAGGTAGCGAGTGCCTTAGACTTTATGCACAGCAGAGGAATGGTCAATCGGGACATTAAACTGGACAACATTTTGCTCATGGACATTGAATGTAAGGAAGTCAAATTAGCAGGATTTTGGACTGACGAGGCTCCAGGGCACTCAAGCACCATGTATGTCCTGGTCCATCCCATATACTGCTCCGGAATTGTGCAGCTTAAAAGAAGGGGATCAATTGCTGCTGCACCCGAGCATTGACGTGTGGGCGTTTGGAGTCCTGTTGTACACAGCTATGACCGGCTCATTTCCTTGGGAAGAAGCAGGGGGTCATGACCCCATGTATCGGGAGTTTGCTTGGTGGCAAACGAAGAAAGACCTAACCTTGGCACCAGGAAAGTGGCAACAATTCTCCATTGAAGCCAGGCAGATGTTCTGGGACTTGTTGTCCCTCAATGCTTCTGAGAGGTGTTCTGCTATGGACATTTTAAAATATGTCCACCTGCCATGGACAGCAAAAATGCCTCCAGAGAATCTAACCAGGAAAACGGTCATACATGTGATATAACAGAGTGCATGATGTCCATTGTGGTGCCTCATCAAGTGCTGCCTCATACAAGTCTCATGTCCTAGGGGAAGGTAAGTCTAAATCTTAGGACTGCTGGATTATTCTGTAGCTGGTCACATGTTTGCTTATCTACTGTAATTGCTGATTTCATGAATACTAACTCATAGCGTAGGAAAACCGTATATAATGAGCCACAGAAGCACAGATCTAATTGGACCACATGTCTACTTCTTTCCACCACAGTTCTCAAAAGCAATTTCACTATTCAAACATATACCATTCTAAAGCTATAACACCGATGTATGCTTACATGGTACCTACACTAATTACACATTCATTCTATTTGGCTTTAGTCTCCCAATGATTCCCCTGCCTAAGAAAATATTATATGGTCAAATTACGGGACCCTCTGCTCCAGGGCCACAGAGCTGCTAATGGCATGGTTATACTACATAGAAATTACATTGCACTTCTTCTCACCATTGATTTTATTGTTCTCCTTAAATGGCCTTAAAACTCATTTCTAGTTTTATTCTTTCATGTGGTAGGAGGGGGGCCTGTTTACAAAAACAAGCAATGTTCACCCTCCCCAAGCTCTAGTGCCGCCCCATATTGTCTTTGCTCCAGATTCGGTCTTTTCCAGGATTTGACACCCAATGTTATGCAACATCTTCTGTGAGCTGACAGGGAAATGATTCAAGGAGCCAAGCTCACCGCATCACATGAGCCCAGTTCTCTGCAGCAGCATTCAGGACCTGTTCCCTGCTGGAGGATAGATGAGGATGGGAAACACATGTGAATCATATGTCCAGCCCGGCCAGCAAGAAAAAGACAGATTTAAATAAAGCTCCTAAACATGTGTACTATATTAGAACAAATTGATGGTTTTTAAATTTTGTTGGTTTTCTTTTCACTTTTTTTGTTCATTGTCAAGTGTATTGGAATGTGTTCTGCAATCCTTCTGTACAAGGCATATATGGTAAGTATAATATTGTCATAATAAATGAAGACTTTAATGACTCTATTGCAGTATGGACTGAGGAATTAGACCAATTTGAGTCTAAAATTAAAATTTCCAAAGCATATAAAGTGATATTTGAAGTAGAAAATCAGGAAGACTGCTATGATTAAAGCTTTTGTAAAGAAATGTAAGTACCTTGACCCAACATTAGCCATAGCACAGGAATGACAAAATCTGAACCAGATAGCAAGTTTCATTGATAAAATTAGGAGACAGTTGAAACAATCTCATTTATGAGGTAACCATGATTCAATGTGACAAAACAAAAAAAAAGGCAGCAGTTATGTCAGGAACTACAGGTCCCAGTAAGAATGACAACAGGTGCTGGTGAGTCAAAGCGTCTACCACATGTTTTTACCATCATGGACCAAGCCATGTGAGAAGACAGTGCTGGAAATTTAAAAAAAAAAAAAACACACTATGGAAATCGGAAATTAAAAAGCAGCTTTTGTACAACCTGCTCTGTCATAATAAAAAAAAAGTTTGACTGAATTGCTGTACGCCTCAGATTAGTAATTTGATTAGCAACTAGTCAGACAATATGGTGAAAAGGAAAGAACAAAGGGAAAACAGGTGTAGCACATTACCATAAAAAAGTGTGAAATAAAATAGGTGTTGTACTCACAAAGGAGAATAAAGTCAAGGCACATCATAAAATAACAGCTGGGTCAACACCGCACTGAGTAAGTCTGCAATGGGGAGTGTAGACATCCAATAGGGTGACACGTTTCAAGGACTTGCCTCTTCCTCAGAGCCTGGCTCTTTGTTCTTTCCTCATTCAGTATATTTGGATTCTCCCGGTCCATTTGAGGGCAGCAAGGTGTGCATGTTCCAGGACATTCTTAATGTGGTTGTAGCCTGCATAGAGTCCATCCCCAAGCGCAGGAGCATTTGTGTTTGCTGGTTCAAGGTGGTGAAAAGGGCTGTCACTAACCGATAGTTTATTACCATTGCCAAAATTAGAAACACACTGAGATTCATCCCCAATACCATTGTAATATGTTGCTCCAATTGTATTAGATGACATTGGAAGACCATATGTACAAGGTTTACTAAATGGTAAAAAGATGACATTTTTGGTTGATAGTGGATCTGAGATCAGTCTAACCAGAGAAATCATACCTGTGAAACCTAACTCACCCATGTGTAATATAAAGGGTTTATTACAGGTCATTCCACTGCTAGACGGGTGTCTAATGTAACATTAGAAGTACCTGGGCTAGTGACAACACGGACATCTGGTTTTGTCACGGTGCAGAGAATATTCTTGGCATTGATGTAATCAATAATAGTGTTAATTGATCCCTCTGTATACAGTAATGTTTCCATGACTAATAAGTCTACAACACAAAAATGACCTGATACTGATGGTAATTGTGCTTTAAAAAGGAAGTGGTACAAAGTTTTCCAAGTTTGTGCTCAAAGTTTACAAATGACATAGGAACTTTCAAAATACAGAATTGAATATTGGAGGGAAAAGCACCAATACCTCTTAGTCAGTATGAGTTACCACTAGAATCAACTGGACCGCTTTCTGCCATTATTCAAGAGTTCGTACAACTTGGCATGTTAAAGAAAGCACAGTGAGCAGCAAATAACTGTATTTGGCCTATCAAAAAAGCTGACAATTCATATTGTCCATTGACTTCAGGACACTGAATATATATTACAAATAAAAAGCAGTTGTTCGCGATCATTCTAATATGAAGTTACATTTGGATGCCGAGGCCAAAGTGTTCTCAGTACTGGAAGTTGCTAACAGCCATTCTTCCATCCCCTTAGCTAAAAGTTGTCAGTACAAGCTAGCTTTCAAGTTCCAGAAAGACCTATACATTCACTCGATTAATAGCTGGCCTAGATATCAGCGATGGTGTAATCCATGAGTCTATAGAGAAAATACTATCAAAGTCAATGTATTTTTCAGCATGTAGATAGGATTATGCCGACTATGCAGAACATTGATGAACATATTGCTCTTTTGTCTGCATGTGAAGGTTTTTCAACAGTTGAACTTTCTGTGTTTACTTTTGGGCCTTAAACAACGCAGATTAGTCAAGGAAAGAGACAATTGTAATAAACAGTCAGCTCCATCACTTCCATTCCAACAACTCAAAGCATTGCAGCAATTTTTGAATAAAAAAAAAAAGAGTGCAAAGAGTTAATACATGGGTTTTGCTAAGAAAGTTAAACCATTTAATCTTTTGAGGAGTAAAGATAATAATATAGTTGACCAAAATTGTCCAAATAAGGTTTTAGAACTCTTGAGGGAAAAAAAAAAAAAAAGATTTGCAGTAGGCTCCAGCATTAGATACAATAGGTTTGTTCTGAAGCCCCTTTTTTTTGAAAACTCATGCATCTGAATGCAATTTCAGCAACTGTCTCAATTAAAAAGGTAATGAAAAAATAATTAGCTATTTCTCCAGAGTGATCATTGGAAAAACCTTGTGTCAAATGTACAACAACTGCTAAGTGTTTATTATGCAATCAAAGCATCAGAGCTTAGTGAAGTCAAACAGGATTATATTGCAGACTGACTGCTCATCAAGGAGGAATTTGTGAGAAATACAATTTCAGAAAATGTCATGAAAGGTACTCTATGTCAGCCAAACACATTGAGAGAGGACAGGAAGACATTTTCAGGAAAAACAAAAACCACAACCCACATACCGACATGTTTGTGTGGCTGTATCAGAAAAGTCTTTACCTCACATTTTTAGCACAAGAACTGAAGGTGGTGTGGAACCAGTCAGTATTACTTCAGAACAGTCCAACACCAGAATGACATCAGCACAGAAAACAGTTACGCATATTTCTAATTTTTATAGAGAAGACATAGTCCATTGTCATCTCTGGGGTGATACAAAACCTGTTTGCAAAAACAGTTTTGAGTCATGTCCAAAAAGATGTTGCGTCCCGTCATACCTAGATTTCACACTTTTGTAGTTTAGGTCATCTTAGACAGGACAAGGACAGTACTTTGATATATAGAAGTTCTCTGTGAAAAGAAATGTTGCTTCACATAGTGTTCCAAATTCATAAAACTATTGTCCCATAATTAACATTTGTTAAAAAAAAATAATAATATACCAGGATAATGTAAACGGTTGTTTTAGATGCCATTTCTGGCAAAGAAATGCAGTATCATTACTTTGGCACAAACATGGAGAAACATCAAACGCAAAGAAGAAATATTGATAACATCAGAACAGAAAGAAAGTATAAACAATTAAAAAAAAAGGGAGAACATTTGTGATCACAGGACGCTCTCATTGACATTATTTATAAAAATGTATGACTTTTTCCAGCCCAGCGGAGAACAAGTCTAAGACCCTACAAAAGACTTGCTTTTATCCAGAAATTTTCCAAGATAGTGACACTGACAGCAGTAGACTTGTATAGGTTATGGAACTACTTGTTGTATGCAACTATTTTTTTCATAGTAACTATTGGAATACAAGCTCGTATAGAATCCAAAACATTTACAAAAATGTCAAGAATATTTAATATGGAATTGGGTATGGATAAATGGTTTGGAACCAATATTAAAAAACAGGAATAAGCGAGGTATCGTAGAAGGAATTCTAGGAGGAGTTAGTACTATTGGAAGTATTACCAATAGTATGGATTTTAATACATTGATAGATGACATTGATCAGGAAACAGCAGGCTTAGTAGGAAGTAAAAATAAAGTTCAAAGAAATTTAAATCAAATATTAGAAAATTTTAAGAAAGCTACGGTTATAGGACCATCTGTGTTCCATTTACAAGATGTTACTTTAAATTTAATGGACAGAGAACATTCCCACATAGCCAGGACATGTCTAGAGCGTATTCTACCAATTTTAAAATAATTGCACAAGCATTCCAAAGTGGAACGCCCAAGTGTTTTGCAACGTTTACCCAATTAATATGTATTTGCAAAAAAAAACCCCATACAGATTTATGGGTAATAACCTGGGAAACAAATATTAGTTCCAATTACAGTCTTAGGACTGCCAGTTAGTAATACTCAGTTATAGGATCAGCTACAGTTTGCAGACTTTGCTTTGGATACCAATAGATCTGATCCAGAACTAGATGTGTTTACATTTCCTATCCAAAAGTAATTTGTTTGCCTAAACAGGACAAAAAAGGTATTTTTCATTCTTGGTTCCATCATTCATTATGTACAGCAAGAATAGAAAAAGTGACTTCATTTGACTTAGTCACTCTTGTAGGTAAAAGGAAGGTCTGTTTTCAAGTCATGAGACACTGAAAGCTTTCTTCCTATCCTGCACACAGATATCCTGAGTGAGGCCTTGTATTGTATAGAAGGAGATCTTACAGGAATCAGGAGAAATGGGATTAGAGTAAATGTAACTAATATGTTTATGAAAAATGTAAGTGTTCCACCGATACAATATAATATCTCAAGTAGAGGAGTTTCCATGGAAAGAATGGGCAGACATACAAAACGATAAGGGATAAATGTTTTGCCTGAATAACTTCAGAAAGCAGAAATTATATTCAAGCATGAACAGGGAAATCTACTAGAGATAAAACATTGGTCTGAATTTTCAGGTCATCACGGTGGACAAAGTTTAAAAATACTGTATCAATGTGGGGGAAAAACCTCAGTAACAGCAGCTCCTGGAAAATTACTACATCCATTAATATTTATTATGATTTTATTTCAGATTTGTATTGTGATTAGAATGAAGCTATTTTACAAATGGATCAAGAAACTAATGAACGGTGAAGAAATCAGGTCAGGTATTTGTAGGCAGAGAATTCTCTGGCTTAATGGACCTGGTTATGGAAAGTGGTGCATCTGGAACAACTGATTCAGAGCGTGTGTAGTTGGGCCATAAATGTATAGAATACATTATATTTAGGGGAATATTGTAGAATATAATTAAAAATTTTGCTCATAACAGACATCTGTATTCTTTAATATTTCCGACTCCCCAAAGCCACATTGAAACTCAGCATTAGCTAGCTTAAAATGAACCGTGCGTGTGAATGGCTCTGTAAGCCAGTGTTCAAGTGTACCATAGTATTTCATGGCTAAGAGGTCAGCAGGTCATTGGCTTCACATCCTAAAATAGATCATCCTTGGAGACTTCAACATCCCAACTCCTCCACTTAACCTCTTCTTCTGCACTCGCACAGTGTATACAGTCCACCACCCACTCCGACAGGAACACCCTGGACCTTGTCCTCTCATTTGCACTCCCCACAACCTCACAGACACCCCCTTTGCTCTCTCTGATCACAACCTCATTACCTTCTCAGTCTCCTCATCATCAAACACCTACCCTTCCAAACATCAAACTATCACCAGCAGAATCCTCCACAACTTGAACCCTGCCCCTTCCACTCTGCAGCTGACCAACTTTACGACAGTATCCTTCCCCTGTCCTGCCCTGACCATTACTGTTTATAACAACTCGCCATCAGCCGCCCTAGACTCGCTAGCACCCCCAACACGAAGCATCAGACCCCCACCGCTACAACCCTGGCAAACTGACCATACCAAAAATCTCAAACGATGCAGTCGTGCGCTGGAGCAACTATGGCGCAAAACCAGATCCCAACAAGCTGTCAGGGATCACCACGGCGCTGGTCCCGGCGCACTCGCATTAGGTCATCTCAGGAAGGGATGCGGGCACTAGGACCCGGCCCGCCGCGGTGAAGTTTGTGCGTGGGCTAGTGCACACCTGGCACCAATGACAGCACAGGGCACGGTATTTAAATCGCCCTGTGCTGTCACTTGTTGCCAAATGGTCTTCTATGATTCCTGTTACCTGTGTTTGAGTACTACTACCCGGATTGTTTTGACCTCTGCTGCCTTCTCCCTGTCCTGACCTCTGGCTTGTCTAACTTCGCTCCTGGATGTTCCCCTTTAGATCTGATCTCCTGTTATTGACCTGGCATGTGACCCGACCATTCTTTGCCTGCTGCTTTGTACCGCACCGACCCCCGTTACCGACTCGGTTTGTTTGACTTAGCTTTAGCTCATCCATCCAATTGGGATCTTCTGGTCCCCTCACATCAGACTCTCACCCAGCGGGAGCCTCTGGCAGACTCCTCTACCACTGGTGGGTATACCTGGTGGTCGCGACCTGGTCTCAGAGCGCTCCAAGTCCATCCCCACCATCAGGTGCTCTGGTGAACAAGTGCTCCGGGACTTAGACTCCACGCTCCGGGGAGGCCTGACCAGTGGGTTGCTAGAGGTGCTGCCAGGTGGTCCATTACAGTACCATTTGGCCATGACTGAGTCTGGAGGGCCCTCCCCACTGGAGGACATATGCAGGCACTTATTGGCCCTGACACAAGCCGTCACAGCATTACAAGATAAATACACCCATCTAGAGAACCGTTTTGAGACCCTGACCATGTCTGACACCACCTCCCAGGCCCCGGTCACTACCGCCACATCCGGGGAGACCCCTGAGCCCGCTATGGGAGCTGCCATTGCACTCCCTCTGACTGAACCCCGTGTTCCTCTACCGGAACGATTTTTTGGAGACCGTGCACGTTCCCGGGCTTTACAGAATTCATGCCTCCTTTACTTTTACAGCCCCGCACATTCACTACCAAGTCGGTTAAAGTGGGATTTATAATCTCACTGCTTCAGGACGAACCCCAGGACTGGGCCCATCGATTGATGGAAAACCATGATTCCCATCTGAAATCTGTAAACAATTTTTGAAGCAATGGCCATACTTTGACGACCCGCAGCGGGCAGCTTCTGCTGAATCAGCCCTATATTCTCTGAGACAGGGTCGTCGGGCGGCGGAAGAATATGCTTCTGAATTTAGGCGATGGATGGGGGACACACTGGAATGATGCTGCTCTGCGTTACCAATTCCGGGTCGGACTCTCGGAGGCCCTGAAAGACCAATTGGCCCGAGTGGGCCTACCAGAGTCCCTGGAAGATCTTATCGGCCTGGCGATCCAGATCGATCACAGGTTGTGGGAACGCAGGTTCGAGAGGTCTGGCCAGGGTCAGGTAATGACATGGGCCCCGGTCAGAGGGGCAGGTCAGCCGTTTCAAGAGATAACCGATCTCCTGTTCCTGTGGACACCCAGGAACCCATGCAGTTGGGTCTGGCTCGGCATGCCCTGTCTCCTGAGGAAGACTATAAAAAAATCTCTACTGTGGAGAAGCCGGTCACATGGTACGGTCCTGTCCTCTGAAGGCGACCTCTTTATTTCCTTCTTGTTCTATTGGGAATACTAGTCAGTCCAGTTACTTAGCTGTACCCTTCTTCCAGCTCCCAGGAAGAACTGTGGAAACGACGGCTATAATTGACTCAGGGGCATGCAGTTTTTTGGATCTTGACTTCGCACAACAGGAGATTTCTCTACAGCTCAGAAAGTGGGGTCTTAATTTCTCGCTGATGGTTCCCAGATTAGATCAGGGGTAGTTGATCAGGAAACCCCTCCTATCCTTACCACCATAGCAGGTCAACACCGGGAACTTTTACGTTTTGACGCCATCGCGTCACCCCTTTTCCCAGTTATCTTGGGGCTTCCATGGCTACAGGCCCACATCCCCAAAGTCGACTGGGAGACCGGGTCAATAAGGTTCCTTTCGACATCTTGCCAGGAACACTGTCACGCTCCGGGCCCCGGAACCCCCTAGATCCTCCTGTGCTCAGAAGACCCCAGTCTAAGGGAAGTCATTCCGGCGGCCTACCATGGCTACCTGGATGTCTTTAGCAAGCGTGGGGCGGACATCTTGCCTCCCCACCGCCCATACGACTGTCCCATCGATCTGTTACCCAGTTCCAAAATTCCTTTCGCCCGAATCTTCCCCATCTGAATTGGAGTTGGGGGTTCTCAAAGAGTATATTGATAGGAATCTTCAAATCTTCATCCGCCCTTCCACCTCACCAGCAGGGGCAGGAATTTTCTTCATGGAAAAGAAAGATAAATCCCTAAGACCTTGTGTCGACCACCACGAATTGAATAGAATCACGATTAAGAATTGCTATCCCTTGCCTCTGGTCCCAGAGCTTTCAAAGTTTAAAGTCCGCAGCCTGCTTTCCCAAGTTAGACCTGAGGGGGGCATATAATTTGGTTCGCATAAGGGAGGGGGAGTGGAAGATGGCATTTTGCACTCGTTTTGGCCACTACGAATACTTGGTCATGCCTTTCGGACTCTCCAACATTTTGTCAATGACATATTCAAAGTGGCCGGGGCATTGCAGAGACTACCTTGACATTTTAGTCATTGTGTACCTGGACAGCATATTGTTTCTCACCCTCACTGGAGACTCATAGGGATCATGTGACAAGGGTCCTGGAACGCTTACGCCTGCATGGCCTGTACGCCAAGGCTGACAAATGCAGCTTCGAACAACGCAGTATCTCCTTTCTGGGTTTGATCATCTCCACCGCGGGGGTCACGAAGGATCCCCAAAAAAGTCTCAGCAACTCTCGATTGGCCAATTCCTACCGATAAGGGCATCCAGCAGTTCATTGGATTTGCCAACTTCTATAGCAAATTTATCAGGAACTTTTCAGGTCTGGTCTCCCCCATTACGCAAATAACCAAACAAGGAATCCGCTTTAATGGACGCCGGAGGCTTAGGCGGCCTTCGAGTCCCTAAAGAGCTTGTTCACCACGGCACCCATTTTGGGCCGTCCGGACACTGTACTACCTTATGTCCTAGAAGTAGACTCATCTGAGAATGCAGTAGGGTCGATCCTGTCCCAGAGGAAGGGCGCAAAGGAACTTCTGCACCCAGTGGCACTCTTTTCAAGGAAGCTTACTCCAGCCGAAAGAAATTATGACATTGGTGACCGAGAATTATTGGCCATCAAGACAGCTTTGGAGGAATGGAGATATTTGTTAGAAGGGGCCACGCACCCAATCTTGATTTTCACAGACCATAAAAACTTGGAGTACTTGAGAACGGCAAAGCGCCTACGACCACGCCAGGCGAGATGGGCACTCTTCTCCCGATTCTAATTCCACATCACCTACAGACCAGGTGTCAAGAACACGAAGCCTGATGCCCTCTCGCGCATGTTTGAGAACCCTAAGGAAGAACCAAGGCCCAATACCATCCTTTCATCAGGAAACTTTCTGGCTCTCCAGACAGAACTATGCTCTAAGCTGCAGGATGCATTAGTAACTATGCCCACCCCACCTGGGCTACCACTCTTGAACAAAGGGGGACTGATATGGAAAGAGGGGTTGATCGTGGTGCCAGGGGAAGTCCAGACGCTGGTCCTGGGACATTGTCATGATCATCCGATGGTAGGACACTTCAGACTAGCAAAGACCCTTGAGCTGCTCAGATGCACCTTTTGGTGGCCCAACATGGCCAGAGACTGAGAACGGTACGTCAAGTCATGTACTACTTGCCAAAGGAACAAGCCACCTAGAAGCAAGGCCTGGGGGCTACTCCCACTACCTATACCCATTCGACCGTGGCAAAATGATTGCTATGGACTTCATAGTTGAACTTTCTCCCTCCCTGGACCACACATGGCGATATTCGTGATCATTGACCACCTGTCAAAAATGACCCATTTCATACCCCTGAAGAGTACCCCATCGGCACCTGAAACCGCTCAGATTTTCATTCGAGAAGTGGTTAGGTTACACGGAGTCCCGGAAGATATTGTTTCAGATCCGGGAGTTCAATTTACCTCCAAATTCTGGAAGGCATTATGTAAGGCACTTGGTATCAAATTGTCTCTCTCCTCTGCATTTCATCCACAGACCAAACGGGCAGACAAAGGACCAACCAGACTTTAGAACAATATTTAAGAGGTTACACGTCCTTCCTACAGGATGATTGGCTGATGCTTCTGCCTTTGGCGGAATTCACCTATAATAATGCAAACCATTCAACCACAGGACAATCCCCGTTTTTTGCAAATTATAGGTTTCACCCCACCTTCTTGCCCTATCTGGTTGCTGAGAGTGCAGTCCCAGCTACCCAAAGCACTATCAGTTTTTTTCCAGACAATAATAAATTGCTTCAGGAAGCCATGGCTAAGGCCCAGGAAGACAACAAGAAGGCCTTTGACAAGACGCGAAGGGGGGAACTGGTGCTGCAACCGGGGGATAAGGTCTGGTTGGCAACAACAAATCTGAAGATGTGTCCTTCAAAGAAACTAGGCCCCAAATTTTTGGGCCCTTTCCATGTGAAACGCATGATTAACAAGGTGGCATACAAACTCATCCTTCCGGAAACCTTTAGGATTCACCCGGTATTTCATGTTTCTCTGCTAAAACCAGTTGTACCAGACCCATTCCCGGACCGAGAATCCAGACCTCCTGAAGCCATCACTATTGAGGAACAAGAGGAATTCGAAATGGAAGCAATCCTAAATTTCCGAAAGAGGGCCAGACCCAGTTCTTGTTAAAATGGAAAGGCTATGGTCCAGAGGAAAACTCGTGTGAACCAGCCCAAAATGTCCATGCCCCGAGACTTGTCCGGGAGTTTTTTTCATAGCCATCTGCGGTGGAGAGATCAGTTGGGCATCCGGAGGTTGCCCGTAAGGGGGGGGGCAATGTCAGAGATCGCCATGGTGCTGGTCCTGGCGCATGCGCATTAGGCCGTCTCAGGCGGGGATGCGGGCGCTAGGGCCCGGCCCGCTGCAAAGTTTGAGCATGCACACTGTGCGCTAGTGCACGCCTGGCACCAATGACAGCGCAGGGCGCGGTATTTAAATCGCCCTGTGCTGTCACTTGTTACCAAATGGTCTGTGATTCCTGTTACCTGTGCTTGAGTACTGCTACCCGGATTGTTTTGACTTCTGCTGCCTTCTCCCTGGCCTGACCTCTGGCTATTCTGACTTCGCTCCTGGATGTTCCCCTTTAGATCTGATCTCCTGTTATTGACCTAGCGTGAGACCCGACCATTCTTTGCACCGCACCGACCCCCCTGTTACTGACTCGGCTTGTTTGACTTAGCTTTAGCTCATCCATCCCATTGGGATCTTCTGGTCCCCTCACATCAGACTCTCACCCAGCGGGAGCCTCTGGCAGACTCCTCTACCACTGGTGGGTATACCTGGTAGTCGTGACCTGGTCTCAGAGCGCTCCAAGTCCATCCCCACCATCAGGGGCTCTGGTGAACAAGTGCTCCGGGACTTAGACTCTGCACTCCGGGGAGGCCTGACCAGTGGGTTGCTAGAGGTGCTGCCAGGTGGTCCCTTACACAAACATTCACCAAATATAAACCTGCCTTCCTAACCTACACTTCCTCCCTTCACGCTGCCAAGCAAGACTACTTTGTAACCCTCAATACCCTCTCCAGTCCTCGCTGGCTCTTCTCTACTTTTAACTCTCTCTCTGCCCCCACCTCCACCCAGTACCTCACTCACCGCCCACAAGATTGCCAACCATTTCTAAAACAAGATCGACGCAATTCGTAGGGACATCGCCACTGCTCAGACTTCCGCCCCACCTAGCATTCCTCACACTAAAACCCCCTCAACACTCCACTCCTTCGACCTCGCTACTACTGAAGAGGTCACTAAAGTCTTCTCAGAAGCCCTCCTCACCACCTGCCCTCTTGACCCTGTCCCCTCAACTCCTATGATCACCCTCTTCCATCCTATGCTCCTTCAGTCACATATTTAATCTTTCCCTCTCTACTGGCACATTCCCCTCCCCTCTAAAGCATGCGCACATCACTCCCTCCATGGACCCCACCGACCTGAACAACCTTAGACCCATCTCCCTGCTGTATTTACATCCAAACTCCTTGAGCACTTAGTCTATAATCGCCTGAGTTCCCACCTCACCGACAACCTCCTTGAGCCCCTACAGTCCGGCTTCTACCCCCCACACTCCACCGAAACTACCCTACTCAAACTCACCAACGACCTGCTAACCGCCAAAACTAATGGCTACTATTCAGTGCTCCTACTCCGTAACCTCTACGTGGCTTTCAACACGTTAACAACCCCCTCAAAAAAACCACTCTTGGCCTCAGACTCCATTCTATCACAGCACTCCTTCAGTGTTACCTATAATGCTGCCACCTCCTTCTCTCCCCCTCTGTTGGGGTCCCTCAAGGTTCTGTCCTTGGGCCCCTTTTCTCCATCTACACCTCCACCCTTAGCCAATTGATACAGTCTCACGGCTTCAACCACCATCTCTATGCCGACGACATGCAAATCTCTACCCCTCACCCCTTCAGTCTCTTCCCGTATCACAAGCCTACTGAGACATATTGGATTGGATGTCACTCCACTTCCTCAAACTAAATCTTTCCAAAACAGAGCTAGATCTCCCCCCAGCCTGCACCCCCCCCCCCGGCTTCTCCATCAAGACCAACACCATCAGTCCCACCCCTCAAGCCAGAGTACTAGGTGTCATCCTAGACTCCAATCTGTCCTTCCAGCCCCAATCGCTGACAAACTCATGTAGACTTCACCTCCGCAACATGACTGTACCACTATCCCCTCCCCCCTAGATTGTAAGCTCCAAGGAGCAGGGCCCTCGAACCCTCGTGTATTGAATTGTTACTGTACTGTCTCCCATTATAATGTACAACGCTGAGCAAACTGTTGGCGCTATGTAAATACTTTATAATAAAATAATATCACTTGGAATGCAGTAAAGAGCCAAGCAATATGTCTTTTATAAAGAATATAACCAACTATATTATAGCTTAGAAATGTCATATAGTTAGTTAGGAATAGTGTGATAGTATATTCTCAATTATGTTTATGCATGCTGTCCTTAAATTGAAGGTTGAACCGGTTTTAAAAATAATGAAGTTATGTGATGGAAGATCACATATCAGTCTAACATAACAGTATTGTGTATTTGTCAACCAAAATATTTTGCAAATGACAGCCAAGAACCACACATATGTTTAGAACACTTACAAATACGGCTATTACATATTTAGCCCACACGGCATTAGGAATTGGCTGTATAGTGGGCTGACTTTGGCACACAATTTAAGGCCTACAAAGCAGTTTTATAGTGTGCCAGGAAGTGCCTCATCCACCAGTGGGAGGAGATGTCCATTGAGGACTGATCCTCAGTTTACCTTGGACTTTAGGGGGAAGGGGAGACCCTCAGACATACTCTCTCCTTACTCTCCCTTGCGTGTCTTTGTCCTTTAAACAAATCTTCGGGCCTGTGAGCTCTGCCCCCCCTCCCCCCCAAAACACACTTGATGCTTGTTTGAACTGGTTTATTCAGTAAGGTTTCTACATGTTGTGATTATGTAGCGGTGCCATGTAGGATGTGTGGGACAGGGGTCTGACCCAAGCACTGCACATCTGACAACGCACAACCAGGATACTCCAGTGGACCCTTAGGGGGCCACAAACAGTCTTGGGGTAAGTGGTGTCATGCATGTTATGATGGTTGTAGTGACTTTTGGGGGAGTATAAAAAAAGGATTTTATTCCAAAATTGGGAATCCCAGCTGACTGTTAGGGGTTAACAGTCTAGAGTGAATTTCAAGGGATATTTCAAGAGGTTATCACAAAAACCAGTGAGTGGAAGAAGCTTGTTTGAAAGACAATGAGACACACACTACTATTGAAATTCCTACAGGTGATCAAACAAAGTCCCAGAAAAGACAATGGGGGATCTGATGTTGGTTAGTCTAAGACCTGGCAGATATAGGTTTCCTAAACAAATGCCATGGTCTATGGAAAGCTAGGAGATACTTCAATGGCAGGAAACCCTATTATAGGTAGTCAGACACTATTATTTGGACTTCTGCAGGTGAACATATACGAGGTATGGAAGTGACAATAGGGGAACCAAACCTGATTGTCTGAGAGCTCACATAAAACCTTGGAAGTGTGGATTCCCAGAGGAGACTTCTTGAAATGTGACAATACACTATTATCCACTGAGGTAAAAATATAACTGTCTGTTTACACTAGCTCCCACACAATCAACAGGTAAACAGAGGGTCTTTCCTATTCATGGGAACATCATTCCTTAAGCAAAAAGGTGAAGCTTAGCTATTCTAAAGCTAAGAACTTGATATCTACCCACAGAGACATTATCAAAGGCATATTACTAACAATTTTTATCAAGGGAAATTTGAGAAGATTAGGTATTGCATACCACTCAATTAAGTGTGAAATGATGAAGAAGATGATTCGTGAATTGGTGTCAATTATACATTTCCAAAATCTTTGTGGTTCTCGTTCAAGAGTAAATATCAACTATACTTGAATAGGATACATATATATTTGATACCTAAAGACATGTTATTTCAATCAAAGGATGAGTCATCATTACTACAAGTTGTTTCCTGATCCCCAGCTGTCCCCCAGTGGACAGGTGAGAGATATCTTATCTACACACACCTCGACCGGCCAAACAAGCCTGTTGGGAGGGTCTTTTAAAACATAAGGGTTGGATGGTATAAAAAGCCATGCACCTCACAAAAAAAAAAAAAAGCTAAAAAAACCTAGAAATAGAGAAAAATCTTGAAAGAGGGTGAGATCGGGAGGGGGGGGGGGGGGGGGGGAGGGGAAACACTGAAGAAGCTGAAATCTGAACCATCTGAGAAACTTAAAGATCTTCTAAATCTTTTGAAACTTCTGAACCTCTAAACTTCTACACTTCTATGATACTTCTGATCTATTTTGCTCATAATAACTCCACTCTAAACACTACAATCCAGACTGCACTCACTTGCTACCTGCGGCCCTTTTGCTGAAGGAGTCCAGCTGCCATTTTGTCTTGAGGACCATTTGAAGGCCCAACTGCATTCCACTGGGGAATGCCTCAAAATCAAGGTTCTAGGAGTGGTGAGATTGCTAGGATATTGTATTTGATTTTATCAAAGACTGATAGCATTTGTATTGTGCGTTTAGAAATATTAGGATCTATATATAATTATCGCTAAAAACGGATTTTGATATTGAAATTAGATATCACATAGTAACTGATTGTAGTTTTGTTAGAGTGCAATTTATCAGAGAATACTTTAACATTTCTATGGCCACAGAATGTGAGAAATAATTTCTGAAGCACTATAAGGTTACAACTTATACAGAAATTTGATTTTTTTTTCCATCTCTTTACTATTATTGGATCATAGAAATTAGCCTGTTATATTTTTGATTATATGTACAAGAATACATTTATCACCAGTATTTTGCGTTTGCCTTATATATACATTTTGTACATAAATGTATCAAAATTAATACAATTTGTGTATATGGTACGAAATCATACTGGCTAAAAAGGACTCAAGGTATAATAAGTGGTGATCAAATTATTAAGGTGTCCAAATTATTGGTTCATTAAATATTTGCCGTATTTTAACGGCTGGAGGCACTGTGATATTTTGTTTAAGGGAGAGGACACCGCCCTACGTATTTAGAATAAATTACATAAACCACCACATGGTCCGGGGAATTTGCTGTGCACATCACACTGCTGAGTGAATGTATTTATTGTACGATTGGAACTGTGTTGTCATGTGGTACATTAAGCTCTGCATCCAGTACAGGTGAGATACTCCAACTAAAGGATCTTTTATATACTTATGTAAAAAATAAAGTATTAAAGAAAAAAAAATAAAAATCTGCTGATATTCACGCTGTTAGTGGGCCAATGCCATTGGCAGTTTTTCATACATCTTCTCGTTTTTCTTATCGGTCATGCTGGAAAATCCATGAATAAAACATCAGTTTTTCATAAGCATTGGTGGCAACAACTGATTGTTTATCGGCCGACAATTCAGCCTATAAATGGCCCGTCTATGGCCAGCTTTAGTGCTTATCTGAACAATGGATTCCTTTAAGCCGATATCTGGAGTTGGTTCCTATTGTTTGGATAAACTATCCTGACACCAGATTGCCCTCAGCCTATTGTCATGCCATTCAACAGTATCACCCGTAATGGATTACCCTGCTTGGCAGCTTTACAGCCAAACCATGTTCTGGGGATAGTTGGAAATGGATTGAACAGATAAGGCAAGACATTACACAGCCACATTCAAACAAAAAATATTTCTAATTACAAGAAATACATCTGTTAATGGAGATTTCAGATCACCTTATGGTCTGAGACTAGGACACAATGGTTTATACGTCGTCTCCTTTAACATTTGGAGCTTTTGGTAGTGTATTCTGAAAAGACCCTTTAAGCACCTAATGATCTGTACAGACCAGATTTCTGGATCTCAGTATCTGACGTCCATTACTGGCTCTAAATTTAACAAGTTATAAAAAGGATCCTCAACAGTCCAATAATAATGAATTCCAAAATGCTGATCTGATCATGCTGCACCAGCTTCTGGATCAACCTTCCATTTCAAGTTTTAATTTGGTACAGCCAATTCAGTAATGACCTTTGGATTAGCTTTCCTGAATTATAGGTTTGGTCACTGTATGGGAAAAAGGGGAGTTGGTAGGATTAAATGGATGTCCCCAATGACGAGAAACACTGAAGAACATATCTTCCTTCTGATTTTTGTTTTCTATAATGGAGCATGGTGGTCACACCAACAGTGTTTCTGGGCTCCTATAAACAACAAATACTGAATATAGAATGTTTGATGGAAAAGTGAGATATAATGGGATGGTAGTTGTTTATACATTCTAGGATATTGTGACAGGACAGCTATGCTGCAGAGATCCAGGTCTTCCCTTTTCATCCCCTCCATGTCAGACCTTTGGCAATCACCAAGCTTTGGATACATATATGTAAAAAAAGTAGGATGTGAGGAGTTTTACTGTAGGTATGGATTATAATATTGGGGGGTTACTAAAAGCTGGAGTACACAATATGGAGCAGCTCTGCATAGAGACCAATCAGCTTCCAGGTTTTATCAAAGCTTCAGTGAACAAGTTGAAGAAAGAAGCGGATTGGTTATGCACAGCTGCACCAGAGATGGTGTGCACCAGTTTTAGTAAATCTCCCCCATTTTTTTTTTTTAGAATTTTAGATCTTACCCTCATATATGAATATACACTGATTAAAAAAAACTTCCTTTAACTTTTTTTGAGCAGAGTCTAGCATCATGTCAATTAAACTCATGATATATTGATCTGGTCAGGTACTCGAAAGTTGTGCTCAAAAGTTTACATACCCTGGGAGAAATTGTGAGACATGAAAGGGTCTGGAGAAGCCATGGAGAAGGTTATGCTGCCTGTAACATCCATTATGACCGTTTTGGTGGTGGGTCAGTGATGGTCTGGGGAGCCATATCCATGGGATGCACAGACCTCTACAGGTGAGACCGTGGCACCGACTGCCATTCAGTATTGGGATGATATCCTTGGACCAATGGTCAGACCCTAAACTGGTGCAGTGAGTCCCTCCTGGTGCATGACAATGCCTGGCCTCATGTGGTGGGAGTATGCAGGCAGTTCCTGGAGGATGAAGGAATTGATACCATTGAATGGCCCCCACACTCACCTGTCCTAAATCCAATAGAACATTTCTGGGATATGTTTAGGTCCAACTGAAGGTGCCAGGTTGCGCCTCAGACTGGCCAAGAGCTCAGTGATGCCCTGGTCCAGATCTGGGAGGAATAACCCGAAGACATCATCTCAGAAACATACCCAGATATGGTCAGGCATGCATACAAGCATGTGGGTGGATTAACTGTCATATTGCAATTATTTCAAGAAGAACTGACCAGTTGGGAAGTTTACAAAGATTATATTAGTGAAGACTGAGAAGCCATCTGTACCTTCTGTCAAACATCTGTGGTAGTGAGCTCTTGTCAATGGCCAACTCAAGGTTCCCCAGGATGCGGAGCCTAAGCCCCAGCCTGCTTCTTCACCAGGGCCCCTGATGGTGGGGATGGACTTGCAGCAAGCTGGAACCAGGTCACAGCCCCAGGTACACCCAGCTGAGGATGCAGAGACCACTCACGTGAGCAGAATACAACAGCAGGAAACAGGAAATCAAGTTGAGGTCGACAGTCAGAAAAGCACACAGACCATGGAAAATGCCTGGGTGGCTGACTGACTTCCCATGTATTGATCCAAGCTATCAGAACTGACATTGCTCAAGCAGACTGCACTGAACACAAAAAAAAAAAAAAAAAAATGGGAGTGACCCAGGAATTAATATAAGGGAAAAGGTTATAAATCCACAGTAGAGCAGGTGATGCCCATAGGTAAACAGAGAAGCCAGCAGCACATGTGAATTAAATCACAGATCTAGGAGAACCACTGCAGCAAGGAGGTAAGAAATACAAACCAAACTCTGCAGGCTGGACCAGGACACCTTCATTTTCTGAGGTTACTTATTTAAACACATTTAAAACAGTTTTCCTTTAAAAAAAAATAGTAGTCTACTCTTTTTGGAACAGATAAGCTAGTTAAATGGACAAACTAATGTTCTTTATATTTAGGGTGTTTGATTTCTTGCCATTTGTTTACCATCCACATTATCTTGCTACTCTTCATTTTCAGAAAACATTAAACATGAAGATGTTCTGTCTTCACATATCTAGAAAAGTAAACTCAAACTGTGCCATCTCCATGATCCAACACTTGGATGTGACAGTAAAATCCAATCATTTAACAGTAGCTTGGGTTCCAAATTCCACCATTCCCTTCTATTTTTAATTTATATGAAAGCATTAGAGATGAGCGAATTTCTCAAAAATTCGATTCGGCGAATTCCAGTGTGAAATTCGATTCGATGCGAATTTCTTCGCTACGAAGATGACTTATAAAAAGGGTTTCTAGGCTTCAGAGAGCCTTTAAATTAGTGCAGAACACTGTACCTTTAATTTAAATGCCCTTGGAGATGAGGAAAGAGAAGGAGAAGGAGAAGGATGAGAAGAAGGAGAAGGAGAAGGATGAGAAGAAGGAGAAGGAGAAGGATGAGAAGAAGGAGAAGGAGAAGGATGAGAAGAAGGAGAAGGAGAAGGATGAGAAGAAGGAGAAGGAGAAGGATGAGAAGAAGGAGAAGGAGAAGGATGAGAAGAAGGAGAAGGATGAGAAGAAGGAGAAGGAGGAGAAGGAGGAGAAGGAGGAGAAGGAGGAGAAGGAGGAGGAGAAGGAGGAGAAGGAGGAGAAGAAGGAGGAGAAGGAGGAGAAGGAGGAGAAGGATGAGAAGAAGGAGAAGGATGAGAAGAAGGAGAAGGATGAGAAGAAGGATGAGAAGAAGGAGAAGGATGAGAAGAAGGATGAGAAGAAGGAGAAGGATGAGAAGAAGGATGAGAAGAAGGAGAAGGATGAGGAGAAGGATGAGGAGAAGGATGAGAAGAAGGATGAGAAGAAGGAGAAGGATGAGAAGAAGGATGAGAAGAAGGAGAAGGATGAGAAGAAGGAGAAGGATGAGAAGAAGGATAAGGATGAGAAGAAGGATAAGGATGAGAAGAAGGATAAGGATGAGAAGAAGGATAAGGATGAGAAGAAGGATGAGAAGAAGGATAAGGATGAGAAGAAGGATGAGAAGAAGGATGAGAAGAAGGATGAGGAGAAGGATGAGGAGAAGGATGAGAAGAAGGATGAGAAGAAGGAGAAGGAGAAGGATGAGAAGAAAGAGAAGGATGAGGAGAAGGATGAGGAGAAGGATGAGAAGAAGAAGAAGGAGAAGGAGGAGAAGAAGGAGAAGGAGGAGAAGAAGGAGAAGGATGAGAAGAAGGATGAGAAGACGGAGAAGGATGAGAAGAAGGATGAGAAGAAGGAGAAGGATGAGAAGAAGGATGAGAAGAAGGAGAAGGATGAGGAGGAGAAGGAGAAGGATGAGGAGAAGAAGGATGAGAAGAAGAAGAAGGATGAGAAGAAGGATAAGGATGAGAAGAAGGATAAGGATGAGAAGAAGGATGAGAAGAAGGATGAGAAGAAGGATGAGGAGAAGGATGAGAAGGAGAAGGATGAGAAGAAGGAGAAGGAGAAGGATGAGAAGAAAGAGAAGGATGAGGAGAAGGATGAGAAGAAGAAGAAGGAGAAGGATGAGAAGAAGAAGAAGGAGAAGGATGAGAAGGAGAAGGATGAGAAGACGGAGAAGGATGAGAAGAAGGATGAGAAGAAGGAGAAGGATGAGAAGAAGGATGAGAAGAAGGATGAGGAGGAGAAGGATGAGGAGGAGAAGGAGAAGGATGAGAAGAAAGAGAAGGATGAGGAGAAGAAGGATGAGAAGAAGAAGAAGGAGAAGGATGAGAAGAATGAGAAGAATGAGAAGAAGGAGAAGGATGAGAAGGATGAGAAGAAGGAGAAGGATGAGAAGAAGGAGAAGGATGAGAAGGATGAGAAGAAGGAGAAGGATGAGAAGGATGAGAAGAAGGAGAAGAAGGAGAAGGATGAGAAGAAGGAGAAGAAGGAGAAGGATGAGAAGAAGGAGAAGAAGGAGAAGGATGAGAAGGATGAGAAGAAGGAGAAGAAGGAGAAGGATGAGAAGGATGAGAAGAAGGAGAAGGATGAGAAGAAGGAGAAGGATGAGAAGGATGAGAAGAAGGAGAAGGATGAGAAGGATGAGAAGAAGGAGAAGAAGGAGAAGGATGAGAAGAAGGAGAAGAAGGAGAAGGATGAGAAGAAGGAGAAGAAGGAGAAGGATGAGAAGGATGAGAAGAAGGAGAAGAAGGAGAAGGATGAGAAGGATGAGAAGAAGGAGAAGGATGAGAAGAAGGAGAAGGATGAGAAGGATGAGAAGAAGGAGAAGAAGGAGAAGGATGAGAAGAAGGATGAGAAGGATGAGAAGAAGGATGAGAAGGATGAGAAGAAGGAGAAGGATGAGAAGAAGGAGAAGAAGGAGAAGGATGAGAAGAAGGAGAAGAAGGAGAAGGATGAGAAGGATGAGAAGAAGGAGAAGGATGAGAAGAAGGAGAAGGATGAGAAGGATGAGAAGGATGAGAAGGATGAGAAGAAGGAGAAGAAGGAGAAGAAGGAGAAGGATGAGAAGAAGGAGAAGGATGAGAAGAAGGAGAAGGATGAGAAGAAGGAGAAGGAGAAGGATGAGAAGAAGGAGAAGGAGGAGAAGAAGGAGAAGAAGGAGAAGGATGAGAAGAAGGAGAAGAAGGAGAAGGAGAAGAAGGAGAAGAAGGAGAAGGATGAGAAGAAGGAGAAGGATGAGAAGAAGGAGAAGGAGAAGGATGAGAAGAAGGAGAAGGAGAAGGATGAGAAGAAGGAGAAGGAGAAGGATGAGAAGGAGAAGGAGAAGGATGAGAAGGAGAAGGAGAAGGAGAAGGAGGATAAGGATAAGGAGAAGGAGAAGGATGAGAAGGAGAAGGAGAAGGATGAGAAGGAGAAGGAGAAGGATGAGAAGAAGGATGAGAAGAAGGAGAAGAAGGATGAGAAGAAGGAGAAGAAGGATGAGAAGAAGGAGAAGAAGGATGAGAAGAAGGAGAAGAAGGATGAGAAGAAGGAGAAGAAGGATGAGAAGAAGGAGAAGAAGGATGAGAAGAAGGAGAAGAGGATGAGAAGAAGGAGAAGAAGGATGAGAAGAAGGAGAAGGATGAGAAGAAGGAGAAGGATGAGAAGAAGGAGAAGGATGAGAAGAAGGAGAAGGATGAGAAGAAGGAGAAGGATGAGAAGAAGGAGAAGGATGAGAAGAAGGACAGTTCTGTGACAGTTTGTCTATTTCTGACAGTTCTGGGACATTCACTCCATACAGCTGTTTCAACCGCTGTATGGAGGGAATGTCATGGAACTGTCAGAAATAGACTATTAATGACAGTTCTGGGACTGTCCTTCCATGCAGCTGTTGAAACATTGTATGTATTTGTTTCCATAAATGGATCCATTTATGAATAATTGCAAGCCGGCAAAAAGTGTATGTGCAGAGTTCCTCTATTCTGCAGATACACTTAGAGGAGCTCTGCACATACACTTTTTGCCGGCTTGGAATTATTCTTATTTTCATCCTACTTCTTCTTCTTCTTCTTCATCCTCATCCTCTTCTTCTTCTGAGGATGAGGATGAGGAAGAAGAAGAAGAAGAAGAAGTAGGATGAAAATAAGATTAATTCCAAGCCGGCAAAAAGTGTATGTGCAGAGCTCCTCTAAGTGTATCTGCAGAATAGAGGAACTCTGCACATACACTTTTTGCCGGCTTGCAATTATTCTTATTTTCATCCTATTTCTTCTTCTTCTTCTTCTGAGGATGAGGATAAAGAAGAAGAAGAAGTAGGATGAAAATAAGATTAATTCCAAACAGGCAAAAAGTGTATGTGCAGAGCTCCTCTAAGTGTATCTGCAGAATAGAGGAACTCTGCACATACACTTTTTGCCGGCTTGGAATTATTCTTATTTTCATCCTACTGCTTCTTCTTCATCCTCATCCTCAGAAGAAGAGGATGAGGATGAGGATGAGGATGAAGAAGAAGAAGAAGAAGAAGAAGTAGGATGAAAAGAAGAATTCCAAGCCGGCAAAAAGTGTATGTGCAGAGTTCCTCTATTTCTGACAGTTCTCTCACAGCTTCTTCACATGTACAGCGGTTGAAACATCTGTATCCTAAATGGAAACTAATAGATACAATGTTTCAACCGCTAAACATGTGTTCCTTCTGTCAGAGAACTGTCAGAAATAGCGGAGCTCACTGCAGGGACACTTTTGCCGGCTGATCGGGAAATGTTCGATTCGCGCACCCGAAGTAGGCAAAATTTCGGTTTCGCCGCGAATCGAATATTTCCTGAAATTCGACTCGAATTCCGGTTCGCCTAGTTCGATTCGCTCATCTCTAGAAAGCATTATTTAATCTCTTGCCATACTTTTTTTCACAATGACCATAACACATTAGCACCTCTATTTCTGGCTAGAATGTTGATCATTTTGACCAGAAACTCTACAAGTGCTGTAGTTTACAGACCAGCTCCAACTAAGCCCATTTCTGGTTTGTGACCTTTGTCAGATGTTAATAACTTGGATAAGTATACTTCTAAAAACCTGACCCTAGATGCTGAGAGATATTCAAAGGGATGTTTAATGTGTTCCATAAATACAATGGCAAGAGAAACTAATATTCTTTGCCATGATTCCAGAATGGCTTCTAACATCCAGAAAGTGACCAAATACAGCACAAGGCATGTAAACCCCTCTCCCAGACCTCAAAACCTGAAGATGGAGATGGTTATACTTTGACCCCATCCAAGAACTTGGGACAGGTTCATATGGAAAAGTTCTCCTATGCAAACATTGGGGGTCAGGTAAATGTAGCTTAATCCAAGTAAACATCACATTTGTAGCACTACCCTCTTGAGGGCTGCTGGATTTGTTTGGATTGCCCTAAACTCTGCATGGCCAGGCAACATGCATTTTCCACATATCCACACCAAGTCTGTAGAACAGTACTAGAGCTGGGGTTTAGCTTTTCTTAACAGTTAAGTTTGATGGGGTCTAGGGGGGTATATGGATGCCCAAGGAGCTGAAAACTTGGACACTTAGCAATCTGTACACTGTACAAAAATGTGGGTCCAGAGAAATGGCATAGCACTGTCTCTTAAGAGCACTAAAGTCCCCTTGGTGTACCTCCTCAGATCCCAGATGAATCCTTTCACCCAGCTGCACTGAGGGTATACCTGGGCAAGGAATTTCAAGACCAATGAAGTAGTCCTGAATGAGAACTAGATGGGTATTGCATCTGACCACCCTCTCCCTCCACCTGTTGCAGGGGGTGCAGAAGTGCTCACTGTCCTGTCTTGTCAGCATGGTGGGTTAGTAGCCACAAATTGTTTACCCTTAGTTTGTGAATATAAAGCTGGCAGTTTTCTCCCTGTAACAATCATTTGATTTCCTTCCTGTGGAGCCATTGAGCTCTCCCAGCGGGGGTCAGGGGGTGCCGTCCCCAGGAGCAGTTATTTCTAGAAGCTATAACCACCAGCAATAATCAAATGTAAAAATAGACAGATTGATCATTCAACTTGGGTACAACCAATCAACTTTGGTACATTCAGCCTGCCCAAACATGGTTTGAATCTTGTCCAGTCCCTGCTGAACTGGCCAAGATTCAAACCATCTATGACCAGCTTTAGCCTCAGCATTGTGTACAGGAAGCATTTACAAAACATTAGCCTTCCTTTAAGCAGCATTCTTGTAAGTTCTTAAAGCACCCCCCCCCCCCCCACTTCCAGTTTTAGTGTGATGATTATGGATCTTAATGGGTCACTGCTGTTGATTTAATCAAGCTTTCAGCACACTTCAATGGGCTTTTAGTAAGATTCTGCATCTGGTTTATGTTGCTAATTATCTTCTGACTGGTCAGTTAGTGGCTGTGAAGTTGTTTAGCAAGGAAAGGGTTCCAATGCACAACTTCCTGGTTGAATATGGGATGTCCATCAGCCTCAGTGGCCATCCAAACATAATCAGGACTCATGAAGTTGCCTTTCATATAAGCAGAGAAGGTTTGTCCAGGAGGTGGCAACAGCTGGAACTCTGCACTCTAATAAAGCCAAATGTAAATTGTAATAAAAGAAAAATCTTTAAGAATTCACTTGTTTTTAGTGTCCTTAAAGTATTTGATAATCTTGTATCATCAATGGCGGCTCTCACAATTGTATACAAACAGGTTTAATCATCCTTTTCAGTGTATTGAACAAATATTCTATGTCTCAGGATGGTACGATGGATTTATTGGATTACATTTTCCCTGTTGCTATCCATACTTTGCCGTGTTGGCATCTTGACTGTCTTTTTATAATAGGTTGTTGAAATGAAGATACTGTAAAGCGATGCATTCCTCAGATAGCGAGTACATTGGAATACATGAACAGCAAAGAGATGATCCGTGTCGAGCTGGACATTATTCTGCTAATGGACTTTGAATGTAATATGATCAAAGGCAGATTTTGGACTGGCAAGGCTCCAAGGTACGGAAGCATCAACTATGTCCTGGTTCATACCGTACACAGCTCTAGAATAATGTAGCCTGAAACAAGGAAAACAGTTGCATCTACATCAAAGTAATCGATGCATGGGCCTTTGGTGTCATTTACACAGCTATGACTAGGTCATTTCCTTGGAAAGGAGCAGAGGGCTGTGACCCAATGTCTAGGGACTTTGCTGGGTGGCAAGTCAAAGGATCTGACATTAGCACCAGAAAAGTGGAAGAAGTCTCTTGAAGTCAAGCAAATGTTCTGGGACCTGGGGTCTCTGAAAGGTGTTCATCCAGAGACATTCTAATATCTTCATCTGCCTTGGAAAGCAGAATTGCTTTCAGAAGACCTTACAAGTTCTGTTATACAGTACATATGGCATCTGGTTTGAGTGCCTACCTGGCTGTCATCTGTATCAGCTCTGCTCACCAGTGAGTTCTTGTCTCAATTTGCTGAAATCGGACAAGCCTCACACCTGGAACCAGCAGCCTCTGTGGAGTGCCCCTTTAACTTCGGCTGGATCTTTAAACAGTTTGTCCAGGAAGTGGCACCAGCTGGAATTCCACTCCCTAATAAAGCCCAATGTAAGTTTGTAAGAAAAAAAAAAGCAAACAAAAAAATTTAGTTAGAAAAGATTTAATATCTGTGCTTAATCACTTCCCGTCTGGCCCATGTACATAAATGGCCAGACGGGACAAGTGCAGGAGCAGGTTGCCATTCATAAATGGTGCCTGCATTCTCAGGTTCTGTGCTCCCTGGGCTCGCTGTATGGAACCTCTGTGAGGTCCCAGTCATGTGATCACATGAATAGTAGTAAGCAAGATGTCACTTCTGACATCATTGCTTACTACTAGTGAAATCTGTGAATGATCACAGAGGTCACATGGTACAGGGCTATCAACAGCCTTGTACCATGTGATAAGTTGTGACCAATCACAGCTCTAAGTATTTCTCAAATGGTTGCAAGAATGTAGCCACGGATAAATAGCTTTTTTTTGCAGTAAAAATCACCCATTAGTACAGTGTCACTATGGTTACACTGTACTGCTAGGGTGACTGTTAAAAAGGTATATGAAAATTTTTAAAAAATTACAAAATTTCTGGTTATAAACTAATTTGGGTTTTTTTGTTCAACTAAAATTACATTTTGGCCAAGATTTATGATGAGATTTGCAAAAATAAAAATCCCAGTGGTGAATAATACCAAAATAAAGTTATCAGTCTAAAAAGCCAAAAATTTAATATGGATACAGTGTTGCATGACCATGCAATTGTCATTCAAAGTGATAGCTGAAAGCTGAAAATTGGCCTGGACAGGAAGGGGGGGGGGGCGGGGGGGAGTGTCCGGACTGGAAGTATTTGAGCTTTAAGAACTCCCCACTCATTACAGTAAGTTGGTGAGATGGTTTGATTTATAGGCATGTAACTTTCTCAGCTGTGAAGCAATGTTATGGACAATAGTCCTAGATCTTGCACCATCAATGGTGACTAATATGTTTATATGATGGATAAGAGGCTTCTTATTTGATGACATGTTTCCATGTCGGTGTCTATTTTGCATATTGACGTATAGTGACTAATTGTTCTGATTTCTTTTTTCAGTTTAAATGTAGATACTGTGAAGCGATGAATTCCTCAGATAGTGAGTGCGTTGGAATATATGAACAGCAAAAGGGATGGTCCACCGTGACAGCAAACTGAACAAAAAACTCTGCTAATGAATGTTGAATGTAATATGATCAAAGTGGCAGATTTTGGACTGGCAAGCATCAATGTAGCTGCAGCACCACCCATGTCCTGGTTCATACCGCTCCAGAACTGTAGCCTGAAACAAGAACAATTGCTTCTACACATAAGCACTGATGTGTGGGCCTTTGGTGTCGTGATTTGCACAGCCATGACTGGATCATTCCCTTGGGAAGGAGCATAGGGGCATGACCCAATGTATAGGGACTTTGCTTGGTGGCAGGTCAAAAAGGATCTGACCTTAGCACCAGAAAAGTGGAGGAAGTTTACTTGAAGCCAGCAAATGTTCTGGGAGCTTTTGGCCCTCAAAGCCTCTGAAAGGTGCTCAGCCATGGACTTTCAAATATATCTTCATCTGCCATGGAAAGCAGAAATGCTTTCAGAAAACCTTACAAAAAAGGAGTACTGGTATACAAATGGCATACAGAGCAAGTGACCTCCATTTTGGAGCTGCCGCATGTCTTCTACCTGACCAAGAGAACCTCACTGACTGCTGGAGCTGAGGTAGAAATTGCAAAAGTCATTCGACTGCCTAATAATCAAGAGACCAGCTTGTTGAATGCACTCTGGGGAACTGTACAAGCCTCCTGTCCTAGTTGAAAGAATGAATATTTGAATCCTAGAACACTTTTTTGCTTATCTACAGTTTTGATTAGGGATCAACGTATCAAATTTAAGATGGACCTGGAAGTGATGTGGTTCAAAAATAAAATGTGGCCAAATCTTTATATTGTAGGTAGAGTTGAGGCAAACGTGGTTCTAGCATAGGTTCACACTGAACATTAGCAGTTTGGCTGTTCATAGAAGATTTGAACTTTAAGGATGTTTGGTTAGAATTCCCCCCACCAAATGTCCCCCAATGCATTGCTCGGGCTATCGTTGGCCAAGGTCATATACTTGACCTTTAGTTAGGTGCAAGACATTGGCCATTACATCATAAGCGTAGGAATGAAAACTGTACCCCGACAATGAGAAATTCCACTAAGACCCGAAACCGGTCAAACATGTCCGATGATCATCACCACCACCTGATTGTCAAACATCTGATGACCAGAGCCAGGATGCCTTGCATCTGTTTTATATACTTATGTCACATCTGTAATAAATTGAGAACACTCCAGCATACACTTGTCATTTTGTCTGATCTCCTATACTGCAGTATGTCTTCCAATTAGGCCTCACTGGCTGACTAGGGAAAATCCACAAAACTCCCCTATTCTTACTTCTAATCCTCCGTTCTCTCTCCATACTCAATTCTCCCACCTATATTCTTACTCCTCAAGTCTCCTCCTCCAGTCTCAGTCCTCCTCCAATCTCTAGTCAGGAGTGGAGGTCCTTTTCCTCCAAATATCACTCTACCTCCAAAAATCTCAGGTCCCAAATAAGCCACTACCAACGTTGAGCACATGGAGTCATTCCTCTCATTTTGCTACCACTCCAGACTTCTTCACCCATCATGGGTGAAGCCCGTAATTATATAAATCATTTCACACTTTTATAATTTCGTGAATATTTCATCATTAATTTTTCTAATTCCAAATTGCCAGCAGGTCCTTCTCTGGAAGAGGCAGGTTTGTTATGGAAAAGAAAAAAAAAAAAGAAAATTATGCAGAATCTGACATCCAAGATTCAATAGAATTTCTTACCTGTAGACAAACAGGGTGACTTTGAAGCCATGTGTACACAAATTGTTCACCCTTAGTTTGTTACAAGGAGAAAATGGACAGCTTTATATTCACAATCATTTGATTTCCTTCCTGTAGAGCCATTGAGCTCTCCCAGCGGGGGTCAGGGGGTGACATCCCCAGGAGCAGTTATTTCTAGAAGCTATAACCACCAGCAATAATCAAATGTAAAGTTAGACAGATTGGTCGTACCCAAGTTGAATGATTGATCAACTTTGGTACATTCAGCCTGCCCATACATGGTTTAAATCTTGGCCGGTCCCTGCTGAACTGGCCAAGATTCAAACCATTGATGTTTGTCATTAGCCTCAGCATTGTGTACAGGAAGCATTTACAAAGCATTAACCTTCCTTTAAGCAGCATTCTTGTAAGTTCTTATAGCGCCCCCCCGCTTCCAGTTTTGATGTGATGATTATGGATCTTAATGGGTCATTGCTGTTGATTTAATCAAGCTTTCAGCACACTTCAAACGGGCTTTTAGTAAGATTCTGCATCGGGTTCCAATGTACAACTTCCTGGTTGAATATGGGATGTCCATCAGCCTCAGCGGCCATCCAAACAATCAGGACTCATGAAGTTGCCTTTCATATAAGCAGAGAAGGTTTGTCCAGGAGGTGGCAACAGCTGGAACTCTGCACTCTAATAAAGAGAAATGTAAATTGTATGAAAAGAATCTTTAAGAATTAATCTGTTCTTAGTGTCCTTAAAGTATGAGAATCTTGCACCATCAATGGCGGCTCTCACAATTGTATATAAACAGGTTTCCGTTAATCATCCTTTTGAGTGTATTGAGCAAATATTCTATGTCTCAGGATGGTACGATGGATTTTATTGGATTACATTTTCCCTGTTCCTATCCATACTTTGCCATGTTGGCATCTTGACTAATTTTGTCCTTTTTTTTTTATAGGCTCTTTAACCACCTCCCACCCACCATATAGTCCAATGACGGGCACAAGGTGGTTCTCTCGTTCTGAGAAGACTTCATATGACATCCTCCCATTCTCGCCACGCATGCGCGGCGATGCGCTGTGTCCCTCGGACACAGCGGATCACCAATCACGGAAAGAGTGGAAGATGTTGGCTCGGTCATGTGATCAGCTGTGTCCAATCACATGTAAACACGGAAATGCCGGTTATCAGCATTTCTCTCCTTTCGAGCTGTCATGCTGACAGCTTGAGAGGAGAGCCGGTAATCGGCTTTCCGTGGAGGGGACATGTACACTGATCATCAGGGCACTGATCAGTGTAGCCCCAGCAGTGCCACGTGCCAGTGCCCATCAGTGCATATCAATGCCACCTATCAGTGCCCATCTGAGCTGCCTTTCAGTGCCACCTATCAGTGCCTCCTTATCAGTGACAATCACTGCAGCCTCATTAGCACACATCAGTGGAGAAAAATCACTTTACAAAATTTTATAACCACTAAGAAAAACATTTTTCTTCAAAATTCAGTGGTTTTTGGTTTAAGAAAAAATAAAAAAAAAACCAGGAGGTGATTAAACACCACCAAAAGAAAGTTGTCACAAAAAAAATGATAAAAATTTCATATGGTACAGTGTTGCATGACCGCACAATTGTCAGTGCGACAGCGCTGAAAGCTGGAAATTGGCCTGGGCAGGAAAGGGGTACAAGTGCCCAGTAGGCTAGTGGTTAAATGAAGAAACTGAAGCGATGCATTCCTCAGATAGCGAGTGCATTGGAATACATGCACAGCAAAGGGATGATCCGTGTCGAGCTGGACATTATTCTGCTAATGGACTTTGAATGTAATATGATCAAAGAGGCAGATTTTGGACTGGCAAGGCTCCAAGGTACGGAAGCACCATCTATGTCCTGGTTCATACTGTACACAGCTCTAGAATAATGTAGCAACTGTTCTTGTTTCAGGCATCTACACCCAAGCATGGATGTATGGACCTTTGGTGTCATTTACACAGCTATGACTAGGTCATTCCCTTGGAAAGGAGCAGAGGGCTGTGACCCAATGTCTAGGGACTTTGCTTGGTGGCAAGTCAAAGGACTTGACATTAGCACCAGAAAAGTGGAGGAAGTTCTCTTGAAGCCAGGCAAATGTTCTGGGACCTTTTGGCCCTCTATGCCTCTGAAAGGTGCAGAGCCATGGACATTCTAATATATCTTCATCTGCCATGGAAAGCAGAATTGCTTTCAGAAAACCTTACAAGTACTGTTATACAGTACATATGGTGTCTAGTGACTAATTGTCCCGTTCTTTTTTATAGGTTGGTTTAAATGAAGATCTAGTAAAGCAATGTGTTCCTCAAATAATTTATGTCTCATGATGGTATGATTGATTTTACTACATTTTTCCATGTTCCTGTCCATATTTTGCCATGTTGGCATCTTGTGACTAATTTTGTCCTGTTTTTTTATATGTTGTTTTAAATGAAGTTGCTGTGAAGCGATGTGTTCCTCAGATAGCGAGTGCGTTGGAATACATGCACAGCAATGAGATGATCCGTGTCATCAAGCTGGACAATATTCTGCTAATGGACTAGTTGAATATGGGATGTCTGTCAGCCTCAGCGGCCATCCGA
The DNA here is from genome assembly GCF_062004578.1 of Staurois parvus. NCBI lineage: Eukaryota > Metazoa > Chordata > Amphibia > Anura > Ranidae > Staurois > Staurois parvus. The sequence goes on from NW_028318213.1 coordinate 2,472,636, forward strand.
ACATCAGGACCTCTGAAGTTGCCTTTCATAGAAGCAGAGAATATGCACTTGTCCAGGAGGTGGCAACAGTTGGAACTCTGTACTCCAATAAAGCCAAATGCAAGTTTGAAAAGAATAATTATCGTTAAGTTAAGAAGAGACTTCATTTTTAGTTTCTTTAAAGTCTTTAAGGATCTTGCACCAACAGCAGCTCTCATGTTTGTATATGAACAGGTTTCCTTTAAGCATCTTTGAGTATAGTGAGCTAATATTCTATGTCCCTGTATGATGGACAAGATGGACATTTATATGATTACATTTTTCCATGTCGGTGTCTAGTGACGAATTGTCCTGGTTTCTTTTTTATAGGTTGGTTTAAATGAAGATGTTGTAAAGTGATGCGTTCCTCAGATAGAGAGTGCGTTGGAATACATGCACAGCAGAGGGATGGTCCACCGTGACATCAAGCCGGACAATATTCTGATAATGGACATTGAATGTAATATGGTCAAAGTGGCAGACTTTGGACCGGCAAGGCTCCAGGGTACCGAAGCTCCATCTATGGCCTGGTTCATACTTTACACAGCTCTGGAACTGTGCAGCCTGAAAAGAGAAAAATTGATTCTACACCCAAGCATTGATGTGTGGGCCTTTGGTGTCATGATTTACACAGCCATGACTGAATCAGTCCCTTGAAAAGGAGCAGAGGGCCATGACCCAATGTATAGGGACTTTGCTTGGTGGCAAGTTAAAGGATCTGACTTCAGCATCAGAAAAGTGGAGGAAGTTCTAAGGCAAATGTTCTGGGACCTTTTGGCCCTCAATGCCTCTGAGAGGTGCTCAGCCATGTATATTCTAAAATATCTTCATTTGCCATGGAAAGCAGAAATGCTTTCAGAATACCTTACAAGACCTACTGTAATACATATGGCATATAGAGCAAGTGATGTCCATTCCAGAACTACCGCTACTGCATGTCTTATACCAGACCATGAGACAACCTCACTGACTATTGGAGCTGAGGTAGAAATTGCATATGTCCTTTCAACCACCTAATAATCAAGAGACAACTTGTTGAATCCACTCTGGGGAACTGTACAAGCCTCCTGTCCTAGTTGGACACTTAAATCTTAGAACATCTTTAAGATGGCTCTGGAAGTGATGCTTCAGGAATAAATAGTGGGGGCAAATCTTTATAAGTAGCGATGAGGATAACATTTGGTCCTAGCAATCTGTGCCTTGATACAATCCTGTCGGAGGTCTACAGACAATTCCTTGGTTTGTGCTCTGACATTCACTGTGGGACCTTCTATAGACAGGTTTATGCCTTTCCTAATCATGTCCAATCAACTGAATTTCCCACAGGTGGACTCCCAATCAAGTTGTGGAAATATAAAGGATGATCAGTGGGAACAGGATGTACCATGGCTCAATTTTGAGCGTCATGGCAAAGGCTGTAAATACTTTTTTAAATCTTTGCAATTTAATAAAAAAAAGTACATAAGTCATTAAATTGAGGAAAATGTCATTTAATCCATTTTGGAAGAAGGCTAACGTAAAATGTGGCAAACAGTTAAGCTCTGAATACTTTCTGGATGCACTGTATACACACATTTTCTAATAACTTCATATTTTTCTCTGGTCTTCAGTGCATTGAAGTTTAAAATTTTACATATTCCATATATTTACAAGAGTAATGGATATATGGGGTTGTTCTGCAGTTGGAGGTTCTACCACTCAATGCATTGTCTAAACAACTTTTTTACAGTCTAGTTATTTTTTATATAGCCTCCTTGATCCTCTAGATATGCTTCTATCTATACTTGGATGATAGAGCAGTGAGTCAGTTATGCAGACGCCGCTCACACAGCTGGGTCACCCCACACAAATACACTTATGTTACTCTTCCTCCATACCCCTGAGGGTGTTGGTGATAATGAAATGTGCAAGGATGAGTAGTAAGAGGTTAAAGAGGGTATACTTGTTTGTGAGCCAGAGTAGATTGGGCAGGTTCAGCACCTTTGCACTTGCTGTTACATAGTACAACATTGCATGCAACTTGGGTGGTTTTCCAACATTCCCATGCAACAGAAGTCAATCTGTAAATCAACTTTTATGAAGCAGGAGGGGGGTCACAGAGATCAAAATTCTGCTGGTCCCTCCTGAATCAGTCAACTTTCCATTACTCAATGTCCAGCAGGTGGGCCCCTTTGGAGAAAATCACACATGTGTGGGTGTGATGAAGGTCAGCCACCCTTAGTGCTTGTCTGAATAGGAATCAATTCCAGATATCAGCTTCAAATCCGTTGTTCAGATAAGCACTATCCTGGCACCAGATTGCCCTCAGCCTATTGTCATGCCATTCATGAAACAGTACCACCCATAATGAATAGATTACCCTGCTTGGCAGCTTACAGCCAAATCAAACCATTTCCAACTATTCCGAGAACATGAACAGATAAGGAGACCATACACACCCACAAACTAAATATATTTCTAATTACAAGATATACATCTATTAATGGAGATATCACATAACCTCATGGTCTCAGTGAGACTAGGACACACAATTGTTTATAGGTCATCTCCTTTAATATTTGGGGCTTTTGGTAGTGTATTCCGACACAATGACTTTGAAGCCATGTATACACAAATGGTTTTCCCTTAGTTTGTGAATATAGAACTGGCAATAGATGAAGCAATTTTCTCCCTGTAACAATCATTTGATTTCCTTCCTGTGGATCCATTGAGTTCTCCCAGCAGGGGGGTGCTGTCCCCAGGAGCACAGTTATTTCTAGAAGCTATAACCACCAGCAATAATCAAAATGTAAAATTAGATAGATTGGTTGTACCCAAGTTGAATGATCGATCAACTTTGGTACATTCAGCCTGCCTATACATGGTTTGAATCTTGGACAGTCCCTGCTGAACTGGCCAAGATTCAAACCATCTATGAACAGCTTTAACCTCAGCATTGTGTACAGGAAGCATTTACAAAGCATTAACCTTCCTTTAAGCAGCATTCTTGTAAGTTCTTAAAGCACCCCCCCGCTTCCAGTTTTGGTGTGATGATTATGGGTCTTATTGGGTCATTGCCGTTGATTCAATCAAGCTTTCAGTACAATGCAATGGGCTTTTAGTAAGATTCTGCATCGGGTTTATGTTGCTAATTATCTTCTGAGAGGTCAGTTAGTGGCTGTGAAGTTGTTTAGCAAGGAAAAGGTTCCAATGTACAACTTCCTGGTTGAATATGGGATGTCCATCAGCCTCAGCGGCCACCCAAACATAATCAGGACTCATGAAGTTGCCTTTCATATAAGCAGAGAATATGTTTGCCCTGGAGGCCAAGCCAAATGTAAATTGTATGAAAAGAATTAATCTTCAAGAATTAAATCTGTCCTTAAAGTATTTGAGTATCTTGCACCATCAATGGTGGCTCTCACAATTGTATACAAACAGGTTTCCTTTAATCCTTTTGAGTGTATTGAGCAAATATTCTATGTCTCAGGATGGTACGATGGATTTATTGGATTACATTTTCCCTGTTCCTATCCATACTTTGCTGTGTTGGCATCTAGTGACTAATTTTGTCTTTTTAATAGGTTGTTGAAATGAAGATACTGTGAAGCGATGCATTCCTCAGATAGCGAGTACATTGGAATACATGCACAGCAAAGGGATGATCTGTGTCGAGCTGGACATTATTCTGCTAATGGACTTTGAATGTAATATGATCAAAGAGGCAGATTTTGGACTGGCAAGGCTCCAAGGTACGGAAGCACTATCTATGTCCTGGTTCATACTGTACACAGCTCTAGAATAATGTATCCTGAAACAAGGAGAACAGTTGCATCTGCACCAAAGTAATCGATGCATGGGCCTTTGGTGTCATTTACACAGCTATGACTAGGTCATTTCCTTGGAAAGGAGCAGAGGGCTGTGACCCAATGTATAGGGAATTTGCTGAGTGGCAAGTCAAAGGATCTGACATTCGCACCAGAAAAGTGGAAGAAGTCTCTTGAAGTCAAGCAAGTGTTCTGGGACCTGGGGTCTCTGAAAGGTGTTCATCCAGGGACATTCTAATATCTTCATCTGCCTTGGAAAGCAGAATTGCTTTCAGAGGACCTTACAAGTACATATGGCATCTGGTTTGAGTGCCTACCTGGCTGTCATCTGTATCAGCTCTGCTCACCAGTGAGTTCTTGTCTCAATTTGCTGAAATTGAACAAGCCTCACACCTGGAACCAGCAGCCTATGTGGAGTGCCCCTTTAACTTCGGCTGGATCTTTAAACAGTTTGTCCAGGAAGTGGCACCAGCTGGAATTCCACTCCCTAATAAAGCCCAATTTAAGTTTGTAAGAAAGAAAAAAAAAAAAAAAAAAAAGTTATGAAAGATTTAATGTCTGTGCTTAATCACTTCCCATCTGGCCCATGTACATAAATGGCCAGACGGGACAAGTGCAGGAGCAGGTTGCCATTCATAAGGTTCTGTGCTCCCTGGGCTCGCTGTACGGAACCTCTGTGTGAGGTCCCAGTCATGTGATCACTGATCACATGAATAGTAGTAAGCAAGATATCACTTCTGACATCATTGCTTACTAGTGAAATCTGTGAATGATCACAGAGGTCACATGGTACAGGGCTATCAACAGCCTTGTACCATGTGATAAGTTGTGACCAATCACAGCTCTCAGTATTTCTCAAATGGTTGCAAGAATGTAGCCATGGATGAATAGCTTTTTTTTGCAGTAAAAAATCACCTGTTAGTACAGTGTCACTATGGTTACACTGTACTGCTAGGGTGACTGTTAAAAAGGTATATGAAAATTTTAAAAAATTACCAAATTTCTGGTTATAAACTAATTTGGGTTTTTTGTTCAACTAAAATTACATTTTGGCCAAGATTTATGATGAGATTTGCAAAAATAAAAATCCCAGTGGTGAATAATACCAAAATAAAGTTTTATCAGTCTAAAAATCCAAAAATTTAATATGGGTACAGTGTTGCATGACCATGCAATTGTCATTCAAAGTGTGATAGCTGAAAGCTGAAAATTGGCCTGGACAGGAAGGAGGGGGGGGCGGGGGGAGAAGTGTCCGGACTGGAAGTATTTTTGAGCTTTAAGAACTCCCCACTCATTACAGTAAGTTGGTGAGATGGTTTGATTTATAGGCATGTAACTTTCTCAGCCGTGAAGCAATGTTATGGACAATAGTCCTAGATCTTGCACCATCAATGGTGACTAATATGTTTATATGATGGATAAGAGGCTTCTTATTTGATGACATGTTTCCATGTCGGTGTCTATTTTGCCATATTGACGCATAGTGACCAATTGGTCAGATTTCTTTTTTTCAGTTTAAATGTAGATACTGTGAAGCGATGAATTCCTCAGATAGTGAGTGCGTTGGAATATATGAACAGCAAAAGGGATGGTCCACCGTGACAGCAAACTGGACAAAAAACTCTGCTAATGAATGTTGAATGTAATATGATCAAAGTGGCAGATTTTGGACTGGCAAGCATCAATGTAGCTGCAGCACCACCCATGTCCTGGTTCATACCGCTCCAGAACTGTAGCCTGAAACAAGAACAATTGCTTCTACACACAAGCACTGATGCGTGGGCCTTTGGTGTCATGATTTGCACAGCTATAACTGGAACATTCCCTTGGAAAGGAGAAGAGGGCCAAGACCCAATGTATAGGGACTCTGCTTGGTGGCAAGTCAAAGGATTTGACCTTAGCACCAGAAAAGTGGAGGAAGTTTGCTTGAAGCCAGCAAATGTTCTGGGACCTTTTGGCCCTCAATGCCTCTGAAAGGTGCTCAGCCATGGACATTCAAATATATCTTCATCTGCCATGGAAAGCAGAAATGCTTTCAGAAAACCTTACAAAAATGGAGTACTGGTATACAAATGGCATACAGAGCAAGTGATGTCCATTTTGGAGCTGCCGCATGTCTTCTACCTGACCAAGAGACAACCTCACTGACTGCTGGAGCTGAGGTAGAAATTGTATAAGTCATTCGACTGCCTAATAATCAAGAGACCAGCTTGTTGAATGCACTCTGGGGAACTGTACAAGCCTCCTGTCCTAGTTGAAAGAATGAATATTTAAAACCTAGAACACTTTTTTTGCTTATCTACAGTTTTGATAATTATGGATCAACGTATCAAGTTTAAGATGGACCTGGAAGTGATATGCTTCAAAAATAAAAAAAAGTGGCCAAATCTTCATATTGTAGGTAGAGTTGAGGCAAACTTGGTTCTAGCATAGGTTCACACTGAACCTTAGCAGTTTAGCTGTTCATAGAAGATGTGAACTTTAAGGATGTTTGGTTAGAATTCCCCCCACCAAATATCCCCCAATGCATTGCTCGGGCTATCATTGGCCAAAGTCATACTTGACCTCTAGTTAGGTGCAAGACATTGGCCACTGTAAAACTTGTGCCCACACACTAAGTCTGCTTTCACAGCACCCATTGGTCACTGTGGGTGGATTTAGTGTGGGTGAAGGACGGATGACATTTGTTAAGGGAAAGTCTGGTTAGTGACTTGTGCTATAAACAGTCTTCATGTTAAATTATGTTATAAACTGTCAAATCCCACTAAGACCCGAAACCGGTCAAACATGTCCGCTGATCATCACCACCACCTGATTGTCAAACATCTGATGACCAGAGCCAGGATGCCTTGCATCTGTTTTATATATTTATGTCACATCTGTAATAAATGGAGAACACTCCAGCATACACTTGTCATTTTGTCTGATCTCCTATACTGCAGTATGTCTTCCAATTAGGCCTCACTGGCTGACTAGGGAAAATCCACAAAACTCCTCTATTCTTACTTCTAATCCTCCATTCTCCTCTCTCCATACTCAATTCTCCCACCTATATTCTTACTCCTTCTCAAGTCTCCTCCTCCAGTCTCTAGTCAGGAGTGGAGGTCCTTTTCCTCCAAATATCACTCTGTACCTCCAAAAATCTCAGGTCCCAAATAAGCCACTACTAATGTTGAGCGCATGGAGTCATTCCTCTCATTTTGCTACCACTCCAGACTTCTTCACCCATCATGGGTGAAGCCCGTAATTATATAAATCATTTCACGCTTTTATAATTTCGTGAATATTTCATAATTAAATTTTTCTAATTCCAAATTGCCAGCAGGTCTCTGGAAGAGGCAGGTTTGTTATGGAAAAGGGAAAAAAAAAAAAAAAAAAATTATGCAGAATCTGACATCCAAGATTCAATAGAATTGCTTACCTGTAGACAAACAGGGTGACTTTGAAGCCATGTGTACACAAATTGTTTACCCTTAGTTTGTTACAAGGAGAAAATTGCCAGCTTTATATTCACAATCATTTGATTTCCTTCCTGTGGAGCCATTGAGCTCCCCCAGCAGGGGTCAGGGGGTGCCGTCCCCAGGAGCACAGTTATTTCTAGAAGCTATAACCACCAGCAATAATCAAATGTAAAATTAGACAGGTTGGTTGTACCCAAGTTGAATGATTGATCAACTTGGGTACATTCAGCCTGCCTATACATGGTTTGAATCTTGGCTGGTCCCTGCTGAACTGGTCAAGAATCAAACCATCTATGAACAGCTTTAGCCTCAGCATTGTGTACAGGAAGCATTTACAAAGCATTAACCTTCCTTTAAGCAGAATTCTTGTAAGTTCTTATAGCACCCCCCCCCCCCCGCTTCCAGTTTTGGTGTGATGATTATGGATCTTAATGGGTCACTGCTGTTGATTTAATCAAGCTTTCAGAACACTTCAATGGGCTTTTAGTAAGATTCTGCATCTGGTTTATGTTGCTAATTATCTTCTGAGAGTTCAGTTAGTGGCTGTAAAGTTGTTTAGCAAGGAAAAGGTTCCAATGCACAACTTCCTGGTTGAATATGGGATGTCCATCAGCCTCAGAGGCCATCCAAACAATCAGGACTCATGAAGTTGCCTTTCATATAAGCAGAGAATGTTTGTCCAGGAGGTGGCAACAGCTGGAACTCTGCACTCTAATAAAGTGCAATGTAAATTGTATGTAAATAATCTTTAAGAATTAATCTGTTCTTCGTGTCCTTAAAGTATTTGAGAATCTTGCACCATCAATGGCGGCTCTCACAATTGTATATAAACAGGTTTCCTTTAATCATCCTTTTGAGTGTATTGAGCAAATATTTTATGTCTCAGGATGGTACAATGGATTTATTGGATTACATTTTCCCTGTTCCTATCCATACTTTGCCATGTTGGCATCTTGACTAATTTTGTCCTTTTTATATAGGCTCTTTAAACCACCTCCCACCCACCATATAGTCCAATGACGGGTGCAAGGTGGTTCTCTCATTCTGAGAAGACGTCGTATGACGTCCTCCCATTCTCGCCACGCATGCGCGGCGATGCGCTGTGTCCCTCGGACACAGCGGATCACCAATCACGGAAAGAGCCGAAGATGTTGGCTCGGTCATGTGAGCAGCTGTGTCCAATCACAGCTGATCACATGTAAACACGGAAATGACAGTTATCAGCATTTCTCTCCTTTCGAGCTGTCATGCTGACAGCTTGTCAGGGCAGGGCTGTGGAATGGACAGGTAGGCCTAGTGGCAGGGTAACGCACTGGCTGACGACAACCACCACCAACAGACCGAAGTCCCTCAGGGCGCGGAGTCTAAGTCCCAGGCTGCCCTTCACCAGGGCCCCTGATGGTGGGGATGGACTTGACGCAGCCAGGAACCAGGTCGCGGCCCCCGAGACACCCCGGCTGTGGTAATGGCCGCTGCCAATGGCGTGTAGCTGGTGAGAATGACAATAGCGTAGTCAGGCAAGCCGGGTCGACAACATCGGGACAAAAAACGGTACAGAACAGTAAGAACAGTAGACAGAATCACAGGTCACGGGCCGGGTTCAGCAACGGAAGGTCAGATCGAAGGAAAACACAGAGAATGGTCTTAATCACAAGCCGAGTCAGATACCAGAAGAGTCACGAGCGTATACACAGAGCTGTAGGAAGACAAAGACACAAGACACAAGTGCAAAGAGCATGTGCGGGTCACAGGCTTATTTCATCAGCCACACCCCTCTGGGGGAAGGACCTCAGAGACCTGAAGGCATAAAAAGATTCCCACCATGCACAGCAGAATCCAAGATGGACGCCAGCACATGGCGTAACAAAACCTCAGGGAAAAGGTAGGACCTCGACACAGCTTGAGAGGAGAGCCGGTAATCTGCTTTCTGTGAAGGGGACATGTACACTGATCATCAGGGCAATGATGATCAGTGTAGCCCCAGCAGTGCCACGTGCCAGTGCCCATCAGTGCATATCAATGCCACCTATCAGTGCCCATCTGAGCTGCCTTTCAGTGTCATCCATCAATGCCAATCAGTGCCACCTATCAGTGCCAATCACTGCAGCCTCATTAGCACACATCAGAGAAGGAGAAAAATCACTTTACAAAAAGTTATAACCACTAAGAAAAACGTTTTTCTTCAAAATTCAGTGGTTTTTGGTTTAAGAAAAAATAAAAAACCCAGGAGGTGATTAAATACCACCAAAAGAAAGCTTAGTCACAAAAAAATGATAAAAATTTCATATGGTACAGTGTTGCATGACCGCACAATTGTCATTCAAAGTGTGACAGCGCTGAAAGCTGGAAATTGGCTTGGGCAGGAAAGGGGTACAAGTGCCCAGTAGGCTAGTGGTTAAATGAAGATACTGTGAAGCGATGCATTCCTCAGATAGCGAGTGCATTGCAATACATGAACAGCAAAGGGATGATCCGTGTCGAGCTGGACATTATTCTGCTAATGGACTTTGAATGTAATATGATCAAAGAGGCAGATTTTGGACTGGCAAGGCTCCAAGGTACGGAAGCACCATCTATGTCCTGGATCATATTGTACACAGCTCTAGAATAATGTAGCAAATGTTCTTGTTTCAGGCATCTACACCCAAGCATCAATGCATGGGCCTTTGGTGTCATTTACACAGCTATGACATTCCCTTGGAAAGGAGCAGAGGGCTGTGACCCAATGTATAGGGACTTTGCTTGGTGGCAAGTCAAAGGGCTTGACGTTCGCACCAGAAAAGTGGAAGTTCTCTTAAAGCCAGGCAAATGTTCTGGGACCTTTTGGCCCTCTGCCTCTGAAAGGTGCAGAGCCATGGACATTCTAATATATCTTCATCTGCCATGGAAAGCAAAATTGGTTTCAGAAAACCTTACAAGTACTGTTATACAGTACATATGGTGTCTAGTGACTAATTGTCCAGTTTACTTTTCATAGGTTGGTAGAATATTTGAGGAACACATCGCTTCACTAGATCTCAATTTCAATGTCTCATGATGGTATGATTGATTACTACATTTTTCCATGTTCCTGTCCATATTTTGCCATGTTGGCATCTTGTGACTAATTTTGTCCTGTTTTTTTACATGGTGCTTTAAATGAAGTTGCTGTGAAGCGATGTGTTCCTCAGATAGTGAGTGCATTGGAATACATGCACAGCAAAGGGATGATCCACCGTGTCAAGCTGGACAATATTCTGCTAATGGACTAGTTGAATATGGGATGCCTATCAGCCTCAGTAGCCACCCAAACATAATCAGGACTCATGAAGTTGCCTTTCATATAAGCAAAGAATAGGTTTGTCCAGGAGGCCAAGCCAAATGTAAATTGTATGAAAAGAATAATCTTTAAGAATTAAATCTGTCCTTAAAGTATTTGAGGATCTTGCACCATCAATGGTGGCTCTCACAATTGTATACAAACAGGTTTCCTTTAATCATCCTTTTGAGCAAATATTCTATGTCTCAGGATGGTATGATGGATTTATTGGATTACATTTTCCATGTTGCTATCCATACTTTGTCATGTTGGCATCTTGACGAATTGTCTTTTTTTAATAGGTTGTTTAAATGAAGATACTGTGAAGCGATGCATTCCTCAGATAGCGAGTACATTGGAATACATGAACAGCAAAGGGATGATCCGTGTCAAGCTGGACATTATTCTGCTAATGGACTTTGAATGCAATATGATCAAAGAGGCAGATTTTGGACTGGCAAGGCTCCAATGTACGGAAGCATCAACTATGTCCTGGTTCATACTGTACACAGCTCTAGAATAATGTAGCCTGAAACAAGGAGAACAGTTGCATCTACACCAAGTATTTAATGCATGGACCTTTGGTGTCATTTCCACAGCTATGACTAGGTCATTCCCTTGGAAAGGAGTAGAGGGCTGTGACCCAATGTATAGGGACTTTTCTGGTGCTAATGTGAGATCCATTGACTTGCCACCAAGCAAAGTGGAAGAAGTCTTGAAGCTAAATAAATGTTCTGGGACCTGGGGTCTCTGAAAGGTGTTCATCCAGGGACATTAATATATCTTCATCTGCCTTGTAAAGCAGAATTGCTTTCAGAAGACCTTAAAAGTACTGTTATACAGAACATATGGCATATAGAGCAAGTGATGTCCATTCCACAGCTACCGCCAGTGCTTCTGCATGTCTTATACCTGACCATGAGACAATCTGACTATTGGAGCCGAGGTAGAAATTGAATATGTCCTTTCAACCACCTAATCAAGAGACCAACTTGTTGAATCCACTCTGGGGAACTGTACAAGCATCCTGTCCTACCTGAACACTTAAAATTCTAGAACACTGTTGAACTTTTGCTTACATGGTTTACAGTCCTTATAATTATGGATCAGTGTATCATAATATGAAGATGGCCCTGGAAGTGATAGGCTTCAGGAATAGCAGACAAAACTTCATGAAGGAGATGAGGATAACATTTGGTCCTAGCATAGGTTCAAACTGAACATTTACAGTTTGGCTGTTCATAGAAAATTTGAACTTTGTTTGGCTAGAATCCCCTGACCAAATGTCCCACAATGCATTGGTTGGGCCATCATTGGCCAAGGTCATACTTGACCTCTAGTTAGGAGAGCAAGACATTTGCCAATGTTTGTCACTAAAGTTAGCACCCCCACACTAAGACTGCTTTCACAGCACCCATTTGTCAGTATGGGTGGATTTAGTGCAGTGTTTCTCAACTCCAGTCCTCATGGACCCCCAACAGGTCATGTTTTCAGGATTTCCCTCAGATGAAACAGCTGTGGTAATTACTAAGGCAGTGAAACTGATCAAATCACCTGTGCAAAATAATGGAAATCCTGAAAACATGACCTGTTGGGGGTCCATGAGGACTGGAGTTGAGAAACACTGATTTAGTGTGAGTGACATTTGTTGAAGGGAAAGACCGGTTAGTGTCATGTGCTTCCAGTATTGTGCTATAAACTGTATTCATGGCTATATGTATTACTATATTGTGTGCTGTATATATTTTTCTATTGATACTTTTGCAGTGAATGGTCATCTATGGATAGGAAGAGCTGAGTTTAAGCCCCCTTAACCTGATTGGTTTGGGGTGTTTAGCATTATGTCAATAGTAGGTAGTTTTTTTATCCTTTACACCAAGCCAAAAAGGTTTTAATTTGGTTTAATGATTTGGGTAGGAGTTACATTTTTATTTCCACTTTCTTGTAGTTTTTAGCTTGATGGTTATGGTCATATATAATTGTAAGGGACCAGCAGTGTTGGGGAGGAGTCAAACTACCCTGGAATATGTTCAAGCAGGGTTTGGGGGAACTACAAGAAAAAAACCTGTGCTGAATCAAAATGGCCATTTTCTGGGAAAAAAAAAGAAAACCCACCAGCAATGGGGGGGGGCAGTTCACTGTGCTAAGGACAATCACAGTCAAAACTATTTGATCAAGGACTTACCATACACATTCAGGAAAAATGGTATTTCTTTATATGAAGCAAAAGGGTCCCCCAAAATATTATCCTCTTTCATAATCTTCATCCTCACTCCCATCCTATACCTGGAGGTATTTTTGCATGCCATTAAAATTACAAATGGTTTTATGTAATGATTTATAAGCTAGTTGCTGAAGCTAACCTCTGCTCTTATTTAAGATCTGACAGTCACAACCCGGGTTTTGGGAACTACAAAGACCAGATGGTGAACTTAAACCCCATTGAAATCAATGGTAGCCAACTCAAAATGGCCATTTTCTGGGTTAATAGGTAAAGGGTTATAAAAACAGCATGGGGGGAGAGGGGGGCACTGTCCTCATAGGACACACCTCCAAATGTCCCCCAAAACAGTATCCTCTTCCTCTATTTCCATTCTCAGCACTCCATTTTCCTTTCTTCTATATCTGAATATATTTTTGCATGTCTTTAATATAATTACTAATGATTTTATTTACTGAAGACTTTATAAGCCAGTTCCTTAACCACTTGACGCCGACGTAACACAAATATGCGGCCTCATGGACCTGGGCTTTTTTCCGTGGGGCCGCATATTTGCGTACCTGTCTTTGTGTTGGGAGCGCGCCCCTCAGCGCGCTCCCAGCACCGAGACCGCGGTGTCACTGAGAGCACCGGGTCCCGTTCTAACGATCGGGACCCGGGACTCCCGGGTCACATGATCGCCTCTGATTGGCTATCACAGTGATCAGTCACTGTGCAGCCCGGAGCCCTTGTTTTTTTTCTCTCTATGAATGGAGAAGAGAGATACATTGTATCTCTCGAACTCCTGTCAGAGAGAAGAGAAAAAAAAAAAAGTTTGTAAAAAAATAAATAAATATTAAAAAAAAAGAAAAGAAAAAATAAAAAAAAATACCTAGATCAAGGTTTGATCTAGTTCAGTGCCAGGGTTAGTGTTTAGGTCAGGGTCAAAGGTCAAGGTCAGGATTTAAAAAATTGGTGTCAGTTAGTGTTAGTGTGTTTTAGGTAAAAAAAAAAACAAACAAACAAAATGCGCACTATGGTTTCTGGGCTGTACTACGGGTACAAACAACAAATAACATACACAGATATGGTATCACTGCGATCGTCAAGAGCTGGAGAATTTATTTTGGGTTTCTCTTTGGTGGTAGGTTATGGTCATAACAAGAAACACATAACTAAATAAAAAAAAAAAAAGCATTTTTTTACTATTTTTGGCCAGTTTTCCTTTGAAGAAAAAAAAAAAAAAAAAAAAAAAAAAAAAAAAAAAAAAATCAGGAGATATCCATTACCATTTACCACCAAATGAAAGCCCAATTTGTCCTGAAAAAATCAAGGTATAATCCACCTGGATGTGCAAAGTAGTTGTCATGATATGTACGGTTTTGCTATCACATGTCAACGGTGCAGAATTGTGCTTAGGCCTTTAGATTTGGTTTACCCTTTAGGCGTGAAGGGGTTAAGCTAACCTCTGCTCTTACTTTCTTATTTTGAAGATACATTTGAGAGTCACAACCCAGGACCACAAACAGTGCCAAGTCTCAGGACATTACATCATGAATGTAGAAATGAAAAATTCCACTAAGACCCACAAGCTGTCAAGCATTTCCACTGATAGTCACCACCACCCTATCAAAAGGGTCACAGACTACTGATTGATGACCAAAGACTGGATGCCTTGCATCTTCTGTTTTTATATACACGTCACATCTGTAATAAATGGAGACCATTCCAGCATACACTTGGTGTTTTGTCAGATCTCCTATACTGTGGTATGTGTTTTCCAATTAGGCCTCATTAGCTGACTAGGGGAAATCCACAAAACTCCAATTCTATCCTCACTCCTAAACCTCAATTCTCATGTCTCAGTCCTCTTCCATTCTTAGTCCTCCAATCTCTCTAGTCAGGAGTGGAGGTCCTTTTCCACTAAACATCACTCTGTACCTCCAAAAATCTTGGGTCCCGAATAAGCCACTAACTGTGAGAGCACAGAGTCATTCCTCTCCTTTTGCTACTAATCCAGACACCTTAACTTGCCACATTTTGATATTACAGTTCTATTTGAAAATGGATTATTCTTCCCCCCCCCAGCATTCTAAAAATACCCCAAAATGACGAAAATGTGAAAGAAGTTTGTTTGAAATCTTGGCAAATTTAAAAAAATGTACACAAGTATTCACAGCCTTTGCGCAATACTTTGTTGAAGCACCTTTAGCACCAATTACAGCCTCAAGCCATTTTGAGTATGATGCTACAAGCTTATCACATTTTTTGGGCAATGTCTCCCATTCTTCCATGCAGTACCTCAAGCTTCATCAGGTTGCATGGGAATGTCAGGGCAGACATTTTTGGATCTCTCCAGAGATGTTCAATCGGGTTCAAGTCTTGGCTCTGGCTGGGCCACTCCAGGACATTCACAGAATTGGCATGTAGCCACTGCTTTGTTGTTATGTGGGCTGTGTGCGTAGGTTGTCCTGTTGAAAGATGAACTGTCACCCCAGTTTAAAGGTCCAGAGTGCTCTGGAACAGGTTATCAAGGATGTCTCTGTACATTACTGAATTCATCTTTCAGTTGATCCTGACTAGCCTCCCAGTTCCTGCCACTGAAAAACATCCCCACAGCATGATGCTGCCAACACCATGCTTCTCTGTAGGGATGGTATTGGCCAGGTGGCAGGTGATGTCTGGTTTCCTCCAGACATGACGCTTGGCATTCAGGCCAGAGTTCAATCTTTGTTTCATTTCAGACCAGAGTTGTTGGCCCGAGTCCCTCAGGTGCCTTTTGGCAAACACCAAGTGGGCTGCCATTTACCTTCCGTCTGGCCACTCTACCATAAAGGCCTGATTGGTGGAGTGCTGCAGAGGGTTCTTCTGGAAGGTTCTCTTTTCTCGAGAAACACTGAAGCTCTTTCAGAGGGACCGCCAGGTGCTTTGTTACCTCCCTGGCTAAGGCCCTTTGATCGCTCATTTTGGCTGGGCAGCCAGCTCCAGGAAGCTTCCTGGAGGTTCCAAACTTCTTCCATTTACAGATGGAGGCCACTGTGCTCGTTGGGACCTTCAATGCTGCAGAAATGTTTCTGTACCCTTCCCCAGATCTGTGCCTTGATACAATCCTGTCTCAGAGATCTACGGACAATTCCTTGGATTTCATGGCTTGGTTTGAGCTCTGACATGCACCGTTAACTGTGGGACCTTCTATAGACAGGTTTATGCCTTTCCTAATCATGTCCAATCAACTGAATTTCCCACAGGTGGACTCCCAATCAAGTTGTGGAAACATCTCAAGGATGATCAGTGGGAACAGAATGCACCACAGCTGAGTTGGTAACACACCATCTTATCTAAAAGATACTAAACAAGCTCTAAGAGACATTAAGAGCATCACACTCGGCAATCCTACATATCTTGTAACAGCGGATGTAGAAGCTTTATATAGCAACATTAAACATACTGATGGCCACGCAGCTGTTGAGTTCTATCTAGACACTGCTGATGACATCCCTTTAATACAAAAGCACTTTATCCTGGAGTTACTTGATTTTTCTATGAGTCACAACTACTTCTGGTTCAACAATAAGTACTATCTGCAAAGGACCGGAGTTGCTATGGGTGCGAAGTTCACACCCAGCCTTGCCAACTTATTTATGGCAAGATGGGAGGAAGACCTGATTTATTCTCGCGATTGGCCCAAACTAATTTTTTACCGCAGATACATAGATGACATCCTGCTTTTATGGGAGGGGGACAAGTTTACATTAATGAATTTTTTTACCACTTTAAATTATAATGAATTAAACATAAAGTTATCTTTTCAGTATGATTATTTTACTATCAATTTTTTAGATCTTACACTTTAACACCGGTAACACCATCTCTACAAAGACTTATTTTAAACCAACGGATAGGAACAGTTTCATTCCCAAAGACAGCTGCCATTTGCCAAGATGGCTAGCTAATATACCTAGAGGACAAATTTTTATGTATACACAGGAACTGTACTAATCGTGAAGATTTTATCATACAATCCAACATTCTCAAAAATAGGTTTATAGAGAAAGGATACAATGCCACTTCATTAGAGAGTGAAATTAACAAAATCATCAATATGGATAGGAATGACCTTTTAACCATCAAACCAAAAGGTCCAAGTTGAAAGAGTTTGTCCTTTCATCACCAACTTTAACACAATACAAAGATATTGCCAAAATTATCAGGAAGAATTGGACCATCCTCAAAAATGACCCAGTGTTAGGCAACACGTTACCGGATTTACCAGAAATCACCTACCGTAGAGCACCAACACTCAGGAACAAACTGGCACCTAATATAATTAACCCTCCCAAACAACCTAGCTTTTTCTTTAACCGCAGTGGTTTCTACCCCTGTAACAGATGCATGTTGTGCGTTTATAACGGCATACACAAGAGTACTGTAAAATCATTCAGATCGAATACCACAGGTAAAACTTTCCACATCGAAAATACCATCACATGTAACACTACACATGTGGTCTACCTCTTAGAGTGTTCCTGCGGGAAGCAATACGTTGGGAGAACAACCCAAAGGCTGAGAGACAGGTTGCGTGAACACTTGAAGAACATCACAAAGGGGTTTAGGGAACACTCTGTATCCATGCATTTCAGACATCACAGAATCCCACATTGTCTGAAATTTACAGGAATAGATGTTATCAAAAAACAATGGCGAGGTACATATAGTAAAAGAGCTGTATCTAAGCTAGAAACAAAGTGGATTTACTTATTACAAACGCTGTCACCATCTGGCCTGAATATCGATCTTGATATTAACTGCTTCATTGATACCAGTTAACAACATCACACAATCCCATATCCCCTAATAGAGTACGCCCTTTCTTCTGATTTTTATGGTCATTATCCCTTTCACCCCTCGTAGGAGTGGTTTTTTTAGTTTATATTCTGATAATGTATATTATATTCTTATTATTCATCTATGTCACTATCTAATACATATTGGGCTCTAATGGCCCTTTTGTTGGTTTTTTTAAGCATTATGATATAGATTATCATCTTCTTACCTTTTTTATATATGTTTCACCATTATGGAATACGATTATCATAATTTTTTATCATACTTGTTTTTTGAATTGTTTTTAACTTATTATTAATCCAGCCATCACGAGGTATTTTATTTTTAATGTTGTCATTATCAGATCTCTTCGCTAAACCTTATTTATTGTGTCAGAGGTTTTGCTTTACATATGAATTATGGCTTTATAAGGAGAGATCCTTTTCCTATACCATCTATTCCACATTTGGTCACTAGGTGGGGATGTTGCTGCGGCCCTCATTAGATCTCTACATAGCAATTTAGATTGCAGTATAATCTTAAAGATCATACTTTTAGCATTAGAGGCTCTATTGCACCACCCAGAAGTAATTGCTATATGTCCACATGCCCGGACAAACTTTTGACACTCAGGAATATTTTCTCTGCTTCAAGTGTGTATCCTGTATCACTGTGCTGTTCTAATCCACAGAAAAATGGCCGCCGGAGGTCTCTGGGCATGCGCGACTGCTATTTGTCCTCTAGACAATATAGCCAAAAACATGGCAGCCACTCGCGCTAGTGCGCATGCGCGGGAAGCCCGCAATGCCGCAGATTCATAGAATGAACTCATTTGGTCTGTTACTATTTAAGGATGCTCTTGGGACAGGGTTCTCTCCCTTTGAAAATGTGTTATTACACGAAACGCGTTCGGGAGATACCCTCTCTCATCGAATATTAACTACATTACCTGCCAACTACCTCAGATGTAAGTGCTGGCTCTGCTTATTTACATGTACCTTGATGTTATTCTCATATTACCATTAAACATACTACACTATTGGAGTGCTTTTCTCTGGGCTCATTTATCTGGCACTGAGAGTCCTCATCCTGAAGGATCCTTCCCTGGTTACCACCTGCTTGTATGATCCCCCTGATGGTTGGAAATTGTACTGCTGGACACGGTTGACCTGAGATGTGGAATCCTGCATTGGAGAGATGACAGCTGGTGAATTACCTCCACCTGATGATCACATCCGCATGCTGAGTTCCCATCCCCAGAGTACCGAGGAGTAGGTCTTATATACTCCAACGCACATTAATCTGTGCTATCTGGTTAGTGCATAGTATGCTCATTGTTTCCAGCCACAGCAGTCACAAATGTTATCCGCTGTTCTGTGTCACCACAGTCACATTATTCCGCATGAACTATATCCTACAAGTTTGTTATTATGGGACACTAATTGGTGCATAGTATGCTTTTTGCTTCTAGCCACAGCAGTCGCAAATATCAACCTTTATTTTTGGTGTACCTATAGTCCAATCACCGTGCATGAACTATATCCAATAAGCTTTGCTGCTGGTATTTAGTACCACAGTCACAAAAAGTTTTATTATTGCTCACTGTATCACAACAGTCACATTAATTCATATGTATTATACCTAATAAGTTTGAATACTCTGATACCATCTGCATATTGTAAATATTATCAGAGAGCGCCGCATTTTGTACTTTTATTCTTGGCATCTCTTGGAGGATTTGAGGTTGTTTCCTCTCCTATACTGGCTGCTCCCGTCTGTATCTTGCTCATTGTCACCCAGCGCTCATTTTTATTGTTTACATCATGTTGTCAAATTGTTGAGGAAAATGAATTTAATCCATTTTGGAATAAGGCTGTAACATAACAAAATGTGGCAAAAGTTAAGAGCTGCGAATACTTTCTGGATGCTCTGTATATACACATTTTTCTAATAATTTCATGAACATTTCATACGTTTTTTCTGGTCTTCAGAGCATTGAAATTTAAATGTTTTACATATTTCATATATTTACAAGAGTAATGGATATATGGAGTTCCCCAGTTGAGGAGGTTCTACCACTCAATGCTTTGTATAAACAACTTTTACAGTCTAGTTATTTATATTGCCTCCGTGGTCCTCTAGATATGCTTCTATCTATACTTGGATGATAGAACAGTGAGTCAGTTATGCAGACGTCGCTCACACAGCTGGGCCAACACACATAAATACACTTCTGTTCCCCTTCCTCCATACCCCTGAGGGTGTTGGTGATAATGAAATGTGCAAGGATGAGCAATTAAAGAGGGTATACTGGATTGTGAGCCAGAGTAGATTGGGCAGGTTCAGCACCTCTGCACTTGCTGTTACATAGTACAACATTGCATGCAACTTGGGTGGTTTTCCAACATTCCCATTCAACAGAAGTCAATCTGTAAATCAACTTCTATGAAGCAGGAGAGGTTACAGATCAAAATTCAGCTGGTCCCTGCCGAATCAGTCAAATTTCCATTACTATGTCCAGCAAGTGGGCCCCTTTGGAGAAAATCACACATGTGCGGGTGTGATGAAGGTCAGCCACCCTTAGTGCTTGTCTGAATAGGAATCAATTCCAGATATCAGCTTCAAATCCATTGTTCAGATAAGCACTATCCTGGCACCAGATTGCCCTCAGCCTATTGTCATGCCATTCAAGAAACAGTACCACCCATAATGAATAGATTACCCTGCTTGGCAGTTTACAGCCAAATCAAACCATTTCCAGCTATTCTCAGAACATGAACAGATAAGGAGACATTAATTACACACCCACAAACTAAATATATTTCTAATTACAAGATAATTTACACCTGTTAATGGAGATATCACATAACCTCATGGTCTCGGTGAGACTAGGACACACAATGGTTTATATGTCATCTCCTTTAATATTTGGGGCTTTTGGTAGCGTATTCTGAAGAGACCCTTTAGGCACCTAATGATCTGCACAGTCCAGATTTTTGTATCTCAGTATCTTAAGACCATCACTTACTCTAGATGTAATATCTATCCATATACACACATCCTAATTACAGTCCAATAATAAAGTCCAAAATGCTGATCTGATCATGTTACACCAACTTCTGGATCAACCTTCCATGGAAAATTTTAATTTGGTACAGCCGATTCAGTAAAGACATTTGGATCATCTTTCTTGAATTATAGGTTTGGTCATTGTATGGGAAAAGAGGGGAGTTGGTAGGATTCAATGATGTCCCCATTGACATAGAAGCACTGAACATAACTTCCCTTATTTATATTTGTATAATGGAGCATGGTGGTCACTCCTACAGGGGCTCTGGGCTCCAATAGACACAGTATGGAGTATAGAATGTTTGGTGATGGAAAAGTAAGATATCATAATGAGAAGGTAAACAATGGCACATATTATATACATTCTAGGATATGGTGACAGGACAGCTATGCTGCAGAGATCCATGTCTTCCCCTTTCATCACCTCCACTGTCCCCAGGTCAGACCTTTGGCAATCGCCGAGCTTTGGATATTTAGGTTTTTAATCCATTTTGCTCAATAGATTGAAGCAAAGTCTGACATGTATAAAGTATGATGTGAGGGGTTTAGGCACAGATTATAACATTGGGGGGGATATACTAAAGCAGGAGCACACAATCTGGTGCAGCTCTGCATAGTAACCAATCAGCTTCCAGATTTTATGTCAAAGCTTTATTGAACAAGCTGAAGTAAGAAGCTGATTGGTTACTATGCACAGCTGCACTAGAGACTGCACCAGTTTTAGTAAATATTTCCCCTCGTTTTCTTATAAATTGACACAATTTTTTGGGAGGGTTCTCGCTTTTCCAAACTGCATTAGCAAATGGCAGCTATCCTGTGACTTCAGTAATAGTGATCAACATGTAAGCTGAACCACTTTTATACAACTTTAAGTCAGGCACAAAAACATTTAAAAGTAGGAGGGAAGAAAAAAAACAAAAAAAATTAACACTTTAGAACGGACTTATTCCTCACTGCAATAAATACAATATAGAAGCTTTTCCTTAGAGGCTCGTTTAAACTAAAAAGTGCTGCTTCTCTGAAAATTCACACAGCTCACTTTTCAGAGGGATTTGAAAAGTGAGCTGCCTCCTTACTGCCTGTATAGAATTCCTCAGAGGCTCTATACAGGCAACACAACACAATACACAGACCCCCATTCATATGGGGGTACATGATCTACCATTCTAGAGCTCATTCCAAAGTCTCCATCTCCTGTGTGTAGGCCAATCAGAATCTCCCATCAGTTAGCAAAGCCATTTTCTCCCTTCATACCAGACCTCCAATTGTTACATTCAGAAATCTTGTGTGAAGCAAAAGGGAGTTGGGGGATTAACTGTCAGATTGCAATTATTTCAAGAAATGACAAGTTGGGACATTAACAAAGATTCCATTAGTGAAGAGAGCAAGAATCCATCTGTACCTTCTGTAAAGCATCAGTGGTAGTGAGCCCTTGTAGATCAGAGACTCAGGGTTCCCCAGGGTGTGGAGTCTAAGCCCCAGCCTGCTTCTTCACCAGGGCCCCTGTTGGTGGGGATGGACTTGCAGCAAGCTGGAACCAGGTCACAGCCCCCAGGTACACCCAGCTGAGGATGCAGAGACCACTCACATGAGTAGAGTAGAACAGAAGGCAATCCAGTAGATTGGCCAAGGTCAGAAAACAAGCAGACAGAGGCAGGATCTGTACACAGATGACCCGCTACAGAACCAGCAACCACCCAGGAGCTCAAACTGTGCCATTGCTCAAGCAAAGCTAACTGCACTGAGCACATGTGTATATATAGGGAAGTAAACTGGGAGTGACCCAGGAAGTAATAGAAGGGAAAAGGATATAAATCCACAGTAGAGCAGGCGGCGCCCATAGGGAAAGAGACACCAGCAACACATGTGAATGAAATTACAGATCTAGCAGAACCTCTGCAGCAAGGAGGTATCAATAGAATTGCTTACCTGTAGACAAACAGGACGACTTTGAAGCCATGTGTACACAAATTGTTTACCCTTAGTTTGTGAATATAAAGCTAGCAAAAGGTGTTCATCCAGGGACATTCTAATATCTTCATCTGCCATAGAAAGATGAATTGCTTTCAGAAAACCTTACAAGTACGGTTATACAGAACATATGGCATATAGAGCAAGTGATGTCCATTCCAGAGCTATCACCAGTGCTGCCCCATGTCTTATACCTGACCATGAGACAACCTCCCTGACTATTGGAGCTGAGGTAGAAATTGCATATGTCTTTTCAACCACCTAATAATCAAGAGACCAACTTGTTGAATCCACTCTGGGGAACTGTACAAGCCTCCTGTCCTAGCTGAACACTTACATCTTAGAACACTGTTGATTTTTTGCTTACATGGTTTACAGTCTTTATAATTATAGATCAGCGTATCATAATATGAAGATGGCCCTGGAAGTGATAGGCTTCAGGAATTAATAGTGGACAAATCTTTATGAAAAGTAGAGATGAGAACAACATTTGGTCCTAGCATAGGTTCAAACTGAACATTTGCAGTTTGGCTGTTCATAGAAAACGTGAACTTTGTTTGGCGAAAATCCCCTGACCAAATGTCCCACAATGCATTGCTTGGGCCATCGTTGGCCAAGGTCATACTTGACCTCTAGTTAGGAGCAAGACATTGGCCAATGTTGGTCACTGTAAAGTTTGCACCCCACACTAAGGCTGCTTTCACAGCACCCATTTGCCAGTGTGGGTGGATTTAGTGTGAGTGACATTTGTTGAAGGGAAAGACCGGTTATTGTCATGTGCTTCCAGTATTGTGCTATAAACTGCATTCATTGCTATATGTATTACTATATTGTGTGCTGTATATATTTTTCTATTGATACTTTTGCAGTGAATGGTCATCTATGGCTAGGAAGATCTGAGCTTAAGTCCCCTTAACCACTTGCCTACCGGGCACTTATACCCCCTTCCTTACCAGGCCAATTTTCAGCTTTCAGCGCTGCCGCACTTTGACAATTGCGTGATCATGCAACATTGTACCCATATGAAATTTTGATCATTTTTTTCTCACAAATAGAGCTCTCTTTTGGTGGTATTTAATCGCCACTGGGCGCTTTACTTTTTGCGCTATAAATAAAAAAAGTGCAAAAAATTTGAAAAAAAAAAAGTTTGTTTCTTTTATAAAATTTTTCAAACAGGTATTTTTTCTCCTTCACTGATGTGCGTTGATGAGGCAGCACTAAAGGGCACTGGTAGGCGGCACTGACAGGCGGCACCCCTGGGCACTGACTGGCGGCACTGGTGGGCGGCACTGGTGGGCACCGATCATCAGGGCACTGATCAGTGCTGATCCCCGCTCTGACAACTGCCGGTTCTCGGCAGTACTTTCCTCACGATCTGACAGCATGAGGAAAGTGCAGCCGAGAACCGGCACTTGCATTTCCCTGCGATCAGCGTGTCATTGGACACCGCTGATCACGTGGTAAAAGGCCGCTGTGATTGGCCTTTTACCACATCACGTGATCAGCTGTGTCCGTAGGACACAGCGATCACGGAGATCGCCGGGTGCGCGCCCCCTGGGGCGCGCAGGAGAGCGCGTTCTGGGAGGACGTCATGACGTCCACCCAGAACTGGCCAGCCGCGGTGAAGCCGTCATTCGGCTATGCACGGTCGGCAAGAGGTTAACCTGATTGGTTTGGGGTGTTTAGCATTATGTCAATACTAGTTCGTTTTTTTAATCCTTTACACAAAGCCAAAAAAAGGTGTTAGTTTGGTTTAATGTTTTGGGTAGGAGTTTTTTTTTTATTCTCACTTTCTTGTACTTTTTAGCTTGATTGTTATGGTCATTTATTATATATTTTAAGGGAGCAACAGCATTAGGGATGAGTCAAACTACCCTGGAATATGTTCTAGCAGGGTTTGGGAAACTACAAAGAAAACCAGATGGTGAACTTGAACCCCACTGAAATCAATGGTAGCTGAATCAAAATAGCCATTTTCTGGGTTAATAGGTAAAAGGGTTATAAAAGAACAGCATGGGGGGAGGGCTCACTGTCCTAAGGACAATTCACACATTCAAAACTATTTGATCAAGGACTATTTTTCATACACATTGAGAAAATTGTTTTAAAATAAACCGAAAATGGCACTCTTTTATAGAAATAAAAGACCCCTCCAAAAAGGTGCCCCAAAATATTATCCTCTTCCATAATCTTCATCCTCACTCCCCTCCCATACCTTGATATGTTTTTGTATGTCATTAAAATTACTAATGATTTTATGTACTGAGGACTTTATAAGCTAGTCCCCAAGTTAATCTCAGCTCTTAGTTTTATTGTTAATATGCATTTGAGAGTCACAACTGAGGACCACAAACATCAGCGCCAAGTCTCAAGACATTACATCATGAACGTGGAAATTAAAAATTCCATTAAGACCCAAAAGCTGTCAAACATGACCACTGATAGTCACCACCACCTGATTGTCACCAGCATCTTAACATTGTCACTGACTGCTGACCAAAGACTGGATGCCTTGCATCTTCTGTTTTTATATACTTATGTCACATCTGTAATAAATGGAGACCATTCCAGCATACACTTGGTGTTTTGTCTGATCACCTATACTGTAATATGTCTTCCAATTAGGCCTCACAGGCTGACTAGAGGAAATTCACAAAACTCCACTTCTATTCTTACTCCTAAACCACAATTCACCTTAACTTTTGCCGCATTTTGCTATGTGACAGCTTTATTCCAAAATTGATTATTTTTTTCCCCCTCAACAGTCTACAAATACCCCATAATGACAATGTCAAAGAAGTTAATTTTAAAATCTTTGCAATGTATTAGTTAAAAATACATAGGTATTCCCAGCCTGTGCGCAATACTTTGTTGAAGCCCCTTTAGCACCAATTACAGCCTCAAGTCATTTGGAGTATGATGCTACAAGCTTAGCACAACATTTTTGGCCAGTTTCTCCCATTCAGTACCTCAAGCTTCTTCAGGTTGGATGGGAATGTCAGGGGAGCCATTTTCAGATCTCTCCAGAGATGTTCAGTCGGGTTCAAGTCTTGCCTCTGGCTGAGTCACTCCAGGATATTCACAGAATTGGCATGTATCCACTCTGGGCTGTGTGCTTAGGGTTGTTCTGTTGAAAGATAAACTGTTGCCCCAGTCTAAGGTCCAAAGTGCTCTGGAACAGGTTATCAGGGATGTCTCTGTACATTGCATTCACCTTTCCTTCGATCCTGACTAACCTCCCAGTTCCTGCCACTGAAAAACATCCCCACAGCATTATGCTGCCACCACCATGCTTCACTGTAGGGATGGTATTGGCCAGGTGGTGAGTGGTGCCTGGTTTCCTCCAGACATGACGCTTGGCATTTAGGCAAAAGTTCAATCTTTGTTTCATTTCAGACCAGAGAGTTGTTTGTCATGGCCCAAGTCCCTCAGGTGCCTTTTGGCAAACACCAGATGGACTGCCATTTACCTTCTGTCTGGCCACGCTACCATAAAGGCCTGATTGGTGAAGTGTTGCAGAGAGGGTTCTTCTGGAATGTTCTCTCTCCACAGAGAAACACTGAAGCTCTTTTTAGAGGGACCATCGGGTGCTTGGTTACCTCCCTGGCTTATTGGGACCTTCAATGCTGCAGAAAGGTTTCTGTACCCTTCCCCAGATCTGTGGCTTGATACAATTCTGTGTTGGAGATCTACAGAATTCCTTAGACTTCATGGCTTGGTTTGTGCTCTGACATGCACTGTTAACTGTGGGACCTTCTATAGACATGTTTGTCTTTCCTAATCATGTCCAATCAACTGAATTCCCCACAGGTGGACTCCCAATCAAGTTGTGGAAACATCTCAAGGAAGACCAGTGGGAACAGGATGCACCACAGATCAATTATGAGTGTCACGGCAAAGGCTGTAAACACTTATGTACATGGGGTTTTTTATTTAATAAACTTCAAAACAAACCTTTCACATTGTCATTAAAAATTGAGGAATCGAATCAAATTTGGAATAAGGCTGTAACAAAAACATGGAAAAAGTTAAGCGCTGTGAATACTTTCTGGATGCACTGTATATACACACACATTTTTCTGGTCTAAATGTTTTACATATTTCATATATTTACAAGAGTAATGGAAATATGGAGTTGTTCTAGAGTTGGAGGTTCTACCACTCAATGCATTGTCTTAACTTTTACAGTCTAGTTATT